>NC_062544.1:103867615-104486934 GCF_016906955.1 Phacochoerus africanus
GCATATTACTCCAAACAAAGGAACTGCAGGTGAGAGATTCCCAGAACCAGAGCTTTTAGATGAATTCATAAAAGCTCCCTGAGAGTCATCTTTAAATGTTAGCCAGGCTCAGAAAGCAGGAGAATTTTCTAGGTCCCTTCTCTCTCCAACCCACAAACCCAGTTGGAGTCAGAGACAGCATCTAGGGGAGTGGAAGCAGGCAAGTGAGTGGGGAAATACCCACTTCCCAAGAGTGGAGAGCTTGCTGCAGCCCACCTCAGCTTGAGGGACAGGGAGGAACCAGAACTTTGAATGAAGTTGGAATCTTTGGTTATTACACAGGACCAACATGCTAAATGTCAAATCAATTGTGTTTTGAGACTTAAGTGACTTATTACACAAAAATAATCAGCAAAGTTATGACACAATCTGAGATTTCATTCAGAAGTGTTATAACATACCCAAAGAGGACATGCAGATGACCACCTGGCACATGAACAGATGTGCCACACCACTAATGATCAAGGAAACTCAAATCAAAACCATAATGAGACATCACCTCACACCTATCAGAATGGCTATCCTCAAAAAGAACACAAATAAGAAATGTTAGCAAGTATATGGAGGAAAGAGTACCCTCATATACTGTTGGTGGGAATGTAAACTGGTGCAGCCTCTGTGGAAAACAGATGGAGGTTCCTCAAAAACTTAAAAATTGAACTACCATATGACCCAGGAGTTTTACTCCTGGGTATATGTCAAAAAAAACCCAAAACGAACAAACAAAAAAACCATGTAATTCAAAAAGATACATGTACTCCAATGTTCATAGCAGCATTATGTACAGTAGCCAAGATATGGAAGCAACTTAAGTGTCCATCAACCGATAAGTGGAGAAAGAAGATGTGGTGCATATATACAAGGGAATATTACTTAGCCATAAAAGAGGAATAGAATCTTGCCATTTGCAGCAACATGGATGGACTTATGCTAAGTGAAATAAGTCAGAGAAAGGCAAACACTCTATGACATCACTTATATGTGAAACCTAAAAAGTGAAACAAATTAATATTATAAAACAGAAGCAGACACACAGACCACAGAACAAACAAGTGGTTACCAGTGGCGAAAGAGAAAGGAGGAGGGAGATATGGGGTAAGGGGATTTAGAGGTACAAATTATTAGGTATGAAATAAGCTACAAGGATATACTCTACAATATGGGGAGTACAGCCAATATTTTATACTAACTATAAATGGAGTATAACCTTTAAAATTGTGAATCACTACATCATACACCTGTAACATATAACTTTAACTTTACTTCAATAATAAGTAAATAAAAATTTAAGGAATGGTGAGTGACAGAAATGAAATAGCATCATTTAATAGAGAAGTGTTGGGAGCATAGACTGAGGAATGAAGGAGGAGAGAAGTTAGGGGTTGGGAGGGTTGTGAGTTTGAGAAAAAAGAGGCACAAAAATATAATTTTGGTGGGTAGGAAAATTAACTTTCTAGGGAAATGCAAGTAGGATTATTGGAATGTATTTATAGCCCATTTGAGGTTTATGGTTATGAAATTGAAGTGAGACCAGCAACTGTGGGGAGCAGGAGCAGAGAAGGTAGAGATTTGGGGTTAAATGGAGGAATTTAAAGTTTTACTGGACATGTAGGAGGCAGGGAGAAGGTCGCAAAAGGTTTGAACATGTTCTGAAGCATTAGATTATCAAGATAGACGGTGACACAGAGTGGGGGCAGAGAGAAGGGGAGTGATGGAAAGTCGAAGGATGGAAGTCCTATAGCATTTGGGGAATTATTTAGGTGGAGGTAGTAAGGCAATCACACTGGAGAGGGGATAGTTGGCAAGATTATAAGATTGGTATTGTTGATGGTGATGACTGCTGAGTGGGTGGTGAATGTAGGGTGGAGGATGTGCCCCTTGAATCTGAGAAACCCTGTGTTGGACAAGCCCCTCTGGAGCTGAGGATAGGAATAGGGTTGTCGACAGTGAGCCAGAGGCTGTGGCCTTAATGAATGTGGAGAATAACCTCAGACTGTCACTGTAAAGTTCCATGGGTGGATTAGAAGCAGGGGTAAATGGGGTCAAAACTAGGATGAGGCAAAAAAGGTGCCAGGGTGCAAAATGTAAGGAGGTGCCCACTCTCAGGTTTATAAGGTGCACAATAGGACTTGAGAATGAGCACCTCCCTAAATACTGTGCCCAGGGCACCTTGCTTGCCTCACTCTGTCCCCACCCTGGTAGATAGGACTAGAGGGAAAGGCACAGCCCCTGCTAGAGGGGAGGAGGTAAGCCTACTCCTCTGTACTGACTTGGAAAATATCAAAATTATTGTGTGGGGGCTTCTTGAGGGGGTCCTGGCTTCAGGGCAGTGATGACTGGGGGCACCTTGGAAGGAGGGGTTGCTAGATTTAACTAGAAAACATCCTTTCTGCTTCAAGATGGCTCAGGATTCTCCAACAATACATTCTGAGTATCTGCCCTGGTAACCTCCAGTTGTGGCACCTTCAGGATTTACAGCAATGTTTATGCAGAAGGAAACTTCTCCCTGCGCTGCTCCCATCCATGACTAAAGATGGTGGGGGAACAAGAGCTGGGCCATGCTCGCCCAGGAAAGAGACCTCCACCAGGTAGTCTCTTTTCTGGGACGCCCCACCAAACTGGCTGAGACTTTCTCAGAGCTGCTCTGCGGACTGAGGTTGTCAGGCTGCACCCTGCAGGCCCACAAGCCCTGTGCTTGCCTAGCTACAACCAAAGGAAGAGCCTAGAGTCAACAACAGAAACGACAGTGGTTTAATGGATGGGGGAGCTTACATGTCTGAGGCAAGTTCCCGGAGCGACTTGCCACGGTGTGCAGCTGAAGGAGGGCAGGACATGGCATCAGGTTTCACTTCAGGGGAAGGGGAGAGGAAAATTGTCAATTATAGGAGGAATTGATGCCAGGTGGGCTCACCGGTTACCAGGGAAACCAGCAAGAAGCATGTCCCCCTTTGAGAAGAACCATCACCAGCTGGGACTTGGAGGCAAATGTATAGTCAAGTGCATAGGGTACAGGTGAAGCAGGCACTGGTCAGGCAGGAGATACAGGTGTAAACAGAGCAAGAGAAGGGCCACTGTGAGTGGTTTGACCTTACATTCCATCCTTACACATCCTGCATGACCCTTACAATCTTGGCGTGGCCCTTTTCTGCAATATCCCTGGAGTCAAGTGTGTAGGGGGCACTAGATGGGGAGGGGCAGGCTCTGGCTTTAAAAGGAACATTCTGGTGGCCTGGGCAGGAATTAGCAGTCCTAGTACAAGTCTGCCACCCCATGTTATTGTCAAGCACCTTTAGGGTGGACCCTTTAAGTTTTTCCAAACAACAACAACAGAAGAGTTAATGCCACTAGTTGGACTTGTGCGTCCAGAAGTCAGCCTATTCCATTCCACACAGCATAGCCCGGGCAGGGCTCTGGGGAAGTCAGGTGTATAGTAATGCTTTCTCACCTATTGGCATGTGAGACAGAATGGCGGTGAGAGTGTTTTCCCCCCACTGTCAGTCATCCTCAAATAGTCCCAGTAGCCGGGTCAATTTTTCATGAAGTCCTGAGAAGGATGACAACAGCATCTCACTGAAGACCCAGCAATTAAACTCATTTCACAGTGAACCTATCGTTGTGGCTCAGTCCTCAAATAGATTCCCTTTGCCCAGATTAGGGACGAAATGTAAGCCATCTAACAGGCCCAGCACAGGGGAGATGATGACAACTGAGTAAAATACAAGCAGTAACCACCTTCTGAGAGAACATCACACTCGCCTGTGGTTTTGTCCTGGTGTGCAATAATACAATTCAGAAAACTCTATTTTTCAATTATACAGGAATGTGTCTGAAATCATGTCTACAATGGCCACCTAGTTTTACCTTGGATGTCTGAACCACAGCAACTCCATTCTGACTTTCAAATGCATTCTCTTCCTCAGTGGCCAAAGCAGATGTAAATGCATCTCTGAAAGGCCACAAAATAGGCCACTTTGGTCAGTAAAATTTAAGTTAAACCATGTATAAGCCTGCTAACTCCCCCCAACCTCAGTACCGCAGATTTTTCCATCATGTCCTTTTGACTGCAAATCTTTCAATAGGAAACACTGACAATCAAAGTACTTGTCCTATAATGTTGGGATGCTGCCTTCTACCCCAGGTTCAGATCATGTCCCTCGGTATAGGACCCCTTTATATTCATCTAGTCATTCACATTGGGGGAAAACAAATCAGATCTCATTAACAGGCTCAGAGATCTGTTAATGTGGAAACGCTTTAGAGGCCATACATTTTATCACTTACACCCAAGTGTGACACAAGCATCGTACATGTGCTTTCAGCAGCAGCCTTACAAGCAAGCATTGTCACACATTGCAAGGAGTTATATTCTGTGACAACTCCATTAGAAAATTTTCCTCCTTTGCTGAACATCAGGGTGAAAATACGGCTATCACAGTAACGTTCCTAAATCTAGACCTCAAATAACAGAACTGGAATTTAACATCCACTGAAACATAATGTTGTTCTGAAATTACCCTCATCTCCACCAAACACTGCCAAATCAAGATGAATTAGTTTGCAAAGTAAGTCTGGTCAATTGATAACATAGGCTCCTCCAAACCAGCAATGGTAGAACTCCTCAGAAGGGGTGTCAGACAAGTCTTTTCCATCATCCTGATGAGGCTGCTCAGAACCCAAGAGCCTCCAATTTACAGAGGAACCAGGCAGAGAGAAAAGAAAACGAGTTCAATTCTACCCACAGGAGTAGTTTATCAAATTGCTGCAAGTCATAACTAACTTGAGGGTGAAAGCTCCCCTGTATCTGGAAAACACAGATCAAAAGCAGTAATATTCCAGAAAAATCCATAAAATTATAACCATATTCACCAGTTCCCTCAGTAACCAATTCTTTTGTTAATTTTTTTATGAAATCGTCAGGGCTTTCCTTAGGATTCTTTTAATTTCATACCCATGCCACCCCAGGATCACTCCCGCAACTTTCAGGCCCTACATTCCAGCAGAAGCCCCACAACTTTCCATTCCCCATCCTGTAGTTCCCCTCATCTTGGCGCTCATAGGAGTTTCCTCAGTTTCCTGTCTGCTCTGCCAATTGTCAGGCTGCACTCCGAAGACCAACAAGCCCCATGTTTGCCCAGCTCAAAGACCAAAGACAGAGCTGGGAGTCATAACAGAGACATCAATGGCTCAATGGACTGGGGAGCTTACACGCCTGAAGCAAGGTCCTAGAGCGACACCCCACCGTGTGCAGCAGACGTCCAGATGGCAGGCAGGACATGGCAGCAGCCTTCACTTCCGGCGGGAGGGATAAGTTACCAGTTATAAGGGGAATTGACTCCAGGTGGGCTCATTAGTTGCCAGGGTAACAAGCGAGGGGCACGCCCCTCACCACGCCTTTGATAAGAACCAGCACCAGCTGGGGCCTGGAGCAAGTGTGTAGGAAGGTCAGTCAGTTGCATAGGGTTCAGGTGAAGCAGGCACTGGTCGTGCAGGGGATGTACAGAGAGCAAGAGAACAGCCACCTTGAGTGGCCTCAATGTACAGAGTTTCTTTTTGTCTCATCTTCCTTCCTTCCCTCTCTCCTTTCACAGTGTCAAACCTGCATCACAGTCTGAGGCTCTCTCTGCCAACTCCTGCTCCCCCTCCCCTTTTATTCTTCATAAATATTTCTCCCATTAAATCTCTTGCATATCTAGTTCTGACCTGACCTCAGCTCTTGGAGGACCTTGCCTCACCATAGCAGGGTGTTATGGGAGAAGTTTGTCTTAGTCTGTAGATTCCCTATGGGAGAGTTCCAGTGAGGGATTTTTAGAACTGGTTGCTGCAGAAACTGTTTCAACTGGCAGAATAAAGACATCTAGAAGTGCTCTCTACTATTCTTGAAGAGATCTCTATTCAGAAAGATGTAGAATTTGTAAAACATGGTGCAAGTCCAAAGAAGGGATAGTGGTGACTTAGGTAGACATCACAGTTCACGCATATGACGTCACTGGAATGAAGCCACCAGTTTGACCCCTTACTTATTTTTCAGGTTTCAGGGGAGAGCTTTGGCTTGCTCATTGATTTATTTTCTTTTTTGCCTGCAGCCTCAGCATACAGAAATTCCCAGGCTAGGAATCAAACCTCCTCTGCAGCAGCGACCTAAGCCACAGCAGTGACAATGCCAGATCCTTAACTGCTAGGCCACCAGGGAACTCCTGATTTCTTTAATGGGATGGACAACAAGGGGGAAGCCAGAAAGATTCTCCCATAGTCCTCTGCTGCTCTGAGTGGCACAAGCCAAGCTCCTTGTTAACTGATGGCCACTTAGTACAATGCTGTGTGCCAGAAAGTCACCATGACAACCTCTAGGTAAAGTCCCAATTTGGTGGGTCTTCTTGCAAACTGCAGAATGCCAAAGTAACCTAATACAGTCAATTGGGTGATGGGTAGAAAACTAGGAGGGGTGATGACAATACTGCTTCTAGGCAGGACCCTTTGTACACTTGTATAAGCTGGGGGAAGTGATTCCTTTCCTGCAGACCTTTGTCCAGGAGTCATACATAGCAAGTCTTCAGATGGCATGCATGAGGACCGCATGAGAAAATAGCTTCCTAATTCTGAGCAGAGGGATATCTGGAAGTTTGTCTTAATTTGCATTCTCCCAGATCAGGAGCTGAGACAAGGACCTAGGGGCAGGTAGTTTGTTTCAGAGATGATTCTGAGAGTCAAAAGAAGCAGACAGAGAATCAGCTAAGGAAGGCATAAACTCCCCCCCAAAGCTGGTTTGCGCTATGGGCAACTGGGCAGGGCAGGGGTAGAGTGAGTCTGGAAAGTTGCCCAGGGTACAAAAGTTAAGGGAGCACTTACTCTCAGGATTGTGAAAAACTGGTCTTACAACTAGGGCTCAGACTTTCTATGGATTCTCTGAGAAATCTGACTCAGAATTTTTCCTCCATGCATGGGTGGCTGGGGGTACTTATTTATCTTCCAACTCTTGTCTTGTATTGGTTGAGGATTGTCCTTAAAGATGTCACCATCTCCTCTTTTCTCAGCACTTCTGGGCTGCAGTGCCTGTGTAGGGAAAAGCCCAGAGGCTTTGGAGAAAAGCTGAGACGAAAAGCTGCATTATTCTCTTCAAAGTCAGACAAGGCAAGAGATGTGGTGTAGGGCACCATTAGTACCTGCTACAGGATCTGGCAGTCAAATCCAAGCATGCACCCGCATGTTCATTGCAGCACTATTCACAATAGCCAGGACATGGAAACAACCCAAATGTCCATTGACAGATGATTGGATTCAGAAGAGGTGGTATATATACACAATGGAATACTACTCAGCCATAAAAAAGAATGACATAATGCCATTTGCAGCAACATGGATGGAACTAGAGAATCTCATCCTGAGTGAAATGAGCCAGAAAGACAAAGACAAATACCATATGATATCACTTATAACTGGAATCTAATATCCAGCACAAATGAACCTCTCCTCAGAAAAGAAAATCATGGACTTGGAGAAAAGACTTGTGGCTGCCTGATGGGAGGGGGAGGGAGTGGGAGGGATCGGGAGCTTGGGCTTATCAGACACAACTTAGAATAGATTTACAAGGAGATCCTGCTGAATAGCATTGAGAACTTTGTCTAGATACTCATGTTGCAACAGAACAAAGGGTGGGGGAAAAAATGTGATTGTAATGTATACATGTAAGGATAACCTGACCCCCTTACTGTACAGTGGGAAAATTAAAAAAAAAAATCCAAGCATAGTTTTCCAGAGTGTAGTTTGGAGGAGCTACCCTCTATTCTGACCACCAAGGTGCTGGTCGTGTCCAGGGAGGACCCTGCATGTGGTTAGATGCAACTTTGCATGTGAAGCACAATGTTCCCCACCCAACACCTCTATACATACTCAATGGGGGAGGGGCACAGCATTGCCCTATGTGAGGACCAGCCTGGGACACAGAGTAGGTGGATGAGTTCTCTAATTTTCGCCCCTTTTTTCTTTCTGCTTCTTTCGTTTGTCAGAGCGGGTACTTTTTTCCTCCATTAAACCTCCTTAGTGAATTCAGCAGGGCAGGAATATTTATTCCCATTGTATAGACAAGGAAGGTTCTTCAGAGGAGTTGTGACATGTATGCAAGGGAAAGTCTGGAATCAAAGTGGGACCTTCTGCTCTCATCCAGAGCTTGGTCCAGAGCACCATATTGCTTAGCCGATGAGTTGAGTGTTTCTGTGTGGATCATTGGCAGACATCCTCACCTTCCAAGTGATGTTCTAACTACAAGAAGTATCATTCTTCTTCTTCTTCTTTTTTTTGTCTTGTCTTTTTAGGGCTGCACCTGTGGCATATGGAGGTTCCAAGGCTAGGAGTCTAATCGGAGCTACAGCTGCCGGCCTACACCACAGCCATAGCAATGCCAGATCTGAGCTGCATTGGCAACCTACACCACAGCTCATGGCAATGCCAGATCCTTAACCCACTGAATGAGGCCAGGGATCGAACCCGCAACCTCATGGTTCCTAGTTGGATTCATTTCTGCTGCGCCATGATGGGAACTCCAAGAAGCATCATTATTCAGTAGACATACAAACATGGGTACACACACACCTTTATATTGCTTTATAATTTGATTAAATCTGCAAGCAAGAGCAGCCATATTTCTAATAATCACTTAACTCACTTCTGGTAAAAAAAAAACAAACAAAAAACAAAAAAACAAAAAACTGAGTTGGGGAAAAAAAAAAAGATTCTATGCATACCCCTTTAGAATTTGTTATCTTTGTGCAATGAATTATATTGACTGAGTTTTGTTGTGGTTTTTGGTTCTTCTGTCAGAACTGGCATTTTAAAGGGTTGATGGTAGACATGAACTTTCCCGGTACAGATTTGATGCCCACAGGCAAGACCTGCCTTGCTCTGCTTGAACTCACTTGGCTGATGATTCATCTGGGGCATCTCAGGAGAACACACTTCAAACATATTTCCTCTTTAGGAAATATGTGAGTGATTTTCCTGAGACAGAGTACATTGCTGATATTTGGGCCCTATAAGCATTTATCTGGAGGAAAAGGACTTGGACCTATCACCAGAGATGGAAATGGAAGCCAGCACCCTCATCTATGCTATGGGGTTCTATCTGAGCAGACTTGGTACTTTTAGTCAATGTGCATGACAGACTCAAAAATCCATAGTTCAGTCCCCATTTGGCACCCCCCCTTAATCTCTCTGCTTTAACTTCCTCTAATTTGTCACTGTTGCCAGATGGATCTTTATAAAACCTGAATTTAACTTGAAGCTTGTAACATGCATCAGGCATTTTTATTCACCGAGCTTCCTTCTTCCATAGTAACAGTGCCTTAACTTTTGGGGAGGGGGCATGAGGAGTGGGAAGAGGTAAATGACTGCAGTCTTGCTGGAGCTATTGATCAAAATTCACTTCCATTTTCTGGCTGGAGCTGAGCCAATCAGATGCTCTCTCCTGGGAATCTGAATCCTAATGGACATTCCCCTCCCCCACTCCCCCAAAAAGTAGGAACTGATTGGTCCTGGCCTCATGAAGAGATTGTCTATTGGTTCCCAAAACCCAGAAACCTGCCCAGCCTTGGCTGCAATACTTGCTGAGTGTTTAGCATTCATGTTCCATTCTGAGCTGTCCAATAGCCTTCCAATAAATTCTTTTTATGCTGGAATGGGTTTCTGTTGCTTGTGACCAAATAATTCCTACCAACATAGAAATTGATATGAGACTGGTGGTACTATTAATAGACCTTAAAGTGTGGCTTTGGCCAAGATGAGATGGGGTAGAACACTGAAAATCCCCTATCCCCAGGTCTGAATCTGGAAATTTTCGGCTACAGTTTTAGCTATAGTCTATTGTATTCAGAGACTTGCACCACCTACCTCTTGCAGCAGGAGTTTAAGGACCTTCATATAAAAATGTCTAGAATTTGGAAAGATGTGGACTACTTAGTAAAGACACACACACACACACGAAAAACTTTGCCTAAACTGGCCCATGTGAAAGCAGAAAGGGAGGCCTTTTCTGGCTATGGCCAGCAACCCAAGATCTTATAGACCTTCTATGCCTTGGAGAATGGAAAAAAACAAATTTCTGTCCTAAGCTAATATTGGTGGAGAAAAGGCAGGGAGGTTGGAAAGAGTGGTGTGCTGGAGCCAGCTCATACTGACTCAAGTTGATGTCTCTTTCCAATTTTGCCTTCAGGGATGTCATATCCGTAGCTTGACATGAGCCATGGTGGGAGTATTTATATCAGATAAATCAGAAAATGCTACAAATCAGGGATTTCTTTTCTCTCCTGAGAAGTTAATTGTTAAACATTTACCAGCATACTGATCATTGGAAACATAAAGGCAGAAGTAAGAGTGGGAGCTGGGAGAAGCCTGATGTTCTCCCCTCCTCCCCTCAAAGGATCCTGTCCCTGTACTCTTATAGGGCAAAAGAGATATTGCTCCAATTTGAGGAGCTGTCCAATGGAATACAGACCAGGTTAAGTGCAGGTAACTGTGCCTCTATACCCAAGCCAATTTTTTTAAAAAAACAATATCTATGTACGGTGGCTGCCTGAGGCCAGGATGCGGGCAATTCAGCTGAGAGGTGAATGAGGGCAAAAAAAATCTATTACTAAAAAGCAGTAATATCCAGTCCTGATTCTATACTGAAGGATCATAACCTGACAAGATCTAACAAGTTGGTAAAATGTAAGAGGTAGAAATCACACTAGTGTTTCAAGGGAGTTATATTGCCAGAGAAACTTCGGTCCAGGGAAATAAGAGTCTGTGATTGCTCAAACCTGAAGACAGTTTCCAGGGCTCACTGGTAACCAACAGAAACTACAATAAGCCGTCCATTACTTGGAAGAAATTGCTTCCTGGTGCTCCTTTCTCATGAGGGAGGAGGTCAGTGGATGAGGAACTCTCCCAGAAGCAGGACCAAGAAATCTGTCCACTGTCAAGGCCAGCAGTACACACTCCAGGGTATGCTGTGGACTAGCACTTTTGGAGGTGGGTCCTCTTTTTCCACATAGAGATTTTCTTTTAAAAAAAATTGAGGAGTTCCCGTCGTGGCACAGTGGTTAACGAATCCAACTAGGAACCATGAGGTTGCTGGTTCGATCCCTGCCCTTGCTCAGTGGGTTAAGGATCCGGCGTTGCCGTGAGCTGTGGTGTAGGTTGCAGACGCAGCTCGGATCTCGCGTTGCTGTGGCTCTGGCGTAGGCCGGTGGCTACAGCTCCGATTAGACCCCTAGCCTGGGAACCTCCATACGCCACAGGAGCGGCCCAAGAAATAGCAAAAAGACAAAAAAAAAAAAATTGAAATTAACATGTTTAATCCTATGCTATTTTCTATGTGATGGCTAGCCTTTGGGTACCGGGCCATGAGAAGCTACCTTTGGGTTGATTAAGAAGAAAGAATTAGACAAATATTGTGAATTTATTACTTTGACACTGTTCTCCATGCTGGGGATACATCCATGAGCAAGTAGAGTCCTTGCCCTCAGAGAACTTATATTCTAGTGGGGAAGACAAGCGATGAGCAAGTCCATATATAATACCTCAGAGTGTTCTAAGTGCTGGATGTGGCTGGTAATTAGATAGGTTGTTCAGGGAAGAATGGAAGAAAGTGTGGAAATGAGCCATGTGGATATAATGGCTGAGGGAAAGCAAGTCCAAGGGCCTTTGTCCTGAGGCAAGAGCCTGCCTGATGTGTTTAAGGAACAGCAGGCAGCAAGGAAGACAGTGTAGCTAAAGCACAGAGAGTTGTGGGGAGATGAGTTCAGAGGAGAAGAAGGGCCAAATTAGGTAAAACCAGGGTAATGATGTCTGCTTGGAGTACATAGAAGCCACAGGTAGATTTTGAGCTCTGGCTGCTGTTTGAGTATAGACTGCTGGGGGAATTCCCACTGTGGTGCAGTGGGTTAAGGATCTGGCATTGTCACTGCAGCAGTTTGTGTTTATTGCTGCTGAGATGCAGGTTTGATCCCCAGCTGGGCACAGTGGGTTAAGGATCCAGCGTTGCTGCAGCTGTGGCATAGGTTGAAACTATGGCTTAGATTCAGTCCCTGGCCCTAGAACTTCCATATGCCGAGGGTGTGGCCAAAAAGAGAGAGAGAATAGACTGCCGAGGACAGGAGCAGAAATTGGGGACCATTTGGAAAGCTATTGAAGTAATACCTGTCGGAGATGATGATTACTTGGATAAAGTTGATTGTTGAAACTTCCCTTTCTCTAGAATTTCTTTTTCTTTTGCTCACTATAGAGCTCCCAATCCTTTTGCAACTCAGCTCAGTTAATCCAAGTCTGAGATAGAAACACCACAATTCAAAGCAGCAGACTTTGTGAGTGAGGAGAACCTAACGTAAGCTATTTAAAACTTTTAACTTGTGAGCTGTGACACACACACAGAAAAGTGCATCAGACATATATGCCTAGCTTAACACGTGGTTATAAAGAAAACCACCTAGATGGGAAATTAGAACATTACCAAAGACCCAGTTACACATGTCTCCTTCCCCCATTGGTAATCTCTACCCTGACTTTTATGGACTAATCTCTGCTTTCCTTTATACATTCCCTAAACAATAGATTTAATTTTGCCTGTTTTTGAACCTCATAAAATCATATAGTACATATAGGTTGGTGCTGGCTTCTTTCACTGAATGTTATATTTCTAAGATGCATCTATAAACTTGAAAAAGGCTCTATATGTCATCCATTTTCATTAAAGCATAAAACTACATTCCAGAAATGTACCACAATTTGAGATTTTATTCTACTGCTTATGGACATTAGGTTGTTTCTAATTTGGGTCTATTACAAACAATGATGAAAAGAAATCTTGTTCATGTCTCCTAGAGCATGTGTGCATGGTTTTCTCTAAGTTTTATACCCATCAGTGGAAAGCCCAAGCCATGAGTGTAGATTCAAATGTACACTTCAACTCTTTCAGTCAAGTTAAACTGAATCTAAAATGATTGTGCCAGTTCACACTCTCCGGAAGGGCACTAGCCCTCTTGCTGTTCTCTATCTTTGCCAACACTTGATATTTGTTAGATTCTACAAGTTTTACGGATCTGATAGATCTGTAGTGATATTTCACCATGGTTTTAATTTGCATTTCCCTGATTACAATTAGATTGTGACCCTTTTACATGCTTATTGGTTATTCACATTTCCTCTTTTGTGAAGTGCCTCTTCAAATCTCTTGCCATTTTTTCTACTGTGTTACCTATTTTGTAATGATTTGAAGATGTTAATAAAATTCTCCTCTAGATATTAGATTTTTGTGTTTTGTATATTTTATCCACTCTATACCTGGTTGTTTTTTTTTTACTCTTTTCCATGATATAGTGAAATGAATTTATGTTATAAATTTTAATGTGGTCGAGTTCATCAGCCTCTTCTTTATTTCATGTAGATAGTTTCCTATATTACTTCTAAATGTGTAATTTGCCTTTCACACTTAGGTATACCTGGAATTGATTTTAAGTACAGTTTTAGGTAGGGGTACAATTTTGTTTATTTTTCTCATGAAAACACAATTGTCTTTGCACCATTTGTAGGAAGGTCATCTTTTTCCTCACTGCTATGCTTTGCCATCTTTGTCCTATATTAAGTGTCTGTATATGCTATGGTCTGTTTCCTTCTGTTATTCTCAGCTAAATTGTATTTTAGTGTGAAAACATTCATTATATACTTTTAATCCCTTGAAAACTTTTTGAATCTTATTGTATGGCCAAGTATATGGACTAATTTGTAAATATTGCATAAGTACTTTTTTTTTTGTCTTTTTTTTTAGGGCCGCACCCAGGCTAGGGGTTGAATCGGAGCTCTAGCTGCCAGCCCACAGCACAGCCACAGCAACGACACATCCAAGCTGTGTCTGTGATCTATAGCACAGCTCATAGCAACACCAAATTGTTTAACCCACTGAGCAAGGCCAGGGATCGAACCTGCATCCTCATGGATACTAGTCAGGTTCATTACTGCTAAGCCGCAATGGGAATGTCCATAAGTACTTTCAAAGCACATTTTTTTTTGCAGCTTCATGATGATTATTTACATAATATATATATCCTTTTATTTTTACCCTTTTGGTAACCTTAGGTTTTAGAGGTATCTCTTTGCAAATATCACTTATTTGAATTTTAAAAGTTCTGCCTGATATTTTTTCACTTATTTTGGGGGCATTTAGTCCACTTACATTTAATATAATTACTGATAATATATTTGTGTTCAAATATATTGCATTACTCTGTCTTTTCTAAGTTGTTCCTCTTGTTCTATATTTCTTTTATCCCCCTCCTTACCTAATTTTGTTGATTGCCTAATTATTTATTAGCATATTTTCCCCTTGTCCAACTTTGGAAATTGTATACTGTTTCTGTTCTGTTAGCGGCAACCCTGGTAATTAAGTCATGCATTCTTTTTTTGGGGGGCGGGGGGGTAGGGGCAGGCCCATGGCCTGTGAAAATTCCAGGCTGAGGATTGGACAGGTACCTGAGTGGCAATCTAAGCCTCTGTGGTGGCAAAGCAAGATCCTTAACCTGCTGAGCCATAAGAGAACTCCAAGTCACGCATTCTTACCTAAATATAACAATTATAAAAATTTTACTTTACTCCTGGATAAAAATAAAGCTTTAGAACCCTTACCTTGTTCATGTCACCCCATGAGGACATGTTATTGTTGTTTGGTATTTATCCAGAATTTTCATCATTTTCAATGGGAGGAATGATTCAAATAGCTTGCCACTGCTGGAAATTTTGGAATTGTTTTTTTTCCCCCCTTCACCTTCAACTGTATTCAGCTCCAGGCTGAGGATCTGTCTTATTAATTTTATATCCCTAGGACTTGGGAAAGTGACTTCACCTTTGTCTTAAGGCAAATGCTTATCACACCAAAGCTCTACCTACATCTTCCTATCTGTGTTGGCTGAATGTTCCTCAATGTTCCTGATCATCTGTGTCTTATACAGTTTAATGGATAAAAAGTCAGGGTGTGGTTATGGTGGAAGCATATTTTAAAGAACCTGTAGGCTCCAGATATTCATGTAGTCAACACCACTATTCTGTACTGATAAGGTATTCTCATGTATTCTAGGCCAGAGAGTAGCTAGTGCCATCTCCTAGGGGTGAGGTGGAGAAGGTAGCTCTGGCTCTTCATCTGCTCTGGACCTCTGAGATTTTCTTCCCTTATAAGTCTAGTTCCTACCTTGTAAGTAGACTACCAGGTGAACTTTGGAACTAGATATAGTAAAATTTATTTATTTTATTTTATTTTTTTGTCTTTTGTCTTTTTAGGGCCGCACCTGTAGCATGTGGAGGTTCCCAGGCTAGGGGTCCAATCGGAGCCATAGCCACCGGCCTACGCCACAGCCACAGCAACACCAGATCTGAGCCACATCTGTGACCCACACCACAGCTTGCAGCAATGCCAGATCCCCAACCCACCGAGCTAGGCCAAGAATTGAACCCACAACCCCATGGTTCCTAGTTGGATTGGTGTCCGCCACACCACTACGGAAACTCCTGATTTAGTAAAAATTTTAAGGGCTAATCCTGCATTTGTATTAGATACATTTTCTGAAAACTGTGTAAGGCAAGCTGCATGTACTGTATCACTTTTCCACTGGTTCCCATTAGAAGCTGGTAAATCTACGTGGGAAAAAAACGTGGGGTGAGTTCATTTCCTAGGGCTTCTAGAAGAAAGTACCACAAACTAGGTGGCTTAACATAGTAGGAATTTATTCTCTTGAAGTTCTGGAGGCCAGAAGTCTGAACTCAAGGTATCAGAGGGGCTATGCTCTGTGAAGATTCTAAAGGACAGTCCTTTCTTGCCTCTTTCTTGTTTCTGGTGGTTGCCAGAATTCTTCAGCATTTTTTGTCTTGTAATTCCATCAGTCCCATTTCTGTTTCTGTCTCTGTCCTCACATAGCTGCCCTCTCTGTCTCTCTCACTTTCTCTCTGTGTCTTTACATGGCACCCTCCTTTCTGTGTGTCTGTGTCCAAATTTACCTCATTTTAAAGACATCAGTCATTGGATTAGGGCCCACTTTAATCTAGTATGACTGTAGTTTAATGTGATGACATCTGCAAAGACCCTATTCCCAAAGAAGCTCAGATTCCCAGGTACCATTGGTTAGGACTTATCTTTTGGCGAGACACAATTCAACTCGCAAATTGGGACAAAAATGTAATAAGAATATCTTTGAGAATAGTATCATTTACTTCATAAAACTAGTCTGATGGTTGGGTACCTTTAATTCTTCCATACAACACTGTAAAAGTTAGCCAGTCCCCAAGCTCTCTGTCCACCCAGCTGTCTTATAAACTCTTGGGTGAGCATCCTCTCTGAGGGCATTTTCATTGGCTGCATGAGTTTTAGCTGTTGAAGAAGCTGTACAGTCAATATGTGTTCTCTCTGGTCCAGTGGAACTAGGGAGGAAGAGCTATTTTGCTGAACTCATCTTTTAGAGGCAAACCAGGCCTCCAGAGAATAGCTGATTTGTACTGGGTCAGCCTGTGCCCTTAGCTATTCCAACATAACCTTATTAACCTGCATTTGTGGGTGCCTGCAAACCCCAACAAGAAATTTGAAAGCCTCTTTGGCCTCTGATGGACCAACTGCGACAGAGAAAGGAGAGCAAGGCCCTAGAAAATCTATATCCATGAAGCATGTAAGGTGGACCTGTCTTTAGACTTTGTGATTAAATAAATGGAAAACCTTATAAAGCGATCAAATATATATCAGTGAATTGACCTGATCCTTGTCATTGTGGCAGGGAATGTCCTAAGATTTAATAGAAGATCATGCTGTCATTAAACTCCGTTATGTTCTATGTTGCCACATGAACTTCTTCCTCTCCTTCGTCTTGAGACCTGCCATGTGCCTTTTGTCTCCTGATAAACCCATACTCCATCCACTGCATAAATCAGTGAATCTTTGGGGGCTTAACACCCATTATGTCTTGTGCTTAGGGCAGAGCCTCTCATATAACAGGTACTTAATGACACTTGTAGAATGAATTAAAGAAAGTATTGGCCATAACTTTGATCTCCCAGATCATCTTTCTCAAAATTTCCCGTTTCTTTTGATTGCATTCATTACAGGCTCCTGGCCCGAGGGGAATATGTAAACTTTCCTGTAAGATGTGAAACAGGCTCTGGATTATATTAAAAAACTGCCTTTTGTCTACACAGCATAAAGGTCTGGCCGTTGCCACTTCAGAAGAGTGTTTTTGTCATCTAAATTGGGAATGGGCACCATTGTATTCTACAATAGGAAATGCAAGGGCTGCAAAGAGAATCCATTCTGCCCCTGGCCACTGTCGGGAAAGAGGATCAGAGGGGAAAGAGTTTGGTCCAGGTCAGCCAGGTGAGCATTGGAAGAGTCTGGATTAGAACAAGCTCCCAGCCTTAAGCACAAACTGCAAAACATCAGGAACTGCGAAAGTGAAGAATTGATTTATGACACTTCTAAAAAATGATGCCTTAAGATATAACACTGGCTTTGACATATATTTAAAATATTAATTTTAATAGATATATCAAAGGCTTTTCATGACATAGACCACAGGTGCTACCCTGGGCCAGAGCAATTGTCATCTCTCAACATGCAGCCATGCAAAATTCTAAATAACACTTCCAATCTCTATGTGGTGTTTCATGAAGGACAACCTTGGATCTTCAGCAACATTCATACCATGTATCTTTGGAAGTTCTGGTCCTGAGATGTTTGTGTTGGTAAATACAAGCTCTGGTCACCATCAAAATAAAAGGACTAGGGATATTTCCTGGAAGGTAAGGGAACCCATCATCTGATATTGAAATTTAAAAGGGAAGACACAGTGGAGATGCCCTTGGCCTCTTTGGCTTCTCCAAAGGTGGACACCAACTGCATTCCTTGCCCAGTCCTGACAGTGTGACCAGTGGCATGCATTGGTGAGGTGGTGGTGGTAAGTCGCCATGGAGCAGAAGGACATATCAGAACTGGACATGCCCATGCTGGAGTGTCCTCATTAGGGTCCAGGGGCTTCCTTATTGGCAGCCTCATTTTCATGTTGCATTGAGCTTGATGTGCTTAAATTGACTTGATCACTGAGGCCTCCAGTGACGCTGTCGTAGGACGGTGGGAAAGATGTGGCAGAGGCCGTTTCAGATTTGTCTGGGAGCATGTGGTTTTCATTTGCCATGAATGTAACAAAGCCTTCATCTGGCACTGGTACGGCCTCTTCCTCAGCCCTGGGCACACCTGAGGGACTGGAGATTGTCATGGAGCGTTGGAGCACATAGCTCCGATAGGCCTTTTGGATGACAGTGGCTGAAATGTCTTCTTGCTTCCACCGGAGGGTAGTTGCTATTGGTTCATAAGATGCTTTTGAAAGATTAGTTGCCATGAATTTCTCTTCCATATTTGCCTTCAGAGAATCCAACTCCCCAGATTCCCCCAAGACATTCTTGGTGAAGGCAAACAGGATGTCCAAACAGTGGATCTTATCTCCAGGGACCAAGGGCAGGTCCATCTGGATTAATATATTCCGATTCGGTTTGGGGATTCTCAGGGGGCCAGTGAGGGTGTCTGCAAAGTCTGAGAGGGCAGAGAAGGTAATGAACTGGGTGGCCTCTGGGTCAAACTTCTCCCAAGTCTCATAGAACATGTCAAAGTCGTCCTCACTCAGGGGCTCTGTGCTCTCCTCTGTGGCCACATTGAAGTTTTCCAGAATCACTGCAATGTACATGTTGACCACGATGAGGAAGGAGATGATGATGTAGGTGGTGAAGAAGAGGATGCCCACCAATGGGTTTCCACAGTCCCCTCTGGTACTGCTGCTGTTGGGCAGGTTAGGGTCGCAGTAGGGCGGCCCCGTGTTGAGGATGGGGCTCAGGAGGCCGTCCCAGCCCGCCGACGTGGTGATCTGGAAGAGGCACAGCATGCTGTTGGCGAAGGTCTGGAAGTTGAACATGTCATCGATGCCAGCCTCCCACTTGACGTAGGCGAAGTTGGCCATGCCGAAGATGGAGTAGATGAACATGACGAGGAAGAGCAGCAGCCCGATGTTGAAGAGGGCGGGCAGGGACATCATGAGGGCAAAGAGCAGTGTGCGGATGCCCTTGGCCCCACGGATCAGCCTGAGGATGCGGCCGATTCGGGCCAGGCGGATGACTCGGAGGAGTGTTGGGGAGAAGAAAACTCCAAGTGATGTAAGAATTTCAGCAAACACCAGGCCTTTAAAAGTGAGGGGAAGTGATCTAATTAGTACTTCTAATCACAAGCCCTGACAGGCTGTCATTGCACCTCATCATCTCTGCCCCATATGGATCTCCATGTGAGCATCTGTATTCAAGGACTCTGTGCCTGGCATAGTGCTTGGCATAAAGTAGGGGCTCAGTAAGTGTCCAATGCATAAATCCTTTCTCCCTGGAGTAAGTCTCATTCTTCCTACTGTGTTCTTATCTTTCCCTCCATCTTATCTTCTTAGTCAACCTCCATGGTCAAAATCCTACCTTCTGCAGCCTAGTTCAGCTGGAAGTGATTGCACCCTACTTGGCACACACACACACACACACACAGAGTCCTATGTTTCTGTCTGTGACACAGATCTGGCTGTTTCCTGAGAATTCAGCTTTTGGGCCATGCCTTTTCTTCCACTCTGGTCCTATGTTCTGTGAGGGCCCAGACCCCCTGTGATACATCTCCATATCTCCCACTGTGAAGATTGACTCAGTTCCTGGCACATGGTCCCATGGATAATTGTACAGAGCCTAGTATTAATTATAAGGGGCCTGAGGAGTTGGGCAACAGGCTGACAGCTAAAGCCGAATGGCTTTAAGTGACCAGCTGTCTGCTTAATGGCGTTTATTTGTTTCTTTCATTTCCAGCTGTGTTTGAACTCTGTCTTGGGGCCTAGAGATGGGATTTTTTAGGGTCAATTATAGCTCCTCAACCCAACTATAAACAAGACTGTATACGTCTCCCTATGTGATATCTAACTTGAAGATCTATGAAGCTTGGTCTTGGGGCTCTGCAGAGGCCTGTTAAGACCACCAAAAATTAGGCGAAGCTTTCAGGTCAGACAGGATCCACAAATACTCGGGACAAACGACAGGGGGTATGATCAGAAGCTCTCTCTCAGCCAGGGTGCCCTTGACCCTTTTCCCTTACTTGTCTTTTGTCATGTGAATATGGGTGGTTATAATACTGTGTTGGAAGGAAAAGGGAGAATTGATCAATAATTATAATTTTATATTATGAAATCTTTATTACAGCCCCTCTCTTAAAGTCCAGATTAGCTGGGGCATTGTCCCATAGTGTGGGACACATTATATGTCTATATAATCAAGTGAAATTCTATCAGCCAACTGGTCTACCTCTTCACACTTGTACTGAGATACTCAGTGCACGTTTCACTGGTGGGAAGGAAGAAAGGTGGAGAGAGAAGGAGGGCAGAAGCATGGCTGGTGGGTTCTTGCAGTGTTTTCAAGCTTGCTCTATGAGTAATTTCTGACAGTGAAGGGTGTTGCTATATAGGTCATAGGAACTTGTAGTTAAGGAATCCCCATGATAGAATGGAGTACTTTGAGTATATTTTATTGCTACAGGATTGATATTGGAAGTCACATAAGCAAGCTTCCTTCCCTAACATAGAATCAAAAATGGCCTTTAGAGTTTCTCAGTTTGGAGGGCAAACAAACAAAACAAAACAAAACAGACTTCCCACCAAAAAAACCTTGGGAGCAATAGAAAAATAAAACAAAACAAAAAGCAAAAATAAAATTAAAATCCCCAAACACAACCCAAGGCTGTGTTTCAGCACCAGGATAGGGGGATTGATTAAATGATGCCAAGTTGTATTTAGATGCTATTAACTCTTGAGGATAAATCGATGGAAAATTAAATCTATGGCTATGCCCTGACATGAAAAGTAAGCAGGTCAGGATATATTTACAATGCAAAGTAAAGCTGGTGTGCTGGGATTTGGCCTTTATAGGGCCAAACTTTGGCTAAACCACACAAAGGCCAGGGACAATCTCTTAGTTGTTTGTGGGAGGTTGTTTATGAAAAAGGACATTAGCCTGGTCTAAAATCAGTTCCACCATTTACAAACTCTATGACTTTGCATAACTTCCTTAATCTCTGAGGTGCAATCAATATTAAATGTATAAAATGAGTATAATAACACTCTTACAGGGCTGCTGTGAAGCTCCATGGAGGCCAACCCAGTGCTCAGAACTCAGCAAGCACTCAATTACAGTGGGTGCTCCATTCCCCTCTTTAGCCTCTGAAATCCATTCGTTTTTCTCTGAACACTGTTAGCCCCCACATACTGAGCTTGTCATTCAACAGCACCCAGACTAGGTCATAACAGCACTGATCTCTTGGAATTGGCCCCTTGACTTTTCTATCACTCATATTCCCTAAGTGGACAGTTACACAGAGATTTAATTCCAGACCCTTGACTTAAGAATCTCCTTTGAACAATCGCCTTCTAGTCTTTCCTCACTCTTCTGGCAACCACCTCCTTTTCCAGAAAGTATATTATGACTCACCTCACACCATACCACCCACTCTGTTTTGAAGGCCATAAAGATAAGACCCACCAGAAACGCCATCCTCTTAGGTTCTCTGGTGAGTGATTATTCCCTGTCAGCCCCCTGAATTTTGGCAATGTCTCTGCACACAGTAGGTGCCTGAATACATTTCATGGCAGCAGGGAAAAGGCCAGTGGAGCCTCTCCATTTCACTGAGAGGCCAGGGGCCTTTTAAAGCCACTGCTCTTACAAAGCAGCAAATACTGAGCTCCTACAACACATAATGTAGGTTTCTAAATGTTTGTTAGTTGTCCCCTTGGTTTTGAAAGAGCAGCCAAAACAACCCCAAGCAGAGCCTGGGTGTCCCCACCACACGTGATGTCCACTTACTCAAAACAGAGAGGACGACGACAATGAAGTCAAACACATTCCAGCCATTGATGAAGTAGTAATGCCTCAAAGCAAACATCTTTGTGACACACTCGCCCGTGAAGACAGCCACAAAGAACTGGTTGATTTTGTTCAGGATTTTTGTCTTTTCTTCGCTCTGCTCATCAGTCTCCACCATCATGGTGATCATGTTGAGGCAGATGAGGACCATGATGATAATGTCGAAAGTTTTCTTGGTCACGATATCAAAGACAAAGCCCTGGTACTTGTTCTGAGAAAACAAGAGAGGGTACGTCAGGCCTTCATGCCAGCGTAAACTAAGCATCTAGAGAGGCTATGTTCTTCACAGACAAGTTTTGAAAGTCTGTCTCTTTTGTCTCCCTCACACTCCACATCTAAACAGAAGCTGAGTCCTGTCGTTATTGCTTTTAAAATCTCACTCTTAGTTGATTCTACCTCATTGCCTCAGTTGAAGTTCTCATTGCTTCTCCTGGCTCCATGAAGTCACCAGGCATTTTGTCCTTGTCCATGCTCTTCCCTCAACTTGCAATGCCCTTCCAGTCCCTTCTCTTGGCCATCTAAATCTCAATGGCCTTGCATGATCCATCCCTTCTAAGCCCCACTTCCTCCAAGGAGACTTCCTTTATCACATTATATCACATGGCTCCATCCCTTCTTTGGGCTCCCACAGCCATTAGGGTCAGTCCTGAATTCTAGTGTTTTGGGTACACTTTTTTTTTTTTGTACTAGTCAATGAGCTCTTTGAAGATGGGGCCAAGTCTTATTTAACTGCGTTCCTGTAGTACTCTGCATAGAGCAAGAGTTCAAGAACTGCTTGAAAAATTACTTACTTGAGGGTAAATTCAAGTGTAGCTGTATAACTTATTCCTATAAATGTTCTTTTTACTGCTAGGGCTGTGCAGATACCTAAGCAAGGCATGGTGTCAGGTCTAGGTCGTTTGCATTCTCAGAGGGAAGCAGAGCAGCCCCAACAACCAAGAGATCATTTTTTGGGGGAGCTATTTTTAGGGTGCTTATTAATTTTAAAAAATTTTTTCATTTTTTGTCTCTTTAGGGCCACATTCACAGCATATGGAGGTTCCCAGGTTAGGGGTCAAATCGGAGCTGCAGCTGCCAACCTATGCCACAGCCACAGCAATAGGGCATCTGAGCCATGTCCACAGCCTACACCATAGCTCATGGCATTGCCAGATACTTAACCCACTGAGCAAGGCCAGGGATTGAACCCATATCCTCATGGATACTAGCCAGGTTTGTTACTGCTGAGGAACAATGAGAACTCCAGTTTTTACGGTGTTTAAAATTTTTTCCTGGTATGGTCCTCTAGTCTCTCCTGTGCTGTTAACATCTTACTGCCCTGTGAATTCTCGATTCCAGCCTCATCCTCCACCCCCACCTTCTCTTGGCCACTTCTGAGCTCTGTGGAACTTACCTGCCTTGATCTGCAAACCTCTCCTCCTGCTCAAAGGCTAATTGATCATTCTCCTCACCCCACAGACCCCATGGCTGGGGGTATGCCTGAGGTCTCTCTTGTTCCTCATTGTCACCCCCAGACCTTTGCTTGTGTCTTGTGAAACCCTTCTTCCTCTCACATCTGCGTCATTGAGTTAGCTCACTTTCATCTCCTCTTCATCGCTGCCACTCACCAACTTCCTGGTCCCTCTGCTTCATTACTGATGAGTGAGGCTCCTCACCACACTTGGCCACTCTTAGCTATTTTCTCTTGGTTCCTTTGCTAAATCTCTAATGATCTAGTTTTTCCTAACTTAAAGAAAAATCTTCCTAAACCTCCCATCTCCCTCCAGCTCCCACCCTACTTCTCTCCCCACTTTCACAGTTAAATTTCTTGAAAGAGTTTTGTAATCACTGTTTGCCATTCATTCCTAAACCTACTCCAACAGAGCTTTTGTCCTTGTCCTGACACTGATGTGGTTCTTGTTAAGATCACTCGTAACCCCCATGATGCAAAATCCCAGGACACTTGTTTGGCACTGCTCACCACCCCCTCCATCTGGAAACACTCCTTTCTTGATTGCCATTAAGCCTAACTTCCCTGGCTCTTTTCTATCCTTTCTTGTTGCTCTTTTTTGAGTTTTCTTTACTCAACCTTTACATGTAAGAGCTCCTCAAGACTCAGCCCTAGGATTCCTTTGCTCTTCACCCTGTTCTTTCTCCCTTGGCAATCTCTCCAGCCTGTGAATTAATATGTGTGTGATTTTTTCAAATTGTTTTCCTGTGTCATTGAACTATCATCTCTGTGAAGGCAGGAACTTTGTCCATCTTACTCATTACTCTATTCCCATTGTCTGCATAGTACCTGGCATGCAATAGATACTCAATAGGCAGATGAATGAATGGATGACAGAATGGATAGCTCTGGATTACCCACACCTCAAATAAAATTATAAAGCCACTCCACTAGGTGGATTAAATATAATTCTGTACAACAGGCTTCTTGAACATGTACTATGTGCAGTGCTCTGCATGAGGGGCTGTGAGGGAGAGAGGAACCTGTTATGAATCTCACCAGGATGCTCCCAGGAGCTGCAAAGCAGGCAGAGGGAGAAGGGCTGTGACAGAAGCTGGTTCCTACTTTCTGCTTCATGGTGGGGATGGTTTGCTACCCTGCAGGGTTAGAGCAAAGAATCAGACCCAAGTGGGCCTGGCTCCAGGCATAACTGCTGGCTCATGTCTTTTTTGGAATGGGGGAGGGACTGCTGAGCCACTAATAGCTTTCATTCCCTCATTGAAAATGATGAAAAAAAAAACAGAGTCGCATTCATGGCCATACGATTTCTAATTAAACAGAGCAAGCTCCTAATTTGCCCTGGATATTCAGCTACTGGGGAATGGAGCAGCTTGCTGGCCACTCTTGGCTTAGCCTGTGGGCAGGGATCACTTCTTTGCATCCCTCAGTGCTCTCAGAGATGATGAAGTGGGTGACTGATGATGTAATATTCTGGAGCCCATAATTTTCCTATAAAGTGGAGTATGTGAAACCTGCTTTTAGTGATTTCTATAGTAGACAATGTTATAGCATAAAACTTACCAGTCTTGTGGAAGACTTAGTCTTTGCTGTGGATGAAGCATAAGATTTAGAATTTGGGCTTCACCTGCGGCAAGAAGTAATGTATGCCATCCAAGGCTGCCCTTGCCATGAACTGGCACCTATGCACCTTTGGAGCAGAGTCCTGTGCCAGTGCTCAGCTTATCTAACCAGATAAACCTGTAGGACCCCCTCAGGGAAGATGGGCATTCCAGCACCAGTAATTTGTTGAAAAGGAGGCTGGATCTGGGAAGGTGAGTCTTAGGTGCGAGTGGGAATTTCTTTTTTCTCTTGGGTGTCTTTCTTGGCTCTGGACTCTGTGGAGGGCAGATGATCAGCCTTGTCCTACTGGGTGGTGGGTGCCAAGATGCTGCCTGCCACATGGATGCTAGCCAGGAGCTAGGACGGGCCAAGGCTTGTGGGCCCTGGAGAGCAGCCAGATGTAGTTGCTGCTTGGACCCTGTCCTGCTAGTTTCCCTTTTGGCATCCCTAAGCCTCAAAGTCTTGTTTAAATGTTCCAGCCTTGCCTCAGCTATGCAGAGAGGAACAAAGGAAAGAATGTTTGCCATGCTTGGACCAGAATATTAAGGAGAGAGGCATGTTCTCCCACTAAAGCCAGTACAATGCTGATAGTTAATTAATAATAGACCCACTCCCATCCAAAAAGATGGCTAATCTCAGGAACACAGCTGGGCTATGAGGTCTCATTTCCCTTATCCATGTGAAAGACCTCCTCCAGTGCCAATCTTGAAGGACCTTGGTTAGGGCTTAATTAGGAATCATAATGATGTTGTTGTAGGTCTTCCTGCCCAACCACTGACTTCCATTCCTATTTCAGAGCCTGGAATTTCAACATTCAGTTCCTACCTTTGTATTAAGATAGTGTCCTTTCCGGAGTTCCCATCGTGGCACAGCGGAAACAAATCCGACTAGGAACCATGAGGTTGTGGGTTCGATCCCTGGCCTCACTCAGTGGGTTAAGGATCTGGCATTGCCATGAGCTATTGTGTGGTCACAGACACGGCTCAGATACCGCTTTGCCACAGCAGTGGTGTAGGCCAGCAAATGTATCTTCGATTTGACCCCTAGCCTGGGAACCTCCATATGCCGCAGGTGTGGCCCTAAAAAGCAAACAAACAAAAAACAGATGGTGTCCTTTCCTAGGGTCCCTTTTGGAAATGCAGCTCACCCTATCCCAAGGAAATTAGCCTCCTGGAGAGGAGGAAGCTATGGTTGCCTATGGGATTGGCTGATGAGGAGGGAGAAGCTGAGATGTTATAGAGATTGAGCAAGTGTGAAGGGAAAGGTACAAAAACTGTCATGATTTTGCCAAGGGTTGTACCTAGCATAGCACTCCTTGGTGTCTGGTCCAAATGTGGATTCAATACTAGTCCAGCCACCAGTAAAGGCCAGCAGGGACTTAGCTACTTGTTTCTTAGGTCTTAGGACCCTCCTTCCATAACCCCTCCTTGGCTCTGAGTGGCTGGGCCAACCTTTCACCTACATCTTCTGGTACTGAATCTGCTCCTATCCACTGCACACTGGAGGGATATCCCAGAGCCTCAGGGACTCTCCCTTCAGGCTAACTCAACCCAGTTACCTTGAGTTTGTGGGGGATTTGGAAGGAAACCTCTGCTTCTTCAGAGGTCTGCACATTCCATCAGTCCCCATTTGTAACACGTCTTATCAGAGCTGAGAATAGTAATAAATTTGTGACCACTGTTTCCAAGTAAAGTGTGTGAAAGGTCATAGCATTTTCCCCCTCCTGTGAATGTTTTCAAGATTTTGTGCTCATTAAGTTTTTAGTTTTAGTTTATGCAAACCCCATGCCTTGATTTAGAAATCCTAATGCTTTGGCCAATAGAATGTATGTCTCCCCAGTTCATTTAGGGAAAGGCCTGTATCTTTGTTGAAGGTCCTTAGGCTTTACGTAGGGAAGGACAAATGGGGTTGTGCTATGGTTCTTTGTGAATAAAGGAATCAAAGGGGAGCATGGCTTTAAGGGTCAGTCAGTCCTTAATCACTAGAGTGGGATAATTTTTGGTTCCTATTACATCACCTGACCACAACCATGACTGGGTCCACAATCCTAAGAGGGCTGGGTTTGGCCATTTCCTCTCTGCCTACCTGTCCACATGGGGTGGAATGTGGGGTGAAGCTGGCAATCCATTGCAACCTATATCATGATGTGTAACCACAAATTTTTTCATTGTGGGGTTCTAACCATCCTTACTATTATTTAGCCTAATCTTCTCCCAGTCCTGTGCTATACCACTCAGCCAGTTGTACAACTCAGTACTTCCCTATACAGTAGGAGATATTTCACTCCAGAAGACCAGAGTTGCTGCTTGCAGACTTTTCTTCCTTGGGCCTGGGAACCCTCATTATATCATCCCCAAACTCTCCTCCACTAAGAGCACTAGCCAGACTCCTACTGGCACAGGTATGGGCTGTTGGGTTGGATTTTTAAGACACGCTCTGCCAGAGGAGAGCTCTGGAGCTCACCAGAGGCCGTGGGATAGGCTTCTGGGGTTTCTTGGAGCCCAGCTTCTTCATGGCATTGTAGTACTTCTTCTGCTCCTCTGTCATGAAGATGTCCTGGCCCCCTAAGTGCAGAGAGACAGGGAAACACGCACAACTGTCATTGCCCCCTGAGGGCAGCCATCACTCCTTCAGACCTCAAACAGGGGTGAAGGCTGCCATCAGGGGGCAAAGGTCAGTGTTGGTACCAAAGGCCAAGATTGGGCTCCTAGTCAGGCAAGAGGACTGTGCTTAGCGGTGGCTTCAGTCACGAGGCTGGGAGTGGGAAGTCTAAGATTTGCCCTACCACAGAAACACTTGAGCCCCACTTATCTTTTTTTTCTGCTGGTTGAAGTTGTCAATTATGACTCCAACGAAGAGATTGAGTGTGAAGAAGCCACCGAAAATGATGAAGATGACAAAGTACATGTACATGTACACATTGTCCTCCCACTTGGGCTGCATGTTCACCTGTGAGCAAACAAGGAGGGGCATGGTAGGATGGGGTGTCTGAGCTTGTGTTCACCTCCACAGAACCCTGAGACAAGGACCTGGGTGCAGGTGGCTTATGTAGGAGGTGATCCCAGGAAGCAGGAATGAGGGAGGGGTGGGGAGACAAGAACAGGATAAAGGCAGTGCCATCACATGGGCACTGGCACTCCATCCTCTAAGGACCATAGAACACACCTCAAAATTGTGCCTCCAAAGGAAGGAAGCGAGAACATTTATCTACAGATTCCTAAAGCTTATCTCTGAGGTTTGCCCCTGCAGACGTACAGTCCTCCACCCTTGGGGGGAGGGGTTACTGAGCAAGCTCTGAGGCCCCAAGGAAAGGTAAATCTCAGAATCAGAAAACTCAGGTGGGCTGAGGGCATGTGGGGCAGGGCATCAGTAATGTCTGCCCCAGTGGGAAAGGGTCTCTCCCCAACAGTACCCATCTCCTCCACTTGGCTGCCATGATGGTGCCTGAAATTACATTGTTCCAGCCACTGCCCTCGCCCTTGCCTCTGCCCAGGGATTGCCCTCACACACAGTTCTTCAGAGGTTTCCTGATAATTTCCTTAATGGTGAGTGGAAAAAGAACTTGAGAAGTCTAGAAGACTAGGTCAGCTTAAACATCTATCGGAGAACCAGCTGCCACTGCTCCAGGGAAGGACAGTGGAAGGCTGCTGGGTGACTGCCTCTCCCAGCACCAAGGCCACCTTCACTCCATTTCAAATAGACTAATGTGGGAGGGATGCACAGAGTGGGAGGCAGTAGGCACCGCAGGCTAAGACTCACCTCCCGGGAATCGACAGCTGCATACATGATGTCCATCCAGCCTTTAAAGGTTGCCTAGAAACAAGGAGCAGAGGCCACTCAGTGTCTGCGCATCCATCTACACTGGCCTCTGTTTTGATTCGCTTATTTGTCCGTTTTTCTCATAGAGCATTGGGCCGCCTGGAGCCAGTTCTGACATGTCTCTGATTTCAGTGCCTGGCACACCGTAGCTACTCAGGCACTAGTTTTTGAATGAATGCATGAGCAAATGATGGAATGGAGGAAGTTGTAGGTAACTGCATGACAAAATGTATATAAGCAATTGCATCAACATGGAATGAACACGTGGATGAAGGCAAGGGGTGCATGAATGATTGTATGCCTGGAAGTATGAATGTTATTGACTGTCGTCATCACAAGCATTATTGATCATTATATTACACCTGGAACATAGTTTACTACCCTCTAGGAGGTGATTTGCAGTAGAAGACTGAATATATGGCTATACAATGTCTATTTTCTACAAGCAGTGTATTCTAAGTCATCACCTGATATAGTCCCATGACAGGTGGGACCCCTTAATTCTATTCTTTTAGCACACATTGGTCTAATTGCACCACTGTGAGACCACACTCATCAGTAGGACCTTTCAGCCTCACGATGTAGTCTGTAGGAATGGGGAATAAGCTCAGTTTACAGAGTGCTACCCCTTGCAAAATCTCCTTGTAGAATCTTCTGGGAGACTGCAGACCCTCCATGTTATCGAGCAGCCAAAGGAAGAAACGTGGTTGATTTCAGGACTCACCACCTGTAGAAGTGCAAGGTAACCCATTGCAACATTATCAAAGTTGACCTTCACATTGACCCAAAATAAGCTTCCAGTGTAGTTTTGACGTTCACAGTCAGATATGTTATTCACAGTAGTCCAAGGCACAAGAAGAAAGCCTTCAGTTGTGTTGTTGATGCATTTCTGAAACTTTCCTGCAAAGAAGTTCACGCCCATGATGCTGAAGATGAGCCAGAAGATGAGGCAGACAAGGAGGACGTTCATGATGGACGGGATGGCGCCCACCAGGGCATCCACCACCACCTGGAGGGAAAGGCAGAAAGACCTGGAGCCCCACAAATTCCTCCCCCTCTTTGCCAAATCCCACTTCTTTCTACATTCACTCAGGCTGCTTCATGAGCCAGTGGCCTTTGAAGTAAGAGATGTGGGTTAACTAGAGCCATATTTCAGACTCATAAGACAGAGACATGGGCAGCTGGAGATAGGTTTATACCTTCTTTCTAAATTTCACTCAGGGTAGGTTCCAGTATCTCTCCTCCAGATTGAGAAGATAGACAAATTCACACGTACACAGATGCTCATTTAGGGGTGTAAGCATGTGTGTTGTGCTTAAGCCTTGCTTTATTTTCCCTAAGTACAACACACAACATAAGAGTTTATAGTGTGCTTTGGTCAAGAATCAGTGAACACCCAAATTCATATTCACAAACTTGCTTACTTGTAAATCAGCAACCTGGATATAAAGTAAAATAAAGATCAAAGTATCTCAGTGATAAACTCCTAGTGTTTGTAAAGATACAAGTTAATTTTTTCCCCGTACCTGTGGCATGTGGAAGTTCCCAGGCCAGGGACTGAATCCAAGAGGCAGCTGTGATCTGAGCCACTGCAGAGAACATTCTGGATCCTTAACCCTCTGTGCCACAGTGGGAACTCCAACGAGTTAATTTTAAAATCTTACTTTTGTGGAGTTCCCGTCGTGGCTCAGTGGTTAACGAGTCCGACTAGGAACCATGAGGTGCGGGTTCAATTCCTGGCCTTGCTCAGTGGATTAAGGATCTGGCGTTGCTGTGAGCTGTGGTGTAGGCTGCAGACGCGGATCGGATCCCGCGTTGCTGTGGCTCTGGAGTAGGCTGGTGGCTACAGCTCCGATTAGACCCCTAACCTGGGAACCTCCATATGCCATGGGTGCAGCCCTAGAAAAGGCAAAAAGATAAAAATAAATAAATAAAGTATTACTTTTGTTTTGAAGATATGATATTTTCTTTGAGGCAATGATAGAGGAAGAAAGCAAACCTTGCTTTCTGTACCAGGAAATTTTGTAATTAGGAGGAAGGGGAGGAGGGGAAATTAGCAGCCCCTTGCGGTCCCAGAAGATTAGGGCCAGGCTTGTGAGCATTCCATCCTGAGGAAGACAGTGAAGCTGATCTCAAAGGATGAGGAGAGGGATGGATGAAAGGGGAGAATCCATAGGACCTGAGGACTTCGCTGGATTGGGGAGAAGATACATTACAGTGGGAGAGGACTGAGCTGATGATGTCATTACACATAAACAGAGTGTCAGAAGCAAGCCTTTTTTTTTTTTTTTTTTTTTTTTTGCTTTTTAGGGCTGCACCCGCAGCATATGGAAGTTCCCAGGCTAGGGGTCAAATCAGAGCTACAGCTGCCAGCCTATGCCACAGCCACAGCAATGCTAGATCCAAGCCATGTCTGTGACCTACACCATAGCTCGTGGCAATGCTGGATCCTTAACCCACTGAGCAAGGCCAGGGATTGAACCCGCAACCTATTGGTTCCTAGTCAGATTCGTTTCTGCTTTGCCACAACGGGAACTCCAGAAGCAAGCCTCCTTTGTCATGGAAACATGAAGCTCAGGATATTCTGGAGGTGTTGGCAATAAGGACAAAAGGCAGGGTGGGGAGACTGAGGTGAGAGATGCTTAGGAAACCATGAAGCAGGATCACCTCTCTAAGAGCAGGAGAGAGTGAGGTCTGAGTCCTGGTGGGTATGATTGTTAAGGTGAGAAGGGAAGAGGGCTCACAGAGGGACTCAATGTACCAGGCGAGTTGGGACACTGTAGCATTGCCAACATCAGAGCAGGAGGTGGGGACCCAGAGCCCATCTGCAGGGCTGCGGCCTGGAGCTCAGGGTCAGCAGTATGGAGGGTGTAAAGGGGAGAAGGGTACCAAATATCAAAGACCAGAGCAGCTTGGAGATAGGTCTTACCCGCATGCCTTCAAATCGAGACAGGGCCCGCAGTGGCCTCAGGGCACGGAGGGTTCGAAGGGCTTTGATGGATGCCATATCAGAATACTGCAGCAACTTTGCTATAAGGCTTGTCAGTGAGATCTGAGTGCAGGCAGAGAGAAAGAGCATCACCCTAGGTAGGGTTCCAGAAAGTTGGTCCTGGTAGAAAGAGATGGGAACTCCCTCCCACCTCTTACTTTGCCGACATGGCTCCCACCTTATTCTGAACTTCAGTGAGAGGTGTAGCAAGAGTTCAGTTTCTTCTCTTTCATTAAAGATTTCATTAATCATTTATCTGAAGCTTTGGGCAAGAATATTTCAGTCTCCCACATCACCACCCCCTGGTATGCAGATGGTCAAGCTCCCAGTGGAGTTCCCCTTCCCCTTCTCCTCTAGGACACCAGCCAGGCCCCAACAGCCATGAAAATCTAATTGACCTTCGGAGACTTGGAGAGATGCTGATCCTTCATGGGGGTTATGCTGAAAGTCTATTTTGAGGAATATAAAGTGAGTCTTAATTGTTTTTGCTCAGAAAAGTGGAAAGGAAAGAGTCCTGGGCAGGGTGGAATCTTGTTCCCTCTCAACCATAGTTTTTTGGGACTTTGGATCAGTGCCTTGCTACTTCAGGTGGCATTCCCACCCTTTGTAAAATGAGAACCCCAGGACCCTCACAGCTCTGCAGCTCCTCAGGAAGAGTGACTGGCATGGGGCCATGAGATCCCACTTTGACAGGCAGTTGAAATGTAATTACTGAGTTGGGAGTCTGTGTTATAGGTCGGTCAATTTTGTCTATTTTTTAGTGTTGGACCAAGGACATCAAAGGACACATATTGACATGGAAAAATGGTCACATCTTCCAGGAACTTCAAAGGTGCCAGGGAGATTCCATGTATATTGGCTTGAGCTTGCCAGAGGATGTGACCCGATCCTGGGAGATTCCAACTGTGCCCTGATTGGTGGGCTGAACTCAGGCTCCGCTTACCTTGACAGCTAGGTGGGGATGTACATCAGAACTTCTGAAAGGGCAGGGTTTACACTTGGGTGCTAGAGCCTCGAATAAAGCCCTTTCTCTGAATGGTGACTTCCTTCACCAGGACAAAAAGGTGGAATGGAAAGGAGCTCCTTCCTTCATCCAGGCAAGGCTCCAAACACCAGTAGGTGGCACCCAGCTGCCTGGGAGCAGGAGGTCTGGGGACAGTTCCATGCTAGACCCTGTTCAGTCTTTTGTTCAGCCTCTGGGAAGTCTGCCTCCTATACAAACTCTGCAGTTGGGGCAGTCAGGAGCTGGGGCCTGTCCATCAAAGCCCTCCCACCCAAGCCCAGCTCCACTTCCACTGCTCAGGCACTAGCCTCCCCAGTATTGCATCCATCCCATCATTTCTCCACTGCAAATTTGATTATGATCATGTTTCTCTCTTACTCCCAAGCTTCGCTAATGCTAGCATTCTCAGGATAAGCTCCAGACTCCCTACTCTGTATTATATAGCTACAGCCTGCATTTCCAGTCATATTTTGCCCATATATCCTATCCAAATAAAATCGTTGCATAAATGTACCTGTCTGTACCTTTGCCCAAGGTCATCCTTTAATTGAGATTGGACACCACCAGTCCTTCTTTCACCTTGTTGCCCCTGCCCATCTTAAACCCCACATCTAATACCACCTCTTATATGAAACCTTCACAACTACCCAACCCCCAGAATGGAAGAAGGCTCATGTCTCTGTGTTCCTAGGACACTAATTATTTCCAGCAGTGCTCACCACATTCTCTTCCTCATCATATGTTTATTTCTCGCTGTGTGTCTTATCTGATGGAAGATTAAAGTATAAACTCCTGGAGATAGGGAATTTTTATTTCTTGGCTTCTGTCTCTCCAGAGCACTTCATAAAACAATCCAATATTCAGTTGTTATAAATAAACATTGGATAAATTGAATCATGTTGGGATGGATTGATGGAAGGAAGGAAGGGAATAAAGGAGAAATCTTGATGAAAGTTGAAGGATGTTTGGATAAAATAACGGATTAAATGATCTAAGCATGGATATGATAGTTGAAGGAAAGGATGGAAAAAAAGAAACCAAAGGAGAAATGACAAAATACAGAGGCATGGATAGTGGATGAATGGGATAGATTGGGGAAGATGGATGGCTGGGTAAAATGACTGATGGATGAATGAAAATATAGAGAGGCGGATAGAATAAAGGAATGGAAGAGATCACAGAATGGACAAAAGGTTGACTGGATGGATGAATGGATGAATGGAAGAAAAAGGACAGATGAGTGGAAGAAAGGAAGGATAGATAGATAAGTGAAAGGAAGAATAAAAAGATGGAAAAATGAGTGAATAGAAGAATGCTTGAATGAGTGAACAGAAGGTCAGATGACTGGATAGTTCAATAGAAAGACAAATAGGAAGATAGAAGGGTTAAGGACCAATGATGGGTGGAAGGAAGGTTAAGATAAATAGATGAGTAGAAGGGAAGGGGGAAAGAAGAATGAGCATGGATGGATGGAAGGAGATGATATGAATAGATGTTAGGAAGGAAGGAAAAAGTCAGGGTGAATGGTTGGAGAGATGGGAGAGGGATGTATAGAAGGAAGGGTGGAGGGTCAGAAGGAAGAATTAGTAGGAGGAGGGATGCATGGATGAGTGGGTGACCATTTCAGGTGATCAGGGCTGAAACTAGCGAGACCTACTTAGGTGGGAATTACTATGCCCTGAACAGGGGTGGACAGCTAGAATAAAACATTTTCCCTTCATTTATGAGGAATTACTTGATATTCACAAAATTATCACCTGTGATTCAGATTTCAGGCCTCACAGCTAATCCTTGTGTTGCAGTGGCCTGATGCTGCTAGTTCACTGGTGTCAGGAAAGAAGAGAATTGGGTGCACAGACCTGCTGTGGAGGACCTGCCAACACAGGAGGCTGGACAGAATGTTCTGAACTGGACCCCATCCAGCTTCAGGAGGCAAGCACCAAATACAGACACATTTCCTAACACCTCTGATGTGCAGACCTTGGCACTGGTGGCTGTGGGAATGTGAGAGGCAGAGACAAACATAGCACGTGCCTCCCCTTGCCTGCAGGGACCCTCAGCCATGCAGCAGGGAAGAAATAGCTCAGGCAGCCATCCTGCCAAGCCAAGACTGTCAGGGCCTGGACAGATAGAGGACTGTGTGGTTAAGAGGAGGAGGAGGTCACTCCTGGCTTTGGGGCTAGGAGGACTCTTAAGAGAAATTTATTGGGGATGGTATCCCCAGAGTTTTGAGGAATCTCAAGTTTAAGGTGTGGGAGGTACACGGTAAATCCCCTAATGCAGGGCTAGTGGCCACAGGTTAGTCTGAATATAGAGTTCCAGCTCATCACCCCTCCAAAGGCAACCTCTGCCCCTTTTAATGCCACTGGGGAAATACCAGTGGTATAAGCTCAGTGGTTCTCAAGCCTGTTTGCACACTGGTCATGCCCAGGAGCTTTCGCAAAATACTGATGCCTGTACTCCATCTAGGACCAATAAGACCTGAATCTCTGGAAAGAGTAGTGTTTGTTCATTGTGTTCTTGAGAGCTCCTCAGGTGATTCTAAAGTGCAGCCAGGGCTGGAGACCATTGAGTTGGGGGAGGGTTGATTCTCTAAGCTGGACAATTCCCACTATCCATAGGTCCAGAAGCTGTGTCAGTGGATGCAAGGTCATGTGCCATCTTGCTTTGGATATAAAATACAGAGGTCAGTAAGCAGTCTTTCTGGATGGAGACCTAGGAACTGAGGATCACTGTTGTGTTGGAATCATGTACTGCCCAGATCTTACCTGGACCACGGATACGCAGGGCTATTCTCAGACCCCTTGCTAAGAATTCTCTTTGGAGTAGCCCCTGAAGGTCAGACCTCTGAGCTTCCTTTGCACTGGATACAGTCATCAGCCAGAGGAGAGGACCCCAAACCCCATACGTGCCTACTGGGCCACTCACGTTCACGATGAGGAAGTCCAGCCAGCACCAGGCGTTGGTGAAATAACTGTTTAAGCCATAGGCCACCCACTTGAGCAGCATCTCAAACACAAAGATAAACGTGAACACCCTGTCAGTGTACTCCAGCAAGGCCTTCACTGTGGGCTTCTGGTCAAGGTAAAAATCTTCAAAGGCCTGTAAGGAAGGGAACAAAGTGGTAGGCAGACAGCCTGGACCCAGAGCCCTGGGGCCTAGGGACTGGGAGGGGCCCAGTCTGCCCTGCCTGCAGTCGCTAGAAGAGTTTGCTAACCAGCTTGCCCACATCATTTTGTTTTCTGCTCTGGGGAGGAATGGTGGGGGTAGTGGAGGAGGCTCTGGAAGATATAAACCAGGACTTCCTCGGAGCCAGTGGGGACACACAGCCCTGCTTACTTTGCAGGGGAGCTGAACACAAGTGAGAAAGGAAACCTTCTCAAATTGGCTTTTGGAAGTAAACCAAAGGAATTGCTAACAGTGACTTGGTTTAAAAATAAAAGCATCAAAGGATGTTCATGAAAATAAAAGTAAGACTCCTACATCTCACTGGTAATCAAGGAAATGCAAATGAAGAAAAGATGCCGTTTCTCTTTTATCAGATTGATGAAGATGAAAAGGCACTGGTGTGGGGGGAACCCCCAGTGTCAGTGTGGTTGTAAAGAAGCAGCTACTGTCACACAAGGCTGGGGGAAGTGAGAACTAGTTCAGTCTTTTGGGAAGCCAATTTGGTAATATGATTCAAAGGTTTTAGAAACCCAGCAATTCTGCCTTCAAGAGTGTGTCCTTAAGGACCCTAGATATTACTGGTGCCCCACCCAGATCCTGTTTAAGGGGCCAATGAGACCATCACTGCTGTGAACATTGGCTGCTAACAGCTGGCCAATGCTTCCATTGCCCGAGGACACTTCCTTGGGCTGAAGGGAATTGCCTCCACCTTAGGAGGTTATATGGCCCCTCTGGAGGCAGCCGCAGCCAGTGCCTGACTGTCCCCTTGCCTCAAGATGGGACAGTTCTGTGATGTCCTTTATGCTTTAGAGCTTCTGTGGGATCAGGCTGAGGCTGGGATTCATGTGAACCCAAGTATTTTCTCAGCTTCTTTCCCTGTCCTACTTCCTTCACATGCTCCAAACTTAGAGGGAATGGCCTCCACAAACTGCATCAGAATTCCTGCCTCCAGTTCTGCTTCTAAGGCTGGACCTAAAACTGGAAATAAGCCAACATCTCTGAAGGAGTGTATATAAGGATATTCAGTGCTTATTAGAAGTGAGCATGGGGATTAGTTACACTGAAGCCATTTAATGAGTTGGGAGGAGCACAGTACCAAGAAAATTTACTGAGAAATTACAGAATGCACCAATGTGGTTTCCATTTGTAATATTTATGTATTACATGCATAAGAAAGATGGGAAGGAAGTGCACCAAAATGTTTTCAAAGTGAGATTCTCTTTGAGTGATAGGAAAATTGGTGATATTTTTTCTTTGCATTTCCCCATAATTTCCAAGGTGTTTTTTTTTTTTTTTCACTTTGTCAGATAAAAACTCATGCTATTTTTTTCAAACATACTCGAAGTAAAAGCATAAGGAAGACTAAATTTGGTGCCAGCCTGTTTCGTCCCTTGGGGAAGGAGATGGGGAGGGAGGGAGAGCAATGGGGTGGGGCCAGCAGCTGGTGCCCCGTGTGAGCTCCCAGGCAGGAGGGGAGGGTGGGAGAGCAGCTGGGCATGTGGAGAAGGGGAGGAGGGAGAGAAGGGAAGGGATAAGGGGCAGTGGAGAGGAGAAAGGAGGAAAGAAAGCCCGTGGGAGCCAATGAGGTAATGAAAAAAGCATCTGTCCACAGCCAATGTGGTTACATTCTCATCAAATGATGGAGGTTAAAATTTTCAGCATAGAGGGAAGAGTAGGTGTGGTGAAAGCACTTCCCAGTCTCCTCTTGTTGTGCAGTGTGGCCTCTGCACTCAGGACTCTGCTGAGACTGCTATTTTAGGGGGACAATTGCCACCCTGTGCCAGGGCAGTGGGCAGCGTCAGACACTGCCACCCCCTCTCCACTCAGCCAAGGTGGCAGGCCAGCCTGCTCCGTGAAACTCTTGGAGCTTTGTGCCTAGTTTTCCTCTCACCTCTCAGATCATACCTTCTCATCTGCCTTTGCTCCTCCCTAAGGCTGGGATGACACCCTGAGCAGTTCTGGCTCCCTTCCTGGGAAATCTGGCACTTAAGTGGGTGCCCACATAGTCTGTAGACTCTTTTCAGGGAGTAAACCCAGGGAGCAAGAAAAGTGGAAAGAGTCAGGGCCATGAATCAAGAGGTAGGGCGCTGGTCCTCCCTTTAACTAATTAGCCGGGATCTGGGCAGCTCCCCACATGTCTTTGTGCTGAGGCTTCCTCATCCATAAAATGTGGACAGCTGGGGATGATGAGCCCCTTCCTGGGTCCACATGTACCTTAGTTCATTGGGAAGATTGGCTGAGATTGTGTAGTGAGCCTAAGCACTACAGAAACATCTGCAGAGAGAAACATTCTTTCTTGTTCTACAAAGCTGGGCATTCAGCAAGGGGCTTAAGTGTCTCAGCTCAGAATCTCTATGCCTGTAAGGCTTTGTTATTCAAAGTGTGGTCTATGGACCAGCAACATCAATATCAGGTGGGGGCTGTTGGAAATGCAAATTCTCAGGGCCCACCCCAGACTTTCTGAATCAGAGTCTGCCTTTTTTGGGGAGGTGGGGGATGAACCCACAGCATGTGGAAGTTCCTGGACGAGGGATTGAGTCCATGCCATAACAGTGACCCAAGCCTCTGCAGTGACAAGGCCAGATCCTTAATCTGCTGCACTACAAGGGAACTCCCAGAATCTGCATTAACACACTCCCCAGGTGATTAAATTTTGAGAAGTGCTGTTGTAATGGTTTGTGGTAAGCTCTGAACGAGTAATAGAGATATTTGCAAGCAGCTTGATACGGCAAGGGAGATCAGAAGGTGGAAAGTCAAGGACTTTGGGATCGAATGAGGGCTACTGACAAACTGGGTAACCTTGGACAAGTCCTATAAACCCTTTGAATGTCAGTTTCCCCACCTGCAAAGTGGAATGTACATACTCAGTGCTTAAAATTCGTGCAGGCAGGTGTAGCAGGCCAGATATGGGCACCTCCAAGCCCTCCTGCTGAGGGAGCCCACGTGTGGGGCTGTGGTTTGCCTTTCAGCCGCAGATGAGGAGACTTTTGGCCCAGGGATCAGGGGAGTCCACTACTGCAGCCTCAGGGTTTTTGGATGGTGTGAGACCCCATCTGGAGGGCTTTGGGGTGGGGACCCCACCTCTCCTCACCAGTGCTCCGCTGCTGAGCAGGATCATGAAGATGATGAAGCTCTCAAACCAGCTGTGCTCCACGATGCGGTGGCAGGTCTTGCGCACTTGCCAGCTCACGGCCCATGGCAACTTGGAGCTGTTCACTCTGCAGCAGGGACAGTGGCGAATGCAGCCTATGGGGAGAGAGGACTGATGGTGAGTGATGTTCCTCCGATAAAGGAGGAGCATTTGGGCCCCAGCCCTGCAGGGAAACCGCTTTGCTAGGAAACCCACTTGCCACTCCTTTGGAGAAGAATTGGGGTCCATCTCAGGCAGCCTCTCCCACCTGCCCTTTAGGTGCCCCTCTCCACTCTGGCTCTTGCACAATCTCACGTCCTCCCAACCATCTTCCTCCCCATAGAGGATACCATAGTCTCCGTCCAGGAGACTTATCAAGCCCTGGACCTGGGCCTGGGCCTGGGGGTATCTGAGGGGCAAGGCCATGAGCCTGTGCTGAACTGGGAGGTCACCACACGGCGGGAATGGGGCCTGGGCAGCCTAGCCCAGGGTCATGTGAAACTGGAAAGTATTTTTTCAAATATTTTCAAGTATTTTTTCAAAACTTTTCCATAATTATTTACATATTCATTATTATTCATTTATTGTAAAATGTCTACTGAGAATGCAATGGGCCTCGCTGTTCTAAACATTAAGAGCAATGATGAGAAAGATGCAGGTTCTACCTTTTAAGAGTCACATAGACTGGAAGGACACAGATGTATCAGGGCCCTCCTCTGGGCCCTTTGGGGCCCAAGTCAGGAGTTTATGGTGGTGGCCACCTTTTCCCTTTCAACTTCCAGAGGGATAGTTTACATAACTCGGTGAGTGTTTTTGAGGGTCAGAAGGGAGGCAGAGCATCTGTTATCCGGGTCTGATGCAATGTAAGTTGCATATCCCACCGCTAGGCTGCTCCCCGTTGACATCTGTGTTTGATGCCGGGCCCTCAAGCCTGGGAGTGAGGAGCAAGGGGCCCTGCTTCTCAGTCTCCCATGGACCCCAGGCCAGGACCCCAGGTTCAGAGAGGCCCAGATCCGTGTTTGTTGAGCTAGATTCTGGCCCTAATGAACATCAATCTAGATTCTGCCACTCTACCTTCTGTGAAGCAGTCATCTGGTTCGTCGAGGTCATCTGCCAGCTCGGGGATCTTCCTCAGGATCTCCTCAGGATCCAGGCAGTCCACAGTGCTGCCTTCTGAGGAGCTTGTGTCATCCATGCCCTGGAGGGCAGAAAACCCAGCAGTAAACTCAACTCTCTGAGGGGCCCAGTGAATCTGCACACGGTCACCACAGGTCCAACTGGCCCAGGGCTCTGAAATGTTCTAAGATGTGGCGAGAGCACCCTTGGGGCTGGACCACCATGGCGTCCCTTGTGATTCAATGCCTCACCAGCTGAGCCCCAGAACAGCGATGCTCTCTGTGGAGGCCCGGAGGTTCAGCTGTGTGAGGCTTTAAACCTCTAGGCCCCTGATGGAGTGCTGGCGGTGGCCCGAGACACCGTAATTACACCCACAAAGACGCTCAGCCTTCACGGGGCTTGAATATTTAATCACGGAGCAATGCTTCAGGGGCCCTGCTGCCCTCCTGGCAGCTTCAGCCCTATAATGTCTCCAGATGAATTCAATTAGGAGCTGAAGCTGCTCTCATATTAGTAAACCTGATCGCTTGGCTAATGGACCCAAATGGTGGGGTGGGTCCCCATCTGTCACTGTCAGGCTCCTCCCTGCTTGGCCAGGGTCATGGACAAAACAAAAATAATCCCAGCAGTGGTGTACTGAAAACAATGAGTAGAGAAAACTAGCTGGGGGAGTCCTCAGAATGCCCAGCAGGAACCTATTGTCCACGTGTAGAAGATGGGCCAGCACCCAGCTGGACCCAAGAGGCTGGTGTTCACCCAGGGCCCTCAGATCCCCTCTCAAGCCCACCGTCTGTCTCACCCCGCTGGGTTAGCCTTGCCCAGAGGCACTGGCTCTCCTCAAACCGATGGGCTTGATAACTTTGGGATGAATTATGTCTTCCTTATTTTTGCTTTCCCAGTGCCTGGCACCATCAGCACTCAGGGGCTAGGTGTCAAGTTAAATTCTTGAATTTAATACAGTACTATTACAGATGCTGAGTCTTTAGAGATACCTCTTTCAGTGTAGCTTGTTTTCTTTAAAAATTTGTAATGAAATCACCAAGTATATTTTTACCTCTTATACGCCATTCCTAAATCTTCCTGCTCAGTCTATGTGAGGCTGTCAGTAGAGCACTCTGTACAGACAGCCTCGCCCCAGCACCAGTCTGGTTTTGGCCAGAGAAGATGGTGTGGACAAAAGAAAGCGGGGGTGGGAGGGTGGGGGCTAGTCACAGGGAAGACTCCCTCACCCACAGGAACTCTGGCTTTTATCTGCTGGCTCTGAAAGATACTTAACTTGCTCTGTGGATTGTCTTTTGTTTCCTTTTTTCTTGGCTGTCATTTTCTGGGCACTTATTTCCATTTCAGGCAGAAGCTAAACACTTGACAAGCAACATCTCATTTAAGCTTCCAAAGAATCCTACCAAGTAGGCATTATGGCTTAGTTTCACAGATGGAGACATGGAGACTAAGAGGGGTTAAGGAAATGGTCCTTGGCCTTCCAGTTTATGGAACATCACTCTTCCCACTGAAATCATGCTGATTCACCCAGAGGTTAGGAAGGACTTGAAAAATTCTCAGCATGAGACACGATGTTATGTGGTTGAGTGCAGTCTGGAATACCCACGCCTGGCCCCGTCAACCAGCCCCACCATACCACTGGTCAGGGTCCAGGAGGCTGTTCTGCATCTCTAGGAAGCTCACATACCTACCTCTGCAGGGCCCTGAGCAGCAGCCTTGGCTTTCCACTTCTCACCTAGGTATGGAGCCAGGTCCTCAGAGGATGTTCCAGGACCTGGGCTCCTGGATGAGGAGTCCTCAGACCTCCCAACTTGCTGCAGCTGATCCTGTTGGTGAGAGAGGGTCCCAACTTGTATACGTGGGCTCCCCCTCAGCTGACCATTTCTAAGTTTGAAGAGATCTTGTACAGCACAGTCTGCCAGAGCCAAGGACCTAATATATACAACTAACATAATACGGTCAGACAGATCTGTGTGTAACTCTTGATGTCATTACTTACAAAAAGTGTGACCTTAGGCAAAGTTATTTAACTTCTCTGATCTTCCTTTTTACCCCATCTACAAACTTAGAGAAGGCAAGATCTACTTCATTTGGTTATTTCGATGACTAAATATGTTCATCCTTGCAAAACACTTCACACACAGTGCCTGGCTCCATAGAGGTTAGCCATGACCATTATTACTTGTCCAAGGGTTAGAGTGGTAGTGAACTTGGCCCTCCAGACACCCCAAAGACCCCCCAAAGTAACTGAAAATGACTCTGAGTGGAGACAACCATCACAGAGTTCATGTCCTTTACTCTGGGGCTGGTGATGCTCTGCCCTTGGCTGTCACCCAGACAAAGGCATGTAAAATATGGCAGCTGATAACAGCAGCTGCTGGAACACAAGCGAAGTGACAGCTGCAGGGGAAGGAGGCTAGGGAAGAGCTACAGTTCAAAGTACAGCTGTCTGAGGCCACTTAGTGGCCTGGCCAGCGGTGCTCCATGTCCCCAGGTCCCACACTGAACCATGCCTTCACAAATTGTGCAGATGTTCATGCCTCGAGTTGTTGAGAAGAGGTTAACAAGGGTTGATTTATAAGCATAAGGTAGAAAGGAACTGTGTGAAGCATTTAAAAATATATGTTACCAGAAAATGTGCTTTAAATTTTTTTGTGCCAAAAGGAACAAGTGTCATTTCCCTGTGACATCCCTTGTCAGAAAAAGCTGGATGAATGAGTCACATAATGATCATGACTCTTTAGGCTGCTGGTGAAGATGAGCCTTGCTCTTGGACAACATCCCGTTCTTAGCATCTCATGCACAGAGACTGGGTTGGGTGTAGCAAATGGGGCAGCTGTGTTAAAGACAATTTCAAGCACCTCCAAGTGGCCTGGGTCTCAGGCACTGTCCCTGCTCCCTGCTTGCCTGGGGAATTCTGACTCTGTCTTCCAGGTTCTGCTTAAATGCCACTTTTTCCAGAAAGCTTGGCACAGCCTGTGCTTCCTTACATCAAGGGCTCCTATGCCTTGCTTGCCTGGGGCTCTTCAAGGCTGTGCCAACCCTGATGTTCGAAAACCTCTTTATCAAAATTTCCCTACTTCCCCTCAGCCATTCCAGCCCTAAGGCCCCTCCCTGCTTCCCGTGGCTGTCCTGTGGGAGAACTCTCACCTGCCCTTGGGGGATCACTTCTTGCTGCGTGCTCCGAGCATCCTCCTCACCATCATCCTCCAAGTCATCGAGGTCAGATTCGCCCTCGGCAATGGGGACAGAGACCCATATGTTAGGATTGGTGATGAAGTCACTGTGATCATCCCTGGGGCCTCTGGGAGCCGGGAGCCCTCCAGGGTTCACCACAGCTGTGTCAGCAGCAATGTGGTTCTTGGCTTTGGGGGTGGAGAGTGGGAGTTTCACTACTAGCTGAGGCTCTGCCTTGGGCTGGGGGAGCAAGCAGGGCTGGTTGAGGAAGCTGCAAAGGGCCTCCTTGGTGCGCTGGCCAAACAACTGAATCCGTGCTAGGGCCAGCTGCAAGTTGTTCACCTCCCCATCATCCTCCTGGGTTGTGAGGTTGTCAGCACTGAAGGAATTCAGCAGCAGGGCGATGAATAGGTTAAGCACCTGAAAAAAGGAATGGAAGGAAAGATCACTCAGTCAACAAGCAGAGCCCCTCCATGGCCCACCAGGTTGGCAGCTGGATGGCAGGACAGCCACACCTGGGCCTCTCTCTGCCTACACAAGAAGCTTTCCCTCTTGGAGCCACGGACATCCTGATAGCAACTGAGGGGAGCCATGGGGGCATCCCAAGTGACCTGCTTCAAGTGCACAAGACTTGTAAGTACATTCTCTACCATAAAGGAGGATCACCCCTGCTGAACAAAGGGACATTTAGAGACAACAGAGAGGAACAGGCCCAGGCCTGCCCCTGGACCACCCTTATCAGCCATACCCTGGGTTCTGTTGCTCACTCTGGGATCCTGGGCCTATCTCCTTGCTGCTTCCTACTCCAGGTCCTTCACCTGTAAGGAGGAAGTGGAAACTCCCTACCTTTCAGAGAGGTTGTTAAGAGGAAATGACATGAGGGATATAAAAGTGCTTAGAGAGGCAAACTTCCTGTCTTGGGTCAGGGGCACCAGTACCTCTGCAGGGATGGGGAGCTTAGTTTGGGAGAAAGGAGCTTTGCCCCTACTCAGGAATGCAGGCAGGAGGCACCTGTGGCTCAGTAGCCCTAGTGGGAAAAACTCTGAAGAGTCTATATTTGTTGTTTCATACCCTCTCTTGATTTAGGTTTCTCTTATCTGTAAAACTCTTATGGGAAAAGAATCTAGGTTTGTTGACTTCCAGGGCAAAAAGAAATGGGCTCCTGGGAGTTCCTTTGTGGTGTATTGGGTTAAGAATCTGTCATTGTCACTGCAGCTACTAGTGTTGCTGCAGTGGTGCAGGTTCATTCCCTGGCCTGGGAACTTTCATATGCAGCCAAAGAAAGGGGAAGGGGCTCTTGCAAGACATGGAAGCAAACCAAGCATCCATCAACAGACAATTGACTTAAGAAGTTGTGTACACACACACGCACACACACACACACAATGAAACACTAATCAGCCATAAAAAAGAAGGAAATATTGCCATTTTGCAGCAATATGGATAGACCTAGAGATTATAATGCTTAGTGAAGTGAGTCAGACAGAAAGAAAATTACTATTGGATATCACTTATATGTGGAATCTAAAAAATAATACAAATGAATTTACACACAAAACAGATACAGACTCACAGACTTAGAAAATAAACTTATGTTACCCTTTTACCAAAGGGGAAAGAGGGGGAGGGATAAATTAGGAGTTTGGGATTAACACATTTACGCTACTATATATAAAATAGATAAACAACAAGGACTTACTGTTTAGAACAGGGAAGTATACTCAATATCTTGAAATAACCTATAATGGAATATAATCTGCAAAAAACCCCCATATCACCATGCTGTATATCAGAAACTAACACAATATTATAAATCAACTATACTTCAATTTAAAAAAATAAGAAAGAGACTCCTAGAAATCACACCCTCCACTACCCCTACCTCACTTCTCCAGGCCAGAGCTGGGAGGGCAAGGGTGCCCAGAACTTGAGGGAGTGGAGGCAAGCCAAGGGTGAGGAGCCAGGCTGGGACAGAGAAGGGGTGCTGGGACCAATTGGAAGAAAGGCCTCCAGAGGGGCTCCTTCCATGGGAGTGGATTTTGTTATTGTCATGATGGCGTTGGATGTTGTCCATGACCCAGCTCCTCTCCCTCCTCTTGTCCCACTCTGCCTCCTTCTTGCTCCTAGTTAGAACCCGTGTAGCTTGAAGACCAACTAACTCTTACTCACCTGGAAAAAAAAACAAAAAACAAAGAAACAAAAAAACACCTTCTGAGACCCCGTAGAGTGGAGAAGGGAAATTTTCCTTCAACAGCTAACAGCTACTATTTATTGACTTCCTGCCATGGCCCAGACATTGCACTAGGCAATTTGCATATGTCATTCACATAATTTAATTCTCCCAGTAAGCCTATGAGTAAACACTATTTTCTTGATTATAAGGAAATTAAAGCTCAGGAGATTGTCTCTTGCACAGGGTCACCCAGCTTTATCAGAGGTGGAGCTGGGATTCTAAACCAGATCTTTCCTGTTCTGTCATATGTGCTTATTCCAGCTGCTTCTCAATGGACAGTTCTTATGATGATGTGTCCCACATGACCCTGAAAAGTTTGAAGACTTTTCAGTCAGGGAGGTATGGTGTCAAAGCTTTCCAGTATAACCTGAAGTCTCCTGCATTTCCCATGCACTCACCACCAGGTTTCCCAGCACCATTACTGTCAAGAAAAGGATGAGGCATATGGACTTCTGGCCGACTTCCATGCAGGCCCACATGTTCTCAATCCACTCTCCGCAGAGAATCCGGAAGACGATGAGGAAGGAGTGGAAGAAGTCATGCATGTGCCAGCGTGGCCAGTCCTCTTTGGGTGCTGAGATTTTGTGACGGTTGGTATTATAGCTTTCCCCCAGGAGCTGCTTGCCAACCAGAGCGAAGACAAAGACAATGATAGCCAGAATGATGGTGAGGTTCCCCAGAGCCCCCACTGAGTTGCCAATGATCTTGATGAGCATGTTTAAGGTTGGCCAGGACTTGGCCAGCTTGAAGACCCGCAGCTGCAGAGAAACAGAGATTGTATTATGTCCTGGGGGCTGCTTCCATCACCTTTCAGCTCAAGGCTTGCCCAGAGACCAAAGGTCTGGAAGAAACACAAGGCAGCTCATTCCATTAGCAGGGATTGATATCCCAGGAAGCTACCATCAGAGACATTTCTTCCTATGTCACCAGTTACTCAAAAGTATGACCAGCCCTCTATGGTCCCTACATATGAATGTGCTCCACAAAGTGTGGATCAGTTCTAGGGGGTGGAGTGGGTATGATGGAGATCACAAATGTGTGAGAAGAGCCCACTTTTGACCTGAAGAGAGGCCAGCCTTCTGCAGGCAGAGCAATTTGAGGTACTAGCTAACCATCACCTTAGGGCATTTCTCACCTTGAGGCAATGGACAACATCTGTTGCCCACACCAGCTCTGAAATGGCAGTATGCATGATTTTATGAACCTGGGATTCATATGTTTATTTAATTGACCAACCAATCTACCTACTTTGTTGAAAGCTAGCCACACATGCACATGGCACTCTGCCAGCCTGTGAGGTATATGGAGAAAAGTATGCAGGCTCCTGCCTGCATAGAACTAAGGGTTTAGTTACAGAGGCAAGGCAAAGATCAATGAAGTCCTCATTGTAGACCCATTTGTGCTAAGTTCCATAGGAGAGCAAAAGCACCATGCATATAGATGTTCAAATGTTTAAAAAATAAAAAAATTAAAATTAAAAATTTTTGTGTGGTTCTTTAATTTGTTAGAAAGAAATGCAGCTGTCACAGGGTATTTACGAAGCTCTTACTAAGAGCCAAGCTCTGGCCGAGGTGCTAGGATGCCATGCTGGACAGAGAAGCATCAGTGTCATCACCCAATACAGCAGTAAGTCCCAAGGGGCAGGGGTTAACCCTCTTATTCAGGAAGTTCCATATTCATTTTTCTTTGCCATAGGGGGGAGTGTCTAAGTTCATTTTATATCTAATCTGTAACTTACTTTAATAAGGATGATTTAGTTTTAGAACAGAATGCAACATAAGTCTGTCCTCGACTGGAAAGGTCACCACTTGGTGATGAAATAGACTTTGCACTTGTGAAGAATATCAGAAGACAGAGTAAAATGGTAGACTATATTGCGTACCCCTGGGTTCCTTTTTCCAACAAAAAGTTAATAAAATGCTAGATAATAAAATCTTAAGCATATTGATGATCTTTCAATAAAGTAAGTAATTATTTTTGGTGAGGGGGCTGCACCTATGGCATATGAAAGTTCCCAGGCCAGGGACTGAATCTGAGCTGCAGCTATAACCTATGTACAGCTACAGCAACATCAGATCCTTAACCCACTGTGCTGGACCAGGAATTGAGCCTGCATCTCAGCAGTGACCTGAGTTGCTGCAAAGACAACACCAGATACTTGACCTACTGTGCCACAGTGGGAACTCCAAAGTAAGTAATTCTTTAGCCAAAAATTAAATAACGGTGGGAATTTGGGGATAAAAACAGATTGCTGAAGCCAGCTGTTTCTCTGAAGACATCTGCAAAACTCAGTGAATCTGGGCATAAGTTGTAATGGTCTCATGGGGCATAGCAAGCAGGAAACACATCCCAGGGCTCCCTAAGGTAGAGAGTATAACGGGAATTTCTCCCCTCATGAAGGCTAGATCCCATAAGCAATATCTCTCAAGACAAGGCAAACTTAATGGCAAATTTTAGATGAAACTGAGAGAAAGGTAACTGTCAGAAGGCACTCACTAAAAGATATTCTAAATGCTGTACTTCAAGTGGAAAGAAAGTGACCCCAAGAGGAAAGTATTATATGCAAGAATAGATAAAGAGAAAGGAAGTGATAAATATGAGAGTGAATCTAAATAAATACTGAGTGGACACAGCAATAAAAATCTCATGGGGTAGGGCAAAGACTGGCTATATGGTCACCCTTCACATATCCTCCTCTCAGACACAAAGGAAGACTGTTTTCCAGCTTTACTTACATACAGTTGAGGCAATATGACTGGGTTCCAGCTGACACAATGGAGATGGAGACAGAAGTAAGGTACACCACCTTCAGGCAGAGCCATAAAACACTATGCACTTTCTCTTCCCCTCCCATGGCCACTTTAGAGGCCACCCATTGAAGATGACATCATACCATCCTGGATCCTTGGGTCACTGCTTGGAGCAGACACACCAGGAGAGCTTCTCAACCAGCCCTGAATATTCTGTGAACATAAACCTCTATTATGTTAACTTGCAGATTTAGAGACTGTTGCTGCCACCAGCTGTACTTCTCCTGAGAAATGCAGAAATGGGTGCACTGAATATAGCCATTGCCATTTCAACAACACAGAATGTGTGGCACTGGCTTAGTGACCATGTGATGGACAACAAGGAAACTGATAGAAGAAAGCTTGGAAAGTGGCGATCTGTGTTGTGGGGGTGAAATGATTGCCTGTAATAATTCTGGGTCAGATCATGAGCCAGAAGCCCTAGGGAAAGGGTCTATAAAACTGAACATTAGTTTTGTGTGTCAGTTGTAATTGGTTATGTTTGTCAAGATGTTACAAGAAAGAGATGAGCTCAGGGAATATTTGGCTTATTGATAAGAAATAAAAGGAAATAGAATCCAGAAGTTTAGAATCTTCAAGTTTTAGGGGAATTATACCGCTTTAGATCTCTAAGAGTAAGCAATGGGATTAAGCCTTTATGTGTAGAACAGTTGAATTTTTCATTTTCAATGAAATGAGGCACATCTTAGCAAAGATCATATTAATGGCATAGCTAACATTTGAAAGAGAGAAAAGAGAGAGAGAGAGGGAGACAGGTATGGGGACCAGAAAGCAAGGAAACAAAGCAGAATTGAGAACTCTGTCAAAGAAAGCACTTAGTGTATAGTGCACAGAGATGTCTGAATCCATCTAAGTTTTAAAGGAATTGTATTGCAAAAGAAACCATGAGCCCTGACTGAAAAGCCTTTGACTGTTTAAATCTGGCCATCTTTCTACAAGCAGGAGGTGAGCTTTGAAGGCTGTATATACCTTCTTCAGATATGGCACAGTCACTTCTAGGAGCAGTCCCTCAGAGAGCTGACTGACTTGCATCAGACTATGAGATGAGCGAGGAATAAACTTTTACTGGGTTAAGCTACTGAATTTTCTGTATTGTTTGTACAAATCAGGAATTATTTATAAATAATTAAGCCATATAGCTTTTAAAAAACAAGATAAAATTAAGATATTTAACACAATAATAAGTTGGAGAAGAGAACTGGAATAAAAATGGTCCTGGAAAGTAAAGATTTTAGCTAATTTTTTATCCAGCACAAATGAACATCTCCTCAGAAAAGAAAATCATAGACTTGGAGAAAAGACTTGTGGCTGCCTGATGGGAGGGGGAGGGAGTGGGAGGGATCTGGAGCTTGGGCTTATCAGACACAACTTAGAATAGATTTACAAGGAGATCCTGCTGAGTAGCATTGAGAACTTTGTCTAGATACTCATGTTGCAACAGAACAAAGGGTGGGGAAAAAATGTAATTGTAATGTATACATGTAAGGATAACTTGATCCCCTTGCTGTACAGTGGGAAAATAAAAAAAAATAAATTAAAAAAAGAAGATTTTAGCTAAATTTTTACTTTGATTAAGTTAACAATACATGCTGTCTTTTTTAAGGTAATCATTCAAAGAATAAAAACAGAGTATTTTGTTTCCAGACCAATAAAAAAGGAAATGGAACAAGGAAAAACAAACAGTCCAAAAAAAAATCAAGAAAAAAGAGAACAAAAATACTAGATCAGAGGAAACAAATAGGAAAACTAGAATATGATGACAGACACATATCCAAACATATCGGTATTCACAATAAAATAAGTGGACTAAATTCTTTGGTTAGTAGACAAAGAATGGATTGTCAGAACTGAATAAGAATCCAAAGTCTGACTGTGTACTACTTAAAGAGACATGTAAAAATCCTAAAGAAACACAAAGACTGGAAGTAAAAGGATGGATAGAGATATACCAGGCAAATTCCATACTAAAAGAAAACAGAGTTGTTTAATTACTATCAGTCAAAAGAGATTTTTAAGGCCAAAAGCATTTCTAGGGACAAAGAAAGTCAATTCTCACTGATAAAAGTTTCATTCCACTGGGAAGATATAACTTAAAATACGTGTGCATTTAATAACATAGGCTCAAGATAGAACCATGAGGAGAAACAGACCATGCTTTAATCATAGTAGGAGATATTTTTATACACTACCATCTCAGTAATGGCTAAAACAAGAAGATAAAAATAAGCAGGGATATAGGATATTTGAACCACACAATGAACTTTCTCTACCCAATGGTTATACATGCAGAGTATTGTACCCTACAGTTGCAGAAGACACGTTCTTTGCAAGAGCATAAAGAAATTTTTCAGTATATTGAGTCAAAAGGAGATTATCAATAAACTTCAAAGCATTAAAATTATACAGTGTATGTTCTCTCAGTATAGTACAATTAAGCTGGAACTCAATGGCATAAAGATAACTAGAAATACATACATTTCAAAATTAAGAACCATGCATCCAATTAACTTTTGAGTCAAAGAATAAATCAAATTTGAAATTAGGAAATATTTAGAACTAAACAATAAAGAAAATTCTATATATTAAAGCAGTTCTTAGAAGGAAATTAAAGTCTTCAACAAGTATATTAGAAAGGAAAATAGGTTGGAAACTCCATCTTAAGAAGTTAGAAAAGAATAAAATATGTAGAACAGAGGATGCAATTAAGATAAAATGCAAGATTAATTGAAATAAAAACATCAATGAAGTAGAGAGGATCAACAAGCTAAAAGTTGGTTCTTTAAAAAGCTTAATTAAATTGATGATCTTTGGCAAGATAAGTAAAAATAGATAAGAGAAAGCATAAGTCACTATTTTTAAAGGAAAAAAAGGGTAACATAAGTACTGGTGATATGGAGCATTAAAAGATAGAGGCATTGAATGCACAATGCTATGCCAATATACTTGAAAATTTAACTGAAGAAAAATTTTTAGAAAAACATAACTTAGCAAAACTAACTTGAGAAATAGAAAATCTGACTAATTTCACTACCCATAAGAAAATTAAATCAGTAATGAAAAATCTTGACCTCCAGATGGCTTAATTAGCGAATTCTACCAACTTAACAAGAAACAAATAATACAAATCTTACCCAGAGATTGAATGTAGAGGAAGAAGAGTATCCCTCACCTCTTTTATGGAGATTAGCATAACCTTGATGCCTAGATACTAAAACCTAGCAAGGACAATGCAAGTAAGGAAAATTACAGGCCAAATATTACTCATCAATAGGAATACAAAATTAAAAAAAAATTTAGCAAACCGAATCTTCAAATGTATAAAAAAATATATCACGATCAAGTTGGGTTTATGCCAGGAATGCAAAATTGATTTAACATCAGAAAATCAATTAGTATAATTCACCACTTTAACAGATTAGGAAGAAAATCATGTGATTATCTTAATCACATGGAACAACTGTCTGATAAAATTAAACATCCACTCATGATTAATATTCTTAACAAAAGAGAACTTCCTCTGCTGATAAAGGTTTTTTAAAAAATCTTTTTAAAAAAGCTGCCACAAATATCAGACTTGCTAAAATACTGAAAGCATTTTCTTTGAGATAGGAAAACAGCAAAACTGCTATTAACACTTCTCAACAGTGTACTGGATGTCCTAACCAGCACAGTAATGTAATAAAAAGAACCAAATGGTATAAGGATTAGAAAAGAAGAAACAAAACTCATCATTTGCATATGATATGATTGTGTTAACAAATTTAAAAGACTACAGAGATAAGTCATGAGAATAAGAGAGCTATCTGGATACAAAAATGTTAAATAGCAAAATGCTAGCGAAAACAACAACAAACAAAACAACACCCAGAAAAGAATATTTAAAAATAAATTTCATTTGGAGTTCCCATCATGGCTCAGTGGTTAACAAATCTGACTAGGAACCATGAGGTTTCGGGTTCCCATCGTGGCGCAGTGGAAATGAATCCGACTAGGAACTATAAGGTTGCAGGTTTGATCCCTGGCCTCACTCAGTGGGTTAAGGATCCGGGGTTGTCGTGAGCTGTGGTGTAGGTCACAGATGCGGCTCGGATACTGCACTGCTGTGACAGTGGTGTAGGCCGGTGGCTACAGCTCCGATTGGACCCCTAGCCTGGGAACCTCCATATGCCATGGGTGCGGCCCTAGAAAAGACAAAAAACAAACAAACAAACAAAAATAAATAAAATAAAATAAAAATAAATTTCATTTAGAGTTCTTTTGGGGTGCAGTGGATTAGGATTTGGCACTGTCCCTACAGTGGCTGTTGTGACTCAGGTTCGATTCCCAGGGCGGGAACTTACACATGCTGTGGGTGTGGCCAAAAAAAATTTCATTTGGGATAGCATAATGAACTAGGGAATAACAAAAGATATGGAGAAAATTATAGAACTCTATGGAAAAATTATAAAATTACTGAAAGACTGAAATACATGGAGAGTATGCCCTTTTCATGGATCAGAAGACTATATAATATAAAGGTTACATTTCTTCTCAAACTCATCTATAGATTATTACTGTCCTTCAAGGAAAAAAAATTTGTATGTATACAGGGTATGTAACTTGGCACTTTCGTTCTAAAATGAATATGAAGTGCAGGGGCCATAATATTCCTGAAGAAATAAAACAAAGTGGGCAACTTGCCTCACAGACAGATGTATTGGAGGCAGTTGCAGTGATAAAGACAGTGCAGTACTTGTACGAGAAGAGATCAATGGATTAATGGAGCAAGGCTTAAAATGGTAGGAAGAGAAGTGATGCGACTTTGAGAGGAAAGAAAAAGCACGAATGAGGACACAGAATTTTTCTATCTTCCTTCTTTCCTTTTTTTCTTTCATCTTTCCTTCCTTCCTTCACTCAACAGGTGTTTATTGAATTCCTAGTGTGTACTAGCCCTTGGAATAGAATGGTAAACAAGAAAACTCTGCTTTGTGCCTCACAGAATACCAGGGTAATTGTAAAGTGTGAAAAATAGGTTAATTTGATGAGGGAATCCAACTTTAGATAAAGTGGTTGGGGAGACCTTTCTGAGGAGGTGATGTGTGAGTTAAGCCAGGAAAGATGAGAATGAATGAACAGGAAGTAAAGACTAGGGGAAAAGTATTCCAGGCAGAGGGGATAATTATGCAAAGGCCCCATGTCAGAAACAGTTCTGTTATGTGTGATGAAGAGAGAGGAGGCCTCTCTGGCTGGAGCAAAGTGGGCAAGAAGAGAACATCTGGAGAGGTAAGCAGGGCCTGATCATGCAGAACTTTGTAGACCATCTCAAGGATTTGGGATTTCATTCCCAGAGCAATAGGAAGCCACTGATGAGTTACCTGTAAGAAATGTGCCTTACTAATGTAAAGTGATAATAATGGGGGAAACAGTGTGACTATGTGCACGTATGTGTGTGGGGGGGTGTATGGGAACTCTGTACTATCTGCTCAATTTTTCTGAAAAAATATAAAACTGTTTTAACAAATAAAACCTACTTAAAAATATGAAACTGATGACCTGTGTGAATTTTCTATAGTAATGTCCACAGTTCAGGTGCATGCATGGCAGAGGGAAATATTTGGCTTCAACTCCAGGGAAGGGTTTTACGAAACACAAACATATGAAGGAGCAGAGAGGAAAAATAGTTGAGTTTGTTTTCAAGGGCATAATAATACTGATGGGCCATCATCAATGGATGGTGGAAGGGGTGGGAGAGGAGGACTAAAAGCCCCTAAGAAAGTGTGAGGTTGGTGCAATGGTTCGGGAATTGCGAGTTTATCAGCATGTTAGGATTGCATCAAGGGGCAGGCACCTAGAGAATTCTGCAGACCCACGCTAAGGAGTAAACCTGGTTATTTTTTGCTTGTTTGAGACTGTAGGCTTAATGGAATCAGAACAAAAGGAGCATGAAGACCTTAAAACACCAAGTTTGTATTTCCCCCAATGTACCAAAGATGTTCCTATGCTATTAGGAAACCAACTTCAGATCCTCCTTCTCTTATTAATTCTTATTAATTCATAGGGAGTATGGAATCTCACTCTCTCGATAACTGTGCTTGGACGTCTTATGTTCACCATTAGCATAAGTGCCTGCCTCTTGCCATTTTCTAGATACTTAGAGACATCTATCCCTCTAAAAATGTGACTCAATGCTAATCTTCTCCAGTTTCCAGGTTATGAATAAAGAGCCCTGTAGGCTCTGCCCTTCTCCATAGGATAGTGAAAGAACCGTCATCAGGCAGAGGTCATCAACCAGGACATGCTTCAATTGGCCTTTAGAGTGTTTTTTTTTTTTTAACTGGATTAGTAGTATTTTAAGTATCACACACAAAAAAATATGGATTCCTGGCTTCTCATGAAAAAGTAGAAACTGTGACAATAATGGACAGGGCCACCTCTTTGGCATAAGTCACATGGATTTCTGTGTAAATGCCTCTCCCTGGAGCTGTCCTCTAGATGGTCTGGGAAACTGGAAGACCTCAGTAGCCCCAGACCCACCTCCTGGACATCTGGCAAATCTGGCAGATGTGACTCTACTCTTATGAGCAGGTGGCCTGTGGTCAAAGGGGCACCAGCAACAGGAATAGGTGAACCCCTCCTGTAGAAAGCACCCCAGAACTAGGTGGGGAGAATAGCCTGGACATGTGAATAGTAGGAGGCAGTTTCTGAGGTGCATGAAACATTGGGACTGTGATTTGGAGACCCGGGAATCAGAGGATGAGCTCTTGGGGATGGGAGGAGCTGGGACTTTGGAGTTAGGCAGCCTGGCTTTGAGATGCAGGTCCGAGGTTCTGTGAGGCAGGTCTCTCCCCTCAGCAGTGGGGAGACTCTGGGCTACCATTTAAGCACCCTGTCTCAGTTTTCCTCATCTGTCTGTGGGGATAGTAAAAGCAGCTCTCTCAGGGTGTTGTAAGTGTGAAATGAGGTGTTATGTCAAGGGTTCAGCTCTGTACCTCATACATGGTCAGACCTCAAGAAACAGTAGCTTCTCTGCTTATTGCTGTTACTGTTATCTGATAAGAGAACAGGGGGGTTCTGGGAAGCCCCGTCTTTGTGCAGATGAGGGGACCCAGGCTCGGAGAGAAGAAGGTACATCCCTACTTTGGAAAACACCAAGTCTCCAGCTCCCAGGAACCAGGCCCTCCCTCCTCCCCCAGGGACCAGAGAGGAAGAAGGAGCTGGTTGGTGGGGTCCCCAAAGGACGAAGTCTGTTCCCAGTGGGGTGATTCCCTGGATGTCTTAGAGGAGGGGTCCCCAAATCGCCAAGAGAGTTCATTACCAGGCGGAAGGTCCGCAGTACCGTCAGGCTGCCCTTCCTGGCCATGCCCAGCTCTATCAGGCTCACGGTGACAATGATGCAGTCAAAAATGTTCCACCTGTTCTGAAAGTAATAGTAGGGGTCGAAGGCTATGATCTTGAAGACCATCTCAGCAGTGAAAAACACAGTAAAGACCTGTGGACAGAAACAGGATTCATCTCAGAGAGTCTGTTGGTCGGTCAAGACAAATAGAGCAGGGAGAAATGTCTTGTTTATAAAGTGGCAAATCCCTTTACCTCGTTTTTACTCAGTTCCTATATTATCTGTGGGCTCCTGAAGGACTGGGGATGGGAACACTCACTGTGGCAGCACAGAGAAATCTCTGGACCAGTGCTCAGGGAATATGCATTAGTGTTTCCATGCTTCGGTGAACGGTGTTGGACATGGACTAAGTGGATAATCATTAGGATATAATCATGATACAATTATGTAAAGGAAAAGTCAATCTGGTTCAGCAGTTTAAAAGCAAGGATCGATTGTGGGGCGACCCAGACACAGATAGATAAACATTGCACTCAGCCATTTCCTAACTTGTATAAGGTTGAAGAAGGAGAAGTTCCCGTCGTGGAGCAGTGGTTAATGAATCTGACTAGGAACCATGAGGTTGCGGGGTTCGATCCCTGACCTTGCTCAGTGGGTTAAGGATCTGGCATTGCCATGAGCTGTGGTGTAGGTCACAGACGCAGCTTGGATCCCACGTTGCTGTGGCTCTGGTATGGGCCAGTGGCTACAACTCAGATTAGACCCCTAGCCTGGGAATTCCATGTGCCCCAAGAGCGGCCCTAGAAAAGGCAAAAAAGACCAAAAAAAAAAAAAGAGGTTGAGGAAGGAGTTCATCCTCTATCTCAATTCCTTCCTCTGTATAATGGGCCTAAGATGAAATAATCTGCAATTCTTAGTAAAGGTCCTGGCAGAGAATATTTCATTAATCAATAATAGCTGTTAGCAGGAATAAAAATAATACACCATCTCTAAGATTCTTTCAGCCCTGAGTCTCTTTAATGGTTTTAAATAGGAAAGAATTCTGACATTGAGAGAGGTCAGGGCCAGGCTCAGGTCACACAATATCCAGCAAAGAAGGGAGACAGGCATGGAAGAAGCCCAGCAGAGTCAGGTGCTTTTCTCTCATTTGCTCTCATCGGAGCCTCTCACCAGCCTGTGAAGCAGAGGTGATTGCATCCCTTTACAAAGGAGGAAATGTCTAAGAGTTTGACTTGCCTGTTGCCACAAGACTGCAACTGTGTGATGCAAAGAACATCTACTGACTACCCTTTGTAAGCAGGTCTGTTTGGTGGGGTAGAGGGTAGGGATGAGGTCCTGTGCCCTAGAGAGACCTGGGTCACCTCTGACCCTTCATCAGCTGTGCCACCTTGGGCAAGATACTTAATCTCTCTGAGTCTTAATGAGCTCTTATGTGAGAGTGTTATCACCTGGTAGTGCCGTGATGCTGAGGTAAGATTCATAGACACCTGACTCATTGTAAAAATCACAATGAAAGAAAGTGCCTGATTGTCCTTTTTTAGAAATGGCACTGAGCTCTGTCACAGCCATAAAACCCTTTGGTTTTTCTTGCCTCAAGGTCTCCAACTGTAAAATGAGTTGTGGGCTCAGAGGTCTTTCCATAAGACCCTATGGGGTCTACGAAGACTTCTTGGCAATAGGCTCTCCCTTCTCTTTCCATTTCACCTCTTGCCACATAGAATGTGACCTCTTAGTCCAGGTGCTGCTAAAATGTAAGGCATGCTGGCTCCACAGTGTCCCAGAACTTGTTGGCACCCTTTTCACATCCCTGGATTCTGGGAAAGGGGGAGATTTCTGGACAAGAGTAGTCACATTTCTTCTGGGACCCCTCCTTCTACCTAGTCTGCAGCCTACCAGGAGTTAGAAGAGCTGGACGGCTCTGGTGGACCTAGTTAGCCCTCCTGCAGTGGGACAGACACCAGTAAGGACATGGAGGCAGGACCTCGACCTTCCTAGCCTCTGCTTTTCTTGTGTGCATATTCACATGTGCCTGTGCACAAGTGTGCGAGCACACACACACACACATTCCCTCTCTTGTCTACCTTGGGCAGTTCTCATGCACTCACAAACATACATACACATGTACACTAACATGCACAATCTCTCTCTCACACACTAGCAGGTCCTGTGAGGGAGTTTAGCATCCAGGAGTTGAGAAGTGTGAGCTTTGGATCCAGTTGACCTGGGTTCAAATCTCAATGCTGCTACTTACTCACCTCTATGACTTCAGGCAAATTACTTAACATCCTCTGTTTTTCCATCTGTGAAAGGCCATAATAATAGTACCTACCATATAGGGTTTTGTGAAAATTACATGAGAAGCATGTGAGGCCATGTCCGATGGTGGTCAAACAAAGTTGGCTATTGTTACTGTTTCTGCGGGGGCACAGGCTGAGGATCGTTTCCCTCTTAGTCTGACAATTTACTCCATATGTATTGAAATCTGGTACGGACTTTATCTTGTTGAAAGACAATAATACTAAAGAATGATGGAAGAGGGGTTCCTGTTGTAGCTTAGTGGGTTAAGGACCCGACGCTGTCTCTGTGAGGATGTGGGTGTGAACCCTGGCCTCATTCAGTGATTTAAGGATTGGCATTGCTGTGAGCTGTAGTGTAGGTCACAGACATGGCTCAGACTCCGTGTTGCTGTGGCTGTGGTGTAGGCCGGCAGCTGTAGCTCCAATGTGACCCCTAGCTGGGGAACTTCCATATGCCACAGATGTGGCCATACAAAGAAAAAAAGAAAAAAAAAAGAAAGAAACAATAACCTTCTCTAATATTTATTTTTAAAATGACGGAGGAAAATTTAAGGGAGAGTCCTATCTAAACCAGATGGAAAAAAAGTTCTCACTCCCTGATGCTTTTGTGACAACAGTAATCCTGTTCCTCTTCCTTCCCTCTTGTTACTATCCCCTCTCCCCCACACTTTCTGCCCTTAAATGACAGCACTGATAAAACTCAGCCATTGTGTTTTCCAGGCTTAAAAGAAATAAACCTGTAAGGAAACTTGAAAATCCATAGATTGTCTTTAGATGGGAAAGTGGCATTTATCATTTTTTTCAAGGTAGAGACTGCTGCAATCCAGAGAATTCAGGTGGCTGTCCTAAGTTCTGTAAAGGGGGAGCTGGAAGCCCCTAGGTCAGGGCTCTCTCTCGGTGCACTTCCACCCATGTTCATTCATCACAAAGCAATTTCCATCAGCTCAGCCTGGTCCTCCAGACTTGACTTTCTGTACTCAGTGTCCACACATCTCCCATGTGGCTCCTCTGCCCTCAGCCTGCTAGATCAATACTCCAGTGAATGACAGCATGCCGTCACCCCACCCTAATCCCCCCAGCCAGGACAGCATGGGTGGTGGCTCGCCAGGGCACTCACAATGTTGCCGATCTGGAGCATGGCTTCAAAAGTGGGGCTCATGCCGTGGTGCTCCATGGCCATGAAGACGGTGTTTACCACGATACACAGAGTGATGGTGAGCTCGGCAAAGGGGTCCGTCACAATACTCCAGAGGAGCTTCTTGAGCTTCACCCATGTGGGGCAGCACTTCCAGATCAGATACTTCTGAGCCCAGTTGGTCAAGCAGCGTGGGCATCTCGGCTTAGACTCCTCGAGCTCTGCATCACCGGTGGAGCCAATGATAGTTGTTAGCCAGGCATGGACTTAGCCCACCTCCCCATGGCCATCCCCTAGACCTTGTCATTACTAATAACATGACTAATAACTCTCACCTCCATCTCAGCACTCCCTCTCCCTCTCTCTGATTATCACTTTCTCCTTTTTGAGCTCCTGTAGCCTAGCAAGTGCAACCCAGTCTCTGTCCCCACTCAGTCCTCCAAACCATGGCCCCTACACTTTTTAACTGCTCATCGTATATCATATCTTTAATTCCTAATTACCCAGCTTAGATTTCATGTTCACCCCTCTTTACACTCCTTGCAGACAGCCTCAGTTCCCTGGCCCTCTCCCCTGTCCATTGTACTTGTCTGGCAAAACTCCAACTCTGAATAAACCCAACACACAGTTGACCCTGTACCTGCACCCAGCCAGCTGAACCCAGTTAGAAAAAACACATAACTATGCTGACTGGTCCCATCTTGTCACTGCCCAGGAATCCTGCTGTTTCTCCATTTCAGTCCTTCAAACTTCCAGACCAGCATGTCTTACTACCTCCCTCCAACCTCTTCCTCCTCCTCTCTAATCCTCACTCTCTGCTGATGAGTAATTTATTTAATAGTGATCCATGAGGAAAAATAATACAAGAGTATGCACACACTGTTGTTACTGGAATAGGTACACATTTCTCAAAACACAAACTCAAGTATGCAAGAAATATAACTTAAGGATTTTTCCCCTGTAACTGAATTTAATTTATATTTCAAGTCTCCAGCCAGGGGACTTTGTTTTGGTCAATTCACTGTCTGCTACTATTTCTCATCTGAAGTTGTGTCTGAGTTTCAGGAAGCTCAAGGCTGGTGGAGGACTGAGCTGGTCCTGAGTCACTGTCAAGTGTGCTTTACTTGAGTCACCAACGTTCCTATCTGGTCACTGGTGGGAGAGCCATGGAGATGGCTGTTCCTTCTTTGGTTCTCTCTCATCCTTCTGCAGCCTTCAACGAGAGCAAGGTCATCATACAGATACTCTCCTGTGGTTCCGGGGCCACAGTGCACCCTCTGGGGCCACCTCAGACCTTCTCTATCCAGGTACATTACCAGCCCATTCTACCCTACAGTTTCTCTGTCACGCTGGGCATGTGGGTCTCTCTAAGGCTTGCCACCTCCAGCTTCACCTAGAAAGTACAGCACAGATTGGCCCTGTTTCAAATCCTTAAAACATTTTTTTTGGTGTCTATTGTCCACCATGCCCTCTCCTGCAATTTGAATTCAGCCCAGGGCTGGGAGGAAAGAACCAAGGGCCCCTTTTCAGGGACACACCAACATCCAAGCTCCCTTCTCCAGCATAGGACATTTTAAATTTGCCTGGAGGATATAAATAACTGGATATGACTAAGGCCATATTTTCCATACCCTGAGGCAAAACCAAGGCTGATAAGAAGGGAGGTCCTAGAGTCAGGGTGAGAAGGATGGGGCCATGCTCTTTAGGAAACGGGGTGCCAGGTGGTCATTCCCTCCCTCCACCCTTGGCTTGGTATAAGCAAATGGAACTTAGATCCATCCCTGGGATCCCCAGCTGACTGATGGAATCCTGAATTGACAAGGATTTAAACTGACTGATTAATTTATTTAAATTGCCCTCTAATGCTCAGCGCAATAGGGGCACCTAGAGACAGAAATTACATTATAACTGTGAGAGTTACAGCCTTGAAATATATCAAAATACTTTTTCCATGTCTGAAAATTAAAGATTGTTAATGGACTTCTTTTGTGGTGCAGTAGGTTAAGGATCTGGTGCTGTCACTGCAGCAGCTTGGGTTGCTGTGTGACGTACGTTTGATCCCTGGCCCAGGAACTTCCATATGCTATGGACTTGCCACCACCCTGACCTCTCCTCTACCCAAAAAAGACTTAAATCTCTTGCATATCTGAGGGCATTTCATTCATTGGATTCTATTGTTTTTGAAAATTTATCCACATTTTAAAAGCCACATTGATAAAGGGTAATGGGGAAAAGGGTATTAAAAAATAGAAGTATTTATGATCCCAGGATACAGAGATGGTACCCTTTGACACAGATTTTGGGAAGTCCATCTTTTGCTCATAGGGGGACTCACCATGGCGCAGTGAATGGAAGTTCAAATGAGCAATACTTACCCTCAAGGACAGAGGTCATGATACTGACAACGCTCATTGCCCTTTGGACCCGGAAAGTTTCATTCAGGTATTCTGCTGTTAAGAAAGTCTTCTGTCCTGCATCAAGTGCCTGCTGGGACACAAAAAGAGTCAGGATGCTCCCACAAAGCAAAGACAGTGGCAAAGACAGATCACTCAGCCTCTTATTGGCCTGTCTCGGGTGGCTGCAAGCTGCCCAGGGAAGCTATGATCCTCTGTAGTCATGTTTGGAGTAAAGGGGCTGCTGCATGAACTTGGGGTTAGAGCTCAGGCAATGGGGAGCAGGACACAGGAGCAACTAGAGCCTGAATTTGTGGCTAACAGATGACCTGGGCTCACCTAAGGTTTTGTAAACTCCTGTCCTAGGACAGGTACCTGGGCACCAAGGTGGGGATGGGGCTGCCTTAAGGGTGTCTGAGGTTTCAACCCAAGGGAAGTGGGAGCTGCAGGGGAAAGGTTTCAGGAAGTCATTATGAGACTTCTGGGCTGTGCATATGACATTTATCCAGAATTCCTACTCCATGATAGGTTTCCTTGAACTCCCTCCTAAGAGGCCCATTTTTCTCCCTAACATACAACCCAACAACCCAGTTCTTTTTTTTTTTTTTTTAGGGCTGCACCTGTGGCATATGGAGGCTCCCAGGCTAGGGGTTGAATCAGAGCTATAGCTGCTGGCCTACACCACAGCCACAGCAGCACTGGATTCTTAACCCACTGAGTGAGGCCAGGGATCAAACCTGCGTCCTCATGGATGTTAGACAGATTTGTTTCCGCTGAGCCACTACAGTAACTCCACAACCCAGTTCTAATTCCACATGGTCTCTTTTTTCCCTGAGAATATTTCTGTCTTGATGATCCATTTCTTCTTCTTCTTCTTCTTTTTTTTTTTTTTTTTTTTTTTTTTTTGCTTTTCAAGGCCATGCCCTCAGCATATGGAAATTCCCAGGCTAGGGGTCGAATTAGAGCTACAGCTGCCAGCCCAAACCACAGCCACAGCAACACTGGATCCTTAATGCTCTGAGCAAGGCCAGGGTTTGAACCCGCATCCTCATGGATACTAGTCAGGTTCCTAACCCACTGAGCCTTGATGGGAACTCCTCTAGAAACCTTTTGATGAGGAGTTTTTTTTTGTTTTTGCTTTTGCCACACCTGTGGCATGTGGAAGTTCCTGAGCCAGGGATTGAACCCATGCCACAGCAATGACAATACCAAATCCTAACTGCTAAGTCACCAGAGAACTCCCTTGGTAAGGTTTTTATAAGGGGAGACATGGAGACCTGAAGAATTTAAGGGACTTGCTTAAGGTGATTCAGTTGGTAAGTGGCATAGCTGTGACTGAAATTTATGTCCAGGTGACATGGAAGGGCTTAAAGTGTTGATCTTGCACTAGCCAGATAATTTCACTAACATGAATCAAGCCTGGAATATCCAGGAAAGTGGTCATCTAGGGAGCAATGACAAGGTTTCTTGAATGAGGCATTTTCAAGAGTGTTAAAGTACTTCTAAGAGGGTCCGACAGCCTTGACCTGCGGATTCTGGGTTGATGATTCTTCAGAATCACCTGTGAAGACTAGCGGAGGCCTATGCTCCACCGTCTCTGCCCTGCTCTGTCCCTGAGGAGGGTGACCTGGACAAACTGCATCACCCTCACTTCCTGGTTCTGGTCAGTGGGAGGCACAGACAGATCAGAGGCTGGGAGGAGAGCAGAGCTGGCTGTGTGTTAGCTGGCTTCTTCCTTGCTGGGCTGTGGCTGAGTAGAGGCTATGATCCTCCACCTCTATCAGGCCACCTCTCACATACAGGGGCAGTTCTTGCTAGGCTGTGGTCCTTCCCCTCACCCTTCCAGCCTAGGCTTGGAATAGCTTCCCACCAAGGCTAGTCTCTCGCTGCCTCACTGTCCCTTCTTAGTTCCAGAGCCTAATGAATACCTCCATAAATACTTCCATAAACTCTCCCCACTTGCCCACTGCACCAGCTCACCTGCTTCTTGCTGGGACCCTGAATCCCATGCATTTAGTCAGAGATGCTATGGTAACCCTGTAAGACTTACCCAAGTCACTAGAGACATATAATTGTCAGCTCACAAGTCTGTTTGCAAACCACTGTGTGTCTGGGGCCAGCCAGAAGGCAACAACAACAACAACAACAACAAAAACAAAACAAAACAAAAAAACCACTAGAAGCATCATTATTGAAGCTGGAGGGAGAGCTTGAATTAAATCACAGCTCCAATCCAATGAAGAGTCCCTGGTTTGCCATTACATTCTATGATTATTCTATTAAGAGTACTGGCCAATTAGTCACTGCTGCCTAATTTGTGCATTTTGGCAAGTTATTGCTTCTTTGAGTAAAGCCAGGGACATTTTGCTTCTGCTAATACCTGTCCAGGGCACCCAGGATTACTCTGAGTTTTAACTGTCAAGCCCACAGTAGCTTGCACAGAGTTACACGCAAGAAGAGAAGAACTTTAATTTTTTTTCATACTCATCCAGGGAGAAAACAAGCCTATCTCTAAAGCAGTGATAGTGAATAGGGACAGAGAAACTCTGGGGAAAAAAATGAGATCAACCAGCAAATATTCTATACCACTGTACTGATAGGGATGGAGTAGGCACAGGTAGTTGTAGAAGTCGCAATAAGGGACCATAAATAGAGGGGGAACCTAAGGGACTTTGGGAGATCACTGTAAGTTAGTAACTGCTCAAGAGGACCATCAGAACAAGGCAGGTTTGCCTGACTAGTGAAGGTGAGAGATATGCCCTAGGTCATTGGGTGGGGGATGGGGTGAGGCCTGCATTCAGATTCAGACCAAGGACAGGAGTTTGAAGACTGCCCTTCTGCTGATTTGAATACACACCTTACGGGATGCTAAAGAGGAGCTACTGCTTGAAGAAAGAGGAAGAGGCGGTCTTTTCTGACTCCCACTCCCCTTGGATGATAAACCTGTAGCCCAACAGATCTGGACTGGGGGGTGGAGGCAGAGCTTCTGTGCCTACCTGTCTGCTTGACTATCTTAATAAATCTATTTCTTGTCTATCACTTTGTCTCTGGCTGAATTACTTCTGTGTGGAGACATGAAGAACCTGAATCTCAGTGAGTCTAGATACTGGGTGAGTGATTCTAATTTAAAATTGTGGGTTGAAGTCCCAATCTGGGTTTTGGCTGGGTTTGAGCCCCAATATGGGTTCTGGCTAGATTCAGGCCATTAGTGCTCTCAGTTTTAATACTGCAGAGTAAACCACAAAAACTGATCTCAGGTAAACCCAACCTCTCTCTTGGTCTCGCCTGCCCTTTCAGTAAAGTAGAAGTAGCTGGGAGGTGTTGGGCAGAGTGATGTCTAAAGGATCCTTCCACCGGTGACACTCAGGGCTTCTTGGTCTGAAGCTCTTGTTAGAGAGCAGCCCCAGAATTTGGAACATTCACAAACTCACCGAGACCTCGTTGGCTCCAGGGGCAAGCTCGCTAGTGGGTAACGTAGGGTGTCCATCTTCTCCACACCCTGAGCCAGGGTTGAGGGTTTGAGGCAGTGGACTCCTAGCAAGGGGGCTTTGCTGGCCTGCACCCCTACCCAGAAGCAGAGAGCCCCGACGGCTTTCATGGTCTCCAGGAAAGATTCCATCATCTGTGACACCATCAGGGAATGAGATGTCTCGGCCAGGGGCCTGGAAATGGAACACGCTGCCATGGCTAGCCCGGCGTCTCCCAGAGGTGAGGCCTAGGAAAGACTGGACATTGCCCCAAGAGAGCTGAGAAGGAAGTTAGGCTGGAAGATCATCATGTAGGCAGATCTGGAATTCAACACTTCCCTTCACCCACTCTCATTTCCCTGCCCTTAACCTTGTGACCTTGAAGTGGAAAATGAAAGAAAAAGAACTATGGGACATTCTAGGTATATGTAGGGAGAAAACAGGGGAAAAGAATACTCTTGACACAGACTGGGAAAAGGCCAAAAGCAGTAAGAGACTGCAAGGTGTTCATGATCATTATGTAGGTCGTCCTGGCCAAGAATGTGTCAGAGAACAACCTTGTGACCCAGATGGGTCAGTAGTTTGCCAGTCTTTGGCCATGGGGCTGGATGAAGCTGTCTTAAGTTCCTTTCTTCAATGCAAAGTTGTGGCTCAGGAGACTATTATATGTATCAGCACAGGAATAAGATTGGTAAAGGGTTGATGGATGAACGAGTGCTCTTTATTGTCTGAAAATTTGGTTTGACAATTCATTAGATAAACCTATATGGGTATGAGCATTTGTGTTGCAAAGGAGGAGACAAGAGCTTTGTAATATAATGAGCTTCCAGGATCCCTTGAGGCAAACTTTGAACAGCCAACAATGGGGAGATTGGAGGGAGAGCCGCAGCCTAATTTCCTGGAAGAATAGTGCCATTCCTCCAAATCAATAAACATTTCCCATCAAAATCTTCCTCCAAGGGAACCGTGTGGCTTACAGTTGCCAGAAGAAAGGAGCTAATTCATAGGCCCAGAGCCCCTGGATGCTGGGTTGGCCGGTTCCCATGACTGCCATGGGAACCTGACCAAACAAGTTGTCAATTCTGAACTCAGGTCAGAGAAGTGTTTTCAAAATCTAAACATTAACTTCCTATCAAACTCTGATCGCATTGCTGAATTTGTCCCTCTTCTCCTTTTATTTACTAAATTACTAAAATTGAGACCTTTTATTGATTAAAGCCCTCTCAACTTACCCCCTCTCCCATAGAATTGAAATTTTGCTTTCTTCTTAATTTGGAGTTCAGTCTCATTCAATATCCATCACTGTAATTCAGTACTGAAAATGCAGTACTCTTTGCCTAGAATATATGTCTAAGGTCTATGAATTCATAAAAATCCATGAATCCTTCCCATTTTTGAAGCAAAGAAACAGAACTGGCAAATCCTTATTAAAGTGGTGACAACTGAGTTATCTGCACGTGGGCACTAAGCAAACCAATCAAGAAAAACAAAGAAGAAAATTTTGGTTCCATATTTGACAAGCAGTGCCACCAACTAAAATTTCAGAGTTAACCTGTTTGACAAATGGTGACAATGACCTCTTGAGAGGGATGAAGTAGGATAGTTAAAGAGTTGCTTGTAGAAGTCCCAGTAGGGAACCGTAGACAGAAAGGGAAACCTAGGGCACTTTGGGAGACCACTGTAAGTTATTAATAGCTCAAGAAAGCCATCAGAACTAAGCTGGCTTGCTTAACTACAAAACCACAAATAAAAGCACCAGATATGCCTCAGGTCATATCTTGTGACCTGCATTCAAGTTCAGCAAGACAATGACCCTTAGGACCCAGGGCAGGAGTTTAAGGACTACCCTTCTGCTGATATGAATAGGCAACTTGAAAGTCCTAGTCTGACCTTATAGAGTCCAATACTCTCTTACCAGATACCAAGGAGGAGCTACTACTTGAAGAAAGAGGAAGAGGTGGTCTTTTTCCACTCCCCTGGATTATAACATTGTAGCCCACCTAATCCTCTAGGCAGAGCTTCCTTGTCTGCTCACTTGCATCTCTCACAAGCATCAATAAATCAGTTTTGGGAGTTCCCATAGTGACTCAGCAGAAACAAATCTGACTAGCATCCATGAGGATGCAGGTTTGATCCCTGGCCTCACTCAGTGGGTTAAGGATCCGGCCTTGCCGTGAGCTGTGGTGTAGGTTGCCAACGTGGCTCAGATCTTGTGTGGCTGTGGCTGTGGTGCAGGCCGGCAGCTACAGCTCCAGTTTGACCCCTAGCCTGGTAGCCTCCATATGCTGTGGGTGCGGCCCTAAAAAGATAATAAATAAATAAATAAATAAATAAATAAATAAATAAATTTCTTGCCTATCACTTTGTCTTTTGCTGAATTCCGTCTGCACTGAAGCACAAAGAACCTGAACCTCAAACCGGGTGAGTGATTCTAATATAAAAACCATGGGTTCAAGTCCCAATCTGGGTTTAGGCTGAGTTCAAGTCATAAGTGTCAGTTTCAATCTGAATCTAAGTACTGGACTTGCCTTAAAATGCATCCTCCAAGCAGACTGACTGGTCTCCTGTCTGCTCCCCAAAATTCCTGCTGTCTCTCTCTTAAGTGCTACCATCAATGTCTCTTTCATTACTATTGGTCAGAAAGTGGCTTTTTTATTAAAATTGTCTATGGTCTATTTATTACAGTAACACACCTGGGAAAGCAGGAAGAGACTGCCTTATTGAATGGGCTTCAATCAGTTGGCATTAAAGAAGTACCCAAACTGAAATAGAGTTTTAACTAAAGAGCAACCCCCCCTTGGCTAAGAAGGCAGCTGCAAGCCTTTCCAGCTATGCTCATCACTATACAACCCTTCTTGTAATAATGTAACAAATGTGTGCCCTATGTCCAAGCCAGCAGCCCTGCTAATCATGTACCCAACCTTGCTTATCAGTTCTGCTTCTGTAACCTTGCTTGCTCAGCTTCTTAGGGAGGAACACTGTCTGCTTGGGGATGGGGGGAGGTCCGGGATGCTTACATGGGAAAATCAAGAACTTGTAGTGTACAAAAGTTACTGAGAACAAAGACCTGGTGCTCAAATTCTGGAAGTGACTCCTCTGAGCCCGCACCGGTGCTGAATAAACCTTACTTTTCCATATCTCCAAGTGCTGTTTGTCTCCTTCCACTGCCACGGTTTTTGCAGATTCCGCAACAAAACTATTCCTTCCTATCTTTTCACATACATGTTCTTTCTGCCTGGAAATGTTCCTTCCCAAATCCTCACAGTCCTGAATTATTGGAGGACCTTCTACTCACTATTTACTACTCACTTCAATTATTCCCTCCACTGGAAGCCTTTCCTGATACACCCCCACCCAAATAAGAGTACATATTTCCTCTTCTAGACCCAAACACCGTATGTGTGTCCCTAATATAGTGCTTAACATGTAATTGTTTTTATACCTGCCTCTTCCACCCAAATGGAAGTCCTTGGGAAGTGGACAGTGTTTTAGTCAACTCTTTATACCAAGCACCTAGTGTTGTTGAATTAATAAGACATGGTTCTGCTTTTTCCCTCTGAAGGTAAACCTGCCTGGGGAGACAAGCACATACACACACCAGAAAATTATTGGACATTAAGTGCTACTCTTTGTGGGGCTAACTGAATGGGAGAAATTAAAGCCCAATTCATTGTCACTGACATTTCTATGGAAGCTGTGATTCATCTGGTTCGATGATTATCAAAGCCCTGGTCAAATCCCCTGTGAAACAGCTTCTAAACTGTTTCCTGTTCATGCCAGGTCTAAACTGTTTCCTGTTCATGCCAGGTCTGCTCAAAAGAGGCAGAGCAAGGAAGGGAAGGGCACAGACTCTGATAAATGCTGAGGTATGGGTGTCATTGAGGCCAGTGTGCATGGGAGTGTCTGTGAACACACACACACACACATCAGTCTGGGGAGAGACTGTATTCCAAAAAGGAGAACAGTCTTCAGAGGAACACAAGGAAAAGAAATTGAGAGGGAAGTGAGAGTCAGTCAGTAGGCCTGAAAAACAGCCATGTTGCTCCCCTTCCCCAAATGATTAGTACGGGACCTACTTTACCCTCTCGGGCCTGTGGAAAAGGTATAAATGGGGTACGCAGGACTTTGATGGGAGAGGGAGCTGGTGGAAGGAAACTTGGTGAGTCCAGGGAATCTTGGAGCGGGAGGTAGAGGGCTATGGTTGGGAGAACTGCTACAGGGTCTGAAGTGAAGTACTGCAGTTCTTTCCAGGTTGGCTCTTGTCTCAAGATGGGTGCTGGGATTTCCTGCACCAGTAGTAGGTGCGAATTAGAACTGCAGGCACAGAGGTGTGAGGTCAGAAAGAAGCTTGTAAATGATTTCAGCACCACAAACAAGGACCCCTCTCCAGCTCCAGAATTGCAGACTAGAGTGTCAGAAGGAAGCTGACCCTGACGTCCAGATACCTCAGGGTCAGCATGTTCAAGGTTACTGCCTGCCCTACAAATCGAGGTTCTTCCTACAGTGCTCCTGTCTTAGAATCACCACCCATCTAACTGCCCAATCCAGAAAGCTGGGATGCATTTTGGACTTTTCCCTTCTTTTCCAACATTCCATAGTCTCAGTCTTATTGTTTTCCCCTAGACTTCATGAGAGTTTTTATAATCCACCCTTTTCCCCATTCGTAAAATGTCCCTGTCTTAGTTTAGGCCATTTGCAGGGGGCAGGGGTCTGGATTACCAAAACATTCTCCTAGTCTCTGTGCCTCCAGCTACTTTTCTACTAAAAACCTCTCCCCACTTCAACATACTGTCCATGGCAGATGCAAAGGTGGGTCATCTTTAAGGCATAAACCTGAGCCCCTTACCATTCTGTGCTGGTTATAAGGCTCAGATTGGGGTGACTTGTCATCTGTGGAGCCCTCTGACACCCTTGGCTTCATTCTGTACCTTCTCTCACTGGCAGTTTTGGAGGCCAAAGATGATCCATTGTGGGAGCAGAGAGAGGCTGTGTCAACCCCTAGTCTTTCTAGGACCTGAAGGGAGAGAATAGCAGCTGTAGCCAAGAGTATTTGGTTGAGCTTAGCATAAATGTGTGTCCCCTAGACATGGAGTGTCACGGAGGGGAGGACATTTAAAACAGAGGAGGTCAGGATTAGGACGTGGGTGGTGGTGGGATTGAGACATGGCAGGAAGAGCCACATCTGGGTCACCTCCCTCATTCATACCCTGTAGTAGGCCCTGACCAGATCTCTTTTACAAGGTCAGTACACTCATCTCCAGCTGCTTGAGTGTTAGCTACTAATAGGCTATGGCTGTGGAATCCTACAGAAAATTTCCTTTGACTGCACATTTGACCTAGGCAAGTATGGGGGTATAAAGGGCCAGCCCTCTTGCCTCTTAGGTAGGTAGTTATCCCTGCCTAACTCTGTGGTACAATTCATGCCCTGGAGCTCCCCATGGGATCAGGCTGAAGACAGTCCTTGGCTGAAGTCACATTCTTATTGAATTCTTCCCCTGTCCCATCCTGCTTCCTTCACTCTCCTGAGAGCACCCCTCAATAAATCACTCACATAGGCTCTTCATTCAGGTCCTTTTTTGAGAAAATCTAATCTAATATGGTCCCTGAAATAAAATGAATCTTCCCATGGTTCCCTAAAATGACGGCCCTAATCTAAGAGGCTGGTCCAGACATCTGCCCAAGAACATATAGCCGGCAACAGACTTCACAAAGATCCACCCTTCAAGGACCTTCTGCTCCTTCTGGCACATCTCAAATGTCTCCTGGTACATTTTCTCCTTGGCTTCAATTTCAGCAATGGTGGCCTTGTTCTGCTCCTCATATGCCATGGTGACCACAGCCAAGATCAAGTTGACCAGGTAGAAGGACCCCAGGAAGATAACAAGCACGAAAAAAACCATATAGAATTTCCCAGAAGCCCTCAGGGTCTGCAGATTTAAGAGAAAGAAGAAAGACATGTAACCAGAGAACATGGGCACCTGACGTGGTCAGGGTCCTCCAGGAAAAACGTCATCACGCAGCCAACCCCAAGCCTCCAACTGAGCCCATATGGGGACATGCAAATCAATACCTGCTGGTAGAGGCGTTCCCAGGAATCCTGTGTCATGAGGCGGAACAGTGAGAGGAAGGCCCAAGCAAAGGAATCAAAGCTGGTGTAGTTAAAATCTGGGTTGTCAGATGTTTTAAGGCAGAAATAACCTTCAGGGCAGTGGCTGCAGCAAAAACAGAGAATGTTGTCAACTGTACAGCCTCCTGCTTATTGGAGTCAAGGCAGTTCAAGGCTGTGGGAAAACCACAGGGTCTGAAGTCAAAGATTGGAGTTCAAGGCCTCACCTTCCTCTTATTAGCAGGGTGACCTTGAACATTCAGTCTCTTTAGGTCTCAATTTTTCTTGCCCATTAAATGGGGATGTTAATATTAGGAAACTGTTGATGGAAACCACCTGCTTTGGCCAGGCGTGATAATAACCACTTATGTGAGTTGTCCTGATAAGGAACACGGAGGAGGTGGGCTGCTGCCAAAACCAACTGGAAAAATTTGGGAGGGGCCAAAAGGAGGGAGGAGAACCCAGCACACAATAGTCCTGCTAACCTCCCAGAAATTCTCAGGCTTACTGAGGGATGTGTGCACACAGCCAGGAAGGGTCCTGGGTAGGACCAGATATGGGCACGAGCAAAATGATTGGCTAGAGAAAACCTGGAAACTAACTCCACCTCCACAAACCTGGAGACTGTGAGCCACGAGAAAGAGCACTTCTCCTGGTTTCCTCTACCCTGCTGCTCTGAGCTCAAGCCCCCTTTTCTATAAAGTCTTTTGCTTTGCTAGTACCTGTATCTCTTCAGACAGTTCATTTCCAAGTGTTAGACAAGAGCCCATTCTTGGGCCCTGGAAGTGGTTCCCTGCCTCCCAACAATAGTACCTTTACTTCAGAGCTTCATGCAGAAGGAAATGGCCTGGAGAAGGCTAGCTGGCTGCCCAGACATGAGCCCATAAGGTGGTAAGCTCTTTGCAAATTCACATGGGGCAGGGGCAGGGGAGAGTCAATAAAACCTGAGCTGGCTGGCATCACCAGCAGAGTTGTCTTTCAAAGGAGGACTCATATCAGCCAAGTTCACTGACCAATTATGTGTAACAATGAAAACACCACTTTCCACTAACTGAGCACTTACTGTGTGCCTCTTTCTCCCCTAAGTGCTTTACAAATGCTATAATTTAATCATTTCCACAATGCTTTTTTTTTTTTTAACAGATGTGGAGGTTGGGGTTCAGAGAGAAGTCAGGTGTCTAAAACTACACTGATGCCAGTGGATTTATTTAAAGAAGAGAAGTGTCAAGTAGCCTGGGAAGACTGACCTATGAAGGAAGGCCAAATTGAAGATGATTGCTTGGTGAGTACTGGGGGGGAGGGGGGGAAAGGCTGCACTGCTTCCTCTCTCTTTCTCTCTCATAATAAAGGTAAGTAGATGTTGGGAAGTATCCCCAAGTATCCCACGCATGTGAGAGCTCTCCTCCACCACCCCAGTGGGATGGCTGGGTTGAGGGGACAGTAATGCCTATTTTGTAGTTTGGGACTCTAATTTTTGATTCCTTCACCAATGCCAGGCTTTGAAGGTGGAGGGAAGGTTCTCTTTATTTCAGAAAACACACACCCCAGAACCCATACAATTGATTAGGACCTGACAACTTGATTATAACCAAATCTCAATTCTATCTCTAGAACTAATTGGAGATCTGCCTGTTTCCAGATGCTATAGACCCACATATAAAGATAGTCTCTTGCGGCACAGTGGGTTAAGGATCCATGACTGTCACTGCAGCAGCTTGGGTTGCTTCTGTGGCTTGGGTTCGAGCCCTGGTTTGGGAACTTCCACATGCCACAGGTGTGGCCAGGAAAAAAAAAAAGAAAAAGAAAAAGACAGTCTCTTAGTTTCACTCTCCCAAGGAACTAGTCAACCCATTACCTGTAGGGAAGTTAATGCTAAGGGCAGCCTATCTTTATGTCTTCAGTAGAATCCCACTATACCTACACATTAACAGCTTACTGCACTGAGAATTAGATGAGACTTCAGTGCAAAGGCTCTTGTAAGTTGCCTTCCGCATAGTAAATATTACATGTAAAATGCTAAATAAGGAGTTTCCACTGTGGTGCAGCAGGTTAGGGATCCAGCATTGTCTGTGTTTTCCTGGGTTCTATTCCTGGCCTGGTGCAGTGGGTTAAGGATCTGGCATAGGTGGCAGCTGTGACTCAGATTCAATCACTGGTCAGGGAACTTCTATATGCCACAGGTGCAGCCATAAAAAATTAATTTAAATATAAATAACATACAAAACTAAAATTCTTTTTTTTTTTTTTTTTTTGCTTTTTAGGGCCACATCCAAGGCATATGGAGGTTCCCAGGCAAGGGGTTGAATCTGAGCTATAACTTCCAGCCTATGCCACAGCCACGGTGACAGGGATCCGAGCCATGTCTGTTACCTATACCACAGCTCATGGCAAGGCCAGATCCCTGACTCACTGAGCAAGGCCAGGGATTGAACCTGCATCCTCCTGGACACTAGTCAGATTTGTTTCTGCTGAACCATGAAGGAAACTCCTAAAATTCTTGATTTTAACCCAAAGCTACCAAAAGGATGGACTGGAACAACATATGTGAAAAAATGCTGAAAATTATCAAGTATTTCTCCACCTCGAGAACCAGACCTTCTCCCCACAGTGCCACCGAGTGGTATGGGCTTCCACTCAGGGCTCTGGCTTCTCTGTGGCTCAGCACAGAACGCAGGTTTGGTGTCCACAGCATGCCTGCCTGTCAGGCTTATTCTGCCCATCGTCTAAGCTGACCTCTGCTTGACGTCTGAGCCCTAGCCACTTCCCCACCTGACCATGACCTACCTAGAGGATATCTGGTCTCTCTCAGAGCTGGGAGGAGGACCCCACGGATGGACCCCATAACATGACCACAGTCAGTGCGTGGGCTACTGTGGAACCATCTTCATGAGAAATGCCATTATTCAGACAGGAAAAGGACACTGACAGGCCCTTAATTTCTATTTAAATCAAAGAAAATTGACATCAGAACACCTCTCTCCCTGAGCTCAAGAGCCAAATGCCAAGTGCATTTGTGAAGAAAGAGGCCAAAGGGCCTGTGTTTCTCAAATTCTTCTGTTAGTCCCATCCCTCAGCTCTATCCCAGACTGTTTTCCCAGTGAGCTGATTAAGGCAGAATTCTGTACATGTCCCACCCAGCTCTACTTGCCCAATAGAGAGCTGTCAGCCACTCAGGGAGCGGGACTGTGTGGATTCCAGATGCCCTACGGTGGAGATGGAGAGGTGAGCCTTTCTGACCTGTTGTCTGATCTCTTTCTGCACCCATGGGCAAAACAGCAGGCAGACTTGAGGGGTTCCCTACCCCTTTGCTTTGACTCACATTCTGTCCTTCCACCTGGAATAGTTCCACCCAAACATCTTATTTATCCAGCCTGGAGACATCTTGCTTGCCTTTCAATCTCACCTCAATCACCACCTCTAGGAAACCTTCCTTGATATCCTTCCTGCCTCACACCATCACCTTGCTGTGTTCCCCCAGCCCAGGGAGCCTGGAGCACAGCACTGGTTCTCCATGGGGTAGCATCTTCATGTGTATGCATCAGAGCTCACAAACTGGCAGATTGCTGGCTAATTTGCATTACTGAAATATTTTGTTTGGCCTACAATATGTAGACATTTTTTTGGAATTGGTAGCCAATGTTTATAGTTAAGAAAGTTCACATAAAAATCTAAATTTCCTGTCTCTTTTTTAAAACTTGGGCAATCTAGAAGCAGTAGACCCACATTTCCACACGACAATCAAAACTGGACTGCGCAATGGCTACCCCTTTATATGGGGCATGAACTCACATGGTCATGGTTCCCACCCGGCCTACTGCTCACATTTGTTGTTATATTTCTGGCCTCTGTAAGAATTTGAGATCACCAACTCTGTTGTGTGAGGGTAATGAGACCCAGGTGATGGAGTTGTGATAATTAAATGGAGAGCATCTAACAAAACGTATTTGATATTAGTTCCTTCCTGGAGTAGACCGTTTGCAAAAGTGACCATAATTATTCCCCTCCCTGTATCCACAGCCCTTTGCAATATGATGTTGCAGATTCTCCCATCAAGAGTTAGAGTCCATTCCCTCATTCCTTGGATCTAGACTGCTCACTAGACTTGCCCATGCTTTAGTCAACAGAATGCAGTAGAAGTGACACTGTACCAGTTCTGAGCCTAGGCCTCAAGAGACCTTGCACCCTTCTACTCTTTCTCTTGGAATCCTGCCTCTACCCTGAGAATAAGCCTAGGCTAGTCTACTGGGGTTGGAGGGGTGGTAAGAGACCATGTGCAGCAGAGACAAGACACCTCAGTTAAGGACATATTAGATCATTTGGAACCCCACAAATCTGTCCAGTTTGCAGTTGCCTGAATGAGCCCAGCCAGTGTCAGAAGAACACGAGGCTGATCTCAGCCCAACATGCACAGAATCCTGAGCTAAATAAATGGCTGGTGTTTGAAGCCACAAAATCTTGGGGTTCTTTGTTACATAGCAAGAACTAACTCATACAGTCCCTCCCCATGAGCCTAGGATGGCAGAGGCCATGACATATTTATTTCTATATCTTTCTCAGGACTTGCAATCCAGGCAAGAAAGAGCTGACAACAAGAAGGAGAAAGGACTGCTGGGCATTAGTGCTTTTTCATGGGTGGAGCACTCACCCTGAATCAGATCCATTGCCACACAGTAAACGATCAGAAGTGCCTGGTTTGTTGGTGTAGTAATCTGTAAAATAAAGGAAGAAGTGAAAGATTTACATGATTCTGAACCTTCAACTCAAGCCTTGAGTGGTGAAAGCCACACCTGCTAGGTCTTCTGCCTGAGCCATGCAAGTTCCCTTGGCCATGTGCCCTCAGTGGGCTTGTTGGGACACTTGGAAGGGAAAACATCTCATCTGGGAAGAGAAAAGCTGAGCAGTGGCTTCAGCTCTGAGCTTCCTCCAGCAGAGGCAGAATGACCTGCCTCTTGATTGCGAGCTCATTTTCTTGTAAAGGGGACACTGGGCACAGAGAATGGGAAACCTGAAAGTAAAACATAACTCACAAGAAGCATTTCAGCAGAAAGAGGAATCAAAACATGTGACTATACAGGTATGCAGGGGCTTCACACCTCCCGCCAACCAGACCTTGGTCCCTACGGCAGAAATTCCACTCCTGTTTTTCATGAGAAGAATAATTGGCTGTCTCGTTGACAAGTGTGCAATTCTTGACACATTTGTTCTTGAGATTGCCCTTGAAGAGCTGCAGGCCCACCAGGGCAAAGACACTCAGGCAGAAGATGGTGAGGATGGTCACATCAGCCAGCTTCCTCACTGAGTGGATCAGGGCCCCCACGATGACCTTCAGCCCTGTGGAAAGATGACAGTGATACTCCACATGGATGAGGTGCCACATGGACATGCCTGGCACGTTTGCATCTTAACTGTCTTACCCTGCAGGTGTGAGGTATTTTATAAACTCTCGGGTAGTTCCAAGCCCATTTCCTCATCTGAACCTTGCAATAAGCCTGAGTGACAGGCAGATAGAGATTACTGTCCCACTGTAAAGATGAGGTAACTGAGACTCAAGCAATGCATTTTTAAAATCATCTTTTTTTTCCTCCTTTTTTGGCCACAGTGGTAGCATATGGAGTTCCCAGGCCAGGGGCTTGAATCTGAGTGACATCTGTGACCCATGCCACAGCAGCAGCAACATTGGATAATTAACCCATTGCACCAGGCCAGGGATCAAACCAGCAATGCCACAGAGAAAAGCCAGATCATTAACACACTGTGCCCCAGTGGGAAACTACTAGAATCATCTTAAAGCTAATAAATTCCTGACAGGAGAAACTCTATTTAAAAATTAATTGCTGGGTAACTGCTATGTTCCAGGCACTGTGCTAGGCATGAGGATACTGACCTCACTCGTCATTTGACATCTGTTTTTCTGTCCTCACTCCAGTCCTGGGAGGTAGCTTGAGGTGGGAGAAACATGAACCTCAGTGTTTACATGTGTGTGTGTGTGTGTGTGTGTGTGTGTGTGTGTGTGTGTGTGTGTAAGAGAGAGACAGGGAGAGGGAAGAAGTCAGGAGAGAAGGAGGAGGGAGATATGCACGAGAGAAAGAACAGGTCTGACACACAAAGACACAGAGAGATGCACATAGCAATAGAGTGAGGCGATGAAAGACACTGAGAGTCACTGAGGCAGAAAGAGAAGGAGCACAGCTGGCAGCAAGGATGGGAACCCTGCTTGTTTAAGAAAGGATGATTTGTTGCTCTGGCAAAGGAAATCATCTCTTTAGGAAAGCAGCTTCCCAAATTGCAGAAAGTGTTCTGACCAGGGAAGCAGACTGCAATCTAGCCTGGCCTTCTCATTTTGGTTAAGAAATAACCCAGTGAGCATCCCCTGCCTCATGTGGTCCCGTTGGGAGCCAAGCAATGATTAAGGCACTGGCCTATGGTTGGGCTGTCTGACAAGTGAGGGGAAACTCCATAGCTTTATTGAGCAGGTGGGCACACAGAGGAAGCCTGGGGGTGGGGGATGTGGGGAAACTGAGAAAGACAAGGGAGAATCCTTGAGAGTGTTGACTGTGGCAGAGCCCTGAGGATGCATATGGGTTGAGGGAAGAGAGAAAGAGGGGCTCTCCTGATGGACAAGCAGCAAGGCTAAGGGAAATGAGCAAAAAATCTTTGAGTGTCTGTGGATTCTGGAATATGATGTGAAGTGGGTAGAGGAGAGAGATGAGGCAGGAAGGGTTCTGGACAGACTAGGTCTTATATACAAAACTAAGGGTTTTCCTGGCTGAGAGTAAGTGACAGAGCTACCAAGAGGCAGAACTGACTACTTATTGCTGCAACTTTTTTCATGAAGAACATTGTCCAGTGGCAGGTGGAAAAGACTTTCCAATTGCTCCCTGCAGAGCCAGATACAGAACTGTGGAAAGACACTTCTGCTCTAATGTATTTCTGTTTCCCAAATGAGGGCATAGGTTCTCTGGGGTGAAGGAGTGGGGACAACTCATCAGGCCACAAGGGGGAAGCATTGAGTGCTGTCTCACGGCTTTTAACCTGGTCTCTGGCCTCACCATACCCTCCATCAACCCAGCTGGGGAAGAGGAATATCACTGGGTTACTACTGGTGGCGACAGAGATCTTGGAGGCCCAACGAGGTGAGCCCTGACGGAGTACTTTTGTTTCTGAATCATCTGCAAACAAGAATCGCCTAATTATTTTCTCTTCTGTGAGTCCAAAGCCAGCGCTAAGGCTCAAACTTTCAGATCCACGGACATGGCAGAGACATTCACCAGAGCCTAGGGCTGCCTTTCTCCCTCTTCCCTGTTTTCAAGTTTACACCTTTAGTCTAAAGTATAAATGAGAATCCACTGGAGGTTTGCCTGAACCCCTCAGCAGGAACATAAAATGAGGACATGACCTTCTCATCATTTGTCAGTGGCAAAGCCATGAGGACAGAATATTGGCTCAGAATCAACATGTGAGGGTTCCAGATCACACTTTGCCTCTAGTGATGAAGACCTGGGATTGCGTTTTCTACTCTTTGGGCCTCAGTCTCTTTGTCTCTTAAATGAGGACAATAGCCCATGCTCTGGAACTTTACAGGGCTCTTGTAAAAATCAAAGCGGGACATCAGGCTGTGGAAACCAACATGTGCTCTATGAATAAATGCGCTGGTTAAAGCAGCTCACCTGGGATCACAGACACTGTTTTTAGAGCTCTGAGAACTCTGAACGTCCGCAGACCTGAAATCCCTCGGAGATCTATCGCTTCACCAACATATCTGGAGGACCAGAAATCAATCAACATCTCTGCAAGAAGAGGGTCTTGAGAATTCATGCAGCATAAATAAGGACACTTGGGTAACACAATCCTAGGAAGGACCCAGAACAGACACTGAGAATGTACACCTACAGACTGACAGGAACACTGATTTCTATGTTTTCCAGAATGGCCCCTTTGGGAAGACATGTGGTGATCTATGGGGCTCTGTCTGCTTCATGCGTGGATGGATATTCAAGCACGTGGATGCTGAGCCTTGTCTGATTCCCTCTGACAGGCTAGTTATCAGCTCAGTTTTGAGGTCTCCAACTTCTCTTTGAGGGTGTGGGACCAACCCTGGAAAATGACTCCTAGAGTAAAAATCTGTAGCAAGAGAATCCCAGGCCACGCAGTCACAAGTGAGGAGGCTGGATAGAGGGAAGGAAACACACCCAGAGTGGAAGCCTGGCTACACCTACAACCCCACACAGATGCACAGACAAAGCAGTGTGGAGAAACACTCACGCCAGGGTGATGACACTAAAATCCAGCCAGTTCCAAGGATCTCGCAGGTAAGTGAACTCATTTAGACAAAATCCTCTTGCCAGTATCTTTATCAAGGCTTCAAAGGTATAAATGACAGTGAAGACATACCTGGGAGGGAAGGCAGTGAAGGAATATTAACTGTGCCTTGGAGAGAGCTCAGGGAGGGAGGGGCTGTGATTGTTCCAAAGGAAAATATACAAAGATCATCACCAAGGTGGGAAGGGGGAGAAGGTGAGGTAAGGAGATGGGACACAGACTGAAGAACTCAGAGGAATCACACAGATGGGTGGGGCGGGGAGGGAAGTTTGTGGATGATCAGCAGCCACTGCTCCTCTGAAGGTAGGCAGAGGGAGATGGCATGACCCCTGCAATGATGTTCTGAACAAAGTTTCTCCTGCTCCATGAGGTTCCCTGAGGCTTCCTGCCCCGAGAGAAGCTTCAGCTCCTCTCTGAATTCGTTGATGGTGGAAGCTACCAAAGAAGGAGGAGGCTGGCTACATCCCTCCTCTCCAGACGGCTCTGCTTCCAACTGTCTTTTCTTCTCACATCATGCCTGGTCTGCTGGCATTTCTGGCTGCAGGGATTCCAGTCTAAGAGCCATATAAAGCAGTGAACGACTAGGTGTCATGGAAGAAAAAAGCATCTAAATTCACAGACATTTTCTCAGGAGGATGGATCCAGTTAGAGGATGTCATCTCAAAACAGCTCTTTTTGTTTTCTGCTGGATGCTTTGTGGGTTTGGATTTGAAGATGGATCTGAAGCAGAGGTTGAGAATAGGGTAGTGCTTCTGAAGTGTTCAGAAGCCCTCAATCACCTATAGTGGTTCTCAAACTCTAGCACACATTTGACCCCCTGGAGGGCTTGTTGAAGCATAAATTTCTGGGCTCTATGCCCAGAGTTTCTGTTTCAGTAAGTCTGGGGTAGGGCCCAAGAATTTGCATTTCTAACAAGTTCCCAGAAGAGGTTAATGCTGCTGGCTTGGGGAGTTCCATGGTTCTACCTTTTTAGAACGATTGACCAAAGCGGTTCAGATGCATGCATACACCACACCTACTACTGGATATATTACCTTTTTCAAATTGTAACATTATAAATGTAAACTCTAATATGAAAAATGAAAAGACTTTTGGTTTAATATGGCAGATTGAACATATGTGTTTACCTCCATCCTCTCCGAAATCCTTCTTAAATGATAGTAAAAGGAATTTTTTAAATAGCGTAAATTCACTAGGACAATGATGATGGAGAACAAAACAGCATTTTGGAAATTAGCATGGAAACAGATGAGTGATAACTGACAGCAGACCTAGAAAGCTGAAGCCTTAAGCTGGAAGTGGGGGAAGTCCCAGAAGCAAGTCAACCTACATGGCAGAGCAGCTTAGGACTTGAGGATGAAAATACCTCTGAAAGTGGGGTTTGGCGAGATGATGGCAAGTGTGGCTGAAAGGGCAGTTTCAAAGTCTTTATAAGAAGCAGTTGGGCTTTTTTTTTTTTTTTTTTTGTCTTTTTGCTATTTCTTGGGCCGCTCCCGCGGCATATGGAGGTTCCCAGGCTAGGGGTCTAATTGGAGCTGGAGCTGCTGGCCTACGCCAGAGCCACAGCAATGCAGGATCGTTAACCCACTGAGCAAGGGCAGGGATCGAATCCGCAACCTCATGGTTCCTAGTCGGATTCATTTACCACTTCGCCACGACGGGAACTCTGAAGCAGTTGGGCTTGCTAACCTCATTCCATACTACCATTCAGGGAGGAAGTAACTCCTCTCATCTGGAAATAGACTGAACAAGAGAGAGACAGAATTGCATCCTGAAAAAGGAAAAATCTCTGGAAAAGAGCTATGCATCACGCCTAGAGAACATCCAGACCAGACTGAGGCAGATGAGGGACTCTAAGAGGGATTTCCCCAAGAAAAATGGAAACTGATGGATAACCTGCTACAGTCAAGTAAACTGAATGAAACCTCTGGGAAAGAGTTTCAAAGCAAATTAGTGGTAAATAAATAGAAAACTGAGCAAATGAAGAAATGAAATCCTTATTAACTTCAGAGAAAGCAAAAAAATTGCACAAAAAGGAAATGTAACCAAAGTATACTGCATGATACAGCCGTGAACAGTATTTGCTTAGTAACACTATTGTATAATCATATATGCAGTCAAACAATGTACATATTATCTGATTATCTAACCAAAAATTATAATAAAACTATAATGGGAAGATGAGTGTGAGAGGAAATCAACATGGGTATGTGGAACTAATCCATTTTTTTCCATAACAAGGCTAATAGGTAATACCTAACATAGAAAAGTTTTTCTAAATAGTAGTCTGAATATATTTTTAGAGATAAGGAGGTATCAGAAGAAAGCAGTAAAAACCGCTGAGAGTGGTGGCCTCTGGAATTATGGGATTAGGGGTGAGAAGATGAGAAATATGAAATTGTGGTTTTTGTTAGAATCTTTATGGACTTATGTGACCTTTTAAACCATAGATCTGTACATCTTAAATAAAAGTAAAAATCAAAACAAAATGTGAATAGCAGTAACTTTTTTTTTTTTTTCCCTATCTGTGAGAGGAGAAATCGCATTTGAAATCATTCATGACGAATCTATATCTGTCTGGGTAGCTGATAGAGCTGTCAGCTGCCATAGCTTGTTGGGTTCCCCCCACTCTTTATGTTTTCTGAATTAGAAAATCTTAACTCAGAATTATAGGTTGTTGTGACGTTTTGACAGATATTTCTGGCCTTTCAGATCAAACACAGATCCAAAAATTATGGGAGAGTTGTCTCTAAAGACTATGTTCAGTGTTTCACCAGAGGACCAGGGCCCCAGCTTAGTGCTGCTGAAAGCTAGAAGGTTAAAGGTCTCAGCTTGGGAGGCAGCGGCTGATGGAATCACAGCCTCTCTGGTGGCATTTGCCTCACCAGGTATTTCTGCATGTTCAGTTGCAAAGATGGATGTGATTTCTAATATGTGAAGGCATATTTTTAATATTTTTCCTGATGAAGAAAATCATCGGTTTTGGGAAAAAGTCGAACTCCTAGCCACTGAGCTACGTGCACCACTGTTCAGTTCTAAGAAGTCATGATGTCCAATCATTTAAAAATCCTGGGAGTTCCCATCGTGGCGCAGTGGTTAACGAATCCGACTAGGAACCATGAGGTTGCGGGTTCGGTCCCTGCCCTTGCTCAGTGGGTTAACGATCTGGCGTTGCTGTGAGCTGTGGTGTAGGCTGCAGACGCGGCTCGGATCCCGAGTTGCTGTGGCTCTGGCGTAGGCCAGTGGCTACAGCTCCAATTCGACCCCTAGCCTGGGAACCTCCATATGCCGTGGGAGCGGCCCAAAGAAATAGCAAAAAGACAAAAAGAAATAAAAAATAAAAATAAAAATAAAAAAAATAAAAATAAAAAATCCTGATACTTAGACTCTGAAGTCAAAGATCCATGCTATTCAAAATCCTAAATGTATGACTGAGAAATGCCTCATGTATTCCTAGAAATGGTAATTTAAAAAATTTTACTCCTTATTTGAAAACACTGCAAACAATTTTTGTTTGCCAGCCAGAGCAGTTCAATGTGGAAAAGCATCTTGTACTCATTTTTTGTTTCAGCCCTGTAGGCTGAGCAGACATATATTAAATGGCCACAATCAGCTTGTAGTCACAACTTCTATGACATTCTTCAACAGCAAATCTGGGTCTGGAGGCAATGAACCCCCACTGTTTTCATCAATAAGATATAGACTACATTTGGAAGCAACATCTTCCATTGGTATAGCAATGCCTTTCCTTGCTGGCGATGTAGTGGGAGTTTCTTCAATATTAATTCAACCATTTTTTTGTTTGTTTATTTTTGTCTTTTTAGGACCGCACCCACGGCATATGGAGATTCCTAGGCTAGGGGTCTAATCGGAGCTGTAGCTGCTGGCCTACACCACAGCCACAGCAACACCAGATCTGAGCTGTGTCTGCGACCTACACCACAGCTCATGGCAATGCCAGATCCTTAACCCACTGCTTGAGGCCAGGGATTGAACTGCAACCTCACAGTTCCTAGTCAGATTCGTTTCTATTGAGCCACAACGGGAACTCCTAATTCAACTATTTTTCAATTGTGGTGAAATACACATTACATAAAATTTACTACTTTAACCATTTTAAAGTATGCAATTCAGTGGCATTAAGTACATTCACAAAATTATGCAACCATCACCACTATCCATCTCCAGAACTTTTTCATCATTCCAAACAGAAAATCTGTACCCACTAAATAACTCCCCATTTCTCCCTCTCCAGCTTCCCGACAACCTCTATTCTACTTTCTGTATCCAAAAATTTGCCTATTCTAGGTACCTCATGTAAGTAGAATTAGATAACACTTGTCCTTTCATGTCTGGCTAATTTTACTTAGCACATTTTAAAGGTTCATCCATGTTGTGGCATATAGCAGAATCTCATTCCTTTTTAAGGCTGAATAATATTCTACTGTGTGTACATACCACATTTTGTTCATCCATTTATCTTTTGATGGGACATTTGGAAAGCTTTTGGCCATTGTGAATAATGCTGCTATGAACACTAGTATACAAGCTAATATACCTTTTTAAGTCCATTTTGGAATTTACAAAATAATCTTTAATGAAACCAGAAATATCTTCTTTTAAAAATCTTTTTAGGAGTTCCCGTCGTGGCACAGTGGTTAACGAATCCAACTAGGAACCATGAGGTTGCAGTTCAATCTCTGGCCTTGCTCAGTGGGTTAAGGTTCCAGCATTGCCATGAGCTGTAGTGTAGGTCGCAGATGCAGCTCGCATCTGGTGTTGCTGTGCCCTGGTGTAGGCTGGAGGCTACAGCTCAGGTTAGACCCCTAGCCTGGGAACCTCCATATGCCGTGGGAGTAGCCCTAGAAAAAGCAAAAAGACAAAAAAAAAATCTTTTTAAATAGGACAAAAAGTCACTGAGTGCTTCACTCTCACATATATGGTGAATATGTACTGACAATTTATCATTTTACTCAACTCTAAAGTAAAACATCTGCTTGTTTACATACATAACAGTCATGGATTTTATTTATTTATTTAAATCAAAGTATAGTTGATTTACAATGTTGTGACAATTTCTGCTATACAGCAGAGTGACTCAGTCATACATGTATGTATTCTTTTTTATATTCTTTTCCATCATGGTCTATATCCCAGGTGATTGGATTTAGTTCCCTATGCTATATAGTAGGATCTTATTGTTTATCAATTCTAAATGTATTAGTTTGCATCTACTAACTTCAAATTCCTGATCTATCCCACTCCCTCCCCCTAACAGTCATTAATTTTAAATGCCACCCACATGAAAAGAAATCCAATAGTTCTGATAAAGGAATTCTGATTATTTCTTGCTTGCTTTCCAACTACAATATTTGTCATTGATTTTGAAGCTGGTTCCATGTCTAACTAGCAAGAGTATAACTGTGTTTGGTTTTGCTATAAAGACAAATGATGACTATATAGTTTTCATGTTTTTCAAACTTTAACATCAAATTTTTTGACAATTTTGTACTGGAAATCCTTGTTTTGTGTTTGTACTAGAGACAGTTAATTGGTTCAGAAGTGAGGTTGGTAAACTTTATCAGAAAATTATATGGAGGGAGTTCCCTCATGGCTCAGCAGTAACAAACCTGACTAGTATCCATGAAGATGCAGGTTCGATCCCTGGCTTTGCTCAGTGGGTAAGGGATCCCGTGTTGCCGTGAGCTGAAGTGTAGATTGCAGATGTGGATCGGATCTGACATTGCTGTGGCTGTGGCATCGGCCAGCGGTTATAGCTCTGATTCAGCTCCTAGACTGGGAACTTCTATATACTGTGGGTGCAGCCCTAAAAAGACAAAATAATAATAATAACAATAAGAATAATATGGAAGTTTTGGTAGCTTTCTATTATTATTTGATAAAAATGTTAACAGATAATAAACTTGGTACTAGGACAAAAGGATCATTGATCCAAAAAAATTTAATTATCATTTTTCACTGTCATACTCCGTTTTCTTATTTATTTTTATCTGCCTTTGTGAGATTATCCACATCCATTGTCCACTTGTCTCTTGATGTACAGATTCAGGCTTTATGGTTGTGAAAGAGATCATTCATTACTTTTATTTGTAAGCTAATTTCATATTGTAGAATTTATTTTTCTATTTTCATCCCTATTGTTATATTTCTCCAAACCACTTCTGAAATGATGGTTTATTTTTTGAATTGTGATATTATGCAATGGTAACAATGATAAATGCAAGTTTAACAAATGTAAATGTAGTGTCAGAAGACAATACCTTTGTTAAGATAAAGTATTCAAGATTAACTGAGTCAGTCCTTGAATCACATAAACTGCTTGCTTTTTTTGCTGGGGGGGCACACCCACGGCATATGGAAATTCCCAGGCTAGGGGTCAAATTGGATCTGTAACCACTGGCCTACCCCACAGCTATAGCAATGCCAGATCCCAGCCTCGTCTGTGACCTACACCACAGCTCATGGCAACGCCGGATCCTTAACCCACTGAGTGAGACCAGGGATTGAACCTGCATTCTCATGGATGCTAGTCAGATTTGTTTCCACTGAGCCACATGGGAACTCCCCTACACTGCTTTTGAGAACATAAAAAGTCAGAAAATCTACAAAAATTATGATTAATCGTAAATTTCAGATTCTTAAATCATCTGTTCATAAAATGATGGCATTGCTTTTTCTTCTGAATCTTTCACGTGATTTAGAGGCTACTGAGAGAATTCTAGTGACTAGTAGAGATCCTTTCATTACTTACTGAGAAATACTGTGGGATTTGTGGATCATAAGGTAGTTCTATATTCAGTTTTCTGAGGAACTTCCATACTGCTTTCCATAACGGTTGTACCAATTTACATTCCCACCAACAGTGTAGAAGGGCTCCCTTTTCTCCATACCTTCTCCGGCATATTTTTTGTAGACTTATTAATGATAGCCATTCTGACCGGTATGAGGTGGTAACTCATTGTAGTTTTGATTTGCATTTCTCTAATAATTAGTGATGTTGAATATCTTTTCATGTGCCTACTGGCCATATGTATGTCTTCTTTAGAGAAATGTCTATTTAGGTCTTCTGCCATTTTTCTATTGGGTTGTTTTTCGTTGTTGTTGTTGTTGTTGCTGAGTTGTATGAGCAGTTTGTTTATTTTGGAGATTAGCCCCTTGAACCATATGATCCAGCAATCCCACTTCTGAGTATATACCCAGACAAAACTATAATTTGAAATGATACACACACCCCTATGTTCACTGAAGCACTATTCACAATAGCCAAGACATGGAAGCAACCTAAATGTCATTGAGAGATGAATAGGTTAAGAAAATGTGGTACATATATACAATGGAATACTATTCAGCCATAAAAAGGAATGAAATAATGACATTTGCAGCAACATGGATGCAACTAGAGATTCTCATACTAAGTGAAGTGAGTCAGAGAGAAAGAAAAGCACCATATGATATCACTTATATGCAGAATTGAAAATATGGCACAAATGAGCCTATCTACAAAAGAGAAACAGACTCATGGACATAGAGAATGGACTTGTGGTTGCCAAGGGGGAGGGGATAGGAAGTGGGAGGGATGGGAGTTTGGGGTTAGTAGATGCAAATGACTGCATTTAGAATGGAGAAGCAATGAGGTCTTACTATATAGCACAGGGAACTATATCCAGTTTCTTGGGAAAAACCATGATGGAAAATAATATAAGAAAAAGAATACATATATATATGTATATATATATATTTTTTTTCTGGGTCACTATGCTGCACAGCATAAATTAACACAACACTGTAAATCAACTATACTCTAATTTAAAAGAAAACAAGCAAAAAAAAAAAAAAAGACATACTGTAGGGGATGGAAAGAGCTAAACTGTTCCGCAGAACAGAGTGAGAATTTGGAGTTCTCAGAGATAATACAGAAGGAAGACAGTGAGGCAGAGAGATGGAAAAGCAACCCAAAGGGACAGCTTATGTGAGAAGATTGTAAGTCAAACTCAGGTACCAAGATAGATCAAATGAATAAGCGTCATTTTTTTTTTCTTTTTTGGCTGCCCCACACCATGTGGAGTTCCTGGACCAGGGATCAGATTCAAGCCAAAGCTGCAACTTATGCCACAGCTGCAGCAATGCCAGATCTTTAATCCATTGTGCCGGGCCAAGGATTGAACCTGTGTCCCAGCCCTGCAGAGACTCTGCTAATCTCATTGCACTTACAGTGGGAACTTCCGAGCTAGATCAAATGAAATGCTAGCAAACTGAATCCAGCAGTGCTCAAGCTGGAACCATTAAAATAGATTAGCGGAGTTCCCATCATCGGTGCAGTGTTTAACGAATCCGACTAGGAACCATGAGGTTCGGTCCCTGCCCTTGCTCAGTGGGTTAGCGATCCGGCGTTGCCGTGAGCTGTGGTGTAGGTTGCAGACGTGGCTCGGATCCCGCGTTGCTGTGGCTCTGGCATAGGCCGGTGGCTACAGCTCCAATTGGACCCCTAGCCTGGGAACCTCCATATGCCGCGGGAGCGGCCCAAGAAATAGCAAAAAAAGACAAAAAAAAGATTAGCAAATTTATTAATGTAATCTACTATATTAACAAAGACTATGATAATCTTAAACACAGAAATATTGATTAAAAACCAACACTCATTCAAAATGAAACTCAAACCAAAAATGGAAAGTTCCATAACTTGACAAGGGGTAATTATGAGAACCCCATAGTCATCATGCTGATAGTGAAATATTAGAAGCATAATCTTTAGACGCAAGAGCAAAAGGAATATTCTGCTACTATAGCTTCAATTTAGCATTGTGCTGAAAGTCCTGGCCAGTTTAATAAGATAGGAAAAATAAAGTGGTATAAGGATCATACAGGAAGAAATAAGTTCATCATTATTTGCAAATGATATAATTGTTTAAATAGGAATTATTAAAGGAGTTCAGCAAGGTTACTGAATGAAAAACCAACATATAGAAAATTAATAACAGTAATTTATTTTAGAAATAAAAATAAATATTCAAAAGGGCAAACAAAATGATAATGTATCTAGAGATAAGATATGTAAGAACTTTACGGAAGACATCAAATGTTATAGAAGAATATAAAAGGAGGTTTATATGAATTGGGAGATACAACTATATATGTTGTAAATGTGGCAATTCTTCCTGTGATGATAAATTCAATGCATTTACAATCAAGGTTTCAGCATATTTGTAAGAAAAGAGCTGAAAAATCTGATCCTTAAATTGATACGGAAAAGTAAATAAACAGGAAGAGCCAACATAATTTTTAAGAAGACAAGTTAACTGGGATGCTATGATCAACCAGGTCAAACATTATTATAAATCATTTAGGTTCTGTGGTGTTGATTCAAGGAGTGATGCAACAGATTATTAGGAGAAATAGACTTGAATACACATGGGAATCTGGTGCATGAATTAGTAGAAGGAATCATTCAGGAAATAATCTATTAAAAATGGTGTTGTGAATAATCCATATGGAAAAATATTAGAAGCTTATCACACACCATGCACACACACACAAAAGTCTAGGAGGATGAAATATCTAAATGTAGAAAGAAATATTATGACTTTTAGAAGAAAATACAGGAAAATATCTTATCGAACATTTCGCAGTGATAAAAAATTACCAAATGGATGCATGTATCCATTTAGATAAATCTCAAAAACACAATATTGATTTTTAAAGCATCAGCTAAAGCATGCATATAATATGATATCATTCATATGAATTTGAAAAGACAGAAAATAATACTTTATGTCTGTGCTGTCAGCTACCCATCTTCCTGTCTTCAACTTCATTTCACCATTCTTTTCCAAGGAAGATAACATTTATCTTTCCACTGTGCTTTTTCCTACAGCCAAATTGCTGTATTTTGTCAAATTTTTTTTCCAGATTCTCAGTATGTTTAGTGACGGGTGCCCCATGGACATCAAAGGGCCCTTTCAATGACACTCTGTGAGTTCAGGGGGTCGGGAGGGTGGAAAAGTTTTGCTCTGGATGTTGTTTACACTTTTTCCATTCCTTAGCTTTCCATCTTTTCATCTCATTCTGGGGACCAATCTGACATTTTGACATTTCTCCACTTTGGCTCAATGGATCTCTAGTTTCTTTCCAGCACAAGGGGGTACTTTCAAAAAAAAGGAACACACACATATGGAATGGAATATATATATACAGATATAGATATAAAATCTTCTCTCAAGCAGACAGGTGGGCAGGCAGTCAGGGAGGCAGGTAACAGGGAAGCAGGTAACAGGTAACAAGAAGCAGGTAACAGAGCAAAGCTAATGTTTGAGGGGTTGGTAATGGCAGGGAGGGGAGATAGGGATGGGAACCACTTGTGTTTAAAAGACTGTATCAAGAACATGGCTATAAAATTGGCTCCTGGTGTTACACTGACTATAATTTAATTTTTACTGAAAAATACACAGCATGATACATGCAGTCTCAGTCTATCCCAAGGATGTTTACTCTGTCCCTCTGGGCTCCCAGCAACAGTGGGTGCTATCAGTTTCATTTCAAAAATAAAATCTGGAGTCTGAATATTTTCTTGAGGCCAATGATGCTGAACATCACCCAATACCTGTCACACACAGTTCTAGAACTAGGACCAGCCAGGTTTATTTTTATCTTTTCTATTTTTTAAAGTGTGTTTATAAAGGAAATTTTATCAATAATTTAATTAATATAAAATTTGACAGAATAGATTTAATAATTAGTGAGAATGGAGATTGGTACAACTTTGGAAGATGATTTGGCAATATCTCAAAAATTAAAATTGTACATTACTTTTAAAAAAAAAAATTGTGCATCCCTTTGACCCAGCAAATCCACTCATAGGAATTCATCTCTCACATTTAACCACATTGTGTGGGTGAAGATACATGTATATGGATATTCACCAAAGAATAATGATGGCAAAACATGAGGATTTGTTGATTATGATAAACACAAATACCTATCACTAGAATAAGAATTAAATGAATTTTGCTTCATCCATGCAAAATCTTTTCAATCAATTTCTACAAAACATACTGGGATTTTTATAAGGATTTCATTGAACATATAGATTAATTTCTGACATTATAATAATGGTGAGTCTTCTAATCCATTGAATTTATTTTGATACTTTAAAATTTTTCTCAATAATGTTTTGTCTGGGAGTTCCCATTGTATTGCAGCAGAAATGAATCCAACTAGTATCCATGAGGATGCAGGTTCGATCCCCGGCTCAGTGAGTCAGGGATCCGGTGTTGCCGTGAGCTGTAGTGTAAGTTGCAGATGTGGCTGGGATCCCACATTGCTGTGGCTGTGGAGTCGGCCAGCAGCTGTAGCTCCGATTTGACCCCTAGCTTGGGAACTTCATATGTGGAGGATGCAAGCCTAAAAAGCAAAAAAAAAAAAAAAAAAAAGTTTTGTCATTATCAAAATACTTTATACTGTTTTTTTTTTTTTTCAGTAAACAGGTCCTGTGCATGTTTTCTTACAATAGCTTTTGAGTTTATTCTACTGTTTTTTTATTTTCTAATGAATTAACTTTTTCTCTTTAAATTATTCACTTTTTTTGTTTCTTGTCCTTTTACAGTTTTATGTTAGGTACTTAAATAATTTTCTCTCTCTCTCTCTTTTTTTTTTTTTTTTTGCTGATATAAATACTCTCTGCTTCAATGTTATGGACTATCCCCTAAGCACATCTTTAACTGCACTCTTTTGTTCTGACTAAAGTTTTTTAAATTTTTTTCTTCCCTGGAAATTCTATAATTTTGGTTTGTATCATTTCTTCAATCTAAGAATTCTTTTTTTTTCCCCCCAGTGGCAATGCCAGATCCATAACATGCCGCACCACAAGGGAATTTCCCATCTAAGAAATCTTTGGTTTTAAAAGTTACCAAATGGTAAGTCCTTTCTCTCTCTCTTTTTTTCTTTTTTGCTTTTTGGGGGCTCACTCGGGGCATATGGAAGTTCCCAGGCTAGGAGTCGAATTGGAACTGTAGCTGTCAGCCTACACCACGCAACAGCAACTCGAGATCCCAGCCGTGTCTGCGACATACACCACAGCTCACAGTAACGCCGGATCCTTTAACCCACTGAGTGAAGCCAGGGATCCAACCTGCGTCTTCATGGATCCTAGTCAGATTCATTAACTGCTGAGCCATGAAAGGAACTCTTTTTTTTTTTTTGGTAATTATTTTCTCATTTTATTGCAATGTAATCAGGGAATATTTTCTTTATTATTTCTACTTTTTGAAATTTATTAAAGTTCTATTGTTTAATATTTGGCCAATTTCTATGGTTATTTTTCAGGGAATATAGTTTGAAATGTATTAATTAGATCTTATTAGTTGTGTTATTACTCTGACCACTATATTTTGTATACTTTTTATACAATTGATCTGATTAGAGTTGAAAGAAATTGGCTACATTTTTCTATCCCTATAATGTTTCTGCCTACATACCCCAATATTCTTTTAATTTTTGATTTATGAACATTGTTGCCACATTATTTGTTGCAAAGATATACATTACTGTTATGGATTATTTAGCATTACAGGATGTTATTTTTGTCCTGTTTAATAAGCTTTGGCCTAAATTTCACCTTCTCTGATATGAAAATCATGCCTCCTGCTCTTTCTGTTTGCCTTTGCTTACCTATATCTTTGACTGTTTTAAAATTTTGATCTTTCTCTATCATTTTGAGTGGTATATTTTTTAGTCAACATAGAGTTCAATATTGCTTTGTTATATAACATGATTTTTTTAAACAGATGAGTAAAACCATTTATATTTATTGACATGATAAATTTACTTGGTCATAGTTTGCTTATATTACTTTTTGTTATGTTTTTAATAATTTTAAAAATATTTCATTGTCTGGTATATTTTATTTGCTTTATTTTTTTCGTTATGATTCTAACTTTAGAGGAGTTTTTATTTTAGTTTTTGTGGTTGCCTTAAAAGTATACATTTGTAATTAAAACCATGTAATACATTGCCTTTGGTATGCTATCTCTTTAACTAATATATCTTATTTCCATTAATTCTCTTTCCTTCCCCTCTGTTTTATCCATCATCTGATTGTACTTAATAAGATCTTTTTCCTGCTTACCTTTATACTGTTAAATGGAATTATTTTTCATTCCTTGATATATGAACTTTAAAGAATGCTCTTTAACTTCTTGCTATCATAGAAGCAACAATAAGTGAACATATACTGCTCTCATGTTCTTCCTTTTTTCTAGTCCCAGTTTTTGCTATTTGTACCATGTCAACATTTTCAGGGCCTCTGGGTTTTAGGGGGTTAAATACCTTGATCCTCATTTTTATCCCTCTCTGCAGGCACTATCATTTAACAAGCCCTGGTCTGCTGAGTCATTTACCAATCCTCCGCCCACTTTTGGTCTTCTGAGATTGTTTTGACATCTTTTGTCCTCTGTGCTTTCCTTTCTACTTCTCTTTGTTCTTGTATATTTATACTGTTCTTATTCCCATGCTGTCATTTTACTGGCATTTTGAGAGGGTTGGGGTAAAACATATTCAAGCTATCTTCCATATTTAACCAGAATCCCCAAATAACTTTTGAGAGAAAATGCTTTGCATTAAAAGTTTAAAAAGGATAGAAATTTTACATGCTATATCATCTGTGCATATATATATATATATATATATATATGCATATATATATAGAGAGAGGTACAGAAATACAGAAATAAAGAGAGAAAGAGAGAAAGATACAGAGACAGGGAAAGAGAGACAGAGAGACAGAAAGAAAGAGAACTAAAATACTGACAGTGACTTATCTATCTAGTAACTATCTTCTGACATATTTTCCAGTATTCTGCACTTTACACAATGGTCATTTATTTTAAAATTATTTTTTTAAAGCTTTTCATTACGATGTGTAACATGCATAATGAAAGTCCACATGAAACATAAACTAGTTGTAAAATGAATGCCTGTGTATTAGTCAGCTCAGGCTGCCATATCAAAATACCATAGGTTGAGTAGTTAAACAGCAAATATGTATTTTATTATAGTTCTAGATGCTGGTGCCAGTGTGATCAGTCCTCTTCCTGGCTTGGTAAGGGCAATTTCTAGCTGTGTCTTCACACTGTGGGAGAGAGAGCTCTGGTGTCCATTCCCCTCTTATATAAAGGTACCAGGTCTGTTGGATCACAGCCCTGCCCTACGACCTTATTTAACTTTAACTGCCTCCTTAAAGGCCCTTTCTCTGGTACAGTTACACAGTGCAGGGGTGGTGGCAGTTAGGCCTTCAACACATGAATCTGGAGAGTGGGGGAGCCAGGTACACTGCTCAGTCCACAGCAGCTATGTGACAGTTAGTCATGTCACGAAATGGAACATTTTGAGCACTCACAAGCCCCTTCCTTCCTCTGCCCTAAAGGTTAGTACTTCCTTAATTTGGGGTATTTTTTCCTGCCTTTTTAATTTATATTTTACTTCCAAAGTATGCATCCTGAAATGAAATAGTTAAGTTTTGCTTGTTTTTGAATTTTGTGTAAATGTAATCATATTTCGGCAATCTTTTGTGTATGGCTTTTTTTGTTGTTGACTATTATGTTCTTAAGACTCATTCCCATTGTGGAACTATAGTTTATTTATATTTATCACTGTACATTATCCACTTTTAAGAGATCCTACTGTATAGCACAGGGAATTATATCCAATCTCTTGGGATAGAACATGATGGAATATGAGAAACAGAATGTATATATATATATATATTACTGAGTCACTTTTCTGTACAGCAGAAGCTGGCACAACATTGCAAATCAACTATAATTTCAAAAAAGAATATAGTAGAAATAGTTAAGGTACTCAAAAATGTATGGACATTTTGGTGGTTTCCAATTTGGGGCTTTCATGGGGAATGTTCATGAACTTTCTCGCAGCTGTATCCTGGTACCCGTAAGTATATTTTTCTGTTGAATGTATGTACCTAACAGTATAACTAGAGGATTACAGTGTGTGTATGTGTTTTTACCTTAACTCGATATTATCCACTGGTTTCCAAAGAGGTTGTACACATTTATATTCCCACCAGCAATATATGACTTTCTGCTGTTCTGTATTTTTTCTCAATATTTGGTATTGCCACAATTTAGAATTTTCCTCATCTAATGAATGTATAATTATCTTTCAGTGTGATTTTATTCATATTTCCTTTATTAAGAAAAGGGTTAAAAATATTTTCATATATTTACTGACCATTTGGATTTCTACTTTTGTGAAATATCTATTTAATTTTTTTGTTCATTTTCCAGTTAGTTTCTCTGACATATTTCTAACTGATTTGTAAGGTCTCATTATTTTGGACAGAAATACTTTTTAGGTACATGTGTTGCAAATATCTTCTACTCAGTATTAATCTTATTTTTTCACTCTCATAGTCTTCTGTTGAACAGAAATTCATAATTTTGGCATAAAAATGTATCAGTTTTCACATGTAATAAGCCTTTTCCTAATCTGAAGTCATGAAGACATTTTCCTTTGTTTTTAGACCTTCTAAAAACTTTATGTCTTTGTTTTTCACAAATAAATTTAGATCTTAATCCACCTAAAATTGATTCTTTTTTTTTTGTCTTTTTTTTTGCCATTTCTAGGGCCGCTCCCACGGCGTATGGAGGTTCCCAGGCTAGGGGTCCAATTGGAGCTGTAGCCTCCGGCCTATGCCACAGCCACAGCAACACGGGATCCGAGCCGTGTCTGCAACCTACACCACAGCTCACGGTAACACCGGATCCTTAACCCACTGAGCAAGGCCAGGGATCGAATCCGCAACCTCATGGTTCCTAGTCGGATTCGTTAACCACTAAGCCACGATGGGAACTCCTAAAATTGATTCTTATTGATAGCATAAGTTAGATACTCATTGTGATTTTTATGTTTGGATTCCTAATTTGTCAGCATCATTTGCTGAAGTCTGCCCTTTCCCTGCTGTTCTTCAGTACCACTTTTCTTACCAATTCAAGGTCTGTATGTGCACTGGCTTGTTTACGGGCCAACTACTCTGTTCTACTGGTCTGACTAATCTTATGCCAATGGCACACTGTTTCAATTATTGGAGCTTTATAGTAAATCTTGATATCCAGTACAGCACATTATTTTCTCCCACCTTGTTTTTCTGTCTCAAAAGTGTCTTGGCTATAATTTGCTCTTTGCATTTTCAAATAAATCTTAGAGCCAGTTTGTCAAGTTATTCAAAAAAAAACCCATTGGGATTTTGATTGGAATCACATTAAATTTATTAGTCATTTTGGGGAGTTTTAAAATATTGTGACTTTGAATCTAAGAATATAATACATCTCTCCATTTGATAGGTTTTCTGTAATATCACTTAATGTTTTTATAATTTCTTTGTGGAGAATTTACTCATACTTTGATAATCTCATTTCTAGAAACTTGATTTTTTTTTTGTCTTTTGTTGTTGTTGTTATTGTTGTTGTTGCTATTTCTTGGGCCGCTCCCGCGGCATATGGAGGTTCCCAGGCTAGGGGTCGAATCGGAGCTGTAGCCACCGGCCTACGCCAGAGCCACAGCAACGCGGGATCCGAGCCGCGTCTGCAACCTACACCACAGCTCACGGCAACGCCGGATCGTTAACCCACTGAGCAAGGGCAGGGACCGAACCCGCAACCTCATGGTTCCTAGTCGGATTCGTTAACCACTGCGCCAGGACGGGAACTCCGAAACTTGATATTTTTAACTGCCAGTGCAAATGGTATTCTGTTTGTTGCTAGCATATAGATATACAAATGATTTATGTATATTAATTTGTACTTTTATTAATTCCAATAGTTTATCTCTAGATTATATTGATTATTTTATGCACACAACCACATTATCTGTCAATCAAAGCATCTTTGGTACTTCTTTCCTTATTCTTATACCTTTTATTTCTCTTCCTTGTCTTACTACACTGGCTAGGATCTCCTTTACAAAGCTGAACAGAATTGATGAAACAGACATCTTTGTTTTTTTTTTTTTTAATCTTTTGACCTCAAAGAGAAAGTTTGCTGTGTTTCACAATTAAGTATGATATTTGCTCCTTTTTTCTTATAGTTTTAAATCATAAACAGATACCAAACATTATTAAATGATTTTCAGCATCAATTATGATGACCACTTGATTTTCTTTAATTTATTAATAGAAATAAGCACATTTCCTATTGTATCATGTATTAGTGTTACAGTCAGGAAAAGATAAAAATTTAAAAGTTGGAAAAAGAGAAAGCTCTACAGACCTCCTACTATTATACCAAAAATATGACAGGTTTGAGCTGGGCTGGCATCCCTCCCAGATGTGTTGATGCACTATGTTTTTGGAAAGTCCCCATAGTCCGAAACTACAGAGATTCCACCATTAACCCAGGGTGATAGCATAATCTCAGGAATATTAAGGTCACTTTGAAGTATATGAACCAAGATAGTTTCAGCAGCTGCATTCATGGATGATTTTCTGAATATGTTTCAGGATAATTTGTTTTTAGTTCCACCTCAATTTTGTTCCTGCCTCTCTTTCTGAGTAGGACTTCCCTCAACTTCATTTAGGTGTGCACATGGCAAGTGAGGTTGTGGGGTGGGGGCAGCAGGGGAGGGAAATGGGGGCTCATCTGCCCAGGTCACCACAGACCAGTGAAATCAGACCCTCTGGAGCTGGGACCCAGGCAACAATATTTTACAAATATCCCCAGGGGATTCCAATGGGTAGCCAAGGTTGAGAACCACACATCTATAGCTCTTTGAAGCTGAAAACCATATGTGTATGTAAGAAACAAAGTCCACAGAGAGGAAGATATCTAGCCATTGCAAAGTCAGATAGACAATAGGACTCTACATTACCCAAATAAGACCCAGCAGGATGAATAAGAGAAAGTGGCTGCCAGTGAAGGAAGAGAAATAGGGGGCAAAAAGGAAAGCCTTAAGAATGGCAGCAAATCTACTCACTCGATTCTCTCTGGCAGTTCCGATTGGGTCATGCCAACACAGTTGACCAAAATAGTGATGGTTATAAATACACTGAACCACCTGAGAGGTCTGTGTTAAGGAAAAGCTGAGAGTCACCATGTTTTCCTGATATCATCTATGATCACCTTGACAGTGAATTGATTAAATTCGTAACTCTTAGCTATGAATTTAATCAATTAAATTCGTAACTCTTAGCTATCATCTTGTCACAACACAAAACAACGGTTAACACTTACTAAGTGCCTGCCCTGGGCTGAATACCTTGTCCAGATTATTTCTAATACAGCTAACCTACAGATGGATATTATTATCTATACATTGGAGCTAAGAAAACAGGATGACAAAGCTAAAATATTTTTCCAAGTTCATTTAGCTAGTCAACCATGGTGCTGAGATGCGGACTCAGATTGTCTGATAACAGAACCCTGAGCAAGATGAAAGGAAACAGAATACCTTCCTAGAAATGTCCTTCTGTCCCGACACCTGCATTTCACTATACAATAAGGCCTGAAATTTCATCCAGCAAATGTCTCTTTTTTCCTAAAAGGCAAAAAGAATGTAGTAATGCCCCCAAACTCTAGTTTCATTTTCTGCTGTTTCAGTTACCTGTGGTCAATGGTGGTCTGAAAATATTAAGTGGAAAATTACAGAAATAATCATATGTTTCAAATTACCCTTCATTCTGAGTATCAGGATGACATCTAGGCCTTCCCACTCCCTCCCACCAGGCATCCCCAACCATCAACATCATCATGGCTCCAACCCTAAGCAGTAGACCCTGCCTCTAACTTATCATCAAGATGTCAATAGTAACCTGATGCTATTTCACAATGCCTACATCATTCACCTCATCTCATCTCCTCACATGGTGTTTTATCATTGCACATCATCAAAACACAAGAAGGGTGAGTATAGCACAATAAGATATTTTTAGAAAGAGACCACATTCACCTAACTTTTATTACAGTGTTTTGTTATTGTTCTGGGGTTTTTTTTGCTGTTGTTGTCTTTTTGCCTTTTCTAGGGCCACTCCTGCGGCATATGGAGGTTCCCAGGCTAGGGGTCTAATACAAGCTGTAGCCTCTGGCCTACGCCACGGCACAGCAATGCCAGATCTGAGCTGCGTCTGTGACCTACACTACAGCTCATGGCAATGCTGGATCCTTAACCCACCGGAGCAAGGCCAGGGATTGAACCCGCAATCTCATGGTTCTTAGTCGGATTTGTTAACCACTGAGCCACATCAGGAACTCCATTATTGTTCTATTTTGTTGGTTGTTATTGCTATTAATCTCTTACTGTGCCTAATTTATAAGTCAACCTTTATCATAGGTATGTATAGAGAAAAACACATAGGGTTCAGTACTGTCTGTGGTTTGGAACGTATTTCCCATGGATAAGGGGAGACTACTACATTCCTAGAAGTTAGAAATAAGGGGAGGGCTACACACATTCCTGGGAATTAGCCTGGTCAGATTGTTTTTCTAACCTAGATGGAGTCACACAGAGGAAATGGACATCTGGTTAGAAATAGTGGAAGCAGAAACAGGGAAGTGAATTGCTGGCTCAAAGAGAAAATTCTGAACATGGTTATGCTGTTGTGAAGAGCTCTGAATAATAAGAGAGGAGGATCTTAGAGGAGAGTTGGGGGAAAAGGGATTACCAGAAGGGGATGGAGACACTGAAAAGGAAAATGAGTGGAAGGAAGTAAACATATGGGGAAGAAATGTTGGTGGGAAAGTCTAAAGATAAATTTCTCCCATTGGACATTTTGCTGAGGACTAGCTGAGTTCCTAACAATTTCTTCCTAAATAAAAACAATGCCTGAAGTTAAGCTTGACCTACAGAGAGAGTGAACCACTCATCTTCCATAATTTCAATTTGAGCAGAAGTATCTAAATCTATTTTAGTTTTCTGTAAATGCCTTTAATGTGCCCTGTTTTATAGTTACTTAGGAACACATCTATTTTGAAAAGGGAAATTCTACTAATTAAACCACATTTTCCTGTTGACTTATAATTAAATCAAGAAATGTATGCACATGGGGGGAAATGTTAACCCAAGGATTAAATTAAAATCGTATCTCCAACCCCATAAACCTTTAAAAGAATGATATACTCTGATAATGTTACTTGTGAAAACATGCGTGCACAGCAAATTTGATTAGAATTATGATTTTGGTGACTATTAAGAGATTGAGAATTCCATACCTTGAGGAATATCTGGAGTGATGAAGTTACCAAATTCATGAGATTTAAATATATAAATGCAGACTTTTGTGAGGAGACCTTTAACAGCTTTTCTATCCAGCTTGGACTTCACCCATCAATTATGTACTCATCAAATCTCAAGATAAGAATATTTACAGGATACTTGGCTTTTTAAAGAGGTTTTACTTCTAATTAGTTTTTTCTTACTCAACTAGACATAATTCAAACAGGATAGATAAACAGGAGCTTGTATATTTCTGCTTTTCTTTTTTTGTAATTTTTGTGATTGCATATATTTTAAAGAAGCACCTAAGTAGATGACATACAGAGAGAATGAATTACCCTAATTCATTTCCATCAACTACCTTCTTACTTCCTTACTGCTGATACCGCTTTAAGCAGGGTGCAGGCTGGACCTTTTAACTAGCTGTGAGACCTTGAACAATTAATTGAGTTCAAGTTCAATCAAAAACTCTGAGTATCAGTTTCATCATCTGTAATATAGGGCTGCTAATCCTTTCTTCAAGGGTTTCTGTACCTATGATGATATTGATGCTTAGGAGGTTTTTTTAGCAAATAGGAACCTATTATCATCATTAAATACTCTTCCAGAGCATTATTAGGAAAGCCAAGATTGAATTAAGAAAATATGATTCCCACTGGTTGGCTATAAAGGTAAAACATATAAAGGGAAAATGTAATGCAACTCCATCAAGTAGTCAGTTTCATTCTGAGATGATTCTGTGCCAGGGCTACCAGCTACCTGAGTCCTGTCCAGCAATTTAGCGAGCTCCCCCAGAGTGTGAGGCAAGAGCTCCTTTTTATTGGACCCCCCCTAAGAAGAGACTGGCTACCATCTGCCAGGCAGCCGAGGCAAGGCTGTTCTTACAAATCAATCTCCTAGAAGCCAGGGCTGAATTTGTTATTAGGAACTTCCAATTTGGACAGTCACCAGGGAAGATTCTTGGAAACCAAGCCAAAGTCTCTTATTTGTCATAGTTTGGTTTGCCTTGGCAGGGAGGTGGGGCGGGGGGGGGGGGGGAGAGAAAGAAACAAAAGCTGGAGGCAGCTTCTGAAGGTTCCTAAAGCTATTAATTTAGTATAGACATTTTACTAACATGTCTCTAATTACTACATTCCCCAATGACATGAATCTCAGACTATTGACATTTTTGACCTGCTAGTAGTTTGGGGGTAACTTGTGCGATAGGCAAGTGCCCCATGACCAATGGGGCCCCACTGAGACAATTTTTGCTCTACCCTTTGTGGTCTGCTCTCTTTGCCCCCTAGGAAGAGCTCCTCTTTTGCCCAATAAGAAACCACTCTCCATCATGGCTAGGGCACAGAGTAAAAATCCATGCCTATTTCATCTGCCCCATGAATACTTGGGGCCTTCTTACTGGTTATTATGTTATGGGAAGAGCAGGCCACATATGGTGAAAATGTGTCTGGGTGCATCAGCAATCTCTCCTCATAAAGAGCATATTTTTCAAGTTGTGCATCCACAGGTAGGTCCAGACTAGTCTAGGTGAACCCAAGCTCACCTCTGGGTTGCATGAACACCTCTTCTGTCTTGGGACTGCTCTTGGGTGTTGATGCATTAAAACCACATTTAAAAAAATTAATAATCTTATTGTTTCAGGATTCAATTGGAGGAAGGCTTTGTTGTTAACCCCTGAAGAAGGTATTGGAAAGAGTAGGCAAGGCCTGATTCTATCGTGTGGAAGAGGCAGCTGTGCAAAGGATATGAGTGGACAGACACTTTGATGGCTGTTCTTCTGATCAGGTTGAAAGGACTGAATAACCACAGGGCCCGAGTGGCACTAAATCTGGAAATGGTCCTCCCTTTGTTCAGCACCATAAATGTCTAAAATAAAACACAACAGGAGGGGAACCTCCAGTGAGAAACATGCATCCTCACCCAACCAAGGGTTGAGTGTGAGATCATCCTAGTCTCGTGAGCAAGTAGGGCTCTGGAAACTGTGGGTCAATGAGAGGTAATTGGAAAGACAGAGAGTTAGGGAGGATCAGGAACTAAGAGTTGTATCCTCACGCTCCTAGTAAGACCTGAAGCCCCATGGCTGACTGCATCAGGATGGGACTCTGAGAGTGTCCAGTGAACAGACAGCTGACCCCAGGGCGGGTGAATGCATCATGCCCGTGGTAAGGTTTATGGCAGCAGAAGGATGGAGTTCTGGTTGCATGTAATTCCTCTTCTGCTTAGTGGATCATCCCTGGTCTGTGATGGTCCTTCCGTTTTCCACCTCCTAGGTCTCCTCTTCTAAATTCTTTACCATTCCCTCCTTTGAGCATCTGGAGGAATGAGGGCTCTTGGCAGGTGAGAGGAGAGAGAAACATTCCAGTGTCTTTTTAATTTTTTAATTTTTTTGTTTTTTAGGGCTGCACCTGTAGCATATGGAAGTTCCCAGGAAGTTCCCAGGCTAGGGGTCAAATCAGAGATACAGCTGCCAACCTATGCCATAGCCACAGCAACACTGTATCAGAGCCTCATCTGTGACCTACATCATGGCTCAAGGCAATGCTGGATCCTTAACACACTGAGCGAGGCCAGGGATTGAACCCACAACCTCATGTTTACTAGTCATATCTGTTTCCACTGTGCTACAATGGGAACTCCTCCAGTACCTTTTTTATTTTCTCTATAAACCATAATTGAAGGGCTGATTCCTGCCCCTCCCATATCCCAAACATACACAGAGCACTTTTTCAGCTGTGTAGAATGTCCAAGATACAATACAAACACAATAATTGTCATGAAATAGCTCTCATTTAAACCAGTGGTTCTCAAACTTTGATTTAGGACTCTTTTATTTTTTGATTTTTTTTTTCTTTTTATGGCTGAACCTTGTGGCAAATATAAGTTTCCAGGGCAGGGGTCGAATCTGAGCTGCAGCTGGGGCCTATGCCACAGCCTCGGCAACACCACATCCAAGTGACATTTGCGGGCTACACTGCAGCTTGTGGCAACACTGGATCCTTAACTCACTGAGTGAAGCCAGGGATCAAACCCACATCCTCACAGAGACAATGTCGGGTCCTTAACCTGCTGAGCCACAATGGGAACTCCTAGGACTCTTTTATACTTTCAAAAATTATTGAGGACCTCGATGATCTTTTGTTAATGTTTATAATTTTTGCTTATACCATGTGTGTGTATGTGTATATATATGTGTGTGTGCATATATATCTATAACATATATAATATTAGAAATGAAAAAGATAGGACATTTTAAAACACAGGAGTATACCAACATACAGTAATAGCATCTGCTAAACAGATATGATCCTCCATCAATAGCCTCTATGTTCACTATTGTATGTTCATAAAAAGGTGTCAGTGAAAAAGACAAATGTCATTCTAAATATCATTAAGAAATAGTTTTGAACTCCTGAACCCACTAAAGGGGTTTTGGGAACCCCTGGGGTTTTGAGATCATACTTTGAGGGCCACTGGTTTAAATCATCCTGATTTCGGTTCCCTTTCCCCGTTCTAACCTACCCCCCATCCTCAAGATCTTTGCTCCCCACTTGCATAGAGAGCCAATACCTCTGGATGTCTGAGGCCAGAATTCATCCAAGAGATCAGCCAACTTCCTCTAAAAACTCCACAGCAGTTGTCAGTATTTTTGAGGATTTGGGTTTAATTAACCACTACCATAAATATCATAGTGATTCACAGAGGGCTTTGAGGAGGTGGGTTAGTTATTTTTTTTTTCATTAACTGAGTCCAGCTGACAGCCACATCACCCACGGTATAGGAGGACTCCTGGGCTGGGTGGGACAGAGAATTCTTCTCCCAGAGCTGATAACGGCCATTCCAGCCAGAAGCCCTTACCCGATGTGTGCTGTAGAAGGGGTCCAGATCCTCCAGCGGCTCCCCAACCAGCTCTGCTGGGAGCTCACCATAGAACTTGGGCAGCTGGTTGCAGGCTTTCAAGTTTAGCTGGGGTCGAGCCTTCTCTTTCTGGCCCTTCTGCACCCTGGGCTTCTCTTTGGTTTTCTTTACTGCTTGCTTGGCAGCAATTCGCTTTTCAATCTCCACCAGGGACTCCGGAGTGAATCGACGAAAGTTGGTAGTTTCCAGGATCCCAAAGGGGAATTCCATCTTCTCATTCTTCTTCAGGAAGAATTTATACTCTTATGAGAGTGGACATAACCACAGAGAGGTAACAGCCTGCCTCCTGGCCCTCTCCCTCCCACTTTGCTTGCTGGAACACCACCCTCCACATTTCCAGTTCCTTCCTTAACTCACATTCAGTTCCCCCAGGACCCCACTGCCCCTTCAGCATTCTCAGGGGAGGCTGTTTATTCTACCCTACTCCAGATAACTCAGGGATGTACCTATGCTCTCCATGAGCTTCTAATCATTGCTCCTCCATCATTTTTGTAACCCACCATCACATCACCAGATCCAGCCATACTGCCCTCTCTCCTCCTTTCTATGACCACTGAGTAGCAGGCACTCTTCTGCATTCATCAAACACTTTGGTTCAAGCTGAGTCTCATCCTACTTTCTCACCACAATCTTTTATTATTGACATTTTCAACACTTCTTCCCTTCTCTGAACTATGTGTGGACCCCCAGGCGGCTTGATCTTTGTCTGTGGTGGAACACTTCTCTCCTTTTCTGGATCAGATCCCAGAGTCCACCATTTCGACCATTCCCTTGTCCTTATCCTAAATACACAGCCTAGGTCAATCTAGGTGAGTTTGTTTCAGGTTTCTCTGAATCTGGACCCTTCAAGGGTGATGGGAAACATCAATGCTCCTTGGGAACCATATGCTTTCCCTAGGCAGCAGTTTCTTGTGGTCTAATATTTCAAATATTCTTCATCTGTACTAACCACTATTCCCCACTTCCCTTTGCAGTAAGACACTGACCATGTTCTCTCTCTCATGAAGAAAACCTAACTCCCTCAACTTCATGCCCCCAAACCTCCAACTTACTTGGATCTACACTTTTCTTTCTTCCCTCCTTCCAGTCTGGGGGAATATTACCCCTCATTCTGGCTGAGAGCAATATTTTCCTTCTGCACTGGATCTTTCTCTCTCCCTACTTGTCTGCTTGTTCCTTCCTATCAGCATTTAGATATGCTCAAGTCTACCTCAACTTTAAAAACTTTCACCTGGCACATAGCTCACCCAGTTCTTCCCTCTCCTCTCCTCCTATCTTCTTCTGAATTTTATAATGGACTCATTTCCACTCACGTCTCCAGTCATTCTTCAGTTTTATCAGCTTGATGTCTCTGTCCACTACTTCACTAAAATGCTTCCTTGCAAGGACAGCAGAAACCTTCTTGTAGCTAAATTCAGGGGAAACTTTTCAGTTGTTATCTTGATGGGGTTATTGGATATTTTGACTACCTCCTTTTCCTTGAAACACAATCTCTCCTCAAGTGCTATGGCATACTCCATCTCCATCTCCTCACTTTCTCCCATATGTGACTGTGACTCTTGGGGATCTACATCACACTTTTAAAATTTTTTGCATGTTAATAATAATAACATCAATAGTACTGATAATAGCTAGCATTTACAGAGATCCACTATATTCCAGATTCTGGATTAATAAATTTGCATGCATTGGACTTCCTGTTGTAGCTCAGTGGTTAACGAATCTAACTAGGAACCATGAGGATGTGGGTCCGATCCCTGGCCTTGCTCAGTGGGTTAAGGATCTGGCATTGCCGTGAGCTGTGGTGTAGGTCGAAAACGCGGCTCGGATCCCACGTTGCTGTGGCTCTGGTGTAGGCTGGCAGCTACAGCTCTGATTGGACCTCTAGCCTGGGAACCTCCATATGCCATGGGAGTGGCCCAAGAAATAGCAAAAAGACAAAAGAGATTTGCATGCATTATCATATTACCCATCACTGTATCCTATGAGGCATTATCTCTAATATATAAATAAGAAACCAGAGCAGCAAAGTTAACTTTCCCAAAATCACATTCCTAATAAGTGGCAGGGCAGGTGCTCTTTCCTGGGTCTGACACCACCTCCTGAGAGCATCTCATTCATACTCATGGCTTTAGTTTACTTCTATACACAGATTACTGTATCTTCATCCTCAGCCCCTGTTAAAACCCTGGAACTCAGGCCCTAATTTGACATTTCTACTTGAATGTCTACTGGGCACCTCAAACTCAACATGCCCCAAACTGAACTTATTATCTTGTCTCCACTCCTATCTAATACCTACTTCTCCTCTAAGGCTCTCTTCTTCTTTGAACGGCCCCCAATTGCCTATTTCTGTCCCTGTCCACAATCTAGGTATCATCATGATGCCTTTTCTATTCACTCCCACATCCAATCAGACATCCAATGTTTTTTGTTCCATCTCATTAGGATCTTCTCTCCATGTTTCTTTAGCCTCTCCATCATACTGGTGGTTCAATCACTGTCATGCAATGATCCCCCCCTCCAGGTATCCTTTTGTTTCCATTTTAGTTCTTTCTTATCTATTCTCTAACCGTAACCAAAAGGTCTCTCTAAAATGCATATCTGGTTATATTTTATTCAAAATCCTTCTAAATCTCCCCACAGGACTCAAGATAACCCAAACTGTGTGCTTACCTCTCCAGCACTGTGGTTGTCATACAATTATTATTGGTTTATCCTTGAATATGACCCATTATTTTTCATTTTTAGACCTTTCCATGTTCTATTTCCTTTGCCTGAAGTTAGTCCCTCACCTTGCTTTGCCTTATTAATCATCTCTCACTCTTGGTTTTTGAGATAACTCCTCCATTTCTGACCCTTATATGAAATCTGTGTTAAGTTTCCCATTTCTTGCTCCCATAAGTCACTGCATTTTCTCTGTAAACCTCTGATTTGTGATTGCTGTTTTCTTTTCTATTTTTCTCACTCAAATGTAAGCTCATTGAGGGAACACATTTATCCTGTTAGTTGCTGATTTTCCAGGCCATAGCATTTAGTGTCTAGCATTTAATAAATACTCAGTAGATATTTGTTAAAAGAATAGTATTTTTGAGTTTTAGGGAAACAGGGAAGAGAAATCACCAGTACCTGGACTGTGACACCAGGGTGGATAGAAACTAACCATATCCCATGTTACTAGTGTGTGTGTGGGTGGGTGGGGGGGTTCTGTTCACTAATAACTTAAGGCAGGCATTCCTAAAATCCACCCTGATCTGGATAAAATTTGTTCTCCAAGGAGAACAGTGAAGGCTGGAATTTGGAGGGCTGCAGGGGTGAAGAGGTGCTGAACATTACAGAGATGCTGTAGCCAGAAAGGAAGAAGAATAAGGATATGGCAGTGTCATAGAAAATTAGGAAGAGAAGTTTTAAGAACTGTTGAGCCTTATCCTAGGGGTGGGAATAATTTAATTCATGGAGACTCAGAGGGAGCATAAATAAGTACCATGGAGTGGAAAGAATGTGATTAGAGTTTGAGTTACTGATAGAGAGTGGTTGGAACATGGATGTAGCTACAAATACAATTAAACTAATTATGAGGGGTACCCAAAGTGCAGAACCATGATAATGAGCTGCTTCAGGTTCTGCTTCCATGACTTGGTTGCCCGTTGTTATTAGGATGTCACTAGGATTGAGAATGTAGTTGAACATTTCATGGATGAATCGTGAATGTGACCAAGCTGGTACTGAGTAATTTTAACTAAGCCATTGACACATCTGACTGAAACTGTGTTTTGTGTGGTGCTGAGAGTGTGGTTAGGCTCTTTAGTTAGTGGAATGAGCAATCTAGTTAGGTTTAACACTGGATATATTGCTGGGGTCTCTGTGCTAATGGGAACATGGAATTAAATGTCCCTATTTTGAGGGATGTGGCTAGACTAGTCAAGACTTAGAGCAACCCCTAAAGTGTCAGCATTTTAGATAGTTGATGATACTGACATATGTCTAGCTGAGCTGTCCATTGCCCTGAAAATTTTAATTGTTAGGCATATGATTGGAACAACAAGGAAATTGGACAGGTGAGTAAGCTGTCTATAGTGGTGGAAGTGTGACCACATTATCCATGCTCCTGCCCAGTAGTCAGAGATTGAACATCAAGTATCTGGGACATCAGAAAAATATCACTGAGCCACCTTTGAGGTTGAATAGTTCTGAGTTGCCCCTGGTACTAAAGGAGTGGGGCTATGGGAATCCTTGCTGAGCATAATTGACCTCCAAGTTATTCAGAGTTAATAGCTAGCTAATCTGTTGTCCAAGGATGGAGTATAATAAAAAGTATTTACAGTGTGGAGAAAATGGCATGTACTGTCCGTAGTGCTGAAAGAGCAAGACGGTGCCAGGATGGAGTTGAGCTGTCCATGGTGCTGAACAAGAATTGTGAGGATGGTTGAGAGCTGAGTGGGAATGGTTTTCTATGGGGCTTGGTGAGTAACTGACCTGTTTGTAGTGCTCAACGAGTGTACAAGGCTAAAGTGCTGAGAATAATCAAATTTACGTGGGTAATAAAATGGAAGAAAAGAGTAATTCAAGGAAGAAAGAAACGTGGGGGTTTGGGGGGGGGGCAAATGCCTAACAAGCATTTAATCAAAACATCTCTGCCCACCAGAATGGCAATCCAAATGAATCAGAAAAAGAGAAAAATATTCTTTGTCAAGGGTCTTTGTCTCCCAACCCAAACCCGCTGAAACTAGAATCAGAATGAGGGGAAATATTTTGGTGAATAAGGAAGAAAACAAGTTCATCATCACATGAACTGGGAATTCAGCTCCAGAAATTCAGGATGGTGGATTGAGTCAGTTATAGAGACTTAGAGTCATAATTATTAAAAAAAAAAATTAAGAACCAAGGGAGAGAGTGTGGTTTTGTTAAAATAGCCCTGGAATTGGAGAGAAGAAGCTTGAGTTCTGACACTAACTAGGTTTTTTGAATTGTCTTACCCTCACTTCTTTGATTTGCGAACTGGAGATAACATCTGCCTTGCTAATCTGACACTGCTGTTGAGAGAATCAAATAATGTATGTGAAAGCATTTTGTAAGCTAAGTGCTGTGCAAATGCACAATGTAACTTTAATAGTTCCCATTATACATGAGATTTAATAGCCGATAGCTACTTAGCCTATTTCAATTCCACACCACTAGCACACAAACTAAATAAACATTTCTCGGCATACAAACTAAATAAACATTTGAGGTCATTTACAATTAAACACAGTGTTAAATACTCATAATGTTTCTACTTTATTTTTCTATTCCCACCTTTAGTGTATGAATACTTTTGAATATAGTTCAGCTGGCCAAAGTAAATGTTTATTTAATGAGATGATATGAATTATAATATACTCAAGAATCTCAAAGGAATTCATGCTATAGATAAGAGTTTTTATTTAAAACATATACACTCTTTTTACTTTCTCCTATTCCTAATACCCTCCCTATCAGAATTCCTATCCTATTCAACAGGTCCCTATCAGAGTAAAACACTAATAGACCTTCAGAATTCTTAGATGAGGGAGCCTGGCAAGCACCATGAGTCCTTATAATTTTTAAAACTGGCTTAACATGCCCAGTTATATTTAAGTAAGCTAAAGATTTTGTAAGGATAAAGTGCAAGCTTGATTCAACAAGAATATTGAAATCACCACATAGACAATTATTTGCCATCTATCTGTAAGTCCTGGTAGGCAGCAGAATTGTAGCAGTCAATATCATAACTGATTAAGGGTTTGTTTTTTTTTTTTTAGAAATGATGGGGTCCCCTAGCATCAGGTTTAACTAGAAAGCATAATATCACAAGTGACATCATAACAAATGCTCCCTTTAGTACATGTCCTAACTCTTTAACACACTCTAATATGCCTTTCGCAGCTCCTTTCACTAAAGCTTTTTCTAAATTGTAAATGACTTCCAGGGTGCCAAATTCAGATGAACTTTCAGATCTTGACTTAGTTTCTTCTCAGCAGGATTTGACACCATTGACTACTCTCTTTTTCTTGAAATCCTCTTTCTTTGTTCTGAGACTTCATATTGAAGACTTCTTTTCTATCTGGCTTTTAAATATTGGAGCTTCTTGGGGTTCTGTCCTAGCCTTCTTCTTCATCCCCTCTAATGGAAACCTGATCTCTTCCTGTGGATTTAACATCCACTCAAACTTCTCTTTGTGCCAAACCTGGTATCTGTCTGTTCTTTATGGATCTTCATCTAAACTGACTTCTTCCTTATTTTGGTAAAATGCACCATCAAGCACCTGCTTGATGCCCACATCATAAACCTGTAGGCTCTTTCTCTCTCTCACACACTCCACATGTACTCTAATCACCAAGCCCAGCCATCTTTTATCTGGTCCCTATGTTTGATCACTACCTGGTCTCTCTGCATATTCTGTTTTGCCTACATACATACCAACCAACACAATCATTTTTAAATGGATGATAACTCCTCTGATTATACCTTTCAAAAGCTTCCCAAGCCCTTAAGACAGTGTCTAAATTCATTCACATAGCATATAAGGCCTGGCATGACCTGGTCCCTTCCCATCACCTCCTTCGATATCACTCTCTCCTCCCATGTCTATCCTGGACTTCTTCCAATTACTCAGATTCACCAAGTTCCTTTCTGCTTTGGTAGCTTCACAGGTACATTTTTTTTTCCTCTTCAATAATACATTTTCTATCCCTTTTTCATGACTGGCTTCTATTTTTCTTTCCATTTGGTTCAAATATCACTTCCCCAGCAGCTTTTCCTGACCCTCTGAACTAGTTTTCTTTGTTACTCATTTGCACAGCAGCCTATACTTTGAGTAGCCATTTATTTCAGTAATTATCTGTTCAGTGTCTGCTCCTATGCTAGGAAGTAAGCTCCTTGATGCCAAAGACCATGCCTATCATTTCCCCTGCTGTACCGCTAGCACCTAGGATGATGTGACACATGTAAGTGATCGAAAAATATTTCTTGAGTAAAGGAATAAATGAATGAATGACGCTTTCTTAGAGACAGGCTATTTTAGAGGAGGGTTATGAATGTGACCATGATTGTTCAGTCCAAAGTTCCTGTTGTCAGTGTACCTGACTTGACATTGGAGTGAAAAAGATTGTTCCTACCCTCCAAAGAAGGTGACTATGACTGGGCTTCTCTGGTATGGAAGGAGTAGCCTGGATCTGTACACAGAGGCAAGATGCCTAAAGTGAGGGGAAGATAACTAAAGGAGAATTCAATTACATTTACCAAGAAAGAGTCATTGCAATGCAATGGAAAGAACAATGATTTTGGAGACAGGAGACCTGGGCTCCACCCTGGACTTTCTGCTGACTTGCTTTCTGATATTGAGTTGTTGTTTGTCTCTGAGAAGGAGTTATCGCACAGGAAGATGAGAAAATGCCCTATGGTGGGCCTTGTGAGTGCCAGTGTCTTATGAATTTGGAAGTATGGCTTTGAATCATTATGGCTTTGACTCATTCTGAGGGTGATCTTGCAAGGAAAGCAAGGTTTTGTCTCGTTAAGGACTAGGTAGTTTCCGTGAAGACAAGCTAACTTTGCAATAGCAAACATCAAGATTGGGTTTGATTGTGCACCTGGCAGAAGTTTTCTCCAACATGATTGATCTGTTTAGTTTCCTTCTGGATGTAACTCCTGGAGGAATAAGAGGATTGCCCTTAATATTTATTTTGTTTTTGACTCTAGGGAATGAAAAGCAACAGATCTTTGTTCTCTTGGCTACAGTCAAATGTGAAAGGCCTTGTTCCTTTAAGATTTAGGGGTTCTCTCTTGAAAATGCCATAGATTAGAAGTGCTTAGCTGAGCTCCAGGAGGTTTCAGGGTAAGTCAGGAAGACTTAGCTCTTCCTTATTCTGTCAAATATTCAGAAAGTCTTCCATTCTCAGTAATTGCTAAAGGCTTACTATCATTTAACACTATTGAATGTGATGGAGGGTGGGGTGGTGCAGAGGCAAAAACATTGGGCCAGAAGTCACAAGACTGGAGTCCCAGCCACAGGTCTGTAAAAAACTATGTTCAGACAAAAAAAAATAAAAAATAAAAAAAGCCATGTTTCTTGTTTTGGGAGCCTTTGAGTCTTCTCAGAGAGAAAAGAAACCCTAACAAGAGGAAATAATTGGAAAAAATAAGGGCTAAATTATGCAGTTCTGACCATGGAGTTTTAGGCCATGACAAGTGCCTGAAGGTACTGAAGAAGGGCATGACCAACTAGATGAGAAAAACTGGAGAAGGCTCATTGTTTTAGAGTGTTTTTATGACTGTATGTATCACAATATGAATTTCACATGCTCTAGCTAGGAAAGGCATGAGTGAACTCTGGGCTAAGGGGCCTTAAAGAATATGCAAATTCACACTCAGGCTGATGGCTCCCACTGGAGCACTCCTCTCTGTCTGGCCTCGGCTGAACACCTCCTAAAAGCAAGTGGCACCTATATAAGGTTCCTTTCCATGAGGCAATTATATAGCTGTTAATCTTCTTAAACATTAATTATTTTAGAGTCAAATACATTTCTCATGAACAGTAATCCCCCTTTTTCCTTGCTAAGTTTCTAAAGAAAATATATGCAAATTCTGACAGGTAGAAATGGGTTTTGGACAAGTTTCTAAGGCAAGAACACTCTGAATATTATGTAAATGCCAACCAACATAATGCAGCCCACTGGTTTATTCCAGGGAAGAAAAAGGTACTCGGAAAATCTGGTGCTGCTGCATGGCTCTTGACATTGAAGGAATCTGTCTTTTGTCCACAAATCACATTGTGATCCTCAAATTCTACTTTTAAATGGCAAATTCTGACAAAAGTAGTGTATCTCCTTTTAGGCCACTGCTTAAATGTCACTTCATCAGAGATGTCTTCCTTGATCGTACCTTTCTTTTTTTTTTTTTTTTTGTCTTGTTGTTGTTGTTGCTATTTCTTGGGCTGCTCCCGCGGCATATGGAGGTTCCCAGGCTAGGGGTTGAATCGGAGCTGTAGCCACCGGCCTACGCCAGAGCCACAGCAACGCAGGATCCGAGCTGCGTCTGCAACCTACACCACAGCTCACGGCCACGCCGGATCGTTAACCCACTGAGCAAGGGCAGGGACCGAACCCGCAACCTCATGGTTCCTAGTCGGATTCGTTAACCACTGCGCCACAACGGGAACTCCGATCTTACCTTTCTAAACTAAGTGCCTTCATGATGATCTCCCAAAGAATCCTGTTTTTTCCTGACACTTATCACAGTTTATAATTATATTTATTTGTGTGTTTGTTTAATATTTGTCTGCCTCAGTAGTGTAAGTCCTGTGAGGGCAGAAACAAATTTATTCTGCCCACAGCTCTGTGCCCCCCCCAGTGCCTGGCACAGTGTACAGCATGAAATATTATCATTAGATAAAAAGGAGGTTTCAGTGAAATAGTCATATATTTTTTTTTTTTTGGCTGCATCCACAGCATGCCAAAGTTCCTGTACCAGAGATCAAACCCATGCCACAGCAGCAACTTAAGACGCAGCAGTGACAATGCTGGATCCTTAAGCTGCTGAGCCACCAGGGAACTCCCCAAATAGTCACATTTTAAAACCTGCATTTCGCATGCTTAGTGGTTCAGATCTTTTAAAATGTAATGTGTGATTTCAACCAATATTTGAGTCCTCTGAAATTTTTTAATGCTTTTTTACCTCTCCCTCAAGATAACAAAATATTTTCCATTGGTTAAGAAACCAGTATACAGAGAGGCAACATAGTGTGATGGTTAAGTTTTTGGATTTTGGTCTTTTAGGGCCACACCTGCTGCATATGGAAGTTCCCAGGTTAGGGGTCAAATCGGAGCTATAGCCTCCAGCCTTTGCCACAGCCACAGCAATGCCAGATCTGAACCATGTCCATGACCACGTTACACCACTAAGTGAGGCCACAGATTGAACCCATGTCCTCATGGATATTAGTTGGGTTCATTACCTCTGAGCCACAATGGGAACTCCAGGTTCTTGGATTTTGGAACCAGACCATCTGAATAAAGTCTCTATTCTCCAAATTACTAGCTGTGGGACATCGGGAAGTTAACTTCTCTAGTTTTCTCGTTAGGCATCATAAGAGCACTATGTGGTAATCATGAGAATTAAGTGCTTAGAACAATGCTTAACTACAGTACTTAGAACAATGAGTAGAATATAAGAAGTATATATTAATTTTGCTGTTAATATTATTACTACCCAAGGGAATATAATTATTAAGTAATTGACCAGGAAGTGCTACATAATCCATCTGATTTCACATCAAACCATAGTTTCCCTGAACTACAACTGCCTCTAATTGACAGGTAAAGATTCTGAGACCTAGATGGATAATGGATCTTATCCAAGTTCTCCAGATAGAAAGAGGCAGAGCTGGGACAACAATGCAGATATCCCAGTACTTTGTATACTCCAGCACCCATGCTGTCAGTTTCCCCAAGATTCCCTTTCTCCCATCCCCATTCTCATGTTCCATAGAGCCAGGACAGGAGCAGGAGATGCAGTGCTTGGATGAGCATCAAACCAGTGCGCCAGCCAGGACATTTTGAGCTGACCCTATTATTAACCCATTTCTACAGATAAGGCTCTCAAGCCTTGAGGCTGACACAGCCAAGGTCAGAGAATACTGGGGACCTAAGTCATTATTCTTATCTGTTCTGCTCAGAAGATAGAGAATAAAAATATTAACACTGACTCTTTGGAGGGATTATTCTTGGTGATTTCTTTTAAATTAGAGGGATAATATACATACACCAAGTAAATAAGAGGCACTAATTTTTTTTTGGCCATGCCCATGGCATGTAGAAGTTCCCAGGCCAGGAATCTAATCTGTGCCACAGCTGTAACCAGAACCACAGCAGTAACAACACCGGATCCTTAACCCACTGAGTCACGAGAGAACTCCAAGAGGCACTAATCTTAACTTTACAGTGTGGTGCTTTTTTTTTTGTTTAAACATGCAAGCACCTGTGTAACTACTACCAATACCAAGATAGAGAATATTTCCTACACCCCAGAAGACTCCTTTGTATAACCACTACTCTGACCTCTGTCATCGGAGTTGGCTCTTTTTGGGTATTTCTGATCCTTTGCCTAAGTCTCTTCACCCCATGAGCAGTAAACCACCTCCCTCCACCTATCTAAAGTCCACCAACTATTTAAAGCCTCTCTCTTCCTGTAGCATCCTTGATTTGTCCTGCCTGTCAGCTCTGTGAGCAGCTCAAATAATAATAATAATAATAATAATAATAATAATAATACCATGACTTGCTCCATCTCCTTTTGCCTAGGATTATGTCTAATGTAAGGTCAAGTTCACACTTGCTGATGAATCCATGCCAAGCTTTGAGGGTGTTGGCCCCTACCTACAGAGTATGAACAAAGCACCTCCAGCAGAGTTTCCCTCCTGTCACCTGGGAGCCAGTCAGTGCCAAGTGGCAGAAGGAATGCCTCACATGCAGCAGGGAAGCTGAGTTCCTGCTCCTTGTGCCGGTAACCACCTATGTGACCTTGAATAATGGATGGGCTTTAAGAATAAGTCACTAAAACTGAAACTCTAGGTCTGAGTTTATCTATACAACTGGGGCATTGGACTAAATAATAATAGGAATAGTAGCTAACAGGCTGGGCTAAGTCCTTTATACATCCTCCTATTTAAACTTTGAAGTCATCTTGTAAAATAGGTATTACTATGGTCATTTTGCAGTTGAGGAAACAGAAGGAAGTGGGGAGAGTTACCTAACGTGTTAATAAATAGTAAAGCTGGGACACCATCCAAGGTCTGCTCATCTCATAGGACTGTGTTCTTAGTGCCTGGACTCTCTACCTGCCTGTGGTCATTGTGACCTCTTCCTGCTCTTCTGATCCAGTTCATGAAACATGACTCTAGTTCTCTTTGAAGAGCCAGGGGAAAGCACAGAAATGTATAGCAAGGAAAGAAGAGTGACCCTGGGGTCTATTGAGCACAATAGACCACAGTGACATCTTCCCCAAGGACAAAGAATTCTAAGCCTCCCAGAATTGACACCAGCAGGCAAGGGAGAGAATACACTTGATTGAAGCAGGAGAGTGAGAGAAGGTGATGTTGTATTTGAGTCTTTTTTCCATATGATCCAGAACCCCAAGCCATGATTTTAATTCAGGAAGCATTTACTGAGCCACTAGAGTGTGCAAAGTTGTAATGGGGGGTATAAAAATCAAGGAGGCTCAGAACCTGCCATTCAGAAACTCACTAGAGGACATGTACCATACAAATAAACATAAACAAAGTGGTGAGGCAGAAGCAGAGAAGGGTAGAGAGGGCATCATGTCTTTTGGGAGAATGAGGTCTATCCAGAACTCTGAAGGACAGGTAAGATCTGGGCAGAAAGTGATCATATAGAAAGGGTGAGGCTGGTGATGAAGACTGTATGAGGATGGGCCGGCAATCACAGAGGGAGAAGGGGCAGAGTTTCTTTCTTGGGCTCAGGAGGCATGCACTCTAAGTTTATGGTACTGGCTTATATGTGGGACCAAGAACAGGTCTGTTCTGAGATTGGGGGAGCTAATGGGAACTGTGAAGCTGCTGCTTATAAAAAAGCCAAGGTCTCAGGAGTCTTGTTTTTTTTTTGGGGGGGGGTGACATGCCTGAGCATGTGAAAGTTCTGGGTCAGAGACTGAACCCAAGCCACTGCAGTAATCCACTGCGCCACAAGGAATTCTTCACGAGTCTTGTTGATGTGATTGGGCTCTGACACAAGAAATTATGGGCAGAGTTGTGATCACAGTTTTGCCTCCTCCTAAAATAGCATTTCTTGGCAATGTGAAAGACTCTTTATCTACCATTTACCATTACAAACCCTTCTCTTTTTCCATTTCTTCTTTTAATTTTTTTACTTTTTTTGCTTTTTGCTTTTTAGGGCTGACCCCTTGACATATGGAAGATCCCAGGCTAGGGGTCGAATCAGAGCTGCAGCTGCCAGCCTACGCCACAGCCACAGCAACACAGGAACTGAGCCATGTCTGCGACCTACACCACAGCTCACGGCAATGCCAGATCCTTAACCTACTGAGCGAGACCAGGGATCGAACCTGAGTCCTCATGGATACTAGTCAGGTTCATTATCAGGCACGATGGGAACTCCTCTTTTTCCATTTCTTCTTAGATGATGATTTTCTTAAAACCATCCTTGCAGATAACTCTTACATATGCAAAAAATGCTGATGTTTCACTTAAAGTGCTTTTTCATTATTATTATTGTCACCAATATTTGATTGCTAAGTGGGTGGATAGGGAACCCATAAATTATTTTTTAAGACCAATCTAAAATCCTCCTAACATTTGAAACCAACTTGCTGCCATTTCAAAACAAATTTTTCCATCAAACTAAAAGCAATTCATTTTGCAATGTCATTTTCTCTTTCCTCCCACACCATGCGGGTAGAAAGCTCAACCTTTAGGCTGCCACTACTCAAAATACATACGTGTGGTTGCTTCTACCTGCTTCATTTTGCAAGCCCTTGAAAGTCTATCAGACTACACTTTAAAATCACAGCTACTTTTCTCTTTTTCTGGCACTGACCCAAGCAGGTTATCTCAAAGAGAAAATCATGATCAAGAATCAAATGTACACTAAGTGCCCTTGAACTGTGAGGGGGGGAAAATGCCAGACAGAACCACATAAACTTCTGAATGAGTCATTCTTCTGGACTGCAGATTTGGGGCTAAAAATAAAGCAGAGGAGGCTCTGGTTCAACCTACTGTCAGCTTTCTGAACATGTATAAATGCCCCCCTGAAGTTTGGAAGACACCCATGGTCACTTGGGTTTGTCTTTAAAAAACAAAGAAACAAACAAACAACACACTACCTTAAAACAAGAATTTCTTGACCTCATTGCCCATTAGAATGATTCTCCAGAATGTTCTGGAGAGCACTGAAAAAAATATAGATTCCTAGCAGTCACTCCTAGACTAGATTCAGTAGGCCTCAAGTGGGGTCCAGAAGTCTCTTCCTAAAAAGTTCTCCAGGATTTTCTGATTTGTGAACAAGAGCAGAAACCACTGCTTTCAATCTTACCTGGATTTCTCTTATAAGAGGACTTGTTGCCTTGAGTTTGCAGCAAAACTTATCTCTGAAAGCGTGCATCACCTCCTACCCAAAGACCATGGATTCTCTACTTTCTATGTCCATTCTTATTTTAATTTTTCTCAACATCCCTAGGTTATTTGGTCTGTTACCACAGCTTTGGTAAAAATTTCTAAAATCACACGTACCAATAAAACACCTCTTTATATCAATGTGATTCTTTGAAGAGCATAAACTTGATAATAATGTGGCATGTAGATTTGATTGGTTTTGGATTTAGTCTTATTCTCCCCTCAATCCTTCAAAGGAAGGGAAGCAGAGGAGTTTTCTATACAAACAGATTAATGGTAAGTATTTTCTAAGAACTATGGGTGTTCCATTGGGAAGGTCATGTATTCAGATAGCCTACAAAACATGCTTCATTTTGGGATCATGGACAAAACCTATAATTCTTCCCATATCACCCCAAACATAAATCTTTACACCATTAGCCACGGACAGGTGCCACAAGCCCCACAGTCAAACCTTTGCCGCTCAATCTTGCTTGTCTTCTAGGTGAGGGATGATCTCTTCTACCCCAGATCGCCTCCACTGGAAACCATAAGTCCTAGAACATATATTCAGCTTAACATTCAAGCATGGCAAAAAGAAATTCCAACTGATGTCTGTTCTGCCTGGAGGCTAGCGAGCAACTCTGTGAGGGGAGGTTAAGTCCAGGACCCCTGGTTTTGCAAAGACTTACGCTTCTTTGTCCTCAGGGAGGCGGTTCAGCCTGTCTGATGGGAACCTCGCTGTTGTTCACGGAACTGCAAAGAATCCTGCTTTCTTGGGTGTCATTCCCATTTCCCGTCACGAGATCCACTCTAGCTGCTGGTACTCCAGAAAGTACTCTCCTTGGATGGAGGCAGGGCGTGGGGAGGGGGTGGAGAAGCTTATGTGTGATTAGATGGTAAAGTAACAAATGTGATTTTAAATGATCTCATGGGAAACACTGAAACCTGAGGAAGCAAAGAAGCTGCACTTTAGATAACAATGCCTCCAGCGTCCATGATAAACTCCCAGCCTGAAGCAAGGCTGCCTCGATAGCTGGACAGGCAGTCCCCCTCCACTGATCCCAGATAGCAGAGTTGCATCCAATCACAGGGTACCTTCCTTGTCTCTATGTACTGCTTCCATAACAAACACTCACATTTATTAAAATGCTTTTATTTTCCTTCTCACAAATAAAACTTAAAACTTTTATTATTTGTATTCTGAAAAAAAAAATTAAATGAAAAACATACTTGAGTAACTTTTCTACTCATGCATTCTCAGTAATAGACTAGGTTTTATGAAAGAAGAGTTTGAAATTAAATTATAAAAAAGGTCTAAAATCTTAGATTTGGTAAAAGAAAAGAGCAGGAAAAAAATAACCTGTTCCCATGGCCATGGGACCAAGAGGGAGGGAAGAGTGAAGCCAAGGGGAGTGAAGCAGCCCGTCCCGACAGTTCTGAGGCTGCTTTCTTCACCCTGGGCTGGCGTGGGAGTTGTCCCTCAAGGCCAGTTTATATTGCAGGAAATGCTGGATGTTTCAATGCATTATAACATCATTTATTCAAAACTTCCCAAATCAAACAAAGAGTGTCTTCTTCAGGTCATGATTCTATTCTCTCCCTGCAGGAACCAAAACTTTCAAAGGGACAGGCCAAGGAGGGCTGACCCCCCTCCCCCAAGGCTTAGGGTCAGGAGGAAGGTTGGAGGCTTGAGGGTTTAAGTATCACAACAGCTCTGTGGTGATATCATATGATATTTGTATTTCTCTGTCTAACTTACTTCATTTAGTAAGGCCCCTCCTGCTGCAAATGGCATTGTTTCATTCTTTTTTTATGGATGAGTATTTGTTATTATGCATATGTACCACATCTTTATCTACTCCTCTGTTGATGGACATTTAGACAGCTTCCATGTCTTGGCTATTGTAAATAGTGCTGCTATGAACATTGGGTGCATTATGTGATGTGATTTATAAAAGAAATATGTATTTGACCTTCATTCCCCCTGTTTTGGGCACAGAGCTCTTGAAACCCTTGAAATTTCCTAAATGGTGAGAGCCATAAATGTGTCTCTTGTTATGTTAATGAAGTGACTTTTGTAGTGCACCTGAGAATAAGGCTGGTTTCAGGGAGAAGCATCTATGTATTAGAAGATTAGAAATTTTTGTCTTGTCCCTTAACCTCTGGGGATGGCACAGGGTTGGAGGTTGACTCAGTCACCAATGGCCAGTGACTTAATCAACTGTGCCTCTGTAATGAAGCCTCCATAAAACCCTAGGACTGGGTATTCAAGGGGAGCTTCTGAGTTGGTGAACACATGGAGATTTGGGGAGAATGGGGCTGAGAAAGGGCATGGAGGCGCTGTGCCCCTTCCCCATACCCTGCCCTTTGTATCTCTTCCATCTGGCTGTTCCTGAGTTTCCTTTTATAATAAGGTGGTGGTCTAGTGAGCAAATGGGTACCCCGAGTTCTATGAGCCATTTTAGCCAATTATCCAACCCAAGGAACAGGGAATAGGAACCTCTGCTTTATAGCTAGTTGGTGAGAAGGGAAAGTGACAACCTAGGCTTGCAATTGGCATCTGAAGGGGAGGTTAGTCTTGCAGGTCTGAGCCCTTAGCTTGTGGAATCTGATGCTTTCTCTGGGTAGATAGTATCAGAATTGAGTTGAATTGTGAGATACCCGGTTTACTGGTTGTTAAACACAGATTTGCTTGTTTGAGTGAGGAAAACCTCCTCCAACACATACATTGGACCTGGGCACTCAGGACACTTTTAAGTATTAAAGGAGAAGAATTATCTTCCAGAAAGTAACATCTTTTGCAAAGATTTCTTTTGCTGTAGACAACAAGAGAATTATTTTCACCCCCTCTAACTCAACCTCTTCCTGCTTCATCCCAGAAACCTTCCTATACTGAGTAGACACTCATGAAAGTCTTCTTCCCCACTAAGTTACTAAGTTCCCCTGCTGTTACTAAGTAACTTCCTGCTGTGGTTTGTAGTTCATCTCCCTAGGAAGTTTTATTTGTGCTGTTAAAGTGTGACCATTTATTCCGGCATGCTTCACAGAGCTGGACACACAGTATATCTACAAAAACCCTTTCTGTGAAGCTGGGAGTCCCTCCATGGCAGGGTCCAGGACTTATCCTGGGTCTCCAGCCCCTGGCACCATGCCTGTCTGAATACAGAGATACTGAGCTCAGACTAATCGAAGGAATAAAGGAATTGCTACTTTTAATCCATCAGTGAGTTGTCTTGCTTGCATTTATCTAATTGTTTTGAATTGAGATGATGCTTTTAGCCTGTTATTGCACCAATTTGTTATACGTACAAGGGCTTTGTAGCTTACACTTTACTTTGAATACTGATACTAGATGGATATCTGAATATCAAAATAGTCCTTGTTTTATATGTGGAGAAACTGGGGTTGGAAAAGTTGAGAGGCTTCACCCATGCCCCCAGCTCTGCAGTGTGAGGACAAGGAATGAGAACACAAAGTCTCCTACTCTAAGAATCCTGACAGCACAAGTTCCTCAGATGTAACTCTTGCATTCATTCAGTTACTGCTGCTTGGGCAAGCCAACTCCTTTAAGACAGTAACCATCCCTGGGAATCATGGCAGTGATGAGATGCAATGGAAGGAAAAGAATCATCACCAGTTTCTTGGTCCCTCTGCTCTCCTTTATCCTCTGAGGCCCAGCCATTTGTCTCTGTGCCTGTGGTGTGCCCTGGACACAGGCTGAGAGGGTGAGGAGGAGCCCAGGGGCATGGGCACTCTGTGGAGTCTGGTCTCCCTGTCAGAACTCCAAGCGCCAGGGAAAGGCGAGCAGCTTGGTTTCCATGGCGACCTGCCCACCCAGTCCCTGCAGCTGCAGGCCCTCTCTGGCCCCCTGAGGCGGGGGCTGCGGGTGACCCAAGCCAGTCCTGTGCCCACGTCGGCCCCCGCCAGGTTCAGGCCCGAGGCAGGCTGTTCATTCTGAGCTGGAGCTTTGCCTGACACGGTTCCCATGGGGACGGATGTACACATGCTGCCTGTGGTCAGATCCCCAGATCAGAACTGCCCTGCAATTCAGGCAGCTCTTCTCGGGCTTAGAGGCTTTGGAAGAAAGACTGAATTTCAGGTGCCCTAGTCCCTCAACATTCTACCTAGCCAAAGGCAGCTTTAAGAACTTGGCATTATGGAGCCTTCTGTGTTGTGTACAGGGCCTTCTCTCTGCGCCTGGGGCCTGGGGATACCAAGATGACTGAGGCACAGTCCCCGCCCTTAAGGGGGGGGTGGTGAGGAAGACAGCCCATCAAGCTGGTAATTACAGCCCAGAGGGGCCCAGTAACAGTGGGGCTAAGAACAAGAAACAGGAGAGACTGCTCAATCTTGGGAAAGTTTCAGAAGGGGAGCAGGAGGCATTCCAAATGGAGGAAGGGGCTCCTGCAAAAATGTAAGAGGAAAGAATATGCTGTGTGAAATACCAAAGTTCCATGTGTTAGGCAAAGAAGGGGAGGAGGGGCACAGCCAGGGATGGGCAGGTGCCCTGCACTGAGCTGAGCTGGCCTGTGTCCTATAGGAAGAGAGGAGTCATTTTACATAGGAAAGTAGTGAGGGTGGATTTAGAAAGGTCACCAAGGATGCTGTGAAGGAACCAACTGAAGAAGGAGATTAGAGGTGGGGAGGACAGCGAGGTGGCTGTGGAAATCCTGGTCTGGTCGCAGAGGCTGGTGACCAATATCTCAGAGTCAGGGGCCTCCACCCCCAGGTGTGGCTGAGGGTGTACCTTCATGTGGAAATGGCAGGAACCTGGAGCCAGGAGATCTGATTGTCCGCTGACAGATGCCTCACCCACTTCCTGTCTTAGGTCAGGAAGACCCTCAGGGAGAGAGGTCAGCCTCCTGAGGTCATGTTAATTAGGGAGACCCCCAGGGTTGGCTGCTGTGAGGGAAGGGCGGTTGCAGGATTGGGCAGGCAGGGAGATCAGATGGGACCAACCCTATGGGCAGCTCTGGACCTCAGGCACCGTCAGAGTTGTCTGTGTCAGGTGAGTGGCCGGGCCTTCACACTCTCTCTTCAGAGGGTCATTGGAGGTGGGCCATCCCCAGAAGGGGAGGATCTGGAGGCAGCTGCTTGCTGCTGAGGCTGTCCCTGAGAGCTGGCAGCTGCATCTACCTCCAGCACAGCCAGAGAGGGTGGTGGGTACTCAATGAAGGGGATTTGTGCCGGATTCATACCTTGTCCACATCTACAACTTCTCCCAGCAGCAAAATGGATGGGTCTGGACTAGGAGGTCTAGAGAGTCCTCTCAAGTTTTGTTCTAAACTTGTGTGCCTCCAAAGCCAGGAAGCTGCAACAAACAACAAAAATAACTATCATGTACTGAGTGCTTATAACCCACGTGCAGACTCCAAGCTTTTGTGCTCCATTTATATCATCTTTTTTATCCTATGAAATAGGCACACCTATTATCCCACTTTGTAGAGGAGGAGGCAGGGGCCAGAGAAGTGAAGTAACTGCCCAGGTCGCCAGCACCTAAGTGGCAGAGACTGGCTCTTGTGCTGAGTGCACCCTCTGGGTGAACTGGCCTACTTCCTCATTGCAGCTCACACAGCTGCACAAGAAGATTAAGGGTTGGTGATGTGACTGTCACACAAGTATAGGCAGACAACAAGCTGATGCTACCTGCCAGGAACCCCAGGTACCAGGGTGAGGCTTGAAGCAGCCCTCCCCCACCCACCCACTGCCTACTCAAGCATCCTGGGCTAGGGCCTGGGACTGTCCTTAGGGTCTCAGGAATGGAGCAGTGACACATATAAGAAAAGATACTGACTTCATTGAGAAATACACTTACCTGGCTTATAAACAGAAATCCGTTCAGTGAAAGTGGAAGAGGGTTGGGGAGCTGAGTTCTGAGGACTTGAGATGTAATTCACTTGGTCACCTTCCACCAGTGCTTGCATTACCTTCTCTTTCTCTCCAAGTACCTTCCATGAGGTGGACTCTATTCCTCCCTCCCTACCTCTTGACAGATAATTCCTTAGCAAGACGGTCACTTCCATTCACTGAGTGGCCAGGACAGGACAGCTTTGTGCCCAAACCTCATCTCACTCTCACAACAGCCCTGGGAGACGGGATGTCATCCCCATTTCACAGAGGGGTAAATCAAGCCCTAAATGCATTACGTCATTCACCTGGGTCATGCAGCCATTGTGGGGCAGGATTAGAATCTAACTAGTCTATTTGCCCAACCATAGTGTTGAAGGGATTGAGAGCAGGTTCAGGTAAAGGGGTCAGGATTAGAGAAGGAGGTAGCCTTGTGGGCCACAGTTGGAAGGAGAGTAAAGTCATGCAGAGCCACTGGGATGTTGGGGTTGTTTTGGAAGCCACAGCAAGGGGAGCTTCAGAAGCAGAACCTTGAGAGAAGGATTTGGATTCTTTGGGAACAAAATTTTGAAAGGGCAGTTTAGTTGAGCTGGCTTGGTGACCATTATGGGGGTTGTGGCGGTGAGTAAAAAGGCAATACTGACACCTCACAGCAGACTTGGAAGACCCGGTCTCTTGTGTCTAAGTCTCAGTTCCTTGGTGTAAAATGGCCAGGGAGGTGGGGGTTTGGGATAGATGGGATGGGCTGGTTTGGAACATGGTCTGAGAACCATAGTTCAGTGTGTATTAGAATCACCTGGAGAGCACATTTGACCACATTTTTGGGCTCCAGCCCAGCAGTGTGATGGGTGATGTTTTCCATTGCTAATAAGTGAAGGCCATGCTGCAAGTCCTGGCCCTACTGTGAAGAGCACAGGTTTGGTGGCTTCCATGGCCCCTCCTTCCCTGGCATCCCAGGTTTCTGAGACTGAGATTGGCTTCCCAAGCAGGGCCCCTCTCCCTAGCGATGGCCACTGCTGACGCAGGCACAGAGTAAGTGACCCTCTAGTTCCAAAAGCCATGACTGGGAGTGGCTGACACTCTCAATATGCTTTTTGTGCCACCTTTACAGATAATAAGCCTGGAGGTCAGAGAGGTGGTCTCAGAGGTTACACAGCTAATAAATGCTAAAGCCAAGATTAAATACTGGAGCTTGGCTGAGATCCAAGGAACAAAGGAGACCCTTCAGTACTTGGAATGTCTGTTGCTCTGTGCAAAGGTATAATAGGTTATTTACTTGGGAGACCCGGGGCTCCACAGGCCTGAGATTCACTGAACCAACTCCCACCAAAACTTCTGAGACAGGAAGGTCACTGGGATGAAAGAGGTACATTTTGCGTAGGGTCTAGGAGTTACCGGTGGAAAATGGCTTAACAGCACGACTTTCCCCCCAACTTCCCGGGACATGGATGTACAAAGCACAATGAACACCATTGTGATTCCTGAACTTGGTATGGGCAGGCAGAACTAGGTGAGAAAGACCCCCTCACAGGGAACAGAACAGAGCTTTGAGTTATATGAATTTGAATACTAAAGGAGGTGTGATTTTATTTTGTACCCCAGGCTCCTTGCTACAATAGGATGGGATGGGGGTGGTGCTGGCAGGAAAGGTGTGCTATTACTCACATTATCTCTGAAATAGATGCACATTCATTAAAATGACAATTGTTTTAGAGTCATAATTGATACCTGTTTTCATAATTTCAGTCAGAGGGAAAATAGGTAGAAGAAAAGATGCCTAAATCAGCAATGACAGTGAAATCAGAAGGCACCAGCCTGAGACAATGGCATTTCATTTTACAGAGCACTGTTCAGAGGAAAATGCATTGCCTGATGTGGACTCAGTAGAAATTGGCTGAAAAGATTTTTATAAGAGAAAACATTTGGGATCTCGAGCCTCTTAGCCCTTGGCTGGAGAAAAAACTCAGAGCTGGGCTGGAAGAAGCAGGGTGTGCTCTAAGAGCTATGCCATGCCCTGGAGAATCAGGAACTCGGAATACAACTTAATCTAAATGGACAAAGGAAATTCAGAATGGATGTTAATGGATATTTCAATCCAAGATGAAATATGAGTCCAAAGAGCATTCCTTATAATATATATTTAATTGAAATAAACTACATATCTTAAATCAAAAATGATGTTAGCAATTCCATTCAGAATGAGAATTGCTCTGTGACCTTCATTTTCTCCCTCTCTAATGCTTATTGGGAAAAGAACAGTTACCTCAAGTATTTGCTGAATGAATGATTGAATGAATGATGTTACATTGGCAGAGGAAGGTTCTGAAAGTGTGCTTTTAATAATGTAGTTAATTTCCCATGCTTTTCAGGTTTTCTACAGTGAAAAGAAATTACTTTGATAGAATAAATTAGAATTGAGTGGGGGACTGGTTAGGAATCTCTTCTCTTGAGGGTGAGTTTCTTGAAAGGAGCAGATGCCCCCTCTGACCTGTGACTCAACCACAGGGAGAAACATGCTGACAGATGCCAGTTAGCAAGGATGGGGCAGTGAACCAGCTGGGACCCAGTTTCTCTGTACCAGGAGTTTTGCGGGGAGTTGGCATTCCAAGGGAGGTGCTCAAATGGCCTCTCCCTCAACAGACACACAGTTTGGCTATGATGGTTCATGCACTTGACATGCATAATTCTAGAACAACCTAAGTCTGTGGCCAATAAGATAGTAGAGCTGGAGTGCAGCTGAAGAAAGATGGCTGGCAGATGGGTGGGAATTCTGTCTTGTTGAGAAACAGCTGTTAACACAAAGGAGAAGGGTGTGTCCTGGCCACGATCCCTCTCGCTGGTCAGAAATGACTGGAAAATGACAAACCATCTTGGATCTCCCTAGGGTGCACTTCCTGGCACTGAGAATAGAAAATTCACTCAAGGACTTCACTGGAGTACAGATCAGGGTGGGCTGGAGCGTTCCTGGAAGGGGCAGGGCCAAATTTCACACTCTTTCTGTCTTTCTGCTCTGCCATCCTGACAGTATGGCTTCTAGTCTTTGGTGTGCCTCATGGTCACAATATGGTTATTGGATCCCTATCATCACATTTGTATTCCAGGCGGGAAAAAGGAAAAGGTGGCAAAGGATAAAAAGACATATCAACTGATTTAGCCTCCTCTTTGTTTTTGGCCACTCCTGCAGCATATAGAAATTCCTGGGCCAGGTATCAAACCTATGCCACAGCAGCAAACCAAGCCACAGCAGTGACAATGCTGTATCCTTAATCCACTGAGCCACCAGGGATCTCCAAGCTCCCTCTTTTAAGGAGTTTTCTAAAAGGCTCCTGCAGCACTGTCCACTATAACTCATTGGCCATAACTTAAAGCAAGTCTACACCTAGCTTCAAGGGAGAATTAAAGCTGTCTTTTTACTTTTAAGGTGGGCACTTTGACACCTCTAATAAAAACATGTTTCTTTTACTAACGAAAGATGAGAGTGGATATTTGTTGAGCACTGTACCACCTCTGCCACAACTTTCCTTTGCCTTGGCTACTATGGTCCTAGTAGTTAAGGACAGCCGTGGGAGGCACTTTCATAGAAACTAAGCTGCAAGTGTCTTGACCATCAGAAACCTGAAGTAATCCTGACCCTGCTCTAAACACTTTTCAGCAGCAGCCTCAATAGCACAGTTCATCTCTGGGCTGGCCTCAGGTAGGAAAGCACCTACATCTGGGGAGAATAAGTACCTTTGGCTTAAGTACCACAGCAGCTGTGAGCCTCAGAGGAGCTAATGCACATAACAGCACCTCATAAACTATGAGGACCAGGACCTCACTACTAAAAACCAACAGTACTGGCATTACCTGGGAGGTTACTAGAAATGAAAATTCTCAGTCTCACTGCTGCCCTGCTGAACTAGATTCTGTATTTTAACCAGGTCGCAAGTGATTCAGGTGAAGTTTTGGCTTTTCTTTCTTTTTTCTTTTTACAGCCACACCTGCAGTATATGGAAGTCCCAAGGCTAGGGGTCGAATTGGAGGCCTATGCCAGAGCTACGGCAACACAGGATCTGAGCCGCATCTATGACCTACACCACAACTTGAGGCAATGCTGGACCCTTAACACACTGATCAAGGGCAGGGGTTGAACCCATATCCTCACAGAGACAATGACGGGTCCCTAACCCGCTGAGCCACAATGGGAACTTAAAGTTTAAGAAACACTTCCCTCTAGCGCCATGGGCTTCCATCATAAGAGAGGCCAGGTGGCAGGGGACAGGTGAGCTCCCCTGAAACACCTGGGTAAAGTATCTTGGGAAAGTCACTCTCCCCCTCTGGGCTCAGTCTTCCTACCTGTTAGAGGAGAGATTTGCACCAGACCCTTGTTCTACAAAGAGTGGTCTTAGATCAATAGTATCAGCATTGTTCTGGTAGAAATGTCGAATCTCAGTGGACTTCCCACACAGGGTGAGTGAAGAAGGGTCTGAATTTTGACAACCTCCCCAGGTGATAACTCTGTAAAGTTTAAGAAACCATGCACTACATGCTCTGCGTGCTCTGAAGTGAGAAGTCAAAGTCATTTAGGCAACTGGTCTCAGGGTTCTAGTCTGTGATGTGGATGACGGAAGACCACTGATTCCTGGAGCTTCTTAGATTGGGCTGAGTGGAGATAAACTCCCTTTGAGAGCTCAGTGACTGGCAGAGCACAGGCAGTGAGCCACACGGTTAGTACTCTGGGTGCCTAAGCCAGGTCTGAAGCAGGGATCAGGCTTGGGGCTTTCTCATTAGGCACTTCTCCTCTGGAGCTGGATTGGTACTTGGAGCCAGAAGCAGCAGCTGCAGGAAGAGCTCTGGGGATGGCTCCGGACCATGTCTCCCTCTCCCCTTCTCTCTACCCAAAACAGAACTGGGCACACCTGAGGTGCATAGGTGAGCAGTGAGTGCACCACAGAGTCAGTGCTGCTGGCTTTCAGCAGGAGAAAAAGGAGGAACCTACCTAACCAATCTTTTTGCCTCAAGCACTTTGTTATCAAAAAGAATCCATGAAGATTGATGTTTCGGACTAAATAAAGCTGTGCTCCCACTCCAATTGAGCTTATAATGGAGTCTAATTTTATAAAGAAGCCAATTAATGGCTTTGTAAATATAAAAGAAAGGATCCCTGCTTTTTTTCTTGACCAAAAAAGGCCCCAGAAGTTAGTCCTGTAAAAATGTCAAATCTTGCTTTAAAGAATGGCAAGACTTCTCCAGGGAGAAAACAGGAAATGACTCACAGAGGGCGCCCCAAGGCCGCTCAGCTGTACAAAGGGGCCCCCTGTGCAGTAATGCGAGGCTGCTGGAGGACTGCTGGAGGAAAGTGCCCCGCCCACGGGGGCAGGCTGTCTTCTCTAGGCTGAGGCTCTCTGAGGGGCCCGGGGTGCTGGCGTGATGGCTGGAAGAGACCAAACATCACAGTGAGGCTGAGAGCCTGACACAGCCAGGATTTGGTGCCTGGAGGAAAACTCATGTAGAAATAATGCTAAAGTAACCACACAAAACTATCAGTGCAGGAACTCATACCTGTACTGGACTCTATCTGGCTCTCACTTTTATCCCATTTGATAAGCAAGTGGACACCAGGAAAAGGACTTCTTGGTTTCTTGTGGACTAACTCAGACCTGAGTCTTCTATTCTGTCATCTATCTCCCTATCTGCCTCCCTTTCTTTCACTTCCTTCCTCCCTCTTCCCCACCTTCCCCTGCTTCTATTCCCTTTTTGATCCATAGGCTTGCCCTGCCCAGTCATGGCCTGCACAGGAAGACCAGGCATATTCATTCTTTCTCTCCCTGGGGCCTGCTTGAGTCACTTAGCCCATGCCCAGCTGTGGCACATCTGGGGCCATCTGATGAAAGGTCAGGAGTGACAGGTGGAGTTGGATGTCATACAGAAAAGGTGGCCAGGGCACTGTAACCTAAAGGGCACTTGGCAAAATCCTTTACATGTCAATTTTAGTGTGTTCACCCTCTAAACCAATGGAAACCCATGCAGAATTTCTCCTTTTCCAACATATCAGGGTTTTTTTGGCACTTCTGCCTCTGACCATTCCCCTACAGGCCTCCAATCTTGACGTGACCCCATTCTTGCTCTGCTCACCCAGAGATGAGGGGCTGGAAGGTGAACAAGTTGAGCACATGCATCAGAGTATCCAAGGCACCACTTCCTTCTTGTTAATGTCAAGATTTAGGCCCATAGAGGGTATGGGCCTTGTTCAAGGTCACACAGCAAGTTGGTGGCAAAGCAGAGCTCAGGCCCCCACTGCACTGTGAGCAAGGGCAGGAAGGTTTTTCTCAGCATCCTGCAGAGGGATTGGGAAAGCAGCTGTAGGCCCCAGTGGCTCTGAGAAAAGGCTGCTGTGGGGCTCAGCAGAGCATTCTTAAGTGTAATTGACTTTTAGGCATTAAACTTTTACCAGAATGAGCTCACAAGGTCTATAGGGAGAAAGAAAGTGCCTGGCATTTCCTGCCTCTTGGGGCAGTGTCTGGGGTGCAGAGAACCCATCTCCAGGCTGTAGGATAGAGATCTCCCCTGGGAGGGAGAAGCAGGGTGAGGCCCCAGGAGAGCCTGCAGGCCAGCTGGTTCTCACTATTCTCCCAGGCGGTGGAGGGACAAGGACTAAGATGACCCACTCGGTAGCCCTCAAGCAGTCATGCCTGAGAAATGAGTGACTACTGCGGGGATGGGGGAAAGGGACAGAGGACTCAGACCCTGCTCTTGGGGAGCAACCCCCACCTCTTGACCATGTTAACTCATTTTTTGTACCTAAACTTGTCCTACCACCAGTCATGGACCTGGTTTAAATCACTACCAATCTCTGGGCAGCAGTTTCCTTATCAATATAATGAAGAGCTGAACAAGATGATGTCTTGAAATGTTTTGAGCTTTGTCTTTCCCTAATGAGGGAGTTATTCCAATTCTTATCCCAAGGCTTCTTTTCAAATATTGAGGCAGCCATTCCTTACCCCCAGGCAGGGTATCACCTTTGATATGTCTCCCCAGGTGAGTGGGTGGGTGTCAAAGCTTAGCAGCAATCCCTAGAATAACAGCAGCCTCTTGCTTCAGACTTTAGTGCTAAAATAAGAGATCCGGAGGCTAACTGAGACTTCCATTTAGATTTAAAAAACTCAAGGGCTTTTTTAAAAATAGGCTTATTGAAGCATAATTGACATACCATGAACTGCACATATTTGAATAGTACAATTTGATAGTTTTTGACACAAGTTATTCACTTGTAAAACTATCATCATGAACAAGATAGTAAACAAACCCATCATCCCCCAAAGTTTCTTCATGCCCCTTTATCCTCCCTTTTACCAACCCTTCCCCCATCCCCAGGTTACCACTGATTTACTTTCTGTCACTATAATTCAGCTTACATTTTCTTCTTTCAAAAGGAAAAGGTAACCTACAGAATGAGAGAAAATATTTGCAAACCATTTATCAGATAAGATGCTAATATCCAAAAGAGATAATGAACTCATACAACTCAATAGCAAAAATACCAAACAACACAATTTAAAAGTGGACAAAGGAACTGAGTAGACCTTTTTCCAAAGAAGACAATACATATGGCCAACAGATACATGAAAAGGTGCTCAACATCACTAATCATCTGGAAAATGCAAATCAAAACCACAATGAGATATCAACTTATATCTATTAGAACGACTATTATAAAAAAGACAAGGCAAAACAAGTGTTGGTTGGGGGTATGGGGCAAAGGGAACCTTGTACACTGTTGGTAGGAATGTAAACTAGTACAGCTAATATGGAAAATTATATGGATATTTCTCAAAAAATTAAAAATAGACAACTACGTGATCCAGTAAACCCTCTACTGAATATATATCCAGAGGAAATAAAATCACAATCTCAAAGAGATATCTGCACTCCAGTATTCAGTGCAGCATTATTCATAATAGCCAAAGCACAGAAATAACCCAAATGTCCATATATGGATGGATAAAGAAAAATGGCAGGTATGTATGTACAATGGAATATCATTTAGCCATGAAAAAGAAGGAAATCCTGCCATGTGCAATAACATGAATGAACTTGAAGGACATTATGCTAAATGAAATAAGACAGATACAGAAAGACAAGTACTGCATGATCTCATTTATATGAGGAATCTTAAAAAAGTCAAACCATAGAACCAGAAGGTAGACCAGTAGTTACCAGGAGCTGGGGGTTGGGGCTGGGGTGGGAAAATTAAGGAGGTATTATTCAAAGGGTATAAACTTTCAGTTACAAGTTCTGGGGAGTCTAACATACAGTATAGTGACTTTAGTTAATAATACTATATGCTAGAAATACACTGAAAGAGTACATCATAAGGTTTCTCACCACACTGAAAGAAAAAAAAAAGGGTGATAATGTGAAGCGATCGACGTGTGAATTAACTTGACTGTGTGAATCATTTCCCAATGTATACATATGTCAAACCACCATGTTGTACATCTTAAATACATACAATCTTCGTTTGTCAATTACATCTCAATAAAGCTGTAAAGAAAGAATATGATCCGTCATTGTGATTTGGCTCCAAAAGTGAATTTAAAATATAGAATGAGCTTAGTGTATGGGAAGGAGTTAAGGGGACTGAGGAGTTAAGCTGCAGAGGCATGGAAGACACAATTTTTTTTTTAATTTTTATTTTTATTTATTTATTTATTTTTCTGCTTTTTAGGGCCACACCCATAGCATATGGAGGTTCCCAGGCTAGGGGTTGAATTGGAGCTGTAGTTACTGGCCTATGCCACAGCCACAGCAACGCAGGATCCAAGCCATGTCTGTGGCCTACACCACAGCTCACAGCAACGCTGGATCCTTCACCCACTGAGCAAGGCCAGGGATAGAACCTGAGGCCTCATGGATGCTAGCCAGATTCGTTAACCACTGAGCCACAAAGGAACTCCCACAATGTTTTTCGTTAGACTGTATGCTTGTTCAAGGTGGCTTGGGTTTGGGGATTGATGGAGATTAATAAAAACAAAATCAACATCTCCACAATACCTTTCGGTACCGCCACTCTCTGACTTGCACACTTGAAGTTGACATGAATAGAAGTGTATTGTACAGAAGAAGGGGACCATACCCCCTGCCCCCTGGGTACCAGGTGCTAGAAGAGATAGATTAACCAGAGTTTGCTTGGAGAAGGAGGGAGAAAATGATAGAAGGATGGAAACTACATTAAAATAGCAGAAAAACAGAGTACATCAATAGGACTGAGGATGTTAGATTTGGAGAGGGAGCACAGCATCTCCTATGCAAAGGAGGTTTCCACAATGTAAGAACTTTGAAGACATGTGTTGTTCTCCAGTAGAGAAGAAATGGATGGTAAAAGATTTGCTGACACAACCAGGAAAACTCTATACCCTCTCTTCTACTTCAACCACATCATCTTTTGCTGATGTCGTGGTGTAGTGGTAATAGCTTGAGCTCTGCAGCCAGACTGCTGAAGTTTGAATACTATCAGGGCCACTTCTTGGTTATGCGGCCTGAGCAAGCCTTTTATTTCCTCTACATGCCTCAGTTTTCTCAGAATAATGAAGATTAAAAATAGTTCATCTCTAATAGAGCTGCTGTGAAGATTAACCAAGGTAATACTGGGAAAGCGGCTACTGAGTCCAGAATAAATGCTCAATAAATGTTAGCACTTGTTTTCTCACTGCCTCTTTGATTACTCCTGGGCAGTGAGGGACAGGATTGCCCACTGAATGACCCTGGAGGTTCTGCCTGGGTTGCCAGGCAACAACCATCTGGGACTAGCGGCTCCCTCTCCTTGAGCAGGAGGAGCTGTGCAGGATTTCAGCTTCCCCGAGGGCACTGGGTGCTTGTAGCTGACATTCCAAGACAGCTCCGCAGAACATTTGGCTCTTGAGTCTGGATTATTTATAAGGCAGGCTCTCATATTTGCTCTATGAAAGAGCAGGGAACCCTATTGCACTGTGCCCTGGCTTCTGGCATGCTTCTTGGTGGAAAGGATGAAAAGGTGGGACCAAGGTATCTCATCTTGTTGGCTGTGACTTCCTCACAAAGTCTGCTTTGTGCCCATACTGCATGTCATGGTGTTACCTTCACCTACCTTTCCAGACCCTTCCCTGAACTGTCTCACTCCTCACCTTTATTCTCTGAAAGCATGGCTCCCAGGGCGAGTCCTCTGCCTCCTTCTAAATCTAGGTATGCTCACTCCTCAATGATTTCATCTGCTCCTGGAGTTTTAAATGTCACCCTTGTGTTGAGAACTCTTGTTCAGGCCACGTCCTCAAATTCCATGCCTGGCTGAACATTGTCACTTGGATCTGGTATCATAAACCTTTGAAATGTTCAAAACTGAAAATTGGTTTTTATATTTTCTTCTTCCTTCTTGTAAACAAACAAAAATAAATGAAAAAAAAGCCATCTTGTCACGCCTAGGCTCACGAATTTGATGACTTGTGCTGTTACCCTGGTCTCAAATCCCAAGGTTCTCCCAGACACTTGCCCCATGGCCAGGCATTTGGCACAAGCATCCTAGTCACACTGCATTGTCCCCTGCCTCTGTCCTCACTCAGTGCCTCTTTCACACCAGGATCACTATTCCAGACACTTTCTCCTCCATTCCACCTGAATACTCTGTCCAGATTAATTTTTCTCCCCAGCTCAAACACAAGCAATGCCTCTTATTACCTAAATATGTTAGAACTCTGCACTCTGGCATTCGAGGCTCTCGTGAAACAGTCCCTTTCTAGATTCAGGTGCTGTTACTCCACTATCTACACTCTGGAGTCAAGTCAATTGGGGAGCTCGTGCTCCCTTCCACTTTCTACACTCCTTACATTCCATGGTGCTGTCTATACTGCCTCCTCCCTTTCAAACACGCTGCTCAACAACTTCTACCTGTCACAATCCTACACATGACCCAGCTCATCTCAGATGACTCCCCTCTCTTGTGAAGCCTTCCTGTGAGCCTATCTCCACTCTCACTTTGAAAGCAAAGCTGCATCCTGGTTCAGGCGCTTGGTACTTTTCATTGTATTATCATCACCTGAACACTTGTCTAGTTCTCCTCCCAATTAGCATATATGCTCTTGAGGCGAAGAGCTATTTGGTTAGAAGCAGTTTGCTGAAGGTGCTATAACATTGGCCCATAGGACTTGCCTGTTGATTGAACTGAGAAGGGGATGATTAGCCCCAAGAAAAGAAGTTTGAGAAGACAGGGAACTGGCTTCATGTGCCTATAGGGTTGTCTGCTGGGGAAATTCAGCATGGCCCCAGGAGGACGTAGCTTAGACCAACATCTTTGACTCTTAGGGGACCCTGGGTTCTTGCACAGTTCTTGCATACTCTGGGGAGTATGAAATTTCTAGCACCCATCCAGGGTAATTCATCACTTCCTGCCTTGGCTCTCTTCTCCCCCCTTAGCTCTCTAGCTCTGAGCACCAGGCTCATACAGATAGATGCTGTGCTGCTTTCATAAAAAGAACACGTTGGGCATTTGCTGCCACCTAGCGAATGAAGCATGGCTTAGCCTCTTGCAAAAGCCAGAGGGATCTCATGCTTTCTCCAGGAGCTGGTTCTAGGAATCTAGCACTGGTGAAATGGGACCTTGTTGGGGTGGTTATGTACACACAACAAGGGCCAAAGCAACCGCACAGAACAGATTTTAATCAAACTTTTAATTTTTTAAAATGGTCTCATCTGTGGCATGTTGAAGTTCTTAGGCCAGGGACTGAATCTGAGCCAATGCTAGATGCTTTAACCCACTGCACTGGGCCCAGGATTGAACCCAAACCCCAGAAGCAACCCAAGCCACTGCAGTTGGATTCTTAACCCACTGTGCCACAGTGGGAACTCCCTCAGGCCCATTAACGGTATGTAACCTGGAATGGGCAAGACCATATCCTTTCAGAACCTCCCTTACTGCCAGCCAGAAAGTATCCCCATTTGAAGCATGGCCAGTCTTCTTTTCCAGAAAAGTTGGTAGGGATATGAACCCAAAGTTCATAATTGGAGGCATCTTTTAGGGAAGCTGTGGGTAATCCCCAATGCCTCAAGCAAAACTGGCAGTGGCTTTAGAACTGGCGATCTCCACAAGGCTCTTGCAGCCCCGCATGAGCGGTCTCAAAAGCACCCTGGTTCTGGGAACACCCACTCCCCCACCCCAGCATGGCCCAGAGTCTACCTGGAGAGTGAGTGCAAATCACCAGGGTACTATGAGGCACAGATGAGATTATGCAAATGCTTAGCCAGTGCCCAATGTCCAGCAAATGCTAAGTAAAAATTAGATATTGATAATGATTAGATAATGATATTACTACTTTTTGCCAATGCTCCAGAGCACAAGGCTGCCTACAAAACTCACGAAATTCAGGCCTTGGACACAAATACACTGGGTCATAGTTAGATCTTGTATGCATTGAAAAAAACCACCCTCTCCGTACACCACAGCATCCAGCACTGGCCTTACCTCCACTGGACAGTGAGGGGCAGGTCAGAGGCTCAGACCTCAGACTCCAGGCAGCTGACAGACACATTAGCTCCTCCAGCCTGTCTGAGATACAAGATTCCAGGGCTATTTCTGCAGGGTTTTCCTCCAAACCTAGATTATCACACTGTAGTTCTTTGCCCCCAGTCCAGCTAATGTCTTGTTTAGCTTCTGGGCATCTCCAGTTTTTATGGAGGTCCTGGACTACTCCTGGGGCCAGGTCCTCCTGATAGAGCTGGGTTGTTCTCTGGGCTGCACTGCATGCAGTCTTTCAGCCAGAACTGAATGCAGGGCTCATCAATGGCTGAGGTCACTGGCTAAGCAGTATGTCATATGGCTCCCCCTGCCCTGGGGTTCAGGTGTTGCTAAGGAGGTGCTCTCTCCATCCAAGGTGCCCAGTGCAGATATTTCAACCAGAGGCAAGTGAAACTGTTTTACTGGTTCCAGCCAGTGGCGTGCTGACCCGGCTTGGGCCAGCTCATGAAAACTGATTGTGGATGTCTCTTCCCAACTCTACATTCAGAAATATCATGTTGATAGCTTAGAATGGGTCGTGATGGCAGTATTCACGACAGAAATCAGTAAACACTACAAATCATGGCTTTTTTTCCTGATGAGCAATTGTTATACACTTATCAGCACATCACTGGCTCTCACCTTTAATTCCAAGCACATTTAAACCACTACTCACACAACCACCAGACAAGAGGATTTTTAGTGTACTATCTGAATGAAATGCAAACTGAAAGTCTCATTTATTTTTTTCCCAAATATACATAACAGAGATTTCAGCTGGTGAAATATAGGGTGGTAATTGACAAGTCATGGTCATGCTTTTAGGTTTGAAATAAACCCCAAATAGTTGATGTTGGCAAAAAAAAAAAAAAATCTGCAGTAAGCTATTTATTGACAGGTTTGGAATTTTCATTTAGCATGCAAAAGAGTTATATATGACAAGCCACATACTTTTACTTGGGAAAACATCAAACAAAGGTATTAGATACTGTACTTAAGAGCATGTAGGGAAACACAGTTTAAAACTTTTTTTGGCTTCTCGTTCTTTTCTTTTGACATAATTTGAACTGTCCTTCAATCCCCACATTAGTGTGTCCTCTATACCCCTTTCTAATGCCTTTTTCCATATTAAAACAGTACCAGTGGTTATAGTCAGGCAGCCTTGTCTTAAATCTCTATTAAGAACCATTTGAAGTAAATTCTGAAACATCATTTCTTTTAGCCAGAAAAAAAAAAAAAATGGGATAGCTAGTTCAGTGAGTCCACTGCTTGTTCACAGACTGAGTTGTGGACCTCTTGGAGTTCAGAGGCTGGAGGCAAGGCTCTGGGGCTGTGAGGTAGGGGTGGAGGTGAGGGGCTCAGTCATAGTGGACTTTGCCCTCGGCCATCCCAGAGTTGGACAAGTCCCCATTGCAGAGTGTCTGGAGGGGAGAATGAGGTCTGTCTTCCAAGGTACACTTGGTCATCTTTGTCATGTATTTTCGAAAGGCCTTTTGAATAACAGCAGCACATCTTTCCTCTTCCTTCCTCTTGGTAGTGGTGACTATGGGTTCATATAACTTCTTGAAAGGGTTGGCTTCCATGAACTTCTCCTCCATCATTGCTTTTATGCTATCAAGGCCACTGGACTCACCAAGCACCCTAGTGGTGAAAGCAAAGAGAATATCCAAGCAATGGAGGCGGTCACCACTCACCATGGGCAAGTCCATAACTAAAAATTGGTATTTATTTGGCTTTGCCACACGCAGAGGCTCAGGAAGGGCATCAGCAAAGTCAGAAAGGGCAGAATATTTGATAAACTGTGTTGCTTCTGGGTCAAACTTTTCCCAGACTTCATAGAACATTTCAAAGTCATCTTCACCCAAAGGGTCCTCACTTTCTTCAGTGGCTGTATTGAAGTTTTCTAAAATCACAGCAATATACATGTTGACCACAATAAGAAAGGAGATGATGATATAACTAACAAAGTAGGTTGTGGCTATGGCAGAGAGGTGACAGTTCTCTGACGTGCGGTTACAGGAGTCTTTTGATTGCAACATGGGGTTGAGGAGGGCATCCCAGCCTGCTGATGTGGTTATCTGGAAGAGACACAGCATGCTGCCTACAAAAGTCTCAAAGTTGAAAATGTCATCAATTCCAGACTCTTGCTTCACTTTGCAAAAAGAGTTCATACCAAAAATGGCATAAATAAACATAATTAGAAAGAGTAGAAGGCCAATGTTGAATAGAGAGGGAAGGGACATCATCAGAGCAAAAAGGAGAGTTCTGATTCCTCGCGCTGCCCGAACAAGCCTCAGGATTCGGCCAATCCGAGCCAAGCGGACAACTCTAAAGAGTGTTGGTGGGAAAGGAATGTGCTCCTGGTCTTCCAAGACAGAAACCATTGTACCTTAAAAGAATGAGAAGGGAAAATCAATTTCTAACAGGCCAACTGATTTCAGACTCAGCCTATCTCTCCTGTCTTGGAATCTGCATAGGACCAACATTTTATCATTACTTTTTTTTTTTTTGTCTTTTTGCCTTTTCTAGGGCTGCTCACGCAGCATATGGAGGTTCCCAGGCTAGGGGTCTAATCAGAGCTGTAGCCACCGGCCTTTGCCAGAGCCACAGCAACATGGGATCTGAGCCGCATCTGCAACCTACACCACAGCTCACGGCAACGCCAGATCCTTAACCCACTGAGCAAGGCCAGGGATCGAAGCCGCAACCTCATGGTTTCTAGTCAGATTCGTTAACCACTGAGCCACAAGAGGACTCCTTTTATCACTTTTTAATTTATGTATAAAATTAAGAATTTTTTATCCACATCAGATAAAATATATATCTGTGCCTTAAGTTGGAAAATAATTTCCAAAGGTCATACAGTTTCAGATGGGGCTTTAGATGGGATAGTACATCTAAATATTGGAGAACACTCCCCACAAGAAAAAGAAACAAAATGCAGTTTATGAAAGGCTCTTCTGGGCTGTTTGGTTAGTTACCTTATGCAACTGTATGTTATCTATGTTGGGCATTTAAGTCTCTTGTGGGATGACAAATGTAATAGTTTTCCATATTTACTGTGTATACAGAATGGAAAACAGATAAACTACAGATGGAGCCATTTAGATTAGAATACAAGGAGAAATTTCTTCTTCTGAAGGTTGGCTAGAGCCGAGCTGTGAGTGGAAATTGTACAACCCCTGGCCCCAAAGTTTCCTAAACAAACAGGTTATAATTATAGAGAAATTTTAACATAGCCTGCCACAGGTGAGGATAGGCCTAGAGAAAGAGGGTGCTGTTGGCATGTTCACCTTTGGGCTAAAGCTACCACAAACCTCTCATATTTGTCAACATGCTGGCAGTCAAAACCATCTGCCATCACCTAATGACTAAAGAAAACTAGTTGATGATATACCTTATTGATTACCCAATTGTTCCAAGGAAATTTAATTCTTATGAAACTGGGCAGCCAACTCTGGTGTCTTTTCTCTCAGCTCAATTCTTCCGCATACCATGTCATTTGAGGTTCAATTAATTTCTCTTTTTCTGACTCTTTAAGGTGGTAGATCTTAACACCTCAACTGGATTGTAAACCCTTGGAGAGAGGTCACTTTGACTCATACTCATTTTATATTTCTCTAAAAGCTTGGGAGAAAGCATGAGAAAATGTAGAGGCTAAGTGTTGAGTGACAGACCAACTGGAAAAGCAAAGAAAATGCTGCCCACATTGGTGAGTAGGAATTGGCTCAATGTATGGATTTTCTCATCCCTTGGGACAAAATGCTATACAGTGCCATGCAGTGTAGCTGCAATTGTTTAGCAGTTGTTCAAAGGAGAGAAGTCAGGTGATTTCCATGAACTCTACAATGCCTGGCACTGCTTGGAAGGAGTTCAATGAATAATGGAATGAATGAGCTAGTCTCTGCATATTGGAGGAAGAGCTCTTTATGTTCTCAGGGGCCTTTCCAGATTCATCCTATCATCGCTTTCTTCCTTTTTTTTTTTTTCCTCTTTAGGGCTGCACCTGTAGCATATGATATGGAAGTTCCCAGGCTAGGGGTCTAATCGGAGCTACAGCTGCCGGCCTATGCCACAGCCAACGTAACGACAGATCTGAGCCACGTCTGCAAACTATACCACAGTTCACAGCAATGCAGGATCCTTTAACCCACTGAGCAGGTCCAGGGATTGAACCCGTTTCGTCAGGGATACTAGTCGGGTTCATTACCTCTGAGCTGCAACGGGAACTCCACATCCTTTCTGAAATAGCATAAGAGCTTCCACTTGTGAAATCAGTTTTCACTGTCTTCATTGCTTTTTGAACTATGAGAAGAGTCCCTGGGCAGTTTTACACAATTATAAAAAGTCAAATTATTGGTTTAGGTAAAAGCAGATTTCAAAAGCCCAGAGCAAAATCTTATAGTTTAGCCATGAAGAATTTGAGTTCCAAGATGATGTATGTATGTGTGTTTTATAAAAAGGTATATGGCAATAACCCCCCTTTTTTCCTGACTTTTCTTCCACAGACCTTCCTTATAATTCTTGCCTGTGGTTAAGAAAAACATACTGATTATAGAGTGAGGCTGGTTGGTTAATGGGATCCAAGCAGTTGACACAAATGCAGTTCATACTGTAGTTTAAGTTTACACACAGAATAGTGATAAAGCACTACCTGTCCTCTTTAGACGCTCTTGGAAGCTTCATCTAGGTTGGGCCATGGAGGCCTTGTATAAGGAGGAAGTAAGGGAAGGCCCTGCAATGTCACAGGGGCACAATAATTGTGACCTGATATCCACATGGATTTTGAATTAGGGAAAAATATGGAAACCACATGCCAAATCATTAAAAACAAGAAATGCTCATGAGGGTCTATAACTACATAAGAAAGGTAGAACTTTGACTCAATTCTCTGGAGAAAGAAGATACTCCAACAAAAATTTTTAAGTCATCTTAATTTTGTCTATCCCCACTGACAAATGATATGCATAATTATTTAATTCTATTTAAATGTGCAGACAGTCAAGGGAATGGAAATAATTCTGTATCACCTAGCAACTTCACAGAAGAGAATGCATTAGTTCATCTATTTTTTCAGGAATCATATTTCTGCTTTGTGGATACTTTGGACATACTTGCAAATGATAAGATATACAAGTTCACTCTGGCTCTCAGATTAAAGCCCCTCTGGCTGCCCATTTTACTTACTAACAATAGAAAGGATCACGATCACACAATCAAATAAATTCCAGCCATTGGTGAAGTAGTACTGCCTCAAAGCAAAGATCTTGATGAGACATTCAATTGTAAAGATGACCACAAAGGCCAGGTTGAGACGTTCAAGGATGAGTTTCATGCTGTCAGACTGGTCGTGTGATTCAGCCATCATGCTAACCATGTTGAGGAAAATAAGGATGATGATGATGATGTCAAAGACCTGGTGTGTGACTAGGTCAAACACAAGACCCTGGCATTTGTTCTGAGGGGAAAAAAGAAATCATAGATCATTTTAAGTTATAGGAATGAAATCACATACATTGAAAGGCACATATAACAGGATTTGTCCTCTCTAGCAATTAAAGCAGTTTCTTGGAAAATACACAGATCCTTTTTAAAGGGCAAGAAATTTTACTATATTTTTCCTTTAATTTCATTAAGTTTAATTAGATAGCTGGTTTCAAGCTGTAGGCGTATGCCTTTAATTCCATTTTGAAACAAAAAATATAAACTAAAAAAATTTTAGTAACAACATGAATTTGATGTGGTAGATAATGTTTTCCTGAAATAAAATAGCTCATGTTGGATTTAATAATAAAAAATGAACTTCAGTCTCTATATTTTATCTGCTTCTGTATTCACTTCAATATTAATACAGAAAAATACTTGCTCACATAATTATGTTGCACCAAACAGAATTAACATCTTCAAGGCTCCATCTGTCAGTTGAGAATAATCAGACCTTATACTTAACCAAAACTCTGTATTCAAACAATTCTTAAATGCCAATTTTCTAATTCTTATTCACTTGAAAATAAGGATAGTAAAATGGGATTCTGATCCAATGATTACCAAAAATGGAAACAGAAAAACTAATTATTTCACAGTATTATTGCTGATGAACCTGCATATTGGTTTGTACATGGATGGCCTGCTCCAAAGTAAGGATGTACAGATAGCTCTGGTACAGGTTCTAACTCAAGTCTGCACACCTAACCTACCACTTACAGTGAAGTGACTCAAGCATTCCACTATTTTCTTTAATCTAACTTCTATAACTTCTAACACTACTTTGTTCTTCACTTGGGTGGAAAATGGTTCTTAAACACAAACTCAGATACTGATACTGTATGGCATTCTTGGCTATATGTTGGTTGTTTTACATTACATGTATATGTTAGATTATTTTATATGAATATACAATCTAATCAAAGTATATATATAGTATGCTACTTAGAAAAATCATAGACCCCTAAGAATTCATCCTTATAACCCCAGGCATCTGTTAAAGTAATCCAGGCAAAAGATGATGTTGGTTTGTGGTGCTTAACAGTGAAGAAAGACTTGAGCATTTAGATTTAAGAACTAATATGGAAGTAGAAGCAGGAGTCAGAGAGTGTTTGAAAGGAGTAGATTATGGGAAAGTTAAGGCTGAGGCTATAATTTCTGGTTGGTGGAGCATTCAAACAACCAGAGAAGAGATGATGAGGAGTTTGGAGGGAGATGATGGATGTGTCCTGAGCATGTGGAGTTTGAGGTGCTAGTGGGGAATCCAAGGAACATGAACAGGTAAAAGTACAGGTCTGGAGCTCAGGCAGAGAGCTGGAATGCAAATGCGGAGTTCAAGAGCATTATTACTGATATGAACTAAAACCATGAGAATGAATGATATCACTCAGGGAGAGCAAGGGCAATGAGAAGGAGGGTCAGATCAATAGTGGAAGGATACTATATTTAAACTGGTATCTTTCAAATTTGCTCCAGGAGCACTAAAGCTTTTACCAAGGAGTCTGGAGAAGAAACCTGAAAGTCAGATGCATTCCTATGTGAGAATGTATATGTAAAGTCAAAAAGGACCTGGAGAAAAGATATTTTTAAGGGTGCTCTCCAGGAAGCAGAATGAGAGCTCAGAATAAATGTGAGGAATTGTAAGCTTTGGCCTTACAGCTCAACTCTAATATTTAGATAAGCGGAAGAGAGTAAGAGTATAAGTTACCTGAAGGAGTAGATGATCAAAAACCACTCTATGTCATTTTAGGATGTACAGTGACTCCTATACCTTAGGATGATTTTTAAACCCAGTAATGAGGCTACCTTGTGAAGATGCTTCAGGGAGGGAGTTCCCATCATGGTGCAGCGGAAACAAATCTGACTAGGAAACATGAGGTTGCAGGTTCAATCCCAGGCCTCCCTCAGTGGGTTAAGGATCCAGCGTTGCTGTGGCTGTGGTGTAGGCCGGCAGCTGTAGCTCTGATTCGACCCCTAGCCTGGGAACCTCCATATGCCACAGGTGTGGCCCCAAAAGGACAAAAGACAAAAAAAAAAAAGAAAAGAAAAGAAATAATTCCAGATCTCTTGCTCTACTGCTGGAAAAAATATCTATCACTACTCAGGTTAAAACAGCTGTATTTTCCCTTCTATATAACTGCTATTCCCTAAAAGGCTGTATTTTTCCCTCTATACAGTTGCTTTTCCTCTGTTTCAAAGATCAAAAGATAATATGCAGATTTTAGAGATTAAAAAAAATCTGTAGGGAGGTAAAGTGTGAGTTAAGGGATAATAACTAACTTGAAATCTTAGCTCAAAACTCAGGGACATCTGGGGATATGATTTGGGATTTATCTAATACAACAATCCTCTCTGGAATATAGAGGTTAAAATAAATGTTTAACATTAACTGGTAAGTTATACTTGGTTGTCAGAATCACTCATTGTAAAGCCGTGATTGGTGAGCTACACAGGAAGGGCTGTGGGGTGGCACCTACTCCCTGATGAGCCTTCAACAAACAAGCTATAAAAGATAGTTAAAGAATGGAGGTGGTAAATTCCCTGTGGTAAAGCAGTCCATGCCCACTTCAAGCTTATCTCTTGCATCCTAGCATGTCCAATGCAGCAGAGAGGCCAAGAAGATGCATCTATGTCACTGCAACTTCTGTTTGGCTATGTGCTGCACTGCTCACTTCATGAAATGAAAACTGGTAAATATGTGGGAATATATTGTATCTCATGAGTCTTTTAGTTAATTCAAAATCTGGGACCAACTGGTACCAAGTCAGTGATTGCAGAGTATGCACATATAAATAAAAATTCTCTTTGTCTTTTTTGTTGGCTGAAGTTAAAATAAGAACTTCAAAGTGAAATTAGTACTGGAAAGTGAGATTGGTACTTAAAAGCTAGATTTGACTTAGGTAAACTGAAGCTCCCCATACTGTTGTCAGATAAAAACTCCTCAAATATAGTTTTATCATTAACCCTTTGCTAAAAATTCTTCATTGTATAAATTCTAAATGCATGGCCCTGACATTTGCAGACATTTTTAGTGCAACACAAATGTTTAATCCTACTGAAATGGACTTTGTATGTGCCCTAAAACGTATTCCTCTATTCAACGATTACTGAGGACACCCTTTATACCAGGCTCTATTTTGATTGGCGGAAATTAAACATACCTTTGATAACTTGGGGTCCCACATTTGAATGAAAATCTCTAAACCCTCTACATGTGTCAGACAGCAAGGCCCTCTTCCATGCTGCTTTCCCAGACTTTTCAGCCTTACTGCCTTGAAAGCCTCCAAACTCACTTGTCAGAGTTATCAACTGTGCCTATTACATTACTTTACAATCTAATGTTCTCAAATTCCAGCTCTTCAATCAGACTGTAAGCACAGAGCTGCTCTGTCAGTGCCTTGTAAGGCAGGATTCATAGAGAGCTGGACTTCAGTAAACTATGGCCCATAGGCCAAATCAGGCCCATCATCTACTTTAGTATAACCTGTGAGTTCAAATGGGTTTTACTCAGAATGAGTTTCATGGGAAAAAGTCAAAAAAATAAAATTTTGTCATATGAAAATTTATATGAAATTCAAATTTTAGTGATTATAAATCAAGTTATATTGGAACACAGCCAAGCACATTTGTTCTACATCAAGAATGGTTGCTTTTCGCTACAACATGAAAGTGGAATTGCAACAGAGACCACATGGCCTGCAACGCCTAAAATATTTACTGTCTGACCTTTTACAGGAAGAGTTTGTCTGCTCTTGATATAGAAAGTTTATCATAAGTTCTTGCCAAGTGGAAGTGAGTGTGGATGACCTCAACTTCATACCAAAAAAAGTTGGTAAAAGATATCATAAATGCATTTGAAATTGGCCAAAGTTAAATTAAAAGAAACAGCTAAATTCAAATCATTGCAATGAATATATACTAAACTCCTATTGTGTGCTCACTAAAAAGCAAAATAAAGTTATTGCCTAGGCTCTTACTATATAATTGGAATGTCTAAATTTCCTAAGGACTTCAGCCATACACCATTGTACCTGGGTTCTTATTGAGTTCTTAGATAAAGTCTATAAATTTAAAATTTAAAGGAGAATAGCACTGCAGCTATCTGAGTTCCTCACAACCACTTAACAAATCTATGTATTTAGAATCAACTGACAAAGAATGAAATAGGGAAGGGGATTAAGATGGTGGAATAGAAGGACTGGAGCTCAACTTCTCTCCTAAAAACAACAAAATTTACAACCAAATGCTGAGCAATCTTCAACCAAATGACCAGAAACTTTCAAAAAGATATCCTACCCTAGAAAACAAAGAGGAGGCCACATCAAGAGGTAGAAGGGGTGATTATACCATATAAGCAACCCCATACCTCCCGGGTGGGAAGCTCCACAGACTGGAAACTAACTGGTTCACAGAGACTCACCTAAAGGAGTGAGAGTTCTGAGCCCAACATCAAACTCCCATGTGTGGGGATCTGGCACTGGGAGAAAGAGCCCCTGAAGCATCTGGCATTGAAGGCCAGTGGGGCTTGTGCGCAGGAGCTCCATGGGACTGGGGGAAATGGAGACCCCTTCTTAAAAGGCACACACAGGATTTCACATGCACTGGGTCTCACAGCAAAGCAAAGTCTCCATAGGAATCTGGGTCAAACCTGACTGCAGTTCTTGGAGGACCTCCTGGGAAAACAGGGGTGAATGTGGCTTGTGGAGGAAGGACATTGGAAGCAAAGCTCTTGGGAATATTCAGCAGCATGCCTTTCTCTGGAGGTGGCCTTTTTGGGAAAAATCTGTCCCCACCCATCAGCACTGAGAAGCCCCAGGGCAAACAACAATCCAGATGGGATCACAGCCCAGTCCATCAGTAAACAGGCTGCCTAAAGACCCCCCAGGCACACAGCCACCTCTAATCTCACTCAGAAACAAAGACTGACCCACCAGAGGGATGGGAATCAGCTCCACCTACCAGTGGGCAGGCATCAGTCCCTCCCATCAGGAAGACTAGCAAGCCCCTGTTCCAACCTCAGCCACATGGGGGGCAGACACCAGAAGTAAGAGAGGCTGAAACTCTATTATCTGTAAAAAGGTCACCACACCAAAAACCTATGAAAATGAAAAGACAGAGAACTATAACTCAGATGAGGGAGAAAGAAAAAAAAAGAAACAGAAAAACATCTAAGTGATGAGGAAATTCTCAACCTCCAGGAAAAAGACTTTAGACTGTTGATGCTGAAGATGATGCAAGACATTGGAAATAAACTGGAGGCAAAGATGGATAATTTACAGGAAACACTGAGCAAAGACATACAAGATATCAAACTTAAACAAGAAGAGATGCAAAATACAATAATGGAAATAAAAAATTAGAAGCAGCCAACAGCTGAATATAGGAGGCAAAGAACGAATAAGTGAGGTGGAGGACAGATTAGCGGAATTTACAAATGCAGAACAGAAAAGAGAAAAAAGATTGAAAACAAATGAAGAGTCTCAGAGAACTCTGGGACAATGTTAAATGCACCAACATCCATATTATTGGGGTGCCAGAAGGAGAAGAGAGAGAGAAGGGGACCGAAAAAATATTCCAAGAGATAATAGCCAAAAACTTCCCTAACATGGGGAAGGAATCACTCACTCAAATCCAGGAAGCACAACGAGTACCATATAAAATAAACCCAAGGAGGAGCACCCTGAGACTCATATTAATCAAACTGACCAAAATTAAAGACAAAGAGAAAATCTTGAAAGCAGCTAGGGAAAAGAAACAAATATCATACAAGGGAACCCTGATAAGGTTATCAGCAGATTTTTCAGCAGAAACTCTGCAGGCCAGAAGGGAGTGGCATGATATACTTAACATGATGAAAGGAAAAAAACCTCCAACCAAGATCACTTTACCCAGCAAGGCTCTCATTCAGATTTGAAGGAGAAATCAAAAGCATCACAGATAAGCAAAAGCTAAGAGAATTCAGGAACACTAAACCAGCTTTACAACAAATACTAAAGGAACTTCTCTAGGCAGAAAAGAAAAGGCCACAACCAGAAACAAAAATACCACAAATGACAAGGCTCACCAGTAAAGGTATATATATATACCTGTTATATATATATATAACAGGTATATATATATATATATAACAACATGCTACTATATATATATATATATATATATATATATATAACAACATGCTACTATATATATATATATATATATATAACAACATGCTACTATATATATATATAGTAAAGATACGAAATCATCCATGCACAATTATGCCACCAAAATCAGAAATCATGAGAAGAGGAGGGTACCAATGCAGGTACCACTGGAGATGCACTTGCAGTTAAGAGAACAACAACTTAAAGCAATCTTGTGTGTGTGTGTGTATATATACTCTTATATCAAAACTACAGAATAACTGCAAACCAAAAATCTACAATTGATACACAAACATATAAGGAAAATCAACTCAAACACAACACTGAAGGTAGTCATCAAACCACAAGAGGAGAGAACAAGAGAAGAAAGGAAGAAAAAATAGCAACAAAAACAAATCCAAAGCAATTAATAAAATGGCAATAAGAATATACATATCAATAATTACCTTAAATGTTAATGGAATAAAAACCCCAACCAAAAGACATAGACTGGCTGAATGGATACAAAAACAAGACCCATATATATGCTGTCTTCAAGAGACCCACTTCACTTCTAGGGACACATACAAATTGAAAGTGAGATGATGGAAGAAAATATTTCATGCAAACGGGGATCAAAAGAAAGCTGGGGTAGCAATACTCATAACAGACAAAATACACTTTAAAATGAAGAATATTTTAAGGGACAAAGAAGGTCATTACATAATGATCAAAGGATCAATCCAAGAAGAAGATATAACAATTTTAAATATCTACGCACCCAACATAGGTTCACCACAATATATAAAGCAACTGCAAACAACCTTAAAAGGAAAAATCGACAATAACACAATCATAGTGGGGGACTTTAACACCCCACTTACAGCAATGGACAGATCAACCAGACAGAAAATCAATAAGGAAACCCAGGCCCTGAATGATGCATTAAACCAGATGGACTTAATAGATATTTTTAGGACATTCCATCTGAAAGCAACAGAATACACTCTCTTCTCAAGTGCACATGGAACATTCTCTATGATTGATCACATCCTGGGCTACAAATAAAGCCTCGGTAACTTTAAGAAAATTGAAATCATATCAAGCATCTTTTCCAACCACAATGCTATATATGGCTGGAAAAAACAACACCAAAAAAAACCTGCAAAAAACCAGAAACTCTTGGAGACTAAACACCATGCTACTAAACAACCAATGGATCACTGAAGAAATCAAAGAGGAAATTAAAAAATACCTAGAAGCAAATGACAACAAAGATGTGACACTCCAAAACCTATGGGATGTAGCAAAAGCCATTCTAAGAGGAAAGTTTATAGCAATACAAGCCCACCTCAGGACACAAGAAAACCTCAAATAAACAAACCAACTTTACATCTAAAGCAGCTAGAGAGATAACAGACAAGACCTAAAGTTAGTAGAAGGAAAGAAATCATAAAGATCAGAGCAGAAATCGATGAAATAGAAATGAAGAAAACCATAGAAAGGGTCAATGAAACGAAAAGCTGGTTCTTTGAAAAGATCAACAAAATTGATAAACCCTTAGCCAGACTTATCAAGCAAAAAAGAGGACTCAAATCAATAAAATTAGAAATGAAAAAGAAGTAACAATGGTCATCACAGAAATACAAAGGATCATAAAAGACTACAATATGCAACTATATGCCAATAAAACAGAAAACCCAGAAGAAATGGACAAATTCTTAGAAAGGTATAATCTTCCAGGACTAAACCAAGATGGAATAGAAAAGATGAATGGACCAATCACAAGAACTGAAATTGAAACTGTGATTTTAAAACTTCCAACAAGCAAAAGTTCAGGACCAGACGGCTTCACAGGCGAATTTTATCAAACATTTAGAGAAGAGCTAACACCTCTCCTTCTGAAACTATCTCAAAAAACTGCAGAGGAAGGGATATTCCCAAACTCCTTCTATGAGGCTACCATCACCCTAATACCAAAACCAGACAAAGATACCACAAAAAAAAGAAAACTACAGGCCTATTTCACTGATGGATATAGTTGCAAAAATCCTCAACAAAATACGAGCAAACCACATTCAACAATACATTAAAAGGATTGTACATCATGATCAAGTGGGATTTATCCCAGGAATGCAAGCATTCTTCAATATCTGCAAATCAATCGGTGTGATACACCACATTAACAAACTGAAGAATACAAACCATATGATCCTCTCAATAGACACAGAAAATGCTTTTGACAAAATCCAACACCCACTTCTGATAAAAACCCTTCAGAAAGTGGGCATAGAGGGAACCTACCTCAACATAATAAAGGCCATATATGACAAACCCGCAGCAAACATGCTCAGTGGTGAAAAGCTGAAAGAATTCCTGCTGAGATCAGGAACAAGACAAGGATGTCTGCTCTTGCCACTACTCTTCAACATAGTTTTGGAAGTCCTAGCCACAGCCATCGGAGAAGTAAAAGAAATAAAAGGAATCCAAATGGGAAAGGAAGAAGTAAAACTATCACTATTTGCAGATGACATGATACTATACCTAGAGAATCCTAAAGACTCTACCAGAAAACTGTTAGAGCTCATCCACGAATTTGGCAAAGTCACAGGATACAAAATTAATACATGGAAATTGATGGCATTTCTATATACTTACAATGAAAGATCAGAAAGAGAAATTAGGGAAGCAATCCCATTTACCATCGCATCCAAAAGAATAAAATACCCAGGACTAAACCTACCTAAAGACAAAAGAGCTGTACTCTGAAAACTAGAAGACAGTGATGAAGGAAATCAAAGATGACACAAATAGATGGAAAGACATATCATGCTCTTGGATTTGAAGAGTCAATATTATCAAAACAACTATACTACCAAGGCAATCTACAGATTCAGTGCAATCCCTATCAAATTACCAAGGACCTTTTTCACAGAACTCAAACAAAATATTTTAAAGTTTGTTTGGCAGGCTGTAACAGACCAACTGAACAAACTGATCACTAGAAATGAAACTGAAGATGTCATAAAAACACTCCCTACAAATAAAAGTCCAGGACCAGATGGCTTCACAGGTGAATTATATCAAACATATAAAGAGGAATTGGTGCCCACCCTCCTTAAACTCTTTCAAAAGGTTGAAGAAGAAGGAATACTCCCAAAGACATTCTATGATGACACCATCACCCTCATTCCAAAACCAGACAGAGATACCACCAAAAAAGAAAACTATCGCCCAATATCACTGATGAATATAGATGCAAAAATTCTCAACAAAATCTTAGCCAACCAAATCCAACAACATATCAAAAAAATTATACACCATGACCAGGCAGGGTTCATCCCAGGTTCACAAGGATGGTTCAACATATGCAAATCAATCAGCATCATACACCACATTAACAAAAGAAAAGTCAAAAATCATGTGATCATCTCAATAGACGCAGAAAAAGCATTTGACAAAGTCCAACATCCATTCATGACCAAGACCCTCGCCAAAGTGGGTATAGAGGGAACATTCCTGAATATAATCAAAGCCATTTATGATAAACCCACGGCAAATATAATACTCAGTGGGGAAAAACTGAAAGCCTTCTCACTCAAATCTGGAGCAAGACAGGGATGCCCACTCTCACCACTGCTCTTCAACATAGTTGTGGAAGTCCTAGCCACAGCAATTAGACAAACCAAAGAAATAAAAGGCATCCATATAGGAAGAGAAGAGATCAAACTGTCACTGTATGCAGATGACATGATACTATACATAGAAAACCCTAAGGACTCAACCCCAAAACTACTTGAACTGATTAATAAATTTAGTAAAGTAGCAGGATATAAGATGAACATTCAGAAGTCAGTTGCATTTCTGTATACCAGCAATGAAATATTAGAAAAGGAATACAAAAATACGATACCTTTTAAAATTGCACCTCACAAAATCAAATACCTCGGAATACACCTGACCAAAGAGGTAAAGGACCTATATGCCGAGAACTATAAAACTTTAATCAAAGAAATCAAAGAAGATGTAAAGAAATGGAAAGATATTCCATGTTCCTGGATTGGGAAAATCAATATTGTAAAAATGGCCATACTACCCAAAGCAATCTACAGATTCAGTGCAATCCCTATCAAATTACCCATGACATTTTTCACAGAACTAGAACAAACAATCCAAACATTTATACGAACAACAAAAGACCCAGAATCGCCAAAGCAATCCTGAGAAACAAAAACCAAGCAGGAGGCATAACTCTCCCAGACTTCAAGAAATACTACAAAGCCACAGTCATCAAAACAGTGTGGTACTGGGATCAAAACAGACAGACAGACCAATGGAACAGAACAGAGAACCTGGAAATAAACCCTGACACCTATGGTCAATTAATCTTTGACAAGGGAGGCAAGAACATCAAATGGGAAAAACAAAGTCTATTCAGCAAGCATTGCTGGGAAACCTGGACAGCTGCATGCAAAGCAATGAAACTAGAACACACCCTCACACCATGCACACAAATAAACTCAAAATGGCTGAAAGACTTAAATATACGACAGTACACCATCAAACTCCTAGAAGAAAACATAGGCAAAACACTCTCTGACATCAACATCATGAATATTTTCTCAGGTCAGTCTCCCAAAGCAATAGAAATTAGAGCAAAAATAAACCCATGGGACCTCATCAAACTGAAAAGCTCCTGCACAGCAAAGGAAACCAAAAAGAAAACAAAAAGACAACTTACAGAATGGGAGAAAATAGTTTCAAATGATGCAACCGACAAGGGCTTAATCTCTAGAATATATAAACAACTTATACAACCCAACAGCAAAAAAACCAATCAATCAATGGAAAAATGGGCAAAAGACCTGAATAGACATTTCTCCAAAGAAGATATACAGATGGCCAGCAAACACATGAAAAAATGCTCAACATCGCTGATTATAAGAGAAATGCAAATCAGAACTACCATGAGATACCACCTCACACCAGTCAGAATGGCCATCATTAATAAATCCACAAATAACAACAAATGCTGGAGGGGCTGTGGAGAAAAGGGAACCCTCCCGCACTATTGGTGGGAATGTCAACTGGTACAGCCACTATGGAGAACAGTTTGGAGATACCTTAGAAATCTATACATAGAACTTCCATATGATCCCGCAATCCCACTCTTGGGCATATATCCGGACAAAACTCTACTTAAAAGAGACACGTGCACCCGCATGTTCATTGCAGCACTATTCACAATAGCCAAGACATGGAAACAACCCAAATGTCCATCGACAGATGATTGGATTCGGAAGAGGTGGTATATATACACAATGGAATACTACTCAGCCATAAAAAAGAATGACATAATGCCATTTGCAGCAACATGGATGGAACTAGAGAATCTCATCCTGAGTGAAATGAGCCAGAAAGACAAAGACAAATACCATATGATATCACTTATAACTGGAATCTAATATCCAGCACAAATGAACATCTCCTCAGAAAAGAAAATCATGGACTTGGAGAAAAGACTTGTGGCTGCCTGAAGGGAGGGGGAGGGAGTGGGAGGGATCGGGAGCTTGGGCTTATCAGACACAACTTAGAATAGATTTACAAGGAGACCCTGCTGAGTAGCATTGAGAACTTTGTCTAGATACTCATGTTGCAACAGAACAAAGGGTAGGGAAAAAAATGTAATTGTAATGTATACATGTAAGGATAACTTGATCCCCTTGCTGTACAGTGGGAAAATAAATATATATATATATATATAATAAAAATAAATAAATAAAGTTTGTTTGGAAGCACAAAAGACCCAGAATAGCCAAAGACATCCTGAAAAAGAAAAATGGAGCTAGATGAATCAGGCTCCTGGACTTCAGACTATACTAACAGAGCAACAGTCATCAAAACCATATGGTACTCACACAAGACAGAAATATAGATCAGTGGAACAGGATAGAAAGCCCAGAATTAAACCCACGCACCTACAGTCAACTAATCTATGACAAAGGAGGCAAGAATATACAATGGAGAAAAGACAGCCCCTTCAATAAGTGGTGCTGGGAAAACTAGACAGCCACATATAAAAGAATGACATTAGAACACTTCCTAATACCATACACAAAAATAAACTCAAAATGGATTAAAGACCTAGATATAAGACCAGATACTATAAACTCTTAGAGGAAAACACAGGCCAAACACTCTTCGACATGAATGACAGCAACATCCTCTCAGATCTACCCCTTAGAGTAATGACAGTAAAAAAAATAAATAAACAAATGGGACTTAATTAAACTTAAAAGTTTTTGCACAGCAAAGGAAACCCTAATCAAAACTAAAAGACAACCCACTGAATGGGAGAAAAATCTTTGCAAATAAATTGACTCAAAAGGGATTAATCTCCAAAATTTATAAACACCTCCTATAGCTCAGTACCAAAAAAACCAAAAAACCCCATCAAAAAACGGGCAGAAGATCTAAACAGACAGTTCTCCAAAGAAGACATGCAGATGGCTAAAAAAACACATGAAAAGATGTTCAACATCACTCATTATTAGAGAAATGCAAATCCAAACCACTATGAGGTACCACCTTACACAGGCCAGAATGGCCATCACCAAAAAGTCTACAAACAATAAGTGCTGGAGAGGGTGTGGAGAAAAAGGAACCCTATTACACTGTTGGTGGGATTGTAAATTGGTTAGCCACTGTGGAAAACAGTTTGGAAATTCCCCAGAAAACTAAAAATAGAACTACCATTTGATCCAGCAATCCCAATCCTGGGCATCTATACAGAGAAAACCATCACTCAAAAAGACACATGTATTCCAATGTTCATTGCAGCACTAACTGCAATAGCTAAGACATGGAACCAACCTAAATGTCCATCGACAGAGGGGTAGATCAAGAGATGTGGTACACATACACAATGGAGTATTACTCAGCCATTAAAAGGAACGAAATACCGGCATTTTTAGCAACATGGATAGACCTAGAAATTATCATGCTAAGTGAAGTCAGTCAGACAATGAGACACCAACATCAAATGCATTCACTGACATGTGGAATCTGAAAAAAGGACAGAATGTATTTCTTTGCAGAACAGATACTGACTCACAGACTTTGAAAAACTTATGGTTTCCAAAGGAGACAGTTCAGGGAGTGGGGAGATGCACTGGGGTTGTGGGATGGAAATCTTATAAAACTGGATTGTGATGATCATTGTACAACTATAAATGTAATAAATTCATTGAGTAATAAAAAAAAATAGAATCAACTGAGTGCTCTCACCAGAGGCCTTGGAATGGGCCTTTGAGGTTTTTTGGATCCTAATTTTTTCATTGCATTATAGTATTTCTTCTGTTCTTCTGTCATAAAGATATCTTGGCCACCTAAGTATATGGAGATGACAGCTAATTAACAGATTTTTGGAAAAAAGTTCTGAATTTTCAGAAGTGGTTTTAAAGTCATATTACATTTCTAATATAACTTTTCAATATATAACTTTTCAAATTTCGACAATTCCTAAAATTCCAATGGGAAGCAGAACGAGACTCTAGGGGATGGCTAAAGGAAATAGGGTTTAAATTAAGGAATAAGGGAGAAATGTTACTTTTATCAGTTACATTTCACTTTTTATAATATGAACAAAGATTACAAATTCTTTGCAAACATCCACAGAATCTTTTTTTTTTTCTTTTTCAGGCCATACCTGTGGCATATGGAAGTTCCTGGGCTAGGGGTCTAATCGGAGCTGGGCTGCTGGCCTACACCACAGCCACAGCAACACCAGATCTGAGCTGCATCCATGACCTACACCACAGCTTGCAGCAATGCCAGATCCTTAACTCACTGAGCAAGGCCATGGATTGAACCTGAATCCTCACAGACACTATGTCGAGTTCCAAACCCACTGAGCCGCAACAGGAACACCATCTACAGAATTTTTACCAAAATGATATATTTCAAGTTGTAAATCAAAACACAATGCGACAAAAACAGAAATTAGTAACATAAATTTAAACAAAAAAATCCTACAAAGTGGCAATTAAAATTCTCCTAAATATGTGAATGTATATATCACTACCGATAAAATTGTGTAAAATCTGTCTGGAGCCATTCTCAGATTAAAAAAAAATGAGAGAGATTTAAATGTTTTCACTCCTGAGGAAGAAAGAGTAGAAAATTGAACTAGGATTTTCATTTGTGAATTGCGGAGGGGAAGGTAAAACATCTAAAAATGCTGGATAAAATAGAACAGAATTCCTTTAAAATATATAGCTGAACTCACACAAAAATAAGGAAAACTCTCCATTGACTGAAAATTAAGAGATCAAAAAGAGTAATAAATTAGTACTTAAGCCATGGTTGGCCTAAGAACATTTGCTAATCTATGTTAAAACTAGAATCTTGGGATTTAATAATCATAAGAGGGTCATGAGGAAAAGGCAGTGGTATTAGGCCAAGGATCCTGCCGGAATCAGACTCCCCAAGTACTGCCATTAAAGGGTGATGAAGAAAACCAAACCTGACTGTTGGCAATGAACACAACCAGGACACTGCCTCAGTCTATACTCTGGGTTAAAACCCAGTCTTCCCTGACAATTTGTGAATTCAAACCTGCCTTGATGAAGGTATTCTTAAGTCAATAAATGTTATGCTGGGTGATGGATATTTTCGGTTTACTTTACTATACTCTTGCACATGTTTGAAATTTTCTGTAATAAAAAGTAAAACAAAACAGAACAAAAATACTACGGACTAATCAAAACAGTGATTTCAAATGTAAGCTTAATTCTAAAATCATAAAGCCTGACATTCAAATTGCAGGTATTGATTGCAATCAACCTGTATATTATAGAGGTGACTCTAGTAGCATGTGCCTGAGTAACAGAGCAATATAGTCACCTAGAACCATGAACAACTCTCCAGTAGACACTAAGAAAGCTCAGGACTATCAAGGTACATTTGGATGGATTAAAAGGGCTCAAAAGAAAAAATAAAAAAGAGCTACAAAACAATTAGGAAAACCAAAGATGAATATTTAGTTACCTGATTTTTAGGACTGAGAAATGCCTTCAGTATATAATTGTAAGAAAAGGCACAAAAATCATGAGAGAGTATCCTACCACCTACTCAGCCCAGGAAAAGATGACACTTCAAAATCTGAAGTTAGGTTTCTACTCAGTGCATATCACTTTTGCAATACCATAAAGTTGGAAAATCATCAATGGAACCATCCTAAGTCGGGGATTTTCTACACTCCCTTTGTCCTGGATAACAATGTACACTTGAATGGTTACTAAAATATGACCATAGTTGTCTTGGTAGTTGTTTTTCTATTGGGTTCAATATCTTTTTTGTATATCGTTTGGAGTGAAGAGTAAAAACAATGATTTAGTAAAACCCAGCTGTTTTCAGTCCCTTTTCAGCTTCATCTTCAAGAATCTTCTCCAGGAGCCTCCCTCTGTGTTCTCATGCAGATGATAAAGGTTGCTTTGCGCAACAATCTAGAGCAGATTTATGCTCCATTCCAGCTCTTTGCAGAAGAGAGGTGAAAATACCAAATCAGGACAGCCCTCATACTTATCTTTTTCTGCTGTTGGTTGAAGTTGTCAATTATAACACCAATAAAGAGATTCAGAGTGAAGAAAGAGCCAAAGATGATAAACACTACGAAGTAAAGGTATACGTATGGGTTCTCCTCAAACCGTGGCTGTCTGCCTTCCTGTTAGGGATTTTTTAAAATGAGAGAAGAAAACAATTATTGGAGAAAAATATAAGCCATCTTAAATGCCTGGTCCAGAAGACCCAAGTGCTTCTCAGCCTCAGCATTAACCTCTCAGCCCTCCAGTCAGCCATGGCCCTGAAGGGAGCCCCTCGCCCCTTTTTCAGTTTCCCCCACTGCTTGAGTGGTACCATGCAGCAGGAAGGAGGTGTGTGTGTACAGGATTAGACTTTCTTCTAAGCAATGGAAAATTGCTGAAGGTTTGTGAGAGAGGGGAATGGCATGGTCACATGTGTCCTTTGAAAAGGTCTCTAAGATGTCCATATGGACACATAATTGGAAGAAACCAGACTGGAGATGGCATATCACCTCAGGCAGAGTGACTACCAACCCTTGTTGAATGGCTACATCCTTCATATAGAGCCCACTACTATATTTAGTTTGTGCTTGTGTCCTGTCACTCTTAAATTCCTAGTACCTGGATAGCTTGAGACATGTAGATTCTTGTATGAGTGAATGAATGAATAAATAATCAAGCTCCAGAATGGACACAAATGGATTACAACCAAGCTTCCCTCACTCAAGGCAAAACCAAAAGCATCTGAGATCCCTTTTGTCCAAGTTCTTCACAGTGTCATTGGTGTTATCCTCCTTGAGGAGAGGTGGTGGGAGCATTTCTCTCTTTTTTTCCTGATCACAATCAAAGACAGAGATGTGTTGATAGCTCTGTCATCTGTTGAATATACTTGTATTTGTTATTCAACATGCACCATTATAGACTAGTGTAATGGAAGTAATTATCTGAAACAATTATTTTTCTCTTTGCCTTGAAGAATATTTGACCTTAGTCCCAGATGGCTTGAGGCATCTACCTGTTTGAATTAAGAGTAGGCATTACTATAGAAACAATGGAATGGAAAGAAAGGATTAATACTCAGCATCTGACATTTAAAATAAGATTATGCAGTAGGCTAATAATCTTGCAAAGGGAGGTTTAGATAGAAAGAGGAATAAACACAAGCTCACCTCACTTGTACCAGGGAATTATCAGAAAGGTAAACAGAGACAGGGAACATCAGAACTGTAAGATTTGTATCGTGATTTTTCCCACTTTGGGTTTGGAGATGGGGCTTGGGTCCCAGTAAATTGAGGGCAACATGGAGGACAAAGAATGTATGTTCTGGTTCAACTTCAGCATTTTTCTAAAATAAAACCATCGGAGTTCCCGTAGTGGCGCAGTGGTTAATGAATCCGACTAGGAACCATGAGGTTGCGGGTTCCATCCCTGCCCTTGCTCAGTGGGTTAAGGATCCGGCGTTGCCGTGAGCTGTGGTGTAGGTTGCAGACGCGGCTCGGATCCCGCGTTGCTGTGGCTCTGGCGTAGGCCGGTGGCTACAGCTCCGATTGGACCCCTAGCCTGGGAACCTCCATATGCCGCGGGAGCGGCCCAAGAAATAGCAACAACAACAACAACAACAATAACAACAACAACAAAAGACAAAAAAATAAATAAATAAAATAAAATAAAATAAAATAAAACCATTGCTGGGAAGGCCTGGGATATACCGGGCAGGCAGGATGACTTAAGAGGCTGGAATAGCATAACTGGGCAGAAGGAGGTCTCTTGAAGCTTCTTCAGTTCTCATATAGCTTGGACATGGAGTTGATAGCCATGGGCCTGCCATGGTGGAATTCAGAGCAAGGGATGAGAATGGGACTGCTAGGCTGGGGGACCATGTGAAGGATATGCCAGAGAGTCAGTGTTTGATGCCAGGAGGAGTTGAAGGAGGAACAAAGCCCATGGTTTCATAAGTTGCAGCTTCAATATTTCAGACCAGCAGGATGCTCTGTGACTACACAGACAAGGGTCATCATACTAGCAGAAACCAGTTAGAATATTCCAGGACCAGCATCAGGACAGGAGCACCTCCACCCACATACCATTCACTCAGGGAACATATATAAGACACATACTTCTTCTATCATACAGAAGATTTCCTGCCCATCCCCACTGCCACCTAGAGGCAGATGGATGAGACAAAAAAAAAGAACATTAATATTTTAAAATATTTCCTTTGTTATATATTGCCTCTAGTACTGTTATAACACGACTTATACCACTTCTACTGCTACTACCAGTTCATATGTAATGAACACCTACTATGTGCCAGGCATCAACTCTGCATATTCTCAAACAACGGCGCACACATGTGTGATGATAGGAAAAATAAACAATGCTAATTCCATTCTTGATTCAATCACTTGCTCAAGCTATGACTTTGGACAACACTCTTCCTTTCTATTCCCCAATTTTTCCAGCTAGGAAATAGAAATGGACTAGACTGCTAACTTTGGGAGTCCATGATCACTTTTATTTAACTACAACCTAATAGTTCACAATTACTAGAAACCTCCTTAGTCTCTGGGAAGCCTAGAGCCATGGAAGGGTCTTTCTTGCTCAGGTCTAGACCAAAATTAAGGTTCTCCAACAGTCAAGAGCAAGTAACCTTTGAAATTTGGCTTCTGCCTGTCCACCGATTTGAAGAAAGGACAAGAAAGGACAAAAAGTCATCTTGGTGATTCTGTTGCTTCTGGCTCCACTTCCTACATGAGTAGTTTCTCCTTGGTCACTATGGAGAAAGAGGATTTGACTTTGGGGCATGCCAGGATGTAACAGCACAAGAGGATGACTAAGAACTTTTTTTATTCCTGTTTCATAGTATTTGTCCTAATGGAAACAAGGCAAAGAACCCTGGCCCCTGGAATCATGATGCAGGAAGTTTTGGATTGCTCATGTAGTCATGATATTGCTGATTTGATCCTAGCACTATAGAACACAGTACAACACAAGCTCACCTCTCTGGAATCAACAGCTGCATACATAATATCCATCCATCCCTTAAATGTTGCCTGCAACAAAGACAGAGAAAGATGAAAACAGTTATAGACTTGCAATCAATAGATAAGTGCAATGCAAAAGCCACCAAGCCCAGTGGACAGATATATCTAAGATTATGTCCTACCCTTCCAGGAAAAAAGGTCCACATAAAAGAAGAGCAGAAGGAAACTCAAGAATGTCTTCGATATTTTTTTCTTTTTTCGTTTTTCCTTTTCTTTAAGGGTCTCACCGTGGCATATGGAAGTTCCCGGGGTATGGATTGAATAGAAGTTGTAGCTGCAGGCCTACCTACACCACAGACACATTGGAACTGAGCTGCATTTGTGACCTACACCACAGCTTGCAGCAATTCTGGATCCTTAACCCACTGAGTGAAGCTAGGGATTGAATCTGCGTCCACAGGGATACTATGTAGGGTTCTTTTCTTTTGCTTTTTAGGGCCACACCAATGGCATATGGAAGTTCCCAGGCTGGGGATCCAATTGGAACTGTAGCTGCCAGTCTGCACCACAGCCACAACAACATGGGCTGCATCCTCATGGATACTAGTTGGGTTCATTACCACTGAGCCACGACGGGAACTGTTCTTAACCTGCTGAGCCACAATGGGAACTCTTTCATTTTCATAAGATAAAAAGCTTAAAAGAGAAATTTCTGTCTTAAAAATTTCTAGAAGGAGTTCCTTGGTGGTCTAGTGGTTAGGATTAGGCACTTTCACCACTGCAGCCCAGGTTCAATTACTGGCCTAGGAACTGAGATTCCCACATCAAGCTGCTACATGTTGTGGCCAAAAAACAAAACAAAACAAAACAAAATAAAATAAAATAAATTGCAAATGCTAGAGAAGCTATGAATCAACTGTTACAAAGAGCCTGATTAAGGTTCTTTCCACATCTGTTTGCACTGTCTGTCCAAGACCTTGCAACAACAGTTTGACCTAGGATTGAGGTTACCAATGGTATGATTTAGCATTTGAGGCTCCAGGTTTCTCTGGCTGGAGCTTGGAGAGCAAGGCACCATACAGGACAGGGTGAAATATCCAGAACTTTGCGGGGCATTGCTTTGAGGTTTAAGGCTCAGTAGACAATAAAGTTGGAGATGCTCACTGGGAAACAATTCCAGAAGGCATTAGCTCCCATATGAGAAATTAGGATTTGATTCTGTTATCTCAATAGAGTCACTGTATTTTTATTAGCTGATAAATGATTTGTGATTCTTTTAAGGTTTCTTTTCACAGAATGAAAAACAAACAGAAAGCACTTACCACTTGCAGCAGTGCGAGGTAAGCCATTCCCACATTGTCAAAATTGACACTCTGTGGCATCCAGGAGAGATTTTCACTTTCACATTGATTCCGGTTTGTGACAAGGCTATCATTTATAACTGAGTTTTCATCTGTTACATTAACGCATCTTCCAAATTTTCCAGAAAAAAAATGTACTCCCAGGATACAAAATATGAGCCAGAAAATGAGGCAGACAAGCAAAACATTCAGAATGGCAGGTATGGCACCTATGAGAGCATAAACTACCACCTTAAGGAAACAAAACAGAAGAAAAGCATTAACAGCCATATGAGACTCACCAAGCTTGATCTTCCCAGGATTGGTCTGATGTGCCAGGGGTGGATTTCTTGGAGCTCCATCTTTACATTCCAACACTAACTCCCCATCCCATGGCAAGCCCTGCTCTCAGCTCCATACATCATGGGTCGTTTCTGTTGACACTGAGGATTACTTGAGAAGTGACCTCTGATGATGGTGTTAAGACTTATGGGACAGGAGTTCCCATTGTGGCTTAGTGATTAACAAACATGACTAGTATCCATGAAAACACGGGTTCAATCCCTGGCCTCATTCAGTGGGTTAAGGATCTGGCGTTGCCGTGAGCTGTGGTGTAGGTCTCAGACGCGGCTCAGATCCCATGTTGCTGTGGCTCTGGTGTAGGCCAGTGGCTACAGCTCCAACTGGACCCCTAGCCTGGGAACCTCCACATGCCGCAGGTATGCCCCCCCCCCCAAAAAAAAGACTTATTGGACATCTGCCCTAGGACTGAAGGGAAGCCAGAGCTTGTTTTGGCTGTCACAGGAGAGCTTTTATCTTAGACTTTTCTCCATCTCCGAAATTCTAAACAGCTAGCTGGCTGGGAAAGAGTCCAGGAAAAAATGTGGCAATCTAAGGGAAGCCTGGCCCAAGAATAGCAGTTGGCCTCTCCACCTTTCCCTGCTAGCTGACTTTCCTCCCATCCACCTGAAGCATGTACCTTCATTCCTTCAAACTGGGATAGTGCTCGCAGGGGCCTCAGTGCTCGCAGAGTCCGGAAGGACTTCAAGCCCTTTACGTCAATGAGACTGGTCACAGAGACCTGGTGGGAAAAGAAGCCACAGGTAGTGCACCTAACCTGGTGCCTAGAGGAGCCAGGGGCGGAGGGGGTAGGTTGAGAGGCAAATGCATTGTGCCCATAGTGAATTATCCAGACATAGAAATCAGCCAGACTCTGCTGGAAGGTAGGGAGAGCAGGTGAGAGGCTATTTCTCTCTTTGTCTGGCCAAGCTACAGCCCACAAAGGTGACAACAGTGCATTTACATGCTTCTTCACAAGGGGACAGGACTGAGGACTGGAAAACTCTGTAAAAAAAAAAAAAAAAAAGACTATTTTAAAACTCAACAAATATGCTGAGCTTAAACTGAAGAACCACTATTTGCAGATCTTCAGCCATTCTTATTGATTATGTGGAGACTTCAGAGGCTCAACTTAGAAGGGGAATGGCTCAGCAGGATAGGAAGTGAATTACTGATACTCCCAAAGTTCACTATTATCTAAAAACAACCTCCACTAATCCTGCCAATCTCACTGTGGTATTAAAATATTTGCAGATGGAGAGAAATTAAGTGAGTGATTGTGATAGAATAACCAGATTTTAAAATTTGAAATCAACTTTTAAAAATCACCATCAGGAGTTCCTGTCATGGCACAGCGGAAACAAATCTGAATAGGAACCATGAAGTTGGAGGTTCGATCCCTGGCCTCACTCAGAGGGTTAAGGAACTGGCATTGCCGTGAGCTGTGGTATAGGTCGCAGACACAGCTTGGATCCTATATTGCTGTGGCTGTGGCACAGTCCGGCAGCTGTAGCTCCAATTCAACCCCTGGCCTGGGAACCTCCATACCCTGTGGAGGCAGCCCTAAAAAGAGCAAAAAGAAAGAAAGAAAAAGAAAAAAAATCACCATCAATTCAAAATGTGTATATTTATAATGGTTTTTTTTTTTCAAATAGGCTTTTTTTTTTGTTGTTCTTTTGTTTGTGATGGCATTGCCTGTTGGGAGGGTTATTTAAACAGCTTTCCCACAAATATTCCTACATTGTTCCACTCTCATGTTTATCCATATGAAAACTGATGTCAAAACCTCACACGCTTTACTTGAGGTTAAGCAGAAAGAGAGCAACAAGGGAGCTTTAAAATCAGTCTCCCAGTTGAGGCCAGTAAACCACAGGTTCTAGATCAGAGATACCAATTATCTGTGCACTGTCTTATATATTCTTCATTATAATCTAACTGGGTACACAGTAATTAGCACTCTGCAAACTGACACAGAGATCCACATGATGATCATGGGGATGCTTGTGCTGGAGCTCTAATGGCTTTATAAAATGCCTGGACAACATGGCCTATTTGGGCCCATCAACAATGCTGTGGCTCTCCAGTGTGGTGTGCTGACCACATGGCTTACACTATACATTTGACATATCTAGTTCCTTAAACAGCAAGAACAAAGTTTAATTAGGTCATGGTAGAAAGAATATGGATATTAAAATCAAGGGCTCTGGAGGGAGGCTACTAGGTTTGAGGCTCTCATTCACCACTTCTAGCTTGGCGACCTCAAACATGTTTCTTAACCTCTCTATGACTTAGTTTACTCCTACGTGTATAGGAAGAATCATACCACATACCAAATGGAAAGGCTGTGATAACTAAAATGAGGCACATGGCAGAGTATCTGGTACAGAGAAAGCAGCTGAAATATGTGACTTACTATTACTACTATTTATTGGCTTTAGCATCACATAGACCAAGGTGTGATTTCCAATTTCACCAGAAACAAGTTGCTAACTCTCTGAGCTTCAGGAGAGCTTGTCTGTAACATGGTAGGTGATATATAGATCTGCTCCACTTGGAACACTGTTGTGCAGATTAAGTGAAAAAATTTTGTGAAAAATCTTCTTTGTTGCCTGACAATCAAGATGGAAACCAGCCTAACATGCTGGCTGATGACCTGCTTTGAGAAGTCTTGAAAAGAAATGAAATGGTGGAAGAAGAAGGAAAAGTGGAGAATACACGAAGTTATTCTAAGAATACATCAGACATAAACAGTGCTTATGGAGAGAAGTGGATGAGAGCCATCGTGGAAAGGGTTGGGGTGGTGAGTGTATGAAATGCAGTGTATGAGGAATGGGACACTGGAAAGGCTTAACTGCTGATGGATAACTATGAAGAAAAATGTTTTGGAGGGGCACTCATATGAGACATATAGGAAAAGCAGTGCCCATGTGACCCCCTCCCCAACTCCACCCACCCCCCTGCCGGTATGGGACACAGAGATGGTAAACTTACAATCACAATGACAAAATCGAGCCAGCACCAGGCGCTGGTGAAATACTTCTGAAATCCAAAGGCCACCCATTTCAGACCCATCTCCAAGACAAAAATGTATGTGAATATATGGTCAGTACAATTAAGTAATGTTTGGATTTGGGGTTGTTTCTCAAGGTGAATATCTTCAAATACCTGAAATGATAAAGCACAGCCATTAGGCCAGGTTGAACTTTTGCTGACTTTACTTTTTATTTTTCTTCCTTATTTTAATAAAGTAGTATCTCTCTTGGTGACAGGGTTTTGCTTAAAAAGGATTAAGGCTGAACTTTTCTAATGGAAATAATTTCTTAAGTAAAAACGCTAGAGGGAAAATCCTATTTCTAGAATTCTGTTGCTGCTATGTTCCCCAGGCTCTCATCAATGGCCCCTGGAATATATTTAAAAAAAAAACCAACAAAACAACTTTGTAATGGATCACCACACCATTTCCTGGTCTTCCTAATCCTTTCATCTCTGCTTTTTGGGGGGCCACATCTGTGGCATGTGGAAATTCTCAGGCCAGGGATTGAACCCTTGCCACAGTAGTGACCCAAACCACCGCAGTGACAATGCTAGATGCTAATCTGCTGCACCACAAGGGAATGCATCAACTCTGCATTTTTAACAAGATGCCAGGTGATATGAGGCTGCTGGTCCACACACCACACATGGTAGCAAGGGACTAGAAGTTTCTTGTCTCCATTTCTCTACAAATATATATGGTGAAATAGGGCCTGGGTGCCTGTACAGGAACCCTCTGCATTGTGTGTTCAGTTTCACTCTGCTCAACCTATGCCTGCCTCATCTGAAGGCAGATGAAGTTAGAAGGACTGTGTGCCCTCTGCTACTTCTCTGATTTTAAGTTTTCTCATACAGTGCCATAGGGCATGCATCTGTGACCCGGTGACAACACTACTGCTTTCCCACTGACTAGCACAGGGTGTGGTAGACAATAATTACCATTTGTGGAATAAATGCAAGAACCTTATCACTTGGAAGTGTAGACAGCTAGTGAAATGTAATCACCAGAAGATTACAGAGAACCCCAGACTGAGGGTGAGTGATAAGAATTAATTAAGGGAGTTCTTTGGGATGATTTAAGAGAAATTTGATTTTTGTTTCATGAATAATTTATATCCAGCAAGTAAATAAGTAGGGATGTCTTTGATCACAGGCTCTGGTAAGCCCCAACGTGTGCTTATCTCCTTTCACTGACAGATTACACAGGTGCAAAGCACTAACCAGGAAGGCAGGGGTGCAGGAGCATACATTTCCTTGTCCCTGCTACAAACTTATTGTGAAATGTTCTGTGACTCTAAATCAATAAGGGGGAACTCAGCACTCCATTTACTTGACATGCAAAATATTAAGATAATTTAGTTTTATACTGTAGTCATTTTAAGAAGGCACACAAGACATAACAGCAAAGAGACAGAGAGAAAAACAAGTAGGTGATAAGAGAGAAAATAGCGTTGCTGAACCTGGGATGTGTATGCAGAGGGGGAAAGAAGGCCCAAATGGTGAGGAGAGAGCAGAAAAGAGTTTACTACTATATGGCTAAGGAGGTTGATGAACTCAGTTATTTTCAAATGTCACTCGAAATCACACCACACTTTGATTTGGAATGATCTGTCATATACATAAAATGGTATCTCTTTGCTCTCGTCTCAAGGGATCATGAGTGGTGAAAGATACCAAGGCAATTTATGTCCTAACCTGGTCCCTATAGCCTTCTCCTCCTAATGTGTTACCTTTTAGAAAGCAGCACTATGGTCTTCAGGAAAAGAGAGAGTAGGAGCATTGCTGTCTAGAGAAGGAAACATGCAGGATAAGTGAAAATGTCTAGTAATCCTCCAGGAATGATGGACAGATATGGAGTCAAGGGCCAGACTCCAAGAACTAATTTAAAGTGCCAATTTGGGTGATGCTTCTCACAATAAAGTATCTTCGGCTTGGGAATTTCCCAGCTCTAGCATTTCTCCAGAATTTGTTGTGCAAAATCCTGTCCCCTAAGGGGATCCACCAGCCTGGATCCCGCTTCTGCCTGACATTTCCACATTCACAGTAGAAGGGCCAAGGCGGAATGAAGCCCCCCACCTGCCTTGATCCCCAATGTCCCCACAAAACTATGATAATTTACCAGTGCCCCACTGCTCAGCAGAATCACAAAGATAATAAAGCTCTCAAACCAGCTGTGATTCACTATTTGGTAGCAGGTTTTCCGCAGTTTCCACCAAATGATCCAGGGGGACTTTCTCTTGTCCAAAGCACAACATGGAAAGCAGCAACCCAGCCCTGCAAGGAACAGAGCAGCACCATCATTAGTGTTTGTAGTAAATGTGCATTAATAGCCCAACTCTTCACCCTTCCTGGTACTAAGCATGTGACTTTGCAAACACTACAACTAAAGAGGTGGAGCCTTTCTCCAACCCCTTGAACCTGGGCTCAGCCAGGTGACAAAAATTGGCCAATAGAGCAGAATAGGAGTCATAATATGCCAGTTCTGACTCAATGAGAACTTCAATAAAGATACTGAAACTATAGAAAATATTAAAAAAAGAACTAATCAGAACCAAAAAATGTAACTGAAATGAAAAATGCTCTGGAGGGAATTGACTACAGATCAGAAGATCCAGAAGAATGAATCAGTGATTTGGAAGACAGGTAGTCTGAAAATCACCCAATGAGAACAAGAGAAAGAAGAAAGAATCTTTTCAAATGTGGAGCGTTTAAGGGACCCATAAGATAACATAAAGCTTATTAATATTTGTACTACAGAAGACTCAGGAGGAGAAAAGAGACAAAAAAGTTATCTGAAGAACTAATGGCTATAAACTTCCCTAATCCCAGGAAGGAAACAGATATCCAAGTCCAAAGACTGGGAGCACAGATTCCCACACAAGATGAACCCAAAAGAAATCCACACCAAACACATAATGAAAAATGTCAAAAACTAAAGATAAGGAATCTTAAAAGCAAGAGAAAAACAACTGGTTTTACACGAGAACCTCCATAAGACTATCAGGTGATTTTTCAGAAGAAACTTTACAAAGCAAAGGGACTGTCACAATAGATTCAAATTTTTTTTTGTCTTTTTTGTTGTTGTTGTTGCTATTTCTTGGACCGCTCCCTCGGCATATGGAGGTTCCCAGGCTAGGGGTCGAATCGGAGCTGTAGCCACCGGCCTACGCCAGAGCCACAGCAACGCGGGATCCGAGCCGCGTCTGCAACCTACACCACAGCTCACGGCAACGCCGGATCGTTAACCCACTGAGCAAGGGCAGGGACCGAACCCGCAACCTCATGGTTCCTAGTCGGATTCGTTAACCACTGCGCCACGACGGGAACTCCAGATTCAAATTTTTGACATTTTACTTATAATGTGTCTTGGTGTGGATTGTATTATTACTGTATTATTCAGTTCTTTCCTATGTCTTCTAAACCTCCTTTAAAATTCAATGCATTTTATTACATAATACTCTTATAACCAGCATCACAACCTAATTTTAGAGCATTTCCATCCCAAACCTCCAGCCCATCCCTCCCCACCCCAAACCTGTCTCTTTGGTAACTATAAGTTTTTCAAAGTCTGTCTGTTTTACTTTCTGTTCTGCAAATAGGTCCATTGTATCCTATTTTTAGATTCCACATATAAGTGATAACATATGATGTTTGTGTCTCACTGTCTAACTTCAATAAACATGATTTCTAGGTCCATCCATGTTGCTGCAGATGCTATTATGTCATTTCTTTGTATGGCTGAGTAATATTCCATTGCGTATATGTACCACATCTTCTTTACCTACTTCTTTGTCAATGAACATTTAGGTTGCTTCCACATCTTGGCTATTGTACATAGTGCTGCAGTGAATATTGGAGTACATGTATCATTTCAAGTTATGATTTTCTTCAGATAGATGCTCAGGAGTGGGATTGCTAGATCATATGGTAATTCTATTTTTATTTTTTTTAGGAATATCCATACTGTTTTCTATAGTGGTTGCACCAATTTATATTCCCACCAACAGTGTAATAGGGTTCCCTTTCCTCCACACCCTCTCCAGCATTTATTGTTTGTAGACTTTTTGATGATGGCCATTCTGGCTGGTGTAAGGTGATACCTCATAGTAGTTTTGATTGCATTTCTCTAATAATTAGTGAGGTTGAACAGCTTTCCATGTGTTTTTTGGCTATCTATATGGCTTCTACAGTGAATTGTCTGTTTAGATATTCTGCCCATTTTTTGATGGGGTTGTTTGTTCATTTTTTAAATCTTTTGTGTGTGTGTGTGTGTGTGTCTTTTGTCTCTTTAGGGCTGCACCCATGCACCCACGGCATATGGAGGTTCCTAGGCTAGGGGTTAAAGCAGAGCTAGAGCTGCCCTATGCCACAGCCACAGCAATGCTGGATCCGAGCTGAGTCTGTGACCTAAACCACAGCTCACGGCAACCCTTAATCCACTGAGCAAGACCAGGGATCAAATCTCCATCCTCATGGATATTAGTCGGGTTTGTTAACCACTAAGCCACAACAGGAACTCAATTTTTTAAGTCTTTATTGAAGTTCTTACTGGAATGAAGTTCTCCATTTTCCTCCTTTGTTCAGTTAGAATGCTCATGATCATCTCTTTGAACTCTTTATCAGGTAAATTACTTACCTCTGTTTCTTTAGGGTTTTGCTGGGGTTTTATTTTGTTCTTTCATTTGGAATATATTCCTATATTTCCTCATTTTGTTTGAACTTCAGTTTTTGTTTCTATGAATGAGGTGAAACAGCTACCTATTCTAGTCTTGAAAGAGTGGACTTGTATGAGAATGTTTGCCCTGTAGATGGCTTGTGCCTGGCAGCTCTAGCAGGACAAGTGGAGCTACCCGGGAACAATCCCTGGGGAGCACTGTACCCAAGCCCACCTAAGCAGGGCAGCTGGAGTTAGAGGGGGCTTGGGCTAGAGTCATTCCTGGCAGAGGACTGTGCCTGAGGTCACCTTGAGGGGCAGTTGGGGCTGGAACAGACCTAGGCCTGGGGCAGTCCCTTGGGTAGCTAGAGCTGAAGTTAGCAAAGGCCAGGGGTGGTTGTGCAGGGACTCAAACAAAAGTGCTTGTTGTTGCCTCTGATCCCACAGAGGGCTCTGGCCCCCTGCTCATTTAGCAGAAGTTCTAGGGTGAGTACATGGATTTCCTTCCCGTACAGTCTAGGTGTCCTTTATTTTCTTTTAGTTTTTTTGGCTGTACCTGTGGCATGCAGAAGTTCAGGACCAGGGATCAAACACATGTCAAAGCAGTGACCCAAGTCATAGGAGTGACAATGCCAGATCCTTAACCAACTGAGCCACCAGGGAACTCCAAGGTGCCCTTTAAATTGATATTTTTTCACTGCGTCCCAAAGTGGGCAAGTCTATGCTTAGGCCTCCTCAGCAAAATCTCTTCCTAATGCAGGTCACTATGTTGGGGGTTGTATTCCCATGAATACCATGTCACCATCTTTGCTACCTGTTTCTTTGTGGTCCTTCTATGTGCAGTAGCTACTTAATCAGTGCCTTAGGTCTTTTTCAGGAGGAAATTCCTTATATGTAGGGGTTGACTGTTGGTAGAAGTGAGCTCATGGTTTTCCTTCACCACCATCCTGGACCCTTTCTCCCAGAGAAAAATCTTGAGATATGAGTTGAAGGCCTGGCAGGAACTCCAATCAACCTTAGACTTAGGGCCAAATTCTTTTGGTGTATGACCTGAAGAACATCCTGACAATTGATACACTGGGGAAAAGTAGCAGAAATACTGGTCCAGTGGACTTTCTAAGAAAGTTTTCTAGTGTTTCTACCCCAGGTGTTGGGCTATGTAATTTGAGCCCATCTAAATAAAAATTTCCTGAAATCCTTTTTTCTTTTTGGTCACACCTGCATCATGCCAAAGTTCTCAGGCCAGGGACTGAATCTGAGCCACAGAAGTGATAATGCTGAATCCTTACTGCTGACCACCAAGGAATTCCTCCTGAAATTCTTTTGCCTGGACCCGATAATGGTGCCAAGAGCCAGGGACGACCTCTCTTCACTTTTTGTCTCCATTAGCAGTAAAAAGCAGTCATCTACCAAAATCATAGAGCTTCAAAGAATAATAGAATCCCATCCAATTACCCCATGGACAGAATGTAGGAATACTGCCACTTACCTCTGGGCAAACACCTTTCTGGTTCCTTTTTGGGAACCATTTCAGGTATGCGCCTGAAGGGGTCCTGTGGATCAATGGTGCTACATTCTGAGAGCACACTGGTAGCAGCATCAGACTTCTGCATACCAAAACAAAGGAAAGGGGGAATCATTTATCAACAGCCTCTCTCACCACAACAATACCTAATACCTCATTTTATGACTTTTTAGGCATGGAACTAGCTAGGCAAAGGGTTTCTAGAAAGTATCTCTCTTGCTGGGTCTTTCCTAAATGCTCTAACCAGCCCTGACTTCAGAAGAGAACTTTCTAACTGCTCTCCCTTGGCTGATGAAAGGCAAGGCACATGAAGACACAGTACCTCAGCCTTCTCCTCCCACCAAATCTTAACTCTGAACTGCTGCTTAGTCCTAAATACGATGTTAGGTGATGAAGGGGAGGTCACTTTACTAAGAATGAAATTGTCAGCTACCTCAACTCACAGAATAATAGGTCTAGGCCAGTGGTTCTCATTGATTTTACCCTCCAGGAGACATTTCAGCAATGTAAAGACATTTTTTTTTTTTTTTTTTACAATGGGAAGATGCTATGGGCATCTACTGGGTAGAGGCCAGGGTGCTGCTAAACATCCTACAATACACAGAACAATCTACCACAATAAAGAATTATCCTGTCCCAAATGTCTTAGTGGAGAGGTTGAAAAACCTTGGCCTAGACTTTTGCTTAAGATCTAATTCTGGAAGTTTGCTCTGCATTACTCTCAATATTTTTCCAAAGTGGTTATCTCGGAGAAGGTGTACGGATGAGCCCTATTATTTCTGGGAACACCCTGGGAAAATTACCTTTCGGGAATTCTGTATTGACAGATAAGGAACATCTTCAGAGAATATGTCAATTTCCACACTTTGAACTCCTGGACTGTTGGACTCCTTGTTCTTGTGATGAAGTTCACAGGCCTGACACAGAGAAATCTAGAATAGAATTAATATTCCTCCTGGACATCTCATTTGAGATGAAACAAGTTTGACTTCTATCTGGTTTTATGTTTGTCATGAAAATTGTGATGATATTAATCTTTTTATTTTTACTTTTTTTTTTCATTTTCATCTACTCTCATGGCATATGGAGGTACACAGGTCAGGGATCAAATCCAAGCCAGAGCTGCAAACTATGCCACAGGTATAGCAACGCCAGATCCTTAATCAACTGTACCAGGCTGGGGATAGAACCCACACCACCATGGAGACAAGCCAGATCATTAACCTACTGTCCCACAGTGGGAATTCCTCTTTTTACTTTTTAAAACTGCTCCTGGAAATTCAACATAAAATACTTTTGGGAAAACTACTATAGGAAACAGGTAATGCAACTTACTCATAAGTAATATAGTGAAAACAGTATGGTTAGGGTAAAAAAAATTACCAAATAATTAAAAGGTGAAACGTACTGTATCCTTTCCATTCAAAGGCTAAATAATAAATTACTTAATAAATGGTACTTGGCATAATTATTTATCCTTGAGAAAATATGACAATGCCAGAAAGTAGCAAAAAATCAAAATTCATAATCATTTGACATTCTGATATAAAAGTCAATGAATAAAAATGTTAGAAGAATAATTTGGAAACTAATTTTTTATTCTTTTGGGTACAGAGGATTAGCATAGCAAAATAGGTAACTGAAAGGCATAAAGAAAATATGAAAATATACCACGACCTAAAAATAAAAAATAAATTTTGTCTGATGACCTACAGCTAAATCCAAGAAGGATATGGGATAATACACTTTAAGTGAAAGTTTCCTCCTAAAATCTATATGAGGATTCCTGTGAATCTAACACTGTAAGATCATGATTTTTCTTCCTTCCTTCCTTTTTTGGTTTTCTTAGGGCCATACCCATGGCATATGGAAGTTCCCAGAGGAAGGGCTGAATCAGAGCTATAGCCACCGGCCTACGCTATAGTCATAGCAACACCAGATCTAAGCCGCATCTGTGACCTATACCACAGCTCACAGCAATGCCGGATCCTTAACCCACTGAGCAAGGTCAGGGATCGAACCCGCATCCTCATGGATACTAGTGGGGTTTGTTACCACTGAACCACAACAGAACTCTAAAGGTCATGATTTAAGAATACTTCTCCCCTTTGAACACATATACACAATAAACAGGTACACATTATCTATGGACCAGACACAGAAGAAAAATAAATATTAATATCAATTGAAAGCATGTAGCAGGTAATGGTGAATAAAAGTGCCCTATGTGATGATGAAGGAAACCACAATCATGTCCAAAAGCTTGAAACTCTGAGCTGGGTTGAAGTTTTTGCACTTAAGAGAAAAAGTCAAAAGGAGTTGTGGCCAGTGCTTGGAGTTACAATCACATAAAGCTGCTAACTTAGGGAGGCAGGAGGAAGTATAGCCTCAGAAATAAGACCTGGGCAAAGGGAGCCATAGGATCTCTAATATGCCTAGTATCACTGTTATATACGAATCCCAAGTTGAAATAAGACTCAGTTCTGAAATGGATCCCCAGAAAGGTCTATTAAAGATACCACAGAACTTAGCAAGGAGAGTGACAGATCCTCCCATGAAGGTGAGCTTTCAAATTAACACTCCAAAGTGTATGATGAGACAAACATAAAACCAGTAGCCCTAAGAAATTAACCACAGGGACATGAATTTACTCAAGAAAAAATGAAATTAGTGTAATACTCCAAAAATATCATTAAAATTAATAAGTTTAAATTTAATTTAAAAATGATATATGGAGTTTTGCCTCTTAGATGGTAGAGTAAGGAGCTCTGTGGAATGCTCCACAGAAAAATCAGCAGAAGTGGTGGGAAATATTTGTAAGAAAATCATTTAAAATTTCTGGAGACTGTCCTAAGGACATACAGCAAATGAAGAAATATTTATTTTTTAAAATCTACATAATTTAGTAATAACAACAGCAGTCTATGGCATTGAGCTGTGACCTGCTCCCTCCCTTTCTACTCCACAGCTCAGTTTGATGGAAGTCCTACTCTAGGCAGATATGACCAGGAAGACAAGGCTTCCTCTATTTAGCTCCTAAACAAAGGAGGTCACCAACTGTTCTCATCTCCTCCAACTGTGAGCTGAAAAGGCTAAATTTCTAGTGAATGTGACCAACAGGTTGTGCCTCCTTTTTCAATTCAGCTTCTACCCATAGGACAGAAACTCTATTCCAGGTTCAAAAGCTTGAGAATACTGGGGCCCTGATCACCCTTACTCCAGCTAGTTTGCAGGCAGAGGTTCCTTGCAGGAAGAGGGAGGCTGAGAAATGAGCTCTGAGCACCTAAAGTTGTAACTAAGAGGTCCTTCCCAGGTGGTAGGCAATTTATAAGAAATAAGATCTCTTTTTCTGCTATCCATTTCATCTTCCACACTCCCTTTCTCACCTTTCAGCCAATTCAAACTCTATGCTTCTTTTAGGGCTCAACCAAAGGCACTCTATTCTCCTGTTGCCCCAGCCCACTATGATCTTACTTCCCTCTGAACTCCTCTGACACCCCCATCTGTGCCACAGGAGCAGGACCAGGATTAGAATGAGCCCTGGGGAGTTCCCATCGTGGCTCAGTGGTTAACGAATCTGACTAGGAACCATGAGGTTGTGGGTTCGATCCCTGGCCTTGCTCCGTGGGTTAAGGATCTGGCGTTGCCGTAAGCTGTGGTGTAGGTCGCAGAGGCGGCTCAGATCCCATGTTGCTGTGGCTCTGGCATAGGCTGGCAGCTACAGCTCCAATTAGACTCCTAGCCTGGGAACCTCCATATGCTTCAGGAGCGGCCCTAGAAAAGCCAAAAAGACAAAAAAGACAAAAAGAAAAAAGAAAAGAAAAAGAAAGAGCCCTGGGATGTGCAGCCACCACTTTTTATACACTTACCACCTCTGCAGAGTGCTCAGAACAGAGCAGGCAACCAATGCCCCATGGCAACTCTGGCTTTATACAACCTCTAAGTCTATGTGTGAACCTTCATACCTGTTGTCCAGCCTCAGGCTGTATGACAGGATGTGCCATATGTTCGCAAAGGGATTCAACATCATCTTCTTCCTCTGCAAGTGGGGCCAACCAAGTCCAATCATTCCCAACACTTGAGGTCCTTGGTGCAGAACTCAGTACACAAAACTCCTCCCAAGTTTCTGGGCCCTTTTTCATTTTTGTGACTAGAGGAATGACATCTTTGCCCTCTGTAGCAGGGCGTTCCGTCATCTCTTTTTGCTTTGGCAAATGTTGCTTCTTGCGCCACTTGCGCCAAAAATGCTCAAGAGTATATAAGACAAAACAAAAAGCCCGGCGGAACCGATCCAGGGCTAAATGGACTTTGGTTTTCCTGCCCTCTCCTTCCAACTGTCCATCTCTCTCCTCATTGCTGAAGGAATTGAGCAGCAAGGCAATGAAGAGGTTGAGTACCTGGGAAAAGGTGAAGGGAGGGGGGGATACAAGGAGAAGGAAAAATTTAGCAAAGGAAAGAAAACAGGAGGTTTCCACAACTTTTTCCCAAGACTCAAACAAAGTCAAATGAGAGCTCTATGTCCTTCTGCCTTCCAAGAAGGTTCATCTATAAAATATATAAAAGGTAAGAATATTGGGAAAGTAATAGAGACATCAAGATATGACCAAAGAAAAACTGAAGTTAACGTGTATAAACAGCCACTCTGTCTGTGTACAAGCAGCAGTATACTGCAGACCCTCACCACGGTAAGGTCAAATGGTATAACCATGTGGAAAAATCAAAAGCAGGTATTCCTTGGGGATCAGCCAGAACCATGAGGTTGGACTTTTGCTGGAAGTGCCCACAGGGATATGGGTCTGATGTCCAAGGCTACTGTGACACGAGGTCCTCTACTCTTTGCACAATTTGAGAGATGGTGTATGCGTGCAGGTTTTTTACCTCTTTGGTTTGTGGTGCTTGCCAGCTCAAAAATACACAGCTTTCTGGGAGAAGTGCCTTGTGGGTGCACATGGGTCTTGTCATTCTTCCTCAGCTTCCCTATGAGAATTCCCAAGTCTGAATCTCTGGTCAAGCCCTCCTCAGCTGGCTAAGTCTTCTTTGCCTCTTAAGTTCCCTTCTCAAGTACTGTGTCTTCCACAAAGCCTTTCTTAGTGCTCCCCTCCAACTCCCTTGGGTGACAGCCTGCTCTTCTGATCTTTTTTGTTGTTGGTTGTTGTTGTTGTTGTTGTTGTTATTGTTGCTATTTCTTGGGCCGCTCCCGCGGCATATGGAGGTTCCCAGGCTAGGGGTTGAATCAGAGCTGTAGCCACCAGCCTACGCCAGAGCCACAGCAATGCGGGATCCGAGCCGCGTCTGCAACCTACACCACAGCTCACGGCAACGCCGGATCGTTAACCCACTGAGCAAGGGCAGGGACCGAACCCACAACCTCATGGTTCCTAGTCGGATTCGTTAACCACTGCGCCACGACGGGAACTCCCTCTTCTGATCTTTTGTATCTGTTATTGTCTATCACACACATATTAGGTATTTAAGATAGTTAATTATATTTGTGTGTGGATCATTAATTATATTTGCACAATAGTCTCAGCTTGATTCTGAAGATCTTGTGCTCAGGTATCTTTGTCTTTCTCCTGTCACTACACACCCTCAGTGGTGTACACCTAATTAGCCTCTATAAATAACCATATTTCTAGCTGCAAGTAACAGACTCAGCATAGCTTACACAATAAGGAAATGTAACATGACAAGATGTTTGAAACTAAACAGGGGACCAACTGTATTCTGACAAGAGATTTGTCCACCTTCTATTTTCCTCAGCACTGATTTCATCTTAGTTGGTTCTCATGGTTGCATAGTGTTTGCAGTTCTACCAACAGTCACAGTAATAAAGGGATCAGACGAGGTAAAAGGACAATTTCCTTCTCATCCCTCCTTCACCCTCCTCTCCGCTCCCCTCCTCCTCCTCCTTCTTTCGAAAAACAAGAAACCCTCCTTAGTGGACATATCTTTATACTCACTGACCAAATTAAGTCAAAAGCCCCTACCTCAGTTAATCAGTGGTGATTTGAATAATCACCTGGAGTAGAACAGATATTGGGGTATCTTTACAAGCACTATGGGACAAGGCTTTGTTTCATGCCTATCATATTTTCCAAAAACCAAATGCAAATGCAGACGTTTTAATATGATGGAATATTATATTTATAATACTATATTTAGAATAACAATTTTCACTAGCAAAGTGTTGAAAAAGAAGCAAATGCATTTGTTTAGTCCGTGTATTTAAAACAACAACAACAAAACTAAGACACTCACCACAAGTTTTCCTATCACCATGATCGATAGAAATACAATAATGCACAGTGGTTGGTTAGCTTCTTGCATACATTCCCACATATTTTCTATCCATTCCCCACACAGGATGCGGAACACCACCAGAAAGGAGTGGTAGAAATCCTCCATGTGCCAGCGTCGTAAACAGGAGTTTGCACAATCTCGGGATTTTGAATTAGTCCTTGTGGAATTGAACCTAGAGCCAAAAAGCTGCATGCCAACTACTGAGAAAATAAAGACCACAATGGCCAGGACCACAGTCAGGTTTCCAAGGGCTCCAACAGAATGACCGATTATCTTAATCAGTGTGTTTAAAGTTGGCCAGGATTTGGCTAACTTGAAAACCCTCAGCTGTAAAAAGACAAGAAACAAAAATGAAAGAAAAACCAGTTAAGAACACATTCCATATATTCAGCTGCAATGCCAATAATATGTTCCCAAACCACAGTATTTAATAACTTCCAAAAATCTTTTCAAAGCCAAATTCATCCTAAACATAGTCACCAACTCCATGTCTCAATCTAATATTCATCTTTATTTACTTTTTATTTTTTAAATGGAAAATTTTGTTCTAACTTTTTAACAATAAAGACTTTAGAAGTTTGCTTCTTGGCTCAGCAATTAACAAATCCAACTAGTATGCATGTGGATGCAAGATCGATCCCTGGCCTCACTCAGTGGGTTAAGGATCCAGCGCTTCCATGAGCTGTGATGTAAGTCAAAGACGGATCTCAGATCCCATGTTGCTGTGGCTGTGGTGTAGGCCACCAGCTATAGCTCCAATTTGACCCTTAGCCTGGGAACTTCCATATGCTGCACTTGCAGCCCTAAAAAAAAATTTTTTTAATTTAAAAAAGACTTTGGGATCATGAATGTAGAATTGAGTATACATGTTTTTATTAAATAAAATGAATATTCTGGAACCCTGTATAATATACCAAGGGTCAAAAACCATGGCCCCATGGCTATATCCATCTCACTGCCTGCTTTTACATGGCCTGAGAAGTAAGAATGTTTTTTACATTTTTAAATGGTTGGAGACAATTTTTTAAAATATTTCATTACACGTGAAAGTTGTATGAAGTTCAAATTTCCATGTCCATGAAGTTTTATTGGAATACAGCCATGCCCATGGGTTCTCTTATGTCTACATCTACTCTTGTGCTACAATGGCAAAGCTGAATGATTTTGACAGAGACCATATGACTGCTAAGGCTGAAAATATTTCCATATTTACCATTTGACCTTTTACAGACAGTTTGCTAACTCTTGTGTTATATAATTGAGGTCACAAGTTTAAATCTAAACTTTATAACCACGATAGGAGTAAGGTCATTTTGTACCTAGGAAAGAAAAGGCAATCAGCTACTCAAGACAGGCTCTCTTTTTCCAAAGAGAAATTTTCTCCATGGAAACTTAATAAACCTTATAGGATACAATGATCTGAGGAAAAAAAGTAACAACCAGTTTCATAGATTATTTCATATATATATTTGTCTCTTTAGGGCAGCACCCACGGCATATGGAGGTTCCCAGGCTAGGGGTCAATTCAGAGCTATGATTGTAGGCTTAAGTAACAGCCACAGCAATGCCAGATCCAAGCCATGTCTGCAGTCTACACCACAGCTCATGGCAACGCTGGATCCTTAACCCGCTGAGCAAGGCCAGAGATCAAACCCGTGTCCTCATGGATAATAGTCGGGTTCGTTAACCACTGAGCCATGACAGGAACTCTGATTATTTCTTATATTAATTTTCAATGTAAACTGATGGTTTCACTCCAAAGTACAATCTTGTTAAGTGGCAACCTTTTGAGGGGGCAGGGAAATATTGCAGGTCAGTAAGACTTCTATCACAAGAGAAGGACCACTGCTGTCTACTTAGAGGGGAGCTAGGGGCATCCAAGGGAGAAGCTGTGGTTCTGTTCTCATACACAGACAATGCCACAGAGTACCTTGCCTCAGAGCATGGCTGTAATAAGCCTCAACAATAGTAAAGCAAATGTAATTTTGCTCACCCGAGTACCAATTTTAGGGAGACACCTAATAATACCTGACTTAAAGCAGTATGATTTTCTAACAGAGGCCAAGTACAAAATGTATGCTGAGATAACTGAATCAGATGTCTTCTTCTACAGGCTTAGAAATTCCTGTCTATGCCAAAAAAAAAAGTAAATCTTTGAAAGGGAACAAGAAGTCACCTTTTGTGGTTTCCCTATTGCTTTCCCAGAAGTGATTTCTCTGTAGCTTTCTATCCATAATTCCTGTGGGGTCTCTCATACTCTACTTTGCCTGGTGGTCATTTCTGGACCTGTTTTGTATCTTCCCTAGACCGCAAACTCCTTGAAGGCACTGTTTTCCTCATCTTTAAGCCTTCACTCACGTCTTCACATATCAGGTACTTGGCAAAAGTGGTCAGGATACCTCCAATGGCCCGTGGATGGAGAGCAAAGACTACACACCAGGAATGTGGCACTGACAGCAGTGAGGATGGGCAGCACCCATCCCCCTCCTGGGTTCTATAGTCTACACCTCCTTGGTGACCCCAGATCTGAGGGTTCCTAGCTCAGAGCTCTGTGGGGAAGAGATCATTGAAGGGCCATACACAAAGCAAGGAGCAGGGTCCTGACACCAGAAGACACAATTTTGTATCTGCTTTCCTGAAGGGTAATCTTGCAGTAGAGGATGGAGGGGAGTAGGGATTCAACTGAGGTGAGACCCCTGGGACTCTCGAGGATATTAAAGACCCGAGTGGAAGGAGGAGTGCAGTTTTGGTTCTCAGATTAAGATAAGATGGTAAAGTTTAAGCCTAACTAGCCACTAAACTCACTCAAGACTCTTCAATCCTGGCAATTTAATTATTCAATAAAATAAGAAATAAGTGCCTTACCACTCTTAAGGAACGAAATAATTTCCAAGATTTTTTTTCTGTGTTTAACATCACATCTGCAAAACTCAGAAGAGCAACAATGCTGTCAAAAATGTTCCAGCCTCGGCGAAAGTAGTGGTAGGGATCCAGCGCAATGATTTTTAGGCACATTTCAGCCATGAAAATGCCAGCAAAAACCTACAGTGAGACAAAGAAAAATGAGAAAAGGAAGCTACCTCTTCTTGCAAATATACCTTTAATAATGGTCCAAGGGAATAACAGAGGTTACAAAGGAATAAAATATATTCTCACACTTGATATTATATACCCTGCAATCCATGAAAAAGCAATGTTTACCACTGTAGCATGAACCTTATTCTACCTTTGCCCCCTCTCTCCACCCCCTTCCATGATGTCCATTCCAGTGTCACCAAGCTAACAGACATCAAGATGGAGAATAAATATTATTTTCCATTTTGTTGAAAATAAAGTAAAATCGGCTTCTTGGCAGAGCAATACGAAGTGTCAAGCAATTCCTCCTCTGGATTCTCTTTAAGATACTAAAAACTACAAAATGGGGGAAGTACACAAGAGCTCTGAAGACTAAAGATAAATACTGTTCATAAACCAGAATCTAGGAGTTTACCTAACCACTCAATCTCAACACCTTGATAAGAAAAAAAAAAAAAAAATTTAAGGGCCCAGAGCAGAGAACTGAAAAACGTTACCAGGGATAGAAAAATGTCTTTGAGCAACCGAATATATAGGATAAACCCTAGGTTGGTTATGGTTGAAAGGAAAATTTGTGAGTCAGAATATAATCCTAAACACTCAGTGTAGGGTGTATCATTCCAGAACAAGCTATCAAAGAATTAAAAGGAAAGGCAGGAATTTAAAAAGCACTGAAAACTTTGTCTTTTCCATGGGATAAATAATTTTTTGTCTTTGTCTTTAACAATTAGATAAATATAGGCTTAAGTTATCCAGTAACTCCATCCACTAGGAGGTGATGAAAGATGATCCACTGACTCTGTTAAGATAGGGACTGTGACCATAAGGGTACAGCATTCTGCTTCCAATTGAAATAACACCATCAGGCCATTCTGGGTTACCTCATCAGGAAAGAGCTGAACACAATGGCATGGAGCCCAGAACACACCTGCCTGTTAGAAGATATTGTGTGTGTTAGGTTTATCATACAAAATGGAATCTAACGCAACCTATGCACACCCAAAGGATACTTCTTCCCAAAGGCAATATGGGGAAAGGAACCTAAATGCAGACTGTCTGTAAGGAGACCCAGGCTGGTGTTGTACTGCAGACTAACTGTATCCCTACTCCTGGGAAGGATTTGGAACCAAAGGTGACAGACACCTGGCTACAGTTCTACACTAACCGAAACTTGATGCATAGAAGCAGCTCTATGGACCAGCTCCTGATTCAATAGGTACTATGGCTCCTTGTCAATGTAAAAAATTAATTAAAAAGCACATACATACATACATACTGCCCGTAAATACTCTGCAATGCTAACAATGATCATCTTTGCCAGTAAGACCATAGGAAATGTTTCTTCTTTGTAGTTCCCTTACTTGTATTTTTCCTTATTTTTAAAATTAAAAAAAAATGCTTTTTAAATTAGAAAAATAAAACTTTAAGAAGAAAGGGCTAGACATTCTGGAAAGATTTTTTGCTAATTAACTCACCGGCAAATTAGAGTAGAACATTCACTGGGTAATTACCTATTATTTCTGATATTTTGGAGAAGATCAAAATTTTCTGCTGGAACTATGAATTAAAGTGAACAGTTCTGGAGTTCCTGTCGTGGCGCAGTGGTTAATGAATCTGACTAGGAACCATGGGGTTGCGAGTTCGATCCCTGCCCTTGCTCAGTGGGTGTTGCCCTGAGCTGCGGTGTAGGTCGCAGATGTGGCTCGGATCCCGAGTTGCTGTGGCTCTGGTGTAGGCTGGCGGCTGCAGCTCCGATTGGACCCCTGGCCTGGGAACCTCCATATGCCGCAGGAGCGGCCCAAGAAATAGTAAAAAGACAAAAAAATAAATAAATAAATAAAAAATAAATAAAGTGAACAGTTCTTGAAAAGTCTGCTGCCCTATCTTAGTTTTCCCAATTTAACTGAGACTAGATCCATCCAATGAGAAACACACTGAAGCAGGCTCAATTCTGGAACCCTACACCCACCCAACCCTGCAAGCCTTGTACACTACCTCCTAGGAAAGTAAACCTCCTGCAACTTCCAGGCTCTGACTCATCTTTTTAGGGAAAATTAACCTAGTAATGGAAGTCACATTATTTCATGACAAATGATGTCATCAATATCACTGGGGACCACAGTAGTCATTACCATGGATCTCTGAATATGGTTAATATTTTCCTGACTATATGAAATAGTTGCCTTTTAAGATATCTACTTGCTTCTGTCTTACCACTGAATGACTCTTTAGTCATCCATTAGATGACTAAAGAAACACCTTAACATACTAGAGGGTGAACACAGGCTCATGGAAAATTACTGAACTAGGTAAAAATAAAATCCTGATAGTCATCTTTTCCTTTTATTCCACCTAAGGGTACCAAAGACCTATGTTAAGTTAGGCCACTCACAAAATGTTTAGAATTTAAAGCAGTTACAATCCAAAGTTTGAAATATGTTTTATATTTTAAAAAGCCTAGCGTTACCAAATTCCCTGTGCACAACATAGTCTCAAAACTCGTGTCCATTTGGTAATGCTCCATGGCCAAGAAGATAGTGTTGATTATGATGCAGATGGTGATGGCCAGCTCAGTAAAGGGGTCGGTCATCACGAGTCTCAGCGCCTTCTTAATGCACAGCCACTGGGGGTTACAGTCCCACACCAGGTATTTGGATGCCAGGTTTTCCCCACATGGGAGGCAGGGTTCCTGTGATTTTTCTTGTTCTGAAGAAGGAGAATGAAAGAGCACTTGAGGAGTTAGCTCTGAACCAGTCTGCTCTTTGCCTGAGTGCATTCCTTCCTCTTCTCTAGCATCAACTATGTTACAACATGATCAGTGGAGAAGGGCAATGACACATAGCTTAGAAAGGTTTCCCACACACAACTCTCACATGGCATAGTCAAGTACAGCATGTCTGTATACTTATACTGAGCATCCAGGAGCTGGGCTGCACTGTAAGAGATACAGTTGGGGAAGTCGGCACTGACCGGCTGTGAACCCATGAGAGAGACAGGCACAACCCCAAGTTACATTCACTCAAGGCGGACCACAGTGAGGGGTATACCACAGCACAGGAAGGGCTTCCCTAGGGCTCAAGGGAAGGGTAGATATTCAGGCAGTGGCATCTATAAGCAATGAAACAAAAGGCACTCTATCAGCTAGTTGAGTCCAAGCTAGAAAGCAGCTGCAGCTCTGATTTCTACACAATTTCAGGGACTCATGAGGTGAGGAAACAGGCTTAAAAGTGCTAAGAACCCATCATTAAACCCATCTTGCTGGGACTTGAGTCCTGCCCTTGAACATCAACTTCTTAGCTGGGTCACTGTTACCTGTTAATCAGGTCCATCAGATGGTTCCAGCAGTCTACAAAGGTCTTCTCCTGTCCAACACCAGATTCTCACTTTAACTTCAATGACAACTATCACCTCCTGGAAACTTTTATGTCTTCTCTTCTTTAGCTGACTATCATTGCCACTGAGATTTCCTGTGACTGTCTAGCCTGAGTGGGAAGTCCTGTTGGTGCTCTTGGTCCCACCACTACCCAAGTGGCAGTTCAGGGTGGGCCCACAGGGAAGGCTCACTTCTTGCAAGTCATTTTGCTCACATGCTCCAAAAAAGCATGGGGAGTCACTCTGCAGGAAGTAGAGTGGGCTACAGGGGGATTCTGGGGGGCGGAGAGAGGAGAAGGGAAAGACATCATTGCAGTTAGGCTCCCCCTTGGAGAATGAGTTCTGGGAGGCAGCACTTACCATGCATGGTAATGGTGAGGATGCTGACAGCACTCAGCGCTCTCTGCCTTTGTAAGGGGTCACCATGCTCATCACTGTAGTCCACTGACAGATTCTGGGAGAGTCGTTTGGTTTGCTCTAGGAGGTGTGGCTGTAAGAGAAGGAATGGTGGAGAGACTTCCCATTGTGGTGCAGTGGAAATGAATCCAACCAGTATCCATAAGGATGTGGGTTCGATCCCTGGCCTTGCTCAGTGGGTTAAGGATCTGGCATTGCTGTGAGCTGTGGTGTAAGTTGTGGACACAGCTCGGATCTGGCATTGCTGTGGCTGTAGTGTAGGCCAGCAGCTGCAGCTCTAATTCAACCCCTAGCCTGGGAATTTCCTTATGCCAAAGGTGCAGCCCTAAAAAGTTAAAAAAAAAAAAAAAAGACATAGAGGGAAAGAAAAGGCATGGTGGACCTTCTCAGGGAAGGGCAACCTCTCCTCTAAACCTGACAAATTACTTTGTTTATTTTTTTTGATTTTATTTACTTTTTTTGGCTGTACCCACAGCATGTGGAAATGCTGGGCCAGGGATCGAATCCATGCCACAGCAACGACTACTCAGGATCCTTAACATGCTGCACCACAAGAGAACTCCCAATGAACTACTTTGTTTCAGTGCCACATGTAGCAAAGATGCTTGACTGACTTCAACTTCACAGCTGCCAAAGGTTCAGTTTTATTAATTCACATTTAATAAGTAAGAGAAATATGATTTGAACATTCATATTTCTTATGTATGCACGTTTCTTGAGTCATACCTAAAGAAATATTTCCTTCTCTGAGTTTTATTCATTGTCAACAAAGGGCAAAAAATAATTTACAAAAACTAATGAGGAGTTCCTGTCGTGGCTCAGTGGTTAACGAATCCGACTAGGAACCACGAAGTTGCAGTTCGATCCCCGGCCTCACTCAGTGGGTTAAGAATCTGGCATTGCCGTGAGCTGTGTTGTAGGTCACAGATGCGGCTCGGATCCTGCGTTGCTGTGGCTCTGGCATAGGCTGGTGGCTACAGCTCTGATTAGACCCCCAGCCTGGGAACCTCTATATGCCACGGGTGCCGCCCTGGAAAAGACAAAAAGACAAATAATAATAATAATAATAATAGTAATAATGGGCAATGGTTCCCATATGAAAGCAATAAAAAGTATAATTTAGAAACAATGTTTATAAGGGATGGAAATGGGGGGAAAATTTACAAAGGTGGACTGGGGCCAGATAGTGAAGTGCCTTGAATGGCTGCCTAAATAGACTTTGAATCAGTCAGTATCTAAAAAAAACAGTCAAAATAAATATCACAAAACGCATATACTACACTTCAAGCACTCTCTCAGGCTGTGTCCAAAAGCATATTGATTCTCACCTTACCTACAATTCTAAAGACTCCAGAGATTAAAAGACATAAACCTTCAGCTTTCCAGAAAATTCGGGCATTGTAACCAACCACAGCCTCAGAGGGAACTATACCTTTGTGAAAAGCTATTCTAAATGTAGCCTATAGTCTTTCTATAGCCATTTCCTGTTCTAGTTAAAGGGAAAAGACACCTTATATCAGGTGTCTGGGTCTTTGTCTATCGTTTTGTGAAATAAAGAAAAACTTGCAAAATATTTAAAAAATATATACTGTCTCTTCAATATGCTGTGGTCTGACAGCAAAGAAGCCTCTAAGCCATGAGATCTTTCCCTATCACTTGGTCAGAGCTGCTCACAGCAGTGGATGAGGTCTGTCCATCTACTTCTAGAGAGCCCCCTACCAACTCCCTTTCCCCACCCACCCTCTGCCTGCTTTATCTCCTTCCCATCTTAGGAAAGAGGCTCTGCCATTATTCCCTGGCCTGTATCAGCAACATTTTCCTCTCTTCTGACTCCTCTCTCCACAATTAAAACATGTTCAAACACCCTTCCACTTTAATGATAAGAATACACTTTTTTTCTATTGCACATCCTCTCATAGCTTCTTTTTTGCATCCTCCACTATCTACCCAATATCCTGGCTTGAATGCCCCACTGGCATCTCAAAATTGGCACATGAAAAGCTGAACTTGCCATCTTCCCCACCCCAGAACATGTTCTTTTTCCCATCTCAGTAAATTACTTATCAACAAGTCAGATACCCAAGCCATAAACGGACACCATCTCCTCCCTCTACGTCTAGTCAACTGTCAAATCTTTAATTCTGTAATCTATTACTGTCTTAATCTTCATTGCCCTAACCACAGTTTAAGCCAGTGTCACCTTTTACTTGGATCACTGCAATGACTTTTTTGCTTTTTAAGGCCACACTTGCGGCATATGGAAGTTCCCTGGCTAGAGGTTGAATTGGAGCAACAGCTGCTGGCCTATACCACAGCCACAGCCAGGCTGGATCCAAGCTATGTCTTTGACCTACACCACAGCTCACGGCAATGCCAGATCCTTAACCCACTGAGTGAGGCCAGGGATGGAACCCACATCTTCATGTATACCACTGAGCCATGATGGTATCTCCTACAATGACTTCTTAATTGGTTGCCTGCAGTCTCAACTTCCTAAATCTCTCTTCAATGCATTCAGGATTTCAAAATGTAAATCTGGCCATATCTTTTCCTTAAAACCTTTCCATAGTGTTTACTCTTGCTCTCAGCACAGAGAATGAACTGCCTAGCTGCTTGGCTTCAAGGCATTTTGTGATGTTCCCCATCTTTATCCTAGAGGTCCTTGCATCAACCCCATCTCTCCTCTCCCTCTCTGTCTCCCACTCTCTCTAACACACAGGCACACACGTACTTGCACATTTTCTACTTGGTCATATTCTGCTCTCCTTTGCTTCTAGGCCTATGCATATGCTGTACTCTCTACCTATAGTGATTCATTCTTCCTTCTACCTGGTTAAGTCAGCCTTTCAGCTTACACGCCGCTTCCTCTGGGAACCCTTTCCTGATTCACTGCTCTTTTGCTACCCCAGACAAAGCTTGGGTTGGTTGTCTGAAGCAGATGCTATTATTACATCCATAACATATCCATATGCCCCAAGGCTTTCTCTGGCAGCCCAAACACTTTTGTCCTAATACATAGCAAATCAGAAATACAGGATAATTATCTATTTCTTGACCCCAGAAGTCTTGAACCAATGATGGACCAAAATTGGTATATAAATACTCTTGTGCCCTCACTCCAGGGAGATTAAACTGGCTTAATACTATTAATTTGCCACCTTCTCTTCCACTTACCGCTTCTGTCCTCCCCTCTCAGTGCTCCTTGAGATCACTTCCCAAACAACCTACTTGTATCTAACCTCTGAGGGTTTGCTTTGAAGAACAAATATTGCTTGTCCTCTGTTCTTCCTCAGCGATTATCATGTCAGTCATCACTGAACATTAACTGCCCCCTTGTCACTAGTTGTCTGCATTATCTCATGTATCCCCAGGACCCACCCCCGTGCCAACTTGATAGTAAACACCGTCAACATTTTAATCAGATATCTGAAAATAAATGGATAACTGAATAGACACATGGATGCAGGAAAATATGTGCAAACGGATAAATGGATAAATGACTGAGTAGATGAATGAATCCTTTCAATTAGATTGACAACTTGACCTATCCCCCTGAACAGTGCTCAAGTATCATTAATCCCTTGGCCAAAACTTGCCTTTTTTGAAGAATCTTCATCAGAATCTGATCCTGGGACCTGGTCTTTCCCAGACTCTCTCAAAAAGAAGGATTTTCTTTTCTTATTACCAAATAACCTCCTCTTCTTTGGGGAAAAAGATGATGCTTCAAGAGAATTCAGTGAACTTCTGTCAATTCCCATGGCAACCAGAGCCTTAGAAAGTGAACAAAAGCAATTAATGAACAGATTACACCTAGCCACAGAATACTGCAAATGACCTCGACCTTGGTGAGCATTTGCTTCTCTCTTCTGCTGGCTCTGGACCATTTCAATTGCTCACCACCCAACTGGAATACACTAGCTTTGTCACTGTTTATCTGGGGAACATGCCCTGTTTGTCCATGAGATTGCAGCCCTCAAAGGCACGGTTGTCTCTCAGTATCTCTGTGTCACTAACCCTTAGTACAGTGTCTCCTATGTGCTAGGCACTCAATAAATTTTTGCACACGATGATGGGCTTCCCCCTGACAAATCTCTGTGGAAGATGAGAAAAAATATAATACATGGTCTCTGCCCTGAAATTTTATTATTGAATCTTAGAATCCCAGAATTGAAAAAGAATGTAAAGATGCCAGGGGAACAGTAAGAATGGCTTGTAAATACAATAGGAATTACAAGAAGGGAGAGATGATCATGACTATTATCTCTAAAGCCACCATATGACTGCTTTCCCAAACTCTCTCAAGCAAAATCCCTGAACACAAATATCTCCAGATTCCTACAAGAAAGCCTGGAGCAGAGCCTTAATTTATATACATGCATTTTATCCTCTAGCCAGCAATTTGGGATCTGTCTTTGAAGACTCAGGTTTCACAAAGTCAGAAATCAAAACCAAGGGCTTACTGTTCACAAGATCCCTGTGCTTGGACATCTTAGTGACAGATAGCAGCAGAGTGTGCAGGAGCTTAAACTCTCAGAAAAGTACCTGTTGGGAAATGCTGAGACCAGGCCTCATAGAGAAGCCTTAAGCCATCAGACCCCACAGCCTTTGGGGTCCCCCTAAGCAGATCCCACTGATACCTTGTGCCCATACCTCCTTCTCCTCTTTTAACAGCTGCTGGGCTTCCTGAAACATCTTCTCCTTGGCTTCCGTCTCAGCAGCTACATTCTTGTTCTGTTCCTCATAAGCCATGGTGACAACAGCCAGGGTTAAGTTAATCAAGTAGAAAGAGCCCAAGAATATGACCAACACAAAGAAGAAGACCGAGTAGAGCCCTGAGGTGCGCAAGGTCTGTAAGGGACAGAGCAACATGTTAACCTCTGAAGCCTTCCTCCTCAGAGGAGTGACTTTACCTCAAGCAGAGAGTATGCAGTACTAACTGTCTCTCTCCAGCACTGGTTGGCTCAGCTGTCCCCAGCATCATCTACTGCCTCCCTGGTCACCCTAGAACTCGTGACACCCTATCCCTCAGCAAGGAAATGCCATCAGTACATTCACACAAAAGTTCTAGTGACTTTCCTGTGACTTTCTCCAGGGTGCTTGCATTTTTTAAAGAAAAGAGGCAAGAGAGATGGCAATGCTGCACGAAAGCCGAAGCACTAGTGGTGGAAGTTCAGTCAGTGGGGAATTTGGAGAGGGGTGATATTTCTAGGAAGAGGAGGATTTTTTGCACCCTTCTTCCAAATATCACATTTATAGTCTTTTTTTGATGTTTCTAATGGAATTTCAGAATTTAACAACACAGCTATTAAGGATAAGAAATCAATGACAAAGTTGAAGGAGAGACGGTAGGTTATAAATGACAGAGAGAGAGATAGATGAGTGATGGGAGAGGGAGAGAGGAAGGCTGGGAGGGAGAAACCGAGAAAATGAGTAAATAGATAACCTGTCGATAAAGCTTCTCCCAAGAATCCTGAGTCATAAGCCGGAACATGGCAAGAAAAGACCAGCCAAAGTTGTCAAAATTCGTGTAATTATAATCAGGATTCCAACGAGTGTGGTTGCATTCAAATTGTTCAGAACAAGCCCTAGATATTGGAAACAAAGGAAAGAGGGAGAATTACATACTCTGCAGCCTGGCGTGCCCCTCATATCTTGCCCAGGGCACTGACTCTTCTAAGAACCATAGGCTGACACCCAAAATCTCTAGGTGAAGAGAATATCTGTACAGTGGTCATATCTTTCATCTTTCAAGTCTCCCAGCCTATATCTTGATGTGAGCATTCACAGACTTTTCAAACGGAGTGATTAGTAAGATATTTGTAGTTCTTCACTGAAAAATTAAATATAGTGACACAGTGAACACTTAAAAGGATACACAATGAGTATGATATCTCCTTCTCTACCTAGATACTCAAACCTACTTCCTATAGGCAAGAGATTTACAGTTACTTTAATTTCAAAAAGTCTTCTAAGAATATGAAAGTGCATATATATCTCAACATATATCTTTTTTTTTTTTGTCTTTGCAGCATGTGGAAGTTCCCAGGCCAGGGACTGAACCTGCGCCTCAGCAGCAACACGAGCCACAGCGATGACAACACCAGGTCCCCAACCTCCTGAATGACACAGGAATCCTGAGATTTGCATATTTAATCCCAGGGAAATTCTCTGTATTATTTCTTTGCTAATTTCCTCCCTTTCGTTTTATTCTGTACTCTATTTCTAGACTTCCTACTTAGTCAAAAGTTGAAACTTCTGGATTAATATTTATTCTCATATTTTCTGTCTCTTTTGTTGCTTTACCTGTTAATTCTATACTGATTTTTTGTTATTATCTCCTCTGTACTCCCCACCTCCTAGACATGCATTTGCACACACATGAACATGCCAAAACTCTTCAATCCACAAGTCTTGTCCTTTCCATCTCCTAAATGTTTTGGAATTCATCCATCAATTTCTCTTCATCTCTACTTCGTGACTCTCACCTGTATTAACATAACCTCCTAAGCGGCTGCCTCATCCACTCTATTCATCCATTTTCCATGAAGCAGCATAAGTGACTTTTAAAAATACCTAATCTGCTCAGATCTTGTTTCCTTTGTGATCAAGGTCAAAATCCTTGGCAGTGATGGGCTAGCAGGTCCTGCATGGTTGGCTCCCATCCCTTGCCCCTCTGCCCAATATGCTGCTGGGTTTCTTATTATCCCCGGCATCCTCCTGCCCCAAGACCTTCATCCTTGCTATTCCCACTATCTGGAATTCTTTGTTCTTTCTCCTCATCTACCAGAATCTCCCACTCATGCTTCAGAATCACACTGTAGTCACCACTCAGTCGGTCCCCAGGGAAGGAGGCAGTGAGCAAAGGTTGAAAACAAGGCCTGAGCCTTGAACAGAGGCCTGTCTGGGAGGGTGACCTCAGATCCGCCATCTCCTTAGAAACTATCATGTTATGATCAGGGTGGAAGGTCATGCACTAGGAGCTGGTTTACTGTAAATTCCTGAGCTTTGAGACTATACCTAGACGGAGAGAGCTGTGATTGGCACACAAGCTTAGAGAGATGAAGGTGCTAAAAAGACTAACTGGAAACCAGGGCTTCTGAATCTTCATGCCTAGGTGGCCCAATTCATCTTGGACTTTGCTTAGGGTAACCATACCTGCCCTGCATGGATGATGGATCCAAGAAGTACTGTTATGACAGCTATTGGGACCCTACTGAATAAAACACAGTGGATGCAGTGTGTCCTGTGGAGGATCATTCTACAGAGCTCACTAAACTTTGTAATAAATTAAAGTCTATTAAGTATTGTGAGTTTGACCTAATCCAAACCTGTGACCACCACAAGCGGCATTAGAGAAGACTTCCCTAATTTTACAGCTAGGTTACATCTCTGTAATCTCTCTCTGTATCCAAATGTCTCTCCTGTAACCCTCATCATGCTTTCAAGGATTTACTGTACACCTCTATTCCCTAAAAGATGTGAATTTCAAAAGGGCAGCACTCCTTTGTTCATACTTGGATTCCTTGCGCCTAACATAGAGCTTGGCACACTATTGGCTCTTGAGACATGTTTGTTATTGGGAAATGAATGTAGTTTATTTCATCAGAATGTCTAGCATATTATCTTAATTTGAAAAACACTGAATAAATCTTATTAGTATAGAGCAGTAATACCCTGGAAGAAGGAGGGGTGTTCCCAAAGGGCTAGAGGTGAATGTGTATAAACACAAATACAACAGTGTGTGTAATTAGAGGCAGCGGTGGTCACAGATCAAACAGAAGCATGGTCAGATAGTCTTGTATCAGGGCCATACCATCGAAGAGGAAATAGGTCTAAAGGGGCTTTCAGTCATAATGTCTTTTCTTATCTTTGATAGTCTTGAATATTCATTTCGTAAAATTGACATATCACCATGTTTTCAGCAGGTTTATTATCAGATACAAATTTGATATAATTTGGGGGGAAAATTTATTTCTAAACACATGGAAATAATTAACTTAGTCATACACATCTAAACTTGCTTAGACACATGAAATAATCAGTTGTGTTTGAGAACTACCACCACTGCTTCCACATGTCATTAAAGATGTCTGCCACCTTACTTCAAAAGGTTTTGGGAGTTCCCATCATGGCTCAGCAGAAATGAATCTGACTAGTATCTATTAGGCCTTGCTCAGTGGGTTAAGGATCCGGCGTTGCCGTGAGCTGTGGTGTAGGTCACAGACACAGCTCAGATCTCGAGTTGCTGTAGCTGTGGCTCTGGCTTAGGGTGGTGGCTACAGCTCCAATTCGACCCCTAGCCTGGGAACTTCCATATGCCTTAGGAGCAGACCTAAAAAACAACAAAAAACAACAACAGGTCTAGAAGTATTCTGTTTGGAAAAAAAAAAATGAAGAGTATCAACATCTTACCTGCTACCCATCCAGGTGCCACACATTCTGAATTCATTGGCATTTTTCTTTTCAAAGCAATATTCTGAGAAGGAAAGAATCATAAACTCAGGTTTAAAAAAAAAATCAAAGGAAAGAGAATAGCAAGTATCTCAGATTGTGCTAGAAAGAAATGGCTCAGAATCCTCCAAAATGTTCAAAGAGGGTATCCAGAAAGGAACTGGAGATTAAGCCCTCAGGAAGGAGCAACAGAAAAGGAGGGAAAAGGAGAAAGAAGGAGAAGCAGCAAGAGGAAACAGTGGTCCCACCACCACTTTGCCTCTCGGTACATAGAACTGAACCAGAGACCACCCTGGGAGAATCTGGACACAGGATTAGCCCATGAAAAGCTCATAAACCAAGAGAGACATGGAAAAAGTGTAGCCACATGAGAGTCAGACACATGAAACTGATACAGCATTGACCTCAGTGTGGAAAGGGTGAATATAAGAAGCGATATCATCTGAGAAAATACTTAAGGAGGGTGGGGCTGGGCAGTTGTTCATTCTTCCAAATGCAGGCATTCTGCAGATTTCTGCAAAACATGGCAAGGAAGCAGGCAGAGATGGATGGTGACACCACATTCAGAGAAGTGGCTTCAGCCTTTTCCTTTTCCATGGAAACCGAAAGAATGAAGCAATTCTCTAAGAAATGCATCTGTCCACATGAGAATCCTGGAGTGACAAGTCAACACTGACTCCTAAGAAAATGTATAATGCAGATGTGTAGATATCATGAGAGAGGATAAATAAAAGTTAACTATGCACAGGAGTTCCTGTTGTGGTGCAATGGAAACGAATCCAACTAGGAACCATGAAGATGCAGGTTCGATCCCTGACCTCGCTCAGTGGGTTAAGGATCTGGCATTGCTGTGAGCTGTGGTATAGGTCACAGACATGGCTCAGATCCAGCGTTACTGTGGCTGTGGCGTAGGGCAGCAGATGAAGCTCCAATTGGACCCCTAGCCTGGGAACTTCCATATGCCACGAGTGTGGCCCTAAAAAGAAAAAAAAAAGTTAAATATGCACAAAGCAAGGCGTGAAAGGTAGTATATTTTTACCTTTATTGTCAGAGTCACAATCTTTACTGACACATTTCTGGTCCAGGCTTCCCATAAAGAGCTGCTGACCCACAAGGGCAAAGATGCTGAGGCAAAAGAGAGTCAGGATCATCACATCGACAAGCTTCTTCACAGAGCGAAGCAAGGCCCCAACAATGACCTTCAGACCTAAGAAGAAGGACAGGTGTGGGAAGAAGCCCCCACTCACTCACTCACTCGCTCTCTCTCTCTCTCACACACACACACACACACACACACAAACTCACACAAGACACAAGCAAGGAGCAGAGAGGGAGCAGCAAAGCCTCTAATGTTGTCTGATTATGGGCTGAATCAGAAACTAGCCTGACCTAAGATTCTGATGCCCTAAGTTCTAGTTCCAACTCTGTACCTTAGAAGCTGTGTCCCCCCAAATTGTCCACCAGTCTAGGACTGAGCCTCTTTATCCTGCCCCACACCTAACAGAGAGTTGCTCTGAAGAGCAAATGAGAAGACTGTGAGCAGAAACAGGCCACACAGACATGACTTATTTGCAGCTGCACAGGTACCTCTACAACCATGGTGGAGTATTAAGGCCAAAGTGAGACCTCCTGAGAGAAGGAGCCAGAGCTATATTTAACATTTAGTAGTTACTATCTACTATAAGGTGCACAAGGTTCCATGAGATATAGCTAAATTAGGGGGCAGGAAGCTGGAAGGAGGAGCTTTGCCTAGACCCAAATAATGAGAATGTCTTGGGGAAAAACTTAATAATACTTATAATACTTACAATAGGGTGGGGTTTTTCCCCCCCCATTCATTCAAGAAATATTTACTAAGGATCTGTGTCCACGGTGTGTTGTTAGGCTGCCAAAGTTATAAAACAAAAAGGACATGGTCTTGTAGTATGCTGGTAACCATTTAAAATCAGCTCTCCGGGGGAGTTCTTTTATGGCTCAGTGGGTTAAGGACCCAGCATTGTCACTGAAGCAGCTTGGGTTGCTGCTGTGGATGGGTTCGATCCCCAGGCCAGGAACTTCCACATGCCAAGGGTGCAACCAAAAAAAAAAAAAAAAACCCGCTCTCTAGGAGGAGGAGAGGATGCAGGAAAGGTCCTCATTTGCAGCAGTGTTTAAAGATGTCCTTGTTTGCTGAATTCCATAGTATAAATCCCTCTTTTCCCTCCATAGGCCCCTCTTTCCCAGCTGGTTGCAAGCTACCAACACAATGTCCTTTGATGCAGAGTTGGAAAAAGATGTGCATAGTTGCTGGGCAGCCAGAAGGAGTCAGCCCCAGCATACCACTGAGTTACAGGCTCTGCTCAACATAGCTGGAGATAAACCATCAGATGGGATCTGTAACGTATGGGATGACACTAAGTGACAAAGTTGCAGCTGATCAGTGTAAACCATGAATGGTAAACGAGAAAACAAAGCAGCAAAGCAGCACCTGCGAGGAAGCCAAGGCCACAGCAGATGACCTTCCCACCAAGGGTGATGCCATATAGGAGTTACACTTGGGCCAAGCTGAGACACTCACTGGATTCACCACTGCATGCATATTCATACCAAGATCAAACTCTTCCTACATGGTTGAGGGCACCAAACATGGTGATACTCTAACCTCATCTAAGCCCAATTTCTATCTATAACGAGAATACTGAGTCTTCTCCAAAGCAAGATGAGATGACTGATATCAGAATAATTTTTTCATAGTCCCAAAAAGATTGTACTTCATACCCTTACTTTCAAAAAGCATCCAGGGAATCTCATGTGTTTCATGAGTCAAAATGGAGACTATGTTGACCTGCTCCTCTGCTCAAAGCCCTTGCATGGCTACCATTTCTCTCCGAGCAAAGCCCAAGTCCTCTTGGTGCTTATGTGCTGCCTTTTCACTTCCATGGTCCCTCCTCTATGATCTGGCCCCTCACTCTGTCTACTCTACTCCAGCCCCATCAATATCTTTTCTATTCTTTGGTCTTTGGACTGGCTGCTTCCTGTGCTGAGAACACTCTTTCCCTTATATCTGCTTGTGAAACTTTCTCTCATCACCAATCTACTCACATCTCACCTTCTCAAGGACACCTATCCTGACCACCCCACTGAAAACTGCAGCCTGCTTCCTGGATCCTTTGTGACTTCCAAGAGCCCCCATGTTGTCTCCTTTTCCATTTTATTCTTCCCTGTCATATATCACTTTATAGCATGCTATATAATTTACCTATTTTTTTTATAGTTATTGCTTAAGTCTGTCTTTCAACCCCCCACCTAGAATGTAAACTCCATGAGGGCAAAGACCTTTGTACATTTGTTCACTGATATATCCCAAGCAGCTAGCATGGTACATGTTAGGTGCTCAATACATATTTGTTGAATGATTAAATAAATGAATAAAGCATTTTGTTTGCAGTTTACATGATGTATTGAAAAATTTTAACTATTCTCTTTCACTAAGAGCCAGCGTTAAAAATTAGGGTGACTTACCTGAAACTACCGAAATTGCTTTCAAAGCTCTGAACACTCGGAAGGTACGAAGTGATGACAGACTGATGCTGCTGACCTTATCTTCTAGCGAATATGATACAAACCTACAAGACAAAGCACAAGGAAAGCCTGGGCTTGCTCAGTCCTCCAGCTGCCCCGCACATCTCCACAAAGACCATAAGTAAGCACAGCCTGGTGTCTGTGTTCATCAGCATGAAATCTGCAACCTCACCTCCCAGACCCACTTTCAACTCAGGACCTGGCACTATCACTCTTTACTGCTATGGACCATAGATTGCATAGGAGGCTGTTCTTAGCTAATCTTTGTGCTTGGACATGGATGAAGATTCCTTGAAATAGTCACTGCAGTTGTAACTAAATCCAAGGATAAACAGAAATCAATTTAAACATTTATTGCGTACCAAGTTCCAGGCCCCAGTGCCCTTCCCTAAGGAATCACCATCTGGCCAAGCCCAGAAGGAGCCTAAGAGGTCTGACTCCAGAGCCCACACTCTTCTCTACTGCACTACACCATCTTTCAATAACCAAGAGCACCCAATCACTGGACCTTGCATGCAAAACTCTGAAATTAACAGCACCTACCTCAAAGAGCACTTGTGAATATAAAAGGAAAATAAATACAAAGTGCCTAAGACAATGGCTGGCACAAATGAAATCATTTTAGGGTTATTATTGTCATTATTATTGTGCTGGCAATTGGCCATTGCTCCTCTTGCTTATTATTTTGCTGACTCATGAATCTGGCATCCTCCTCATTCAGACACCAAATTGATGTCCTTTCCTTAAGGAAGAACTTCAGCTTTCACCTCATACCATATACAATAATGAACTCAAAACGGACCATGGTCTTAATTAAACACAGGTGTCAAAATGACATTTCTAGAAGAAAACATGAGAGAAACTCTCTATGGCCTTGCAGCAGACAAAGAAGTTCTACATTCCTTGGTCCCTCCTACACATTCTGACAGGCCAATATATGCACAGCTCATATGCAAGCACTCCCTGTAGCAGGTTACGATGGTCATTAAATGCCTCACTTCCCCTTTGGACTGTGAGCTTCAAGAGGGTGGGAACGACACATGATATTTTTCTTCACAATCACAACCCCTGTATCTTGCACAGAGCCTGGCCCTTAACAGGCCAGTGTTTGATGAATGAGTGGTTAAAAAAGTAAGACCATGAGTACTGGCCCAGATATGTATTTGAATGTGTCAAGGCCTCTGGCCAATTGTCTCCCTGGCACAGTTCAGTGCCTACCAACACTGCACTCAGAGTTCTAAGTTTTACTCAGCTGTATGCAGCCATTCATGCAGATCTGCAGAGCCCTGATGGAAGCCAAGGGGCTTCTTTCCCACCCCAAGTCACTTCAGTAAAAATCTTTAACATATTTACGCTGTTGCAATGACAATGGAGTCCAGCCAGTTCCATGGATCTCGAAGGAAAGAAAACTCATCCAGAATAAAACCTCTTGCCAATATTTTAATTAATGCTTCAAATATATAAATTCCAGTGAAGATATACCTACAAAGCAAATCATTCAGAACAAGAATATAAGTGATGTGAAAATGAGAGAGCCCATCTGTATGAGCTGTTATGAGGTCAAGTGATTAAGATGGTAAATTTGATGTAATGTGTATTTTAATCACAACTTTTTTTGGCTATGCCTGTGGCATGAAGAAGTTCCTGTGCCAGAGATCAAACCTGTGTCACAGCTGCAACCCAAGCCACAGCAGTGACAAGATCCTTAACCACTAGACCACCAGGGAACTCCTGATTTCTTTAACGGGATGGACAACAAGGCAGAATCCAGAGAGATCTCCCACAGGAACTCCCTATCACAAATTTCTTTAAAAACAATTTCCATTTTCTTCCCTTAGTCCTTCATCATGTTATGTCTGCTAATTTATTTCCCTTCTCCCTCTTCTTTCATAAAACCAAAAAAAAAAAAAATACACTATCTCTCTTGTTACTATCCAATAAAAAAATTCTGAGTTAGCACACGTGTGCGTGCACATGCACGCACACTGTTCCACATCTAGGACAGAAATACTCAATTCGAACAACCTGTTGTTTCACAGTAAAAGAAGTGGACTTTTTCTGGTAGAATATATAGCCATTGTCAGCCCTCAAAGCTCAAGAACTAAGGTCTTGGGAACTTGAAAACTCCCAAAACAGCCAAGTCTAAGCAGAGTCATGAGTCTGCCTTAGGCAAGAGCTACTTCTGCTTCAGCTTTATTCTGAACTGCTCACTGTTGGGTGACAAATGAACACAGTAGATTAATTAATGTCTGCCTGAAACACCATCTTTTAAACTCAGGTATAATTTATAAAACTATAGGCATTTTGAAAAAAGGCTGCAATTGCAGATGTGTGGGATTCTGCAAATCTTCATCTAAAATCTCAATCAAAACAAGACAGTCACCCCTGACTGCTTTTTCTGCCTGGCCATCTGGCCTTCCACCTCCTACCCCCACCATTCTTTCTTTTCCAACAGAACCCTGGACAATGGTGGGACGTGCGGCCCAAGACAACATCTGCTGTGGAGTACAGCCATGCCCACCAGCAGGAAGCAAGGCCTAGGAACTCTGTGACAGGGACACCTCGACCTACCAGGCAAATCAGGCCTCTGGAGTGTGTCACTATCATTTCAACCATAGTTAGGGTATTCAGTCAGAGCATGGATGTCCAGCTAGTAAATTCATTTCTAAGACTCTATTCTAAGAACATAATGTTTTTTAAAAGCTCCTTTTGCCAAAAGATGCTTGCTGCAATGCTATTTATAGTAGTAAAATACAAGAGCAGTTAAGTAAATTATGGTTTAGTCACCTGGTAAAATATTGTATAGGCATCAAAATGGACTCCTATCAAGCCTTCATAAGCACAAAAAACCCATTTAAAACTAGACATAAAATTTGTATATGTGTTGTTTAATTACGACTATAATTTTAAGAGTCCCCATGGTGGCTCAGCAGTAACAAACCCAACTAGTATCCATGTGGACATGGATTCAAATCCCTGGCCTCACTGTGGGTTAAGGATCTGGCACTGCTGTGAGCTACAGTGTAGGTTGCAGATGTGGCTTGGATCCCACATTGCCATGGCTGTGGTACAGGCTAGCAGCTTCAGCTCTGATTCAGTCCCCAGTCTGGGAATTTCCATATGCTGCAGATGTGATCCTAAAAAGACAAAAACAAAAAACAAAAACCTAACTTTAAAAGGACTTTAGGAGTTCCCCAGTGGCCTAACAGTTAAGGATCTAGAGTTGTTACTGATGGGGTTTGGGCTACTGCTGAGATGCAAATTCGATCCCTGGCCTAGGAACTTTTATATGCTGCAGATAGGGCCAAAAAAAAAGAAAGAAAAAGAAAAAGAAAAGGCCTTTAAGACAATTGCAAATATACATATATAAAAATGAAACTGACTCAGTCAGCATTTGTGTTGGGAAATTGGGATTATGGGTGATTTTTTCTTCTCTCCACAGCTAAACTCTGATGCAATAATAACTCTTTTAGAGGTATTTGTTAAAAACATAGGACATATTCGTGCAAGACAAAGACTTACTCAGCACTGTCGGTGTCTACAGTACTGCTCTTCTTCCCATGAGCTGTGGCCATGAACACACAGTTGATGACGACGGTGCAGATGATAAACATGCTGAACAATGTGACCCGAGTCTGTTAAGTCAGGTGCACTGCAGGATGGCATGTGTCAGTAGTTATTGTAGTGGAGGCTGTGGGTGTCCCTGCAGAGCCCCATTTCTGCAGGTACATCTGTGCTCTGTGATCGTTGGTTGAGAACAACTCATAGCTGTCCCCTCCCTTAAAGAACTATCCTCAGCCAAATGGCAGTCTCCTCACCCTGGAGCAGTCTCCACACCCTTTCCACATGTCTGATCAACACAGCTACAAAAACCTGGCCTCTGCCTTCCAGGCATGGCAGCCCTGTCATATAATTTGTGCTCCAGAACTCCCTGTGGGCTCAAGGTGATGGCTTGATACAGGCTCAGCTGAAACCCTGTCCTTACCTGGCTTCTCCTTTTGCTTCATGCTGCTTCCTCCTTCCTTCTCCAGAGAGCACTCCACTACTAGAGCACATAAATAATAACCCCATCTCAGGCTCTGCTTTCAGGGAACCCAACCTAAATAGGTATTCCTTACCATTGTCCTCAGCACTTCATTATGCCTACCAACCCACATTTTTTTCACCTCCCCCAGTGTAAAACTGCCTAGTATCTTCCCACCCCCTGCACACAGCAGAAACACCTAATAATTCCTACCTGTCTTTATCCTTTAAGACTGAGGCTGCAAACTCAAAGTCTTAAGAGTCTGGACAATCATACAAATGGGTGAAATGGGCTGACGCTGGATCCCAAGGAAGGGTGGAGATGTGGTGAAACATTCCCTCCTAAAAGAGGCAGCTGTTTCACACTATACCAATTTTTGCCAGGTAGGAATGCAGACCTAGCCTTGAGAGAGGTTCTATATTTCAAGAGAAGCTGAAAATATGGACTTTTAATGCTAAAAAGTTTTTCTTAAAAATCTTTAAACATTGTACTTCTAGCACATGTTTATCAGTCAGCTATCAGGGTGCACAGGTTACCACCTTAACAAGCTTTATTTGGGTCTCAACCTAGATGTTACTTTCTCCAGGAAGCCATCCTTATGGCCTCCAAAGCACACCAGTACCTCTCCACATTCCCACTTCCCGACTGCTCATCTCACTAAAGAAATTGCCTGCCTTTTAACTTGTCTCCTTCTGAAGCCACAGGATCCCAGATGGGGGCCATGCCTTGTTCACACCTAGCAGTAGCATGGCCCTGTCAGGCAGCAAGTGTACTCAGCCAGTATTTGCTAAAAGAATGAGCTGTTTCCACTCAACAAACATGTGAACCCCTGGGTTTTGTGCACCCTTCTCATCACCCAGACTTAGTAAGGAAGCAACAAAAGGATATGAATGGACTGAGATTCTAATGGCTAAACTTCTGATTGAACTGAAAGGCCCAAAAATGAACAAGGCACGTTTGGCACTGAAGCGGTAGATTGTTCTATTTTTGTTCAACACCATAAACGTCTGCAAAAAACAAACACAACAGAAATTACATGCAGTGAAAAAGCAATATTTATCATGGTTCATTTAGAGAAAATTCAGTGGAACTACAGGTTGAGCTGTGGCTTGTCTTATTATGATGACTAGAGCTTCTGACTGGAGAGCTATCTTCCAAAGCCAGAGGTACTTTCTGAGCAGCATACACTGTGACTCCACCCATGTGGTTTAGGTCTTAGAGTCCCAAGACGCTGATCTACTGAAAGTTAGCCCTCATTCCTAAAGCAATTGTTGAACTGTAGACTGTCCACCCAGTGGAATACTCTAGAGGTCCCAGAAATAAAGCACATGGGCACTGCAAATAAAGAAAACAGAGGCAAAGAGTAACAACAGGGCACACAAAACCCTGTATTGTACTCTGTGGTATATATTTATGAATATAAGAACGGGAAGAGAACTTAAAAAGCTAGAAGTAGAACCGAACATTCATATTTGGCATTTATTTTAAATTATTTTGATTACTAATGAAAACTCTGTACAGAATCTTAGAATAGTCAGGGACTTAGAAAGTCCATGTTGTTATGGCTGAACAGTCCTGTGTGAAACAGTCTGCCAATAAACTCTAACTTTGAGGATCTTCAATTAAAAAAGTCTTGACAGGGTCCCAGACTTGCTCTTCCATTCCACCCCTGCCCCTGGACACAGATATAGTTGTCTGTGGTTCTAAACTGGCAGGGGAGGCCCCACAGAAGGCAACGGAAATTCATGTGAGTGTTGGGTTATCTGTCATAGTCACTGGAGGCTTTACTGCTATAGTGAGTACATTCAGGGATGCTAAACCGAGGACAGACCCATCAAATGGTACAATGACCACCTGAAGTGTCCAGTTGGGCCCCAATGAAAAACACCAAACCTGAGCCCGTTTCCTCCTTGCATGTCTTCCTGGGCTCTGGGCATGAACGTGCCACAAGACAACAACCTATCCCCAACAGGTTTTTTTTTTTAATTAAAGTATAGTTGATTTACAATGTTGTGCCAATTTCTGCTGTACAGCAAAGTGACCTAGTCATACATATGTACATACATTCCTTTTCTTATATTACCTTTCATCGTGGTCTATCCTATGAGACTAGATATAGTTCCCTGTGCTATATAGTAAGACCTCATTGTTTATCCATTCTAAATGTAATAGTCTGCATCTACTAACCCTACATTCCCAGTTCATCCCACACCCTCTCCACTCCCCCTCGGCAACCGCAAAACTGTTCTCTAGGTCTGTACTCACAGGCTTCTAAGATCAACCCTCAGGCCTCCCCATTTCCTTTACATTATAATCTGGCTGTCCCCTTATGTGTCCCCAAAATCTGTCACAGAACTAGAGTCATCCCTGTCTCCTGTGTCACTGTTCCTTCAGATTTTCAAAAAGTACTACTTGACATGTAATCCAGAATATTTTCAGATGGGAAAGACAAATCTTGTCACTCAGGCACAGAAGCAGTGCAGTAGCTGCACTGAGCTGCCTTGGCTAAGGTACCAGAACTTCAGCCACTGCTAAGCATTAACCTTCCTTCACTGAGCTGCTAGAATTTACTTGTCTGCTGGCCATCTAGCTACAGGGAAAATGTGGACTAGGATGTTCTCTGCTGCCTCTATAACAAAATGAAATGGGCCACAGGATTCTTTAAAATCTATGAGTCCAGGAGTCTAAGACTCACTTGGGGGATTCTGCGCCCTACCTTCGGACACAGGAAGATAATTTTAGGGCAGAGAGCAAGCCCTGGGGATCTGGGTCACCTCAGATTAATAGGTGGCAATGATATGGCTCTGCATCAATGCCCTTTTATTTTGATATTTTATTATTGCCTCCTCTGACTTCTTTAAATATTTCCACTAACGGTGTGTTTTACTACACGCACCAGGGTTTTAATGATTTAAATGATAGCTGCTCTTGTCTGCTTGCTGATCCAACTCCACCTATTTCTCTGTAGCTCTTCAAAGATGGAAGCTTCGAAAGAGAGGATGTGACCTTCGACTATAGACAGAGCTATTGGGTTTCAGTGCCAGCTCCACCACTAACTGGCTATTTGACCTGACATAAGGCAGTTCTTCATCGAGGCTCTGTTTTCCTTCTCTGTGGGGGGGAGTGCTAATGACACCACACACAGCTCACATGACTGCTTAGGTCGTGGGTGTGCAGAGCTCTGAACAAGTAACATGTTTCCTGATTTAAAGGGAGGACCCAGGCTGAAAGGAGATGGTCCTAGAACATCCTGTCTTCTCAGGACTATTTTCAACACACCAGTAACACCAGTTATACCTGATGGTTAGGACACCCCACGGAGGTACCTTATGATTTCTGTAGAATGGGTCCAAATCTTCCAGGGGCTTCGCTATCAGCTCAGGGGGAATGTCGCCATAAAGCTTGGGTAACTTTCTGGAGACTTTTAGGTCAAGTTGAGGTCGATGCTGGGGTTCTGGTGCTGTCTGGTCTTTGGAATTCTTCTTCTCCTTTTGGGTGGCAATTTGCTTCTCAATTGCAGCCAGAGAGTCAGGAGTGAAGGGGCAGAAATTCCGTGCATCTGGGAAGATCACCGGGTAGCATCTGTCGTCCATTTTCACCGTTGGGGCAGAGACAAGCAGCAGCTCCTCAGAGAGTTCTGACTGGTGGAAATCACGCTGTCTTCCCTGGGATTCCACTCTCCAAGGACAATATCATGGGGTCTACAAGAGTTGAGAATGAGGTTGGGGGCTTGGGAGCTCATTAGCTGTGGGGAAGGTCAGAAGAGGTGACCACCACTGTGGATGTAGCAGGAGCTTTGGGCATAGGTGAGACCTAAACAGGGCATCATTCCTGAAGGACCCGGGTGTAGGTGAGAAGTTGAGTTCAAGATCAAGAGGTACAAGAAGCTTGGTCTCTAAAACTGAAACCTAAGCATCAAGCAAGACAATAAACCTGAACTAGCTGAACTACTGAAATGGAACCTGTGAATGGGAGACAAATGACTTCAGTGTTAATGGGAGAGAAAAGAATAGAGAATCAAATGGGTCATAGATGGGGGCTGCACAATCAAAACTATGAGTTCATGAGTCTTTCTTCACATTTGGTCAGCAAAGTTCCTAAAATGTGTTGGAATGGAAGCAAAAGAGCCATAAACACAAGCATGAACATACACTAACATCTGTGATCATGTGCCAGCTCCCTTACTTCTGAGACCAGATCAGGCAGAAGCAAGACCCCAAGAAAGCAGAAAGGACTCACCAAAGCTAATAGGGTCACTCTGACATGAGTTAATAGCTCTCCCAGCCCCTATCCCTAACAACCCTTTCTACAAGGACTTTCTCTATAGCCTCAGGTTTAAGACTAGACTCCAAGAAAAAGCAGTAGTGTTTAAGTTAAATGCATTTATTCTTCATGCCAGGCATCCTCTTCCTCTATAATTTACTGCCAATTTAGGATTGACTCCCATGCTACTCCAGGGAATTACAGTGAGGAATACAACAAAGGACTGCTTTATTCATTCAACAATCAAGTGCTCGATATCTGTCCCAGGCACAGTGCTAGGTGCTGATGGTGGAAAAAACCCAGTCCCTCCTCCAGGCCCTACAGTTATGCTGCCCTACTATGGTGGAGAAGACGGATAAAAGACAAGAAATTACATCAGAGTAAGACCAATGCTACTATAGGAAGAAATAGAGTGGACTATGTCTGTGCATAGCACATGCATTGGATATGCATCCAAGTGGTTCTGCAGAATCAGGAATGGCTTACCAAATCTTTAATGTCTCCACTGAGACCTGAAGGAGATGTAAGACTTACAGAAGAAAAAAAGCGACATTAGAGTATTACAGGGGAAGCAAAGAGCATGTACAAGGACCCTGCAGTGGAAAGAAACACGGTGTCCATCAGCAAGTTTCGTTTACTCGGAATGGAGATTTTTGTGGGGTGTAATGGCCAGGTAAGGCTCCAATCAGAACTGAGAGAGCACAATTACAGTGGGGGCCTGTAATCCTTAGTAAAGTTCATGGACTTCACCCTGAGGATAACAAGGAGTTGCTAAAGGGTGGCTTATTACTATTATTATTACAGAGGAGTAACACTATCTTTTAAAAAATATCCCTCTTGCTGGTGAGAATGGATAGGGATTGGGATAGGGGAATGACGGAGTTGAAAAGGTTGGTATAGGAGGAATGAGCTTGGAAACTGTTGCAGCAAATCATAACCACTAAAGACAACCTAATAGAGTGGATGGATTCGAGAGTCACTTAGGAAACAGCTCTGATAAGGAGTTCCCTGGTGGCTCAGTGGGGTAAGGATCCAGCATTGTCACTGCAGTGGCTCGGGTTGCTGCTATGATGCAGATTTGATCTCTGGCTCAGGAACTTCCACATGCCATGGGCAGCACCTCCGTACCACAAAAAAAAAAAAAAAAAAAAAAAAAAAATTTTTAAAGAAAGGAAGAGAAATAGTCTTGACAAATGATTCATGGGAAGAGAGGGATTTGAGGGACAGGAAGGAACCAAGGCTCTTGGCTTATGCAAGTGACTCAACAGTACTGCCACTTGCTCAGACAGAGAGCACTAGGGGAGAGAGCAGCTTTGCTGGAATAGATTCAGTTTATTTATTTATTTATTTGGTTTTGGGTTTTTTTTTTGTTGTTTTGTTTTGGCATTTCTTGGGCTGCTCCCGCGGCATATGGAGGTTCCCAGGCTAGGGGTCGAATCGGAGCTGCAGCCACTGGCCTATGCCAGAGCCACAGCAACGTGGGATCCGAGCTGCGTCTGCAACCTATACCACAGCTCACGGCAACGCCAGATGGTTAACCCACTGAGCAAGGGCAGGGACCGAACCCACAACCTCATGGTTCCTAGTCGGATTCGTTAACCACTGCGCCACAACGGGAACTCCTGGAATAGATTCAGTTTAAAACACATCAAGTTGAAGCTGCTGATGTGACCTACAAATGCAGAGAACCAGGAGATAACATGAATACAGAGAAATCACAGTTTATACACATTAGGCTCTGAAAAGAGCATGTAAGAAAAAATAAAAAACAAAAACATCATCAAAACTTCTCTTGCAAATCCTTCAGGAAGGTACCATACCAAAGAGGCATCCCAAGTCATTGGTCAACAAATTTAATGCAGCCAGATTTTCTCCCAGTGTCAGAACCAGTCACTCTTTCTTCAGTGAAGCCCCAAAGCAGCTGGATTGTGTTTAAAGGCCACAATAAAGGCAACATACATGTCTTTAAACACACTAAAAGTAATGCAGTGCTCATAATGCATACAGCGCTCACACAATGCGGTGCTCACAAGGCATGCAGTGAGCTGTATGTCAACAGAAACCACATATGGGAAGCAAATTCAGTGTATCCTGTTCTGCATTCATTAAGGGTCAAGCTCTTTGAGATGCACATAGATGATGGAATTGACTATACTACTTAAATTATTCTCTTTCCATTCCCCTCCTCTCCATCCCTCTACTCTTCCATTCCACTCCCTCCACCTCATAAACATATAACATTGAATTTGTATAAATGAAGTGAGCATAAAATGAGACTCCACTGTATTTGGTACTAGAGCTCATAAAAGACATTTAACACAAGGATGAAGTCTTTTTCAGTAAACAGCATAGGAATCCTGGTTGATCCTATAAAATGGATACGCCAAGAAAGACCCGGGATGCCAAAAACTGGACCTTGTGCTAAATTTCAGCAGAGTCCAGTGGAGGGCTGCTGCCATAATAATGACACTATTAAAAAAGAAACTAGATACTCTGGCCCTGCTGCTCTGACCCTAGGGTATTCTGCCTGGGTTTCTGAAGCAAAGACACTTGATAAAAATAAATAACACAGGAGTTCCCGTCGTGGCGCAGTGGTTCATGAATCCGACTAGGAACCATGAGGTTGCGGGTTTGGTCCCTGCCCTTGCTCAGTGGGTTAACGATCTGGCGTTGCCCTGAGCTGTGGTGTAGGTTGCAGACACGGCTCGGATCCTGCGTTGCTGTGGCTCTGGCGTAGGCTGGCGGCCACAGCTCCGATTAGACCCCTAGCCTGGGAACCTCCATATGCCGCAGGAGCGGCCCAAGAAATAGCAAAAAAAAAAAAAAAAAAAAAAAAAAACACAAAATAAAACTGACAACCCCTGCACACATCAAAATTTGTTATACATAATGTAATAACTAAAGAACTATATCTTAAAGGTAACACTAAAAACTATAAAAACTGACCCAGGAATAAAAAGGACTTTATAAAAATTATCAACACAAATAAATTTGACAAAATAAAATCACGTGTAGAAAAGTTATCTTATGAAGTTAAAAAAATTGATGGAAAGAATCAAATAGTCTTTAATAAAAGTAGACTCAGGAAAAATGGACTGTGGAAACAGAGGCCTCTTATGCAGAATTAATTAAATTAATTAATTAATAAAAATCAGTATGGCACAAACTATAAATGATAAAATTTGGAAATACTCAAATCTTCATTGTGAAATTTATGCAAAAATATTTAATTCTGAACATTTCTGTATAGAAAATATTTGCACTGCATGGAAAACTGGTTAAAGAATTAAAACTGGTTAAATTAATTAATTTAATTACAGAATTAAATTAAAACTGGTTAAATTAAAACCCTAAACAAAATGAAAAGACAACCCACAGAATGGGAGAAAAATCTTTGCAAATCAATCGACCGGCAAGGGATTAATCTCTAAAATTTATAAACACCTCCTACAGCTCAGTACCAAAAAAATAAACAACCCCATCAAAAAATGGGCAGAAGATCTAAAGAGACAATTATCCAAAGACATACAGATCGCCAAAAAAACACATGAAAGGATGTTCAACATCACTCATTATTACAGAAATGCAAATCAAAACCACTATGAGGTACCACCTTACACCTGCCAGAATGGACATCATCAAAAATTCTACAAACAATAAGTGCTGGAGAGGGTGTGGAGAATAGGAAACCCTATCACACTGTTGGTGGGAATGCAAATTGGTGCAACCACTGGGGAAAACAGTATGGAGACTCCTCAGAAAACTAAAAATAGAATTACTATTTGATCAAGCAATCCTACTCCTGGGCATCTATCCAGAGAAAACTATGACTAGAAAAGACACATGTACTCCAATGTTCATGGCAGCCCTATATACAATAGTCAAGACGTGAAAACAACCTAAATGTTCATTGACAGAGGAATGGATAAAGAAGATGTGGTACATATACACAATGGAATATTACTCAGCCATTAAAATGAACAAAACAACAGCATTTGCAGTAACATGGATGGACCTAGAAATTATCATGCTAAGTGAAGTCAGTCAGACAATGAGACACCAACATCAAATACTATCACTTAACATGTGGAATCTAAAAAATGGACACAATGAAATTCTTTACAAAACATATACTGACTCACAGACTTTGAAAAACTTATGGTTTCCAAATGAGACAGGTTAGGGGGTGAGGGGAATGCACTGAGGGTTTGGGATGGAAATGCTGTAAAAATTTGTTTGTGATGATTGTTGTATACCTATAAATGTAATAAAATTCATTAAGTAATTAAGGAAAGAAAATCACAAAAAAGGAATTAAACTGGGTAAATTAAATAATTTAATTAAAGAATTAAATTAAAACTGGTTAAAGAATTAAATTGGCTAAGCCTCACTGATACTCAAGTATGAAGTCAAATATTTCAAACACTAAATACCTTTACAAAAAAAGTATTCGAGTATATACTCCCAAAAAATGAAGAGAGAGTCAGGAGTTCCCATCGTGGCTCAACAGAAATGAATCTAACTAGCATCCTTGAGAACACAGGTTCAATCCCTGGCCTTGCTCAATGGGTTAAAGATCCCGTGTTGCCATGAGCTGTGGTGTAGGTCACAGACGCAGCTTGGATCTGGCATTGCTGTGGCTGCGATGTAGGCCAGTAGCTACAGCTCTGATTTGACCCCTGGCCTGGAACCTCCATATGCCTCGGGTGCAGCCTTAAAAAGAAAAAGAAGAAGAAGAAAGAAAAAAGAAAAGAGAATTAAAAAATGGAGAATGCATGGTATCCCAGAAACAGTGTACCTAACCCAAGAGGGCCATAAAAATATTCCAGGCTGACTGCACCTCAATTATGTTAAAAAGCAATTGATCCAATTAGAATGAGAAGTCAGAAAGCCCTGAGAAAAATCCTTCAAGAATGAAGTAAATTCTCTGTAACAAAAAAAAAAAATATATGATTAAGGGGAATTCCCACTGTGGTGCAGCGGGTTAAGGATCCAGCTGCAGCTGTGGCTCAGGTTTGATCCCTGACCCAGGAAGTTCTATACACTGTGGTGTGGCCAAAAGGAAAATATATATACATGATTAAGAAACTGGTTTCTAAGAGAAAGAGGGGGGTGGAAGTGGGGGGAGAGGAAGAGAGAGAAAAGAGGGAGGGAAGGAAGGATAGGGAGGGAAGGAGGGAGAGAGGAAGGAAGGAAGGAAGAAACGAAGAAAGAAACTGGTTTCTTAACAAGTAAAAAAGAAAGATAATTAGAAATTCCATGAAAACAAAAGTGTTCTTCAGAAAGTCATGTTTTACATGTGAAACCAACTGAATGATCTGAGCAGGCAAAAGAATATAAGAATAGGAAAAAAAGAGAGTCCATTTGATCTTGATATTCAGAACATTCTCCTTCATGCAGCAGAAGGTCAGTGATATCAGAGTCTATCCCCTTCTTTATGGGTTCAAATATAGTACCTTGTTTTAGAGACTAGTAGCTACAAAATCATTATATCATAAGGGTTATAGATTAGTTTTTTAACAATCATCTGATAGATAAAACAAAATTAATTATAATTATAGAACATGGAGTTCCCATCATGGCTCAGTGGAAACGAATCTGACTAGTATTCATGAGGAAGGAGGTTTGACCCCTGGCCTTGGTCAGTGGGTTAAGGATCTGGTGTTGTCGTGAGCTGAGGTGTAGGTCATGGAGCAGCTCGGATCCCATGTTGCTATGGCTGTGGCATAGGCCAGCAGCTACAGCTCTGATTCGACCCCTCGCCTGGGATCCTCCATATGCTTTGGGTGTGGCCCTAAAAAAAAAAAAAAAAAACACCATAATTACAGAACAGAATTCAAATGTTATAAAATTTCCAAAGTCCAACATCCATACATGATAAAAAAAAAAGCTCTTATGAAAGAGTAAATAGAGGTAACATACCTTAACATAAAACAGTTTATGACAAACCCACAGCAAATATCAGCAAATATAATGCCCAATGGAGAAAAGCTGAAAGCCTTTCCACTAAAATCTGGAACAAGACAAGGATGTCCACTCTCACCACTTTTATTCAACATAGTATTGGAAGTCCTAGCCACAGCAATCAGACAAACAAAAGAAATAAAAGATATCCAAATCAGAAGAGAAGAGGTAAAACTGTTACTATATGCAGATGTCATGACACTATATAGAGAACATCCTAAGGACTCCACACAAAAACTACTCAAACTGATCAATGAATTTGGCAGAGTAGCAGGACACAAGATTAACATTCAGGAATCAGTTGCATTTCTGTATACTAACAATGAAATATTAGAAAAGGAATATAAAAAATAAATACCTTTTAAAATCACACCCCAAAAAATTAAATAACTAGGAATAAACCTGACCAAGGAGATGAAAGACTTATATGCTGAGAACTATGAAACATCAATCAAAGAAATTAAAGAGGATTCAAAGAAATGGAAAGATATTCAATGCTCCTGGGTTGGAAGAATTAATATTGTAAAAATGGCCACACTACCCAAAGCAACTACAGACTCAATGTAATCCCTATAAAATTACCCATGACATTTTTCACATAACTACAACAAACCATCCAAAAATCTCTATGGAACCATTAAAGAACCAGAATTGACAAAGCAATCCTGAGTGACAAACACCAAGCAGGAGGCATAACTCTCCCAGACTTCAGACAGTATTACAAAGCTACAGTAATCAAGACAGTGTGGTACCAAAACAGACATACAGGCCAATGGAACAGAATAGAGAAACCAAAAATAAACCCAGACACCTACAGTCAATTAATCTTTGACAAAGGAGGAAAGAATACAAAATAGGAAAAAGACAGTCTTTTTGGCAAGTATTGCTGGGAAAACTGGACAGCTGCATGTAAATCAATGACTGGAACACACTTTCACACCATGCACAAAAATAAACTCAAAATGGCTGAAAGACCTAAATGTAAGACAAGACACCATAAAATTCCTAGAGGAGAACATAGGCAAAACATTCTCTAACATCAACCATACAAATGTTTTATTAGGTCAGTCTCCCAAGGCAATAGAAATAAAAGCAAAAATAAACCAATGGGACCTAATCAAACTGACAAGCTTTTGCACAGCAAAGGAAACCATTAAAAAAAAACACAAAAAGACAACCTACAGAATGGGAGAAAATCATTTCAAATGATGCAACTGACACAGCTTAATTTCTAAAATACACAAACACCTTATACAACTCAACAGCAAAAAAGCCAACGACCCAATTGAAAAATGGGCAAAAGACCTGAACAGACATTTCTCCAAATAAGATACACAGATGGCCAACAAGCACATGAAAAAATGCTCAACATTACTAATTATTAGAGAAATGCAAATCAAAACTACTATGAGGTACCACCTCACACCAGTCAGAATGGCCATGATTCACAAGTCAACAAACAACAAATGCTGGAGAGGGTGTGGAGAAAAGGGTACCCTCCTGCACTGTTGGTAAGAATGTAAATTGGTACAACCACTATGGAAAACAGTATGGAGGTATCTCAGAAAACTAAATATAGAATTACCATATGATGCAGCAATCCCACTCTTGGGCATATATCTAGACAAAACTTTCCTTGAAAAAGATAACATGCACCAATATATTCATTGCAGCCCGATTCACAACAGGCAAGACATGGAAACAACCTAAATGTCCATTGACAGATGAATGGATTAGGAAGATGTGGTAAATATACACAATGGAGAAAAGAAAAAAATACTCAGCCAGAAAAAAGAACAAAATAATGCCATTTGCAGCAACATGGATGGAACTAGAGACTCTCATACTAAGTGAAGTAAGTCACAAAGAGAAAGCCAAATACCATATGATATCGCTTATATCTGTAATCTAATATACAGCACAAATGAACTGTTCCACAGAAAAGAAATTCATGGACTTGGAGAACAGACTTGTGGCTTGTGGTTGCCAAGGCAGAGGGAGTGGGATGGACTGGGAGTCTAGGGTTAATAGATGCAAACTATTTCATTTGGAGTGGATAAGCAATGAGATCCTGCTGCATAACACAGGAATAAATATACTCATTTGTGTGAAACTTGATGGAGGTTAATGTGAGAAAAAGAATATATATATATATATGTATGACTTGGTCACTTTGCTGTACAGTAGAAATTGACAGAACACTGTAAAATCAACTATAATGGAAAAAGTAAAAATCATATATAAATAAATAAATATTATAAAATTTCATTGAAAGTTGGAGAGAAAAGATAAAGGGATGCTCGGAGGCATCAATTTCTTCATCTGAAACACCTGAAGAATCAAAACATTCTACGGAAGGTTAATGGATCAAGTAATACAAGTGTAAGTCTATTCTTAAAATTATACACGTAATCAAGTGCAAAACAAAAACTGGAAGAAATCATGGGAAGGTCAGAGGGATTACTATCAACAAAGTAAATTTCTCATCTCACATAGGAACAATCCAATAATTTCTACTTAAACTTGATAAATCAAGTATAGAAGCAGAATTCCCTGGTGGCCTAGTGCTTAAGGATTCGGCACTGTCACTGCGTGGCACAGATTCCAAGTGCGGTGCAGGTTTGATCACTGATCTAGGAACTTTTGCATGCCACGAGCACAGCCAAAAAAAGAGAAAGAAAGCCTGGGATAAACCATGATGGAAAATAACATATGAAAAAAAAAGCATGTGTATACATGTATGACAGAGTCACTTTGCTATGTAGCAGAAACTGGCACAACATTGTAAATCAACTACACTTTAATAAAAAATAAAAATCGGAGTTTCCATTGTGGCTCAGTGGAGACGAATCTGACTAGCATCCATGAGGATGCAGGTATGATCCCTGGCCTTGCTCAGTGGGTTAAGGATCTGATGTTGCCGTGAGCTGTGCAGACGTGGCTCAGATCCCTCATTGCTGTGGCTGTGGCAAAGGCCAGCAGTTGCAGCTCCAATTCAACTCCTAGCCTGGGACCCTCCATATGCTGCTAGTGTGGCCCTAAAAACACACAAAACTTAAAAAAAAAATTTTTAATTAGAAAAATAAAAATAAGAAAAAAGAAAGAAAGAAACAGAAATATAAGAGAATTATTTAGAGCTAAGGGAGACAATGACCAGAAGACCGAAAAACTGAAATGGTTAACAGTGAGACTAAGTAGACAAATAAATGAAGGTGGAGATACGTTACTTTTCACGTTATATCCTTCCCAACAATTTTTCCTCCTAAACTATTTGAATTAAATGCATGTATGTCACCTTCACAGGATTGTGATAGGATTGTAAAAATTCCCCAAGGGCTCAAAATATCCTCTGATTCAAAACAGAGTCAAAACATCAGGTACAATGACAGGCTCTAAATCTCCTTGAGTCAGAAAAAAAAGCAAGCTTAATCTGAATTTGCAGTCCTAAACTAAGAAGCCAGCAACATGCAAATTATGGTTTGACACATGGAAATCATGGAGATGGGGAGGCCCCTGAGGAGGCTCTGTCTGACCTCCATCAGGTGATGGGCTAGACTTGCAAAAGAGGTGGGGAGCTGCCTGTCAGGGCTCTGCTCACGCTCTTCTGAGGACTGGCCTGGGCTCAGCAGGCTAACTTCCACTGAACAGACAGAAAACAAACACTTATCTGGGAAAAAGGGCCAAAGCGTCTCTTCCTTAAGCAAAGACCCTAAATTCTTCGGGCACAGACCTAATTCACTCTCAGTTAAGTTTTGGTAACTAACCCCAGGCCTTACTTCAAATCTATAGCTTATAGAGGTATTCAGATCTAAACTCCAATTGCTCATCCATTTACACTTGGCACTGGAACTGCAAAGTGGTATAAAATACCATCCCAGCCCTCAAGGATCTTACAACGGTGTGGGGAATCAAACAAGTCAAGGATGAGGGATGAAACCACATGATGAGTATTGGCTACACCAGGGGAAGCCCTGGGGGCTGTAGAAGCCCAGAGGAAGGTATGGTTATGAAGACTGGAAGTCATCAAGCTGGGAGGAGAGAGGGAGGAGAACTCATATATGAAAGCATTAAGGGAAGCAAAGGGGTTTTGTTTCTTATTTATGAGTTTAACTATAACTACAAATGTTACATAACCTCACTGTGCTGGCCAACTTCAACTTGCCCTACAGCCCTATCCCCATTCTTCTATACTCTGCTCAGTGCACATGAAGCTAATCACATGGAACCCTAACTGGAGCCCCCTGAACTCCAGCTTCTGGTTGAGTTTGGCCAATGGGAGGCACCAGCAAGAGACCCAGAGAGTGGTGGAGAATGAGGTCAGGGATTCTTCCCCAATTCTCCCTGATGGCGGCCTCATGCCAGAGTTCCTGTCAGATGGCCCAACCACACAGCTTTCTCTCCGGCTCTATAGCATCTACCTCCTTGGCCCCTTCAAATGTGGGCTGTGATGGCACTCTACTCTCACCACAACCTGAGAACAGCACACTCGCTTATTTCTGTTACTGTAACTCTGCTTGAACTTTTGTAAAATGTCCCTTCAATAAAACAATCTCAAAATGCCCAGTGAATGTTTCCTGCCAGGGCATGGGCTGATAGAATCATCCATTAGATAAAATTCAAAAAACAAGAAAAGGAAATGATTACTCACAAACCAAAGCCACCTAATACAGGCAAGTTTTAACATTTTGGTGTATTTCTTTACTGTAGTCTTTTTGTGGACATACTTTCATAGTTGTCATTATAATGTGTATGCAATTTTACCTCATGAGTTTTTTTAAGCATTTTTTTATTACTCAAATGAATTTATCACATACCTCATGAGTTTTTCAATTAACACAGTATCACAAACATTTTCACAATGAAAAATGTCATTTAATGGTATCTATCCTGTTCTAGACAAAATTTTGAGTATGATAACATATATTACATCATTTAATCAGCAGAACAAACTCACAAGATAAATATTATGCTTGAGGCGTTTCTAAAAGGAAATATTCATCTGGAATTAAGGTGAATTTTTCCCCCAAGAGGCAGAAACTTTAACCTTACCTCTTCCTTTGACTAATGTTTCTCTCTAGCTTTCTCTCCAGGTAAAGAACCAAACTAGACAACCTGACCCTCACACTTTACCCTAATTGGTAAGGGAAGTCACAAAATGATTGTGGCTGCACAACCAGAACATTTTGGCATGAATCTGGTCCACACAACATAAAATTCCAAAAGTCCACACTGAGGTTAGTAAGGTTCAGAGCTATAGGCTAAGCACTGCCAAACACCTTAAATGGATTATCTCTCATGATTTCCCAAGAAAGCTATAGGGTAGATATTACTATATCATCTACATTTTACAGAAGGGCTTAGAGAAATAGAGGCACTTGCCTATGACCCCATAAATGCTGGAGAATCTCAATCCCAAACAATCACCCCTATGCAATTCCACCTACGTGCCTCATTCCTCATACTTAAGCTAAGATGTCTCACAAGGAGGTGAGAAAAGGAAGTCAGGAAGAGAAAGCCACACAGCTTCCAGCACAGTTGGGCTGGGTCTATGGCACCCTCACTGCGTGTGACATTCTCCCCTGGACATCAGCCTCACTACCACTACCACCCCCCCCATTCACATGTCACTCCCACAGACATTCTACTGGCTCCACCATGACACCCTCCTATTCACCCAAATCAGACAGCTTAATGGGGGATGTATCCTATCAGAGGCCACCTCATCCATTTCGGATGGTGGACTGCATAACAAACTCTTAACTATGGTGATATATAAGCAATGTTCATTTACATGTGTTACAAGAATACATATTCTTTCCTTCATAGATACCATAAGAAAATCAGAAAGCAAACAGACAAGAACAGACTTTAAACTATTTGATCTCAGTCCAAAGCCAATTCCAAGATTAGGTTGTTAGCTCTTCAGAAAACAAACAAAAAAACAAACAAAAACCCTTGGTACATCAATTTCTGATTCTGTTGATTGGCCACAGGGAATTCAGAAAATATTTGGCGGATTTGCAACCACAGCCTCAGATGGAGACAAGATCTGAGCTCATCATTTCTAGAAAAGTTTAATTCCTGACACAAAATCTAGGGTTGTGAGCACCTAACAGGCCAGCTAGCCAGATATTTCCTATTCCCATGCCCTCATTTCCTCTCAGAGCATGTGAAAGGAGGAGAACCACCTGATGGACCCCATCATCTGAGCCATGTATCTTGTATCTGGTCTCTACCTTTGATTTGAGCAGGAAAAGGTTACAAAAGGCCTGTACACCATCCTGATGAAAAAAACAGGGCAAGTTCCATAGTGTCAGATCCAGCCTTGAAAGGACAGAGGAACAGGGCTACCCCCAGCCCAGGGGACTTACCCACCTCCTGGTAAGGTGGCTCCAGGCATCGGCCTCAGGAGTACCTCTTGAAGCTCTCCATAGAGCAAGTCTCTCACAGTCTGAGCTCCTGCTCCTGCTCCTGGCAATTGAAGCCCTTCTGGGAGAGGCGGCTCCAAAGCTGGGTGGAGAGTGTGGAGGAAGGCAAATGGGAAGAGAGCCAAAGTGATTTTAAAGAATCGTGTAGGAAACCCTGTAACCAGAGAAGTGACTGAGATGGTACTTACATTTATACTTTGGAAGCATCTGCCTTTAATCATCACTTAATCTAACTCTGCAGAAAGCATCATTAATAAAGAAACAGGTTTTTTGTTTGTTTTTTTTTCCTTTGGCCTCATCCAAGCGAGTGAGAAAAATACATAAAAGTCTATCTAAAAAGCCATACTGTTTCTGCACTCAGCTAGCCTGCAGGCCACCTAACCTGAGGGCTGTAGGGTCTTGCTCGCCCCCCCCCCCCCCCCCCCCCCCCGCCAAGACCTACTGAGGGCCACATGTGAAATTGCTCACAAGGCACCCATTTAGCTCCTCCTCCTTCCTTCTCTCTTGTCCTATCAACACTGGGGTTCAGATCTACGAAAATACATGTCTGCTTATGTGTTGGTCATAATAGACACCAAGAAGACCCCTTGGCCACCAAAGCAATTCTAAAACAGACCTGTCACCAAACCTAAAACTCTTCTGGGTAGGCTTCTGTTTTATTAATTCTTAGGGAAATTTGAAATTTCTCTGGGCAGTGTCATACTATAAGCTATTTTCAGCCTCTGTCATTTTCCAGAGGCTAGCTGTTAGCCACCTGAGGTAAAGGATATAGGATGTGTGTTTATAAGGAAGCAGAAGGTAAGAAGTAGGTGTTTAAGGACATTTTGGATTGGAATCAAAGGCAGATTTTGGTCCTGCCAGAAGAGGCACTAAATACTGGTCAAAAGAATTGGGCTATACCACTATAAGCTGTGTGGTATTAGTTGGATCACACAATTTCTCTGAACCCTAATTTTCTCCCTATAAAATGGGATAATTTTTCAAACCTCCTTAGTCCTAAGAAGCAAATGTTGTGAAATCAGATTGTTATGATCATTATACAACTACAGATGTGATAAATTCATTTGAGTAATAAAAAAATGGAGAAAAAAAAAGAAGTAAATGTGATATTAGCTGTGAAACACTGCAAAGACTAGAGACAAGTATCTTTTGTTTTCGTTTTTTTTTTTTTTTTTTTGGCCACACCAGTAGCAAAAGTTCCTGCGGCCAGGAATCAAACTGATGCTGCAGCAGTGACCCAGGCCACTACAGTGACAACACCAGATCCTTAACCTGCCGCGCCACAAGGGAGGTCCAAAAGTCTATTTATTCAAGGAAGAAAAAGGCCTGGTTTCTTTTCTCCCCCTATTGACTCAACACCTAGATCCCATGAAGAGGAAGTGAAATCACAGCCATGGGATGGAATTAGTACCAGATCTGACACAGCATACATGACCTGACTTTTTAAGGCAGTGATCAGAAGAGTTCTACAGCCTTATCTGATTTTAGGGTGACTCTCAAAATAAGAGAAGATCAAAGAATAAAAAGTACCTAGAGTTAAGAAGTATTTTTTACATGGATAAAAACATGTGTTTGAAGAAGTAAAGTAGGCCTCTAAACCCATTATCTTAAGAGGCTCTGGTCTTTTTTAACATAAACTCTTTGCAAATATTATTTCCCTAAGCTATTAAGAGTCAGATTCAGACTTCCCACTCTGAAGTTTCAAAGAATCTTTCTAGTTTCATCTTCAAGTGAAAATTATTCCAAATGTAAGGACTTAAGTGACAAAGAGTAATACACAAACTCAGGCCATGTGAGCAGTATGGGGTTTGCAGTCAGGACTTCCTTGATTCACCTCTCCTGTGGAGAACTTAGGGAAAGCAAACATGCACTGAAAGAAGGAGCAGAGCACCTGTGCTGGGTCCTCATAATAACAGCGGTCAATGCCAGGGCACCCACACTTGCATCCCTCAAGCCATACTGCAGCATCACCTCCCTCAAGTGCCATTAGGCAAGCAAGACCTTGCCAGTCTCAGCCCTGCCACCTGATAAACTGATCTGCTTCAGCATCAGTGGCCAAGTATGGTGCATCAGCTTTAGCAGCAGCTTTAGCAGCCATGCCTCCCATATGTTGATTTAGCAAAGATGACACTGAACCTCCACTATTGCAAAGCACCTGGAAATACCAAAACAAGACCTGGGACCTTGAGCAGTCTGCACTCTCTTTATGAGAAATAAAGGTGTATGAAGAACTACAAAACAAAAATGAGAGCATCAAGGAGCTGCAAGCAAATTGCAGAGGCCTTCACAGCATGGAGCAGAAAGCAACTCATTATGGGGAGGCTCCCAAGAAAAGGTAGGTGGGCTTCGAGCTGAAGCTCAGAAAATGAGTAAGAACTCAACGTGCAGAGAAAGGAGGGGTGGGCTTTCCAAGAAAAGCATGAGTCAGGACACACAAGCCTAGAAGGTCAGGGTGTGTGTAGACAATCTCAAATGGTTTGACGTGTATAGAAGAGGAGGAGGCTAAGATGAAGGGATACTTTGCATAACCTTGAATACCACTTGGATCCCACTGAGTTTGAACCTGAGCTTGTATTGAGTGTCAGGTGTGGCACAGACATTGTCTTAAGTTCTGATTATTTTAATGTATAAGCACTGTTTCCCTAATGTGCACCACTGCTGACATCTCACAGACAAGAAGACATCCATGCACATGAAGACATGTTAAGGAGTAATGCTGACAGTGTGATGTACACTACAGCAGAAGTTGAGAGCAGCCAAAGTGAGAAGAACATTTTGTAGGGCAACTTGGAATGAGCAAACCAAGGAGAACTGGCTGTGACTTATTCTGGGGACACAGTTCTGAGAAGTACAGAATCCATTTCCTAGTAAACATGTGCCTACAGGGCTCTCAGGAAGACTCCTAGTTAGATCCTTATGGAAAACATGCTTGTTGAGGACACAGCTTCATGATCTTGATCACTGCTATGGCTCCATGCTTACAACAACACACATTTAATACGTGTTTAATAATTATTTGTGAACAAATAAAAGAACTGCTTATCTCCTCACAGTCCTTTCTGAAACCCAACACTGGCTCAATCCTATATATCTGGTTCTGGGAAGGAAGCCCCGGTATGTCCTCCTTTGTAAGATCTTGCTCTTCACTTCCATTCTTCAATTCCAGAGGTACAAGCCCTTCTCACCTCTCACTGGACTGTCACAGTGGCCTCCCCAGTAGACAGTCTGCCCTAGCCCCTTCCTGGTAGACTGTTCCATACACTGACCACTCCTGCCCCAGCATCCCTCTCTTCTCTGTCCTCTTTCTTGCTCAGGGTATTGCTAAAGCTGCTCTCCTCATCCGACTAGGAACCATGAGGTTGCGGGTTCGATCCCTGCCCTTGCTCAGTGGGTTAACGATCCGGCGTTGCCATGAGCTGTGGTGTAGGTTGCAGACGCAGCTCGGATCCCGCGTTGCTGTGGCTCTGGCGTAGGCCGGTGGCTATAGCTCCGATTCGACCCCTAGCCTGGGAACCTCCATATGCCGCGGGAGCGGTCCAAGAAATAGCAAAAAGACAAAAAAAAAAAAAAAAAAGCTGCTCTCCTCATTCCCTTCTCTTTTGCCCTTTTCCCCAATCCATCCATTTCTTAATTCCTGCTGCTTTCATGTAGTCTTTCGTGACCATGATATTCCTCTATGGCTCCCTCTACATGATCAGCCATCAATATTTCAACAACACAGCACATCACATACTTTTGTGATCAGCTCATTTCCAAAAAATGGGGGGTTTTTTGGCCATGCTCACAGCATGCCAAAGTTCCCAGGCCAGAGATCAAACTTGCGCCACAGCAGCCACCTGAGACATAGCCATGACAATGCCAGATCCTTAGCCCACTGAGACACCAGGGAACTCCTCAAAATTATTTTAGATAATTTTACATTTGTGTTTTGGTTTGGGTTCCTCCAAAAGCATTAGATAAGCACTTCAGCACAAGAGTTTCTTTGGGAGGTGATCACAGGAAATAGGGAGAGATTTAGCCTTAGGGAAGGCTAAGAAGGAGGAGAAGCCAATAAAGGGTATGCACTTCAGCTGATTACTGATCTGGCTAACTGGGGCTCAGCCTCTCTGGGGGAGCTTTCAAGGAGCTATGCAGAATGTATTTGACAATTAGGAGGTAGGCATTTGTCCTCTGGCTTACATCCCCTATTGGCTGAGGGTTGCCCACAGAGGCATTAGGGTAACCAACTTCTAAAATGGCCCTGATGACCCTTACCTCTGATATTCATGTTTTCATGTAGCCCTATCCTTAACTGAACAGGAATAACTAACATGATACTGCAGAAGTGACAGTATGTCATTTCTGAGGCTTGATCATAAAAGGCAACATAGCTTCTTCCTACTCTCTAGCATTGCCCCTCTGGAGGGAGGTAGCCATCATGCTGTGAGGGCATTCAATCAGCCCTATGGAAATTCCACATTGGGAGGAGCTGAGGCTTCTTGCCAACAGCCAGTACCAACTTACCAGCCATGTGAGTAAGCCATCTTGGAAGTAGATCCTCCAGTCTCAGTGGGGGTTAACTTCTCCCCCACTTCCAAGTCTCTGGGCAACCCTTGCTCATGGGCTGAGAGAGCTCCCTTGGCTTTGGAGAAAACACTGAGAAAGAAAAGCCAAGAGAGCAAGGCAGACCCAAGAGAGCAAGGCAGACCCTATTAGTGCACAGGAGTAGTCCACCACAGCTATAGCTGAAATCAGAGAAAGTCTGATGGAATGTGGCAGAGGTACCAAAAGCACCTGCTATACTCAGAAACTTATTTTTGTTTTGTTTTGTTTTGATTTTGGCCATGCCTACGGCATGCATAAGTTCCAGGGCAAGGAACTGAACTTGTACCACAGCAGTGACTCAAACCACAGCAGGAATTATGCCAGATCCTTAGCCCATTGATTCCTATGTACTCTTCTCTCCCTCCACAAGGATTGCCAAAGAGTTACCTACATATAGGTTGTGAGCAAGGCTTCAATGCCCAGCTCATGATCATGAGATCTCCTACAACACAACAGTGAAAAACGTTCCATCCTCTAACCTCCTACTTTTCACTTCTTGTACCCAAATTCAGCAGTTAGTTCACTCTGCTTCCATTTCTGACATGTATTATTGAAGACTCATTTAGCTGCATCTAAGAAAATCCTAATCCTAAAGAGACTTTAATGGCAGAGAACAGGGGTGTCCCTGACACCCCTGAGAAGCTGCTGACTCTCATGGAATAGAAGAAAAGATTGAAAACCTTCAGGACATTCTGGAAGTTCTGCCTCTCCTAGTTCTGTTGCTTTCCCCAGCCTCTTTGTTCTCCTGTCATACTATATACAGGCTTTCTCAGGACAGAAAACGGCCACTCCCAGTCCCTGTGTTTACATGCTGATCTTTTTCATTTTCAGATACAAAATTCCTGTGGAAGGAGCTTAGTGACCTTCCCTGCTCAGAAGCCTGACTCCAAAACAATCAACAGAGGTCTGGTGGCTCCCACTGCCAACCTGGGGATGGATCCCCCAAGTTGAAGCAATTCCTAAAGAACTCCCAAATGGGGACAGCACCAATTTGACAGTGTTTTAAGGATTAAATAAGGCAAAAGGAATGAACTCCCCTTCGTATGCTCTTAAATGTTATACAAAGATACAACTTTACTATTATTTGAGAACCAATACAGTGTAGAGAGCAAACGCGTGTACGTACACACACACACACACACAACTTAGAACCAAATCTGGTCTTTAATCCCATCTTGTTCTAACAGCTGTGTGATCAATCTCTTTGTAAAATTTCTCTCTCAGTTTCTTCATCACTGAATGTACAGTGATAACACTAACTGTACAAAGGATTCATGAGATTTAAGTGATCAGGGGATAACACTTGGTAAGATACAAGCCAAAATAAACGTTTATGGCTGGGTAAGGGAAAGGATCCTCCACTATCTACCAGGTCCCCGCCTCTCACATGGATAAAAATACACACTCCAAATTCTTTATACCTACCATAGCCCCAGCCACATCTGAGCTCCAGGAAAGAGTAGCTACATAGGTTACTGACTTAACTGTGCAGGAGGGAGGGAGGGAAGGAACAAGGCAGACAGACAGGCATGCCGCCAGCCTGAGGCTGGGATAGGTGGCCAAGTCTATATGGATGCCCAGCGAAGGGACTGGCTGGGAGTCAAAAAGGCTATAATTAACTTATGAATTACAATAAACTTGTAGCCACACTTAATAGGTTTCCAACATTTTCTCAATTTACCCTGGCTTCATTCTTCTTGGTTTAGTCTTGTTAAGGAGGAAGGGAAGAGGAAAGGGCAAGGAAAAGTCTTAAAGGGCAGCACCACCAAGCTTGTAAAAGAGAAGAATGGGTCTAGGCTTTGAGCAAAAACTCAGTGGCCTGCTGGGACATCTGCACAGATATCTGCACAGTCACTCCTTAGGGAAAACAGAGAAAAGGAGGTGAGCTGTAGCAACAGGAAGAAACACATGTGGCCTGACTATGAAGCTGCCTTCTTGACCTGCCCATTCCACCCTCCATTGGAAGTTGAAGGTAGTCCAGTGGCTGCAGTTCAGGGTCCCCTGAGATGACATTTCAGCTTTCTTTCTCTGCTTTTTCCTAAGTAGAAAGTGGATACTGACATTTCTATAGAAATTTAGTAAGATACCTGGATATGAATTTACAATGTGCGTAAGAGAGAGACAATGTCTGCTGACACTCAAGTTCAGAAACAGAATGATTGGATGTCACAGGAGAAATCAGAAGGCCTTCCTCCTCAGTTCACCATGTGGTCTCAGGTTAATTGCTTCATGTCAAAACCTAAACTGGAGGAGACCATTTCTCTCTCTAAAATCCTGAGCACAAAACCTCCCCAACTATCTCCACAAAAAGTGGCCCAACCAAAACCTGCAGACCTGTTTGATCCTGTGGCTGTTAACATTAAAAGAACGCGTCCTTGGAAGTTACCTGTGGCATAGTGGGTTAAGGACCCAGCATTGCCCCAGGTCTGGGAACTTCCACATGCCAGGGGTGCAGACAAAACAAAGAACAAAACAGAATGTGTCCTTTTATCTGTAGCACAGATGTTAGCTGCCTGTCCCTCTGTTGTCACCTGCATCCATTCCTGCTGCCCCTCACTCTGGCCCTAGAGGATCTCTCTTGGATTTCCACAATCCCAATGGACCCTTGACTCTTTCTATTTCCCACCATCCTTACTCTCAGAAATGAGGCAAATTTCTTTTGATGCCCTGAGCCTAACAGTTTCAAAGATGCCCCCCTCTGTTTTTTAATATGGATGCTCTTGGGGTCACCTGCCATCTCAAACAATTTATCTGAATATATCTTTCTAATAAATAATATTCTCTCCCCAAAAGAAATTTTAGTAAGAAGTATGTCTCCACCTCATTGGATTACCACACAAATCCGTGGCTCGGATCCTGCGTTGTGGTGGCTGTGGCATAGGCTGGCAGCTATTGCTCTGATTCGACCCCTAGCCTGGGAACCTCCATGTGCCGCAAGTGTGGCCCTAAAAAGACAAAAAAATAAAATGGGGGGGAGGAGAAAAAGAGGTGGAGTTCCCATTATGGCTCAGGATGGGAGCCTCTGTGAGAATGCGGGTTCAGTCCCTGGCCTTGTTCAGTGACTCAAGGATCCAGCATTACCGCAAGCCTCAGCATAGGTCCCAGACACAGCTCAGATCCAGTGAGTGTTTGCTGTGGCTATGGTATAGGCCTCAGCTGCGACTCTGATTCAACCCCTGGCCTGGGATCTTCTGCATGCTACAGGTGTGGCCCTAAAAAGAAAAAAAGAAAAGAAGGCTGATGGGCCAGGTGATCCTGTAGAGACAAACTAGCAAGCAGGCATACAAAAGGCTCCCCTAACCAGCACTAGCCTGGCAAAGGTTCATCTCTCTGACCTCACCTCACCAGCCCTCAATACCAGATTTGCTCAAACCCACATGTGTGCTTGCACAGGCCCCTGTGTGGGCTGCTCTCTCCTATACTGCCTCTCCAAGCCCACACTAACAGCCACAACTTAGTCCTTTCCTCCAGGGAGTTTTCCTCACAGCAAGGCCTTACTTTGCCTACACTGACAAATACTGTCCCCTCCCTTCCTCCTCTGACTGCTTCATGATGGATGAACCTCACTTCCCAGTCAGACTGAAAGCTGATCCAGGACAAAGCCTATACCCTCTTCCCTCACATCTCTCAGCACCCACCCTGGAGTTCACGTTCTTAACACTCTAGTTCCCTATTAAATGGGACAAGGATGCTAGGTGAGCGGTGGCTCCGCTGCTTCCAGAAAGACTAGTGCTTCAAAGCTCAAGGAAGGCAAGAGGCGGGAGAGAAAGTGGAAGGGAGGGAGTGGAAGCACTCACTAAAAGCTTATGGAATACACTAAAGAGCTGAGCATCAGAACAAAGACATTTAAAAGGGCAAAGGAAACACTAGATGGCTGTTAATGGTGAACTGAACATGATAAATTATTACTTAAATCACTTGGTTTCACTCCTTGTTGTTATGTGCAGTTAATTGGAGGGAACAAAATGCTGGGCCTGCCTGAATGGGGAGGGGAGGTGGGAAGAGCCTCAGGCTTGTAGCTTCCCCAGGACCACAAAACCATCATGCAGAAATAACAAGTACAGAGCCAACCTCGCTCCCCAGCTTCCTGCAGTTGCCGGGTCCCAACTGCCCACATTGTGGTGCTCCCTTGGCAGGAGCTATTGGCAGCCAGGTAGCCTATGAGAGAGAGTATGAGAGAAGTGAATCAAGTGGCAGATCACCTAATGATCCCTCAGGCTCTCAACACAAACCCTGCCCCGACTGGGCCCACTAAGACGTCACCCACCCTTAAGAAAGCCAGGTGGCCTCAATAGCTGATTTAACTGCTCATTCAAAAACTTGGATTTTGACTTTTTTTTTCTTCTTACATTTCTATCATATTCATTATATTTCTGAGTTCTAGTCATTATATTCCTGGGCTCCTACTAAATTATAAAGCACCCAGACACAGACATGAGTAAGACACACCTTCTACCTTCCTTCAGTTGGAAGGACAAATACAAGCATATTGAACTCACTGCATGCTGCATAGGGAAAAAAAATCTGACAGTTTAAGACAAAGAACGTGTTAGAGTATGGGAATAAATTAATAATTCCATGGCCAAAGAGAGAAAAGGTATGCAAAGTGAACCTGATTAACACCATCAACAAATAAGGAAATTTGGAAACACACAGAACTGTTACAGACCAGGATTGCACAGGTAATGCTTACAAATAATTAGCAACGCCTGGAGAGATACCGTTACATGATCCAGCAGACAACATGCAAATGTGGAAGTCCACACGTCCACCAGACAGCTTAACAAACATTAGCAAAAGACATTTTTATGATTACAGAGATAGACTACAAGGAAGTTCCCTGGTGGCCAGCAGGCTAAGGACCCCATTGTCACAGCTTGGCTGTGCTCACTGCTGTGGCAAGGGCTCCAGCCCTGGCCTGGGAACTTCCACGTGCCACGGAGTGGCCGAAAAGAAAAAGTAAAAGAAAATTACAAGCTATAATAGCACAGGTATAAAGTTTGAAAACCGTGTTCCTTTTCTTTTTTATTTTTTTGCCTCGTGCCCGGCGACCTGCCCACCCACCTCAGCGACCAGAGCCACAGTAGTGGCAACGCCCGATCTTTGTGGCTGTGCCATAAGGGAACTCCCCATGTTCCTTTTCTTAAACACTCATTTAAATTCATATTTAACTTTGTGTTTATACACTATTCTCAACCTTCAGTTTTACAAGAAAAAAAAAAAAAAACCTAATTGCTATACTCCTTTCCATGAAACTTTTATGTAAATAAATGTAATCTCAAGAGGAAAACGAAATATTTTGAGGCGCCAGGCCGGCCCTGAGTGCGCCCGCCGCCCCCGGGGACGCCGGCACGAGGCGAGGCCCGGCTGAGGCGGGGCCTTTTTCTCTCTAGAACCTCGACGCAGTCCTCCCCCAGCTAAACCGCGAACCGCGCACTCTTGTACCTGTTGGTAAGAGAACGGCTGCTGCTCCTCGCCCCCCTCCTCCTTCTCCATCATCACAGCGGGCAGACTCTGGCCCGCCCGCGAGGGCAGAGAGACGCCGCGGCCTCCGTGAAGGCCCAGTCAGATTTTCCCGCCGCTGCGCCAGGTGATAGGCCGCGTGGGGCGGGCCAAAGCGCGAAGCTGCCGTCTGCCTAGCGCGCCCCCTGGCGGCAGCTCTGGATGAGTGCCTCATGGCCCAGGCCCAGGTCCGTGCCCCAAATGGTGAGAAACCAGCTCTCCAAAAGGTGTGTGTGTGTGTGTGTAGCGACAATCGTATGCAACTCTTTACTGTAAATTCCATGTGGTTGTAACTTCAGAATGCCTTGCAAAATCCAGTGTGGGTTTTTACAGTTTTGTTACCAGGTGTCACAAAGTCAGACCACGGATAAATGCGTGATTTCTACCCTCTTTAGCAAATAAATTGCTCACCCATTGCCAGTAACGAAGGAGTATAGTTCTGACCTGAATGCTAGCTGATTTGAATTAAGTAAAATGAGACAGTGAAACTCAAAAAAAGGAAAAAAAAAACAAAAAACAAAAACTTTTCCTCAAGACTGTTAATTAGCAGTTCACAGGATTTTCTTGAAGTTAGGAGTCAGCACTGAAACTAAATGCACACACGCACACCTCAAAAATCAAAACACAAAGAAATGAATATGAAATAATAGCTTTTTATATAAAGGAAATGCGAGGCTTGGAGTTCTCTGTGGCACAGTGGTTAAACCTGGCATGTTACCTCTGTGGCAAAGCAGTTTTGGGCCTCTTATTAAATCCTTGGCCACGAACTTCTGGTGCAGCAAAACAAAAAAAAAAAAAAGAAGAAGAAGAAAATATAAAACTTAAAGAAGACCCTGGAGTGACATTTCCATCAGTATGGAGAGCAATGAGATTCTTACAATTGAAACAACTAAGAAAGTGGATAAAAAAAAAATTTTTTTTTTAGGGCCACACCTGAGACATACGGAAGTTCCCAGGCTAGGGGTAAGAGCCTAAGCCACAGGTACAGCAACTCGGGATCATAGCCACATCTGCAACCTATACCACAGCTCACCCCCAGGCTGGATCCCCAATCCTCTGAATAAGGCTAGGGATCAAAGCCACATCCTCATGGATACTAGTCAGATTCATTTCCGCTGTGCCACAACAGGAACTCCAGGATAAAATATTAAAAGATGAAAAATTAAAACATTTAAAAAGCTCTGAAGATTCTAGAGATAAAGAAAACAGAAATCCTTAGATGAAAGAGATTGTTGGAACTTTTACCTGAAGGATCTCTGCCAAGCCCTCAAGACCGTATGCTTCTGTTTAGATAACTGCACAGAGTGTGGAGCAGGACAGAAAGCCTGGAGCCCATTTAAAATCAGATATTTAAGAGGAGTCCACTGTGTAAAACAAGGACATCAAAGGGTTATACCCAAAAAATAAGGTGAACAAGAAATAAAATCTGCCTCTAGAGGCTAGCAGAAACAAACACAAATCCTTTCTGGAGAAATTCCACTCTGATTCAGGCCTTAAGCAATTCCTATACGTAAGTATTAATGAAAATTAGCATTTCAGGCGTTTCCATTGTGGCTCAGCAGGTTCAGAACCCAACATAGTATCCATGAGGAGGTGGGTTCAATCCCAGGCCTCACTCAGTGGGTTAAGGATTGGGCGTTTCTGCAAGCTGCCCTACAGGTCAGATGCAACTCAGACCTGATATTGCTATGGCTGTGGCATAGGCCAGCAGCTCCAGTTCAACCCCAAGCCCAGGAACTTCCATATGCCACAGGTTCAGCCTTAAAAAGAAAAAGAAAAAATAGCAGTGCAAAAAATCACAAACATACAAGGAAATGAGTCACCGTGAGTGAGAACCAGTCACAAAGATTTTAGGTACTAAAATGATCAGACATAAAGTTTAAGAACTAATAGAAAAAAATATGAGAATTGTAAAGAATGAGCTTGGCAAATTTTAAAATGGAACAAATAGGATGTCTAGAAATTAAAATACTTAGCAACTGAAAGTGTAAATATAATTTGCAAGTTAAACAGTAGATTAGACACAGGCAGAAAAAAGTTTTAAGCTGGAAGATAAATGTAAAGAAATTAAATAAGAAGTTCAATAAATCCAAAAAGCAATTTAAAATTTTTTTAATTAAAAAAAAATTAATGGAGTCCCTACTGTGGCACAGTGGGTTAAGAATCTGATTGCAGCACCTTGGGTTGCTGTGGAGGTGCTGGTTTGATCCCCAGTGATTTAAAAGATTCAGCATTGCCACAGCTGCAGCATAGATCTCAGTTGCAGCTTGGATTCAATCTCTGGACCAGGAACTTCTGTATGCCATGGGTGAGACCATTAAAAACAAAAACAAAAACAACTTTAGAACATCAATGGCAACTAGATTCTGAAAGCTACCATAGAAAAAAGATGGATCATGTGCCAAAAGTGGACAATTTCGCTGATGTCTGACACCTCAGCAGCAATAAAGGAATCCAGAAAGAAACAGAATAACACATTGAGAGTGAGGAAAAAACAAACAAACAAAACTGTCAACCTAAAAGTCCTTGCTGATAAAATTACCTTTCAAGAACAATGGTGAAATAGAGACAGTTTCAGATAAAAACTAAGAAAAATTGGAGTTCCCATTGTGGCTTAGCAGTAATGAACCAACTAGTATCCATGAGGACAAGGGTTCAATCCCTGGCCTCAGTCAGTAGGTTAAGGATCTGGCATTGCCATGAGCTGTGCTGTAGGTCGCAGATTCACCTCGGGTCCTTCGTTGCTATGGCTGTGATGTATGCCAGCAGCTGAAGCTACAATTACACCCTTAGCCTAGGAACTTCCATATGCCACCCTAAAAAGCAAAATACACACACACACATATATATATATTCACACACACATATATATCTCATATGTGTGTGTGTGTGTGTATGAAAAGTTTATCAACAAAACATGCTCCCTAAAGAAAATTCCTTCCCATGGCATATGGAAGTTCCTGGGCCCAGGACTGAATCTGAGCCACAGCTGTGATCTATGATGCTGGGGCAGCGTCAGATCCTTTAACCCACTGCACCTGGCTAGGGATCAAACCCAACACCTCCACAGCTACCCAAGAAGCTGCAGTCAAATTCTTAACCCACTGCACCACAATGAAAATTCTTAAAAATATACTTCAAGCTGAAGAAAAACTTTCCCAGATGGAAAGCCTCAGACACAGAGTTACATAACCCTGAACAAGCAAGCATCTTTAACCTCTCTGTGCCTCAGTTTCCTCATCTATGAATGAAAATTTCATATTTGAAAAATATTTAGAACATTGCCTGATACATCATAAGTGCTCAACAAATGTAAGCCATTACCACTGTTGGTGAGTTTTTTTTTTGTTCAATTTTGTTTTGGTTGTAATTCTCTACCCTTTTAGATCAAGCCACACAATAGGGCCTTACCTTCACCTATTTTTTTGGACACCTTTCCCACTGTAACCCAAATTGGATAATCTGCATGCCTGTAAATTCACATTTCTGCACCTTTACTCTAATTTCCACTCGGAATGCAGGGATTTTTTCTCTCTACATATTGATTAATAGGCAGGTGGGCCATTTTTCACAGGCATAACTCAAGTGTTACCTTCTCTCCAGAATTTGCTCTTCTTGCTACCACCAAGTATCAAAACTATATCACTTCTAGCCAGGAACAGTTGAATAGTCAAACTACCCTCAGCCTCTTCCCACCAATATAACCATCCTTGATGCTTTGAGAAAATTCTTTTTCCTTACAAGAACATTCTCTGATTAGCTGTGATGTGCCAAGGACTGTGAGAATCTTCTGAAATACTTCATTATTCATCACAACCACCCACATAAAGCAGGTTTTACCATCCCTATTTTACAGACAAGAAAACTGCCGCCTTGTGCCCAGGTCACAGAGGTGGTGGTGGAAGGGCCAGGATTTCAAACCAGGCCTGCTTCCTTCAGTGTCTACACTCCTTCCACAAGAGTTCATCACTATGCCACGTTTGCGATTTTTGCCAGTTCTACTTACCATCTGCATAATTATTAACTTACTATTTTTATTTAAATCAAGTCAATTTTTAATCTTAAATTCATTTTTCAAAAAAAACATATGTCACTATTATCCATTAGAAATGAATAACACTTGCCATAAATAGAAGGTAATCCTAAAAAAAAAAAAATTTGGCAAAGATAACATGACGTGGTTAGACTTTAAACATAATAGGGAGTTCCCATCGTGGCTCAGCAGTAACGAACCCCACTAGTATCCATAGGACTAGTATCCATAAGGACACGGGTTCCATCCCAGGCCTCACTCATTGGATTAAGGATCCAGTGTTGCCATGAGCTGAGGTGTGAGTTGCACGTGCAACTTGGGTCCGGCGTTGCTATGGCTGTGGCATAGACTGGCAGCTACAGTTCCAATTTGACCTCTAGCCTGGGAACTTCCATATGCCACTGGTGTGGCCCTAAAAAGACAAATAAATAAATAGACATAATAAGCAATGATAAAGACGAGCCCACTATTGTGGTTCACAGGCCTAGCATGGTCTGGCTGGGGCCCCACCAGCCTCCTGTGCCTTGTTTATTCCCCCTGCCCTTTCTAATCTGCCCACAACAGCTTTGTTTATGTGCTTAGTGCTCTCCATGCTCCCTGCAGCCACAGGGTATTTGCGCATGCTGACACACACACACACACCCCAAAACCCTCTTCCCTACACTCTTACCTCATGTAAACCCTTTCTAGAAGTTTTCTGGTGGGCTAGATATTAAGGATTGTCACTGCTGTGGCACAAGTCACTGTTGTGGCATGGGTTCATTCCCTAGCCTGGGAACTTCTGCATGCTACAGGCATAGCCAAAAGAAAACAACAACAAAACAAAACTCCTTCCAGCTTCCCTGACTGGGCCAAATCCTCTCTCTTTCAGGCCTCAGAGCACTTTTCCCAAGGGCAGTTTTCCATTTGTTCATGAGCTCAATTAACATCTGTCTTTCCCTTTGGATTATGTATATTCTGCCGGAGCTATAACCACTCCTGGTTTTGCTCATGATTGAATTTCAAGAATCAAGCATGGTGCCTGGCACAACTTAGGCACTTAATGGTGTTCGCTGAATGAATGGTTCCTAGATTATTTTTCTTCTTTTTGGCCACACCTGTGGCATGGGGAAGTTCCTGGGCTGGGAATCGAATTCATGCCACAGCAGTGACCCAAGCTGCAGCAGTGACAATACCGGATTCTTAATCTGCTGAGCCACAAGGGAACTCTGATTCCTAGATTTTTGAGATATAAAGTAGCAAAGTCCTGCAATTCCTTGTGGGTATAATTTTCTCTTCCTTACTCAACTTCTGTGTTTCCAGTTTGATAATGAGGCATGGGAGATACTGCAAGCTTTCTCCATTGAGGCCAGAATGTCTTCCTGAGATCACCAAGGCATTGCAGTACATGGGCTCACAAATTTTGAGAATCAGCATTTTCTAAACCTTATGAGTCCTCAAAACATGCCATTTCCATGTCATTTTCTGCAAACCTCTGCCATATCATTCACATAAGACCATGACAGGCAGTGGCATCAACGTGTAAAAATAAACATATAATTAAATAAAGCCTTTTTTTTTTTTTTTGATGCACCCACAACATATGGAAGTTCCCAGACCAGGGATTGCCTCAGCGTTGATCCAGCCCAACACAGAGACAATGCCAGATCCTTAGCCCACTGCACCACAGTGGGAATTCCAATAAAGTTTTAAATGGACTTCCATGGATCTTTTATTTATTTATTTTCTCTTTTTTTTTATGGCCACCCCTGTGGAACATGGAAGTTCCCAGGCCAGGAGTCAAGTCAGAGTTGTAGCTGAGGCCTACACCACAGCCATAGCAACACCGGATTTGAGCAGCATCTTCAATCTATGCCACAGCTTCTAGCAATGCCAGATCCTTAACCCACTGATTGAGACCAGTGATTGAACCTGCATTCTCACAGAGACCATCTTGGGTTCTTAACATGATGAGCCACAACAGGAACTCCCCAGGAACCTTTTAAATTTCACCCTTTATAAAACACATCTTTGCCAAGTCTGCATAGTATGCCTTCCAAATCTCTTCTAACTTCATTTCTCCATCACTCTTGCTAATCCCACTCTCATGCTCAGCATCTGAACCATTTTAATAGACCCCTCAAGCCCCCGTCTTCTCTAATTGATTCTCTACATAGTCAAAAATTCATATATGCGCAGGTTGCTTCTTAGCCGCAACAACTGAAGTTTCCCAGCTCCCTGCCAAATCTCTTCAAGAATTCTCCAGCAAACATTTAAGGCCTTCTTCAGGATGGGCCTAACCTCACCCTTCTGTCTCTTTCCTCAACAGGAAAGCTGTTCTGTGGTTACCCTGATTTAACCCAGGTCTGAAGCACGCCAATAGCTCACTTCCAGAGGCAAAGAGGTTTTAAAAACATCTTTCCAGGAAGGGAAGTTAATGGGAGAGCAATGCAGCAGAATACCCAGAACCAGTGCAGGCAACTGTGTAGAGTGATCTCAGTCATTAACAGCATTCAGGAGTCACAGCTTCTACTCGAGCTCACTGCAGGAGCCCAGGTGGGTCACTTCCCTCTCCAAGTCTGCAATATAGAGGCTGTACCATGGGAAAAGCAGGAGGACAAGGAGAGGTTTCAAGTGTCTCTGAACCCAGGAGAGATTGAGGGACTTTTTTGAGTTTCTAGTAGGTGGTTGTGTCTAGCAGGGAGGGGCTCATGGTTGGGTCAAGTGAGACCCAGAACCTTGTCCTCAGCTTTGTTGGGTCAGAAACATCTCAACCATGTAACAAAATGGATGACTGTTATGCCAGACAGCATCTTCCCAATATCAGGATTTCAGGGAACCCAAATTCATAACCAGAAGTTTACTCATGAGGGATGGAATTGAGTCAAAGGGAATCGGGTAGTTGCAGACACATTTTGTTTTTTCATAACCAAAACCCACATAGAGCCTGAAATTTCTGATGCAGTGGAGAACTAGTTTGCCTAAAACCCAGTGTGAGGTAGACAAGAATGCCAGACATAGTACCTTACTCCCCTGGCTACAGCCAAACAAACCTTGATGTTGGTTCATGACTGATCTTCCTCCATCTACCCTTACTGGACTTCTATCCTTCTGCCTACATCTGTCTGCACACATCACCGTTTCCAATTTGCCTAGCTCCTTATCTTCCTCATTCAGAAAATCCCTAATTTCATCAACCACAAGCCTTCTCTGGGCTTGGATTTTCCATCTATTATGGAAATTCTTATTATCCAGGAATGTCATTTCCTGACCTGATGGGCAAATCCAAAGAGTGCAGCTATCTCCCCTTTCACCTTAATGCATTTCCAAGAAGTATTTCAGAAAAACAGACCTGGAAAATGGCTTAAAGTTGGCTCCAATAGGAAGTAGGCTTCTGTCAGATGAGAAGGACGGAAAAAGTCATAACATTGAAAACCAAGAAAGAGCCACTGCCATCTGGGCCTAGCCCAATGGCCGTGTCTTTAAGGAAGGGTCTTCGGTTTCTCTCTTTTTTTCTTTTAAGGCCGCACCTGCGGCATATGTAAGTTCCCCAGCTAGGGGTGGAATCGGAGCTATAGCTGGTGGCCTATGCCACAGCCGCAGCAATGCGGAATCTGAGCCACATCTACGACCTACACCACAGCTCATGGCAACCCACTGATCGAGGCCAGGGATCGAACCCACATCCTCATGCATCCTAGTCATGATGGGAACTCCCTCACTTTTCCTTTCTGCCCTCTTCATCTCTGAACTCTGGGAAGGGCAGCAGGACATCCAACTTCGACAGATTTTTGAGGTCATGGGCCATGGTGGCCATCCGAAGACATAGAGGAGGCAACAGGACAATCCACAGGGATAATTCCAGCTGAAAAACCAGGAGGGACAGGGCGTGGTCCCATTAAATCTCAGACTTTCTAGTGAGGGGGATGAATGTGACAGGGTGACAAAGTGGGGTGACATTAACTCAGAAGCACAGGAACAAGCATAGGTCCAAAGTAAAACCAGAGGCTGACACCAGGCACTGTTTGGAGCTGTTAGGCAAAAAAAAAAAATGTTCAAGGGGAAATGGTAGTCCTGGACCACACCTGGACCAGCTCAGGGTGCAGAATTCCCAGAACTTTTAATGAGCGTAAATAGCATTTTCACGGAGCAAGAGGAAATTAGCTTCACTTTCAACAAAGTGTGCAAATCATCCTGGCCCATGGAGCATCATTTTTCTAATGGTTCAATGCCCTTGGGTAAACAGTAGGTGAGCCCCTGACTTAAACGGGGAAGTCGGGGTTTGTCCAATACAAGCAGTTGGAGTTAGTAAAAGAGGGAAGAGAGCTGCTTCAAAGTGACTATGCCTATGTGAACCTAAAGGCAGATGAAAGGACCCTGTAGATTGTCTGCTGGAACAAACTTAAAGAAAGATTTCATTTATCAAGGAAAGGCGGTTATTTTTTAAAGTAGGGACAGGAATTCCTGTTGAGGCACAATGGGTTAAGGATCTGTTGTCTCTGCTGCAGTGCAGGTTTTGATACCCTGCCTGACACAGTGACTTAAGAATCTGGTGTTGCCACAGGTGTGGCACGGGTCCCAGCCATGGCTTGGATTCAGTTCTTGGTCCAGGAATTTCCATATGCCGTAGATGCAGCCAAAAAAAGATTAAAAAAAAAAAGGGACAACGAAAAAAGGAGTTCCCCTGTGTCTCAACAGGTTAAGGATCCGGTGTTGTCACTGCCATGGCTTGGGTCACTGCTATGGCTCAGGTTCGATCCCTGGCCACAAGTGCACCCCCCCCCAAAAAAAAATAGGGAATCAGCAGAAATACTGTAGCAAGGCATTATGTGGTCACCTAAAATGTGTCGTGCTACACAATAAAAATGGTTGAAACCTAGGAAACGGTCAGGGCAGGAGAGGGAAACCAGGTCAGGAACCTGGGCTGCCCTGTAACATATATCACTGATTGTGATCTTTTGGGCCTTGGTTTCCCCATCTGTGAAGTGCTAGCATCATGACAGCCACCAATACTTACTGAGAACTTCCTCCATGTGCCAAGCAATTTGGGTGAGTTACTTCATTTAATTGTCAATATAATCTCATGAGTTAGGAGAAAAAAAAGTCTGGCTTTTCTTGAAAAATCAGAAAATCTGACAGTGTTGAGCACCAATCCAACATGACAGAACAAGCCAGTGCTGAAGAGAGGCCAGGCTGTTTAAGACGAGGCTGTCAGCCACATGCAGCCCTCACGCCTCTCTTGTCCCACTTATTTTGTTCCTGGTACCTGAGTAGCTCTTGCAGCCTGTGGGTCTGTGGCCCCTGGATTAGATGGGCTCAGTGCTTTCTCATACCCTGGGAGTTGATATTCTTTGCTGGATGCCACAATGGGCAGGTCATTCATCCATATTCATGCCTCTGACAAAGGGTACTGGGCATTGGGCTCCCCTAGTTGATGTCTTCTAAGAAGCAGGAACATGGGGGACTGAGAAGGGCACTGTGGGGACAGTGGACACCACTTACTCTGCAGCCAGCCCTCCTTTGTGGCAGGAGCTGGAGGCTCACCTGAATGAAGCAAGGAAGCATTGGAAGCATGAACAAAGAGATTCTGAAACCTCCAGGGACTGTTCCAGGGCAAATGAGGACCAGCCTAGGCTTGGAGCAAGACAAGGTTACTTAACTTCTCTGTGCCTCAGTTTCTTCATCTGAGTTAATACTATCTCCTACCTCACAGGGAGGCTGTGAGAAACAGCAAAAACCCCTTTAGGTTGCTAAAGACTGTAAAGTTTTTTTTCTTCTTTTTACAACCGCACCTGTGGCATATGGAAGTTCCCGGGCCAGGACTCTAACAAGAGCTGAAGCTGCCTGCCTGTGCCACGGCCACAGGAATTCAGGATCTTAAGCCTTGTCTGCAACCTACATCACAGCTCATAGCAATGCCAGATCCACTGTGAAGTGCTAGTATCATGACAGCCACCAATACTTACTAAGAACTTCCTCCATGTGAGCAAAGCCAGGGATCACACCCACATCCTCACAGAGACAACATGGGGTCCTTAACCTGCTGAGCCACAAAGGAACTCTGACTCTAAAGTTTCTGATTCTAGTCCTTTGGCCACTGTGACCAATTGGTGGTTTCATGAAAGAACAATCTATCTTTTAAAAAAAAAAAACAAAATTACTTTCTGAATAACTTTACTTCCTGTTGAGTTTCACCCACCAGGAAGTTAGAGACAGAAATTACTTAGATGTAAACTTATGCATTATGAGTCCTTTAGTTCTATGTGCTTTTTTCAAATGTTCTCTTTCTAAATGGGCCTCTGGTGAAGATAATGATTAGTTCATTGATTTGTTCCCAGGAGAATGGGGTAAAATGAAGTCCTGCTCATCACATTTTTAATTCTTTTTAATCCAATTACTTTGGAGAGGGTTCTTCTACACCAGTCATCATTCCCCAAGCTCTCCCTCCCTTCCTGCCACCTATGTCCCCTCCTCCACCTCCAGGCCATAAGAGGAATCCCAGAGCACTGTTGCTCTATGATAAAAAAAAGGAGGTCCTTTTCAGTAAGAACTCTCAGACCACATTCCCCAGGTTGGGCTTACTCATTCTTCAACTGAGTTTCCTCCACTGGGGCAGGTGCTATGTCCAGCTGAGGATCAGTATGTTTAAAGCCGCTTGTTATCTGCCTCTCTCTGGCTCTTCAACATTGCCTTCAATCAAAGGAACCCCCCTCCATCCTCCCATAATTGCTATTTTAAATAGGAAAGAAGATAGAGACAGGATTAAGATGGCAGAATAGAAGGACTGGAGCTCAACTTCGCTCCTGAAAACAACAAAATTCACAACAAAAGACTGAGCATTCTTCACCCAAATGGACCAGAAACCTTAAAAAAGATATCCTACCCTAGAAGACAAAGAGGAGGACACATCAAGAGAGGAGGGGCAATTTTGTGATATAAACAACCCCATACCTCCTGGGTGGGAAGCTCCACAGACTGGAAACCAACTGGTTCACAGAGACTCACCTACAGGAGTGAGAGTTCTGAGCCCCACATCAAAGTCTCACGTGCGGGAATCTGGCAAGGGAAGAAAGAGCCTCTGGAGCATTTGGCATTGAAGGCCAGTGGGGCTTGTGTGCAGGAACTCCACAGGACTGGGGAAAAAGAAGACCCCATTCTTAAAAGGTGCACAAAGACTTTCACATGCACTGGGTCCCAGGGCAAAGCAAAGTCTCCATGGGAATCTGGGTCAAACCTGACTGCAGTTCCTGGAGGATATCCTGGGAAAACAGGGGTAACGTGGCTTGTTGTGAGGGAAGGACATTGAAAGCAAAGCTCTCGGGAATATTCAGCAACCCTGCCTTTCTCTGGAGGTGGCCATTTTGGGAAAATCTGGCCTCATCCACCAGTTAGCTGCTGAGAAGCCCCAGGGCAAACAACAATCCAGGTGGGATCACAGCCCAGCCCATCAGTAAACAGGCTGCCTAAAGACCCCTCAGGCACACAGCTTCCTCTAATCCCATCCAGAGACTAAGCCCCACCCACCAGAGGGATTAGAATCAGCTCCACCTACCAGTGAGCAGGCACCAGCCCCTCCCATCAGGAAGCCTACAGCAAGCCCCCCATACCGACTTCGGCCACAGGGGGGCAGACATCAGAAGTAAGAGAGGCTGCAACTCTATTATCTGTAAAAAGGTCACCACACCAAAAACCTATGAAAATGAAAGACAGAGAACTATAACTCAGATGAGGGAGAAAGAAAAAAAAAAAAGAAACAGAAAAACAGCTAAGTGATGAGGAGATTCTCAACCTCCAGGAAAAAGACTTTAGATTGTTGATGCTGAAGATGATGTAAGACGTTGGAAATAAACTGGAGGCAAAGATGGATAATTTATAGGAAACACTGAGCAAAGACATACAAGATAGAAAACTTAAACAAGAAGAGATGAAAAATACAATAACAGAAATAAAAAAAATCGCTAGAAGCAGCTAACAGCAGAATACAGGAGGCAAAGAACGCATAAGTGAGGTGGAGGACAGATTAGTGGAAATTACGGATGCGGAACAGAAAAGAGAAAAAAAACTGAAAAGGAATGAAGAGAGTCTCAGAGAACTCTGGGACAACGTGAAACATCCATATTATAGGGGTGCCAGAAGGAGAAGAGAGAGAGAAGGAGACAGAAAAAATATTCCAAGAGATAATAGCCAAAAACTTTCCTAACATGGGAAAGGAACCACTCACTCAAATCCAGGAGGCACAACGAGTACCATATAAAATAAACCCAAGGAGGAACACCCAAGACACATATTAATCAAACTGACCAAAATTAAAGACAAAGAGAAAATCTTGAAAGCAGCTAGGGAAAAGAAACAAATAACATACAAGGGAACCCCAATATAAGTTATCAGCAGATTTTTCAGCAGAAACTCTGCAGGCCAGAAGGGAGTGGCATGATATACTTAACATGATGAAAGGAAAAAACCTCCAACCAGGATTACTCTACCCAGCAAGGCTCTTATTCAGATTTGAAAGGGACATCAAAACCTTCACAGATAAGCAAAAGCTAAGAGAATTCAGCAACACTAAACCAGCCTTACAACAAATACTAAAGGAACTTCTATAGGTAGAAAAGAACAAGAGAAGAAGGAAAGAAAAAAGAGCAGCAAAAACAAATCCAAAGCAATTTAAAAAATGGCAATGAGGAGTTCCCGTCGTGGCACAGTGGTTAACGAATCCGACTAGGAACCATGAGGTTGGGAGTTCAATCCCTGGCCTTGCTCAGCGGGTTGAGGATCCGGCATTGCTGTGGTGTAGGTTGGAGACGTAGCTCGGATCCAGCGTTGCTGTGGCTCTGGCGTAGGCCGGTGGCTACGGCTCTGATTGGATCCCTAGCCTAGGAATCTCCATATGCCGAGGAAGCAGCCCTAGAAAAGGCAAAAAGACAAAAAAAAATGGCAATGAGAACATACATATCAATAATTACCTTAAATGTTAATGGACTAAATGCCCCAACCAAAAGACATAGACTGGCTGAATGGATACAAAAACAAGATCCATATATACGCTGTCTTCAAGAGACCCACTTCACTTCTAGGGGAACATACACATTGAAAGTGAGAGGATGGAAGAAAATATTTCATGCAAACAGGGATCAAAAGGAAGCTGGAGTAGCAATACTCATAACAGACAAAATACACTTTAAAATGAAGAATATTTTAAGGGACAAAGAAGAACATTACATAATGATCAAAGGATCAATCCAAGAAGAAGATATAACAATTTTAAATATCTACGCACCCAACATAGGTTCACCACAATATATAAGGCAACTACTAACAACCTTAAAAGGAGAAATTGACACAATCATAAGCAACACAATCATAGTGGGGGACTTTAACACCCCACTTACAGCAATGGACAGATCAACCAGACAGAAAATCAATAAGGAAACACAGGCCCTGAATGATGCATTAAACCAGATGGACTTAATAGATATTTATAGTACATTCCATGCAAAAGCAACAGAATACACACTCTTCTCAAGTGCACATGGAACATTTTCTAAGATTGATCATATCCTGGGCTACAAATAAAGCCTTGGTAACTTTAAGAAAATTGAAATCATATCAAGCATCTTTTCCTACCACAACGCTATACGACTGGAAATCAACAACAAGAAAAAAATGCAAAAAAACGAAAAGCTATAGCTGCACATAACAAGATGAATGAATCTTTAAAACATAATATTGAGCAAAAGAATATATAAAAAAGTTTATACTGAATAATATTTATGTATTTTATAGAAACAGACAAATTTAAATGTAAAAATACAGAGTATACACTTTGGTGGTTAAAATATGAAGACAAAGGAGGCAATTCCTGCACAAATCAGGATAATGGTGATGTTTCAAGGGGAAGGCTAAGAAGAACTGCTGGCTTTTAGAGTCCTGTCAATATTCTACATTCAGTTACTTGAACTGGGTAGTGGTTAGATGAGTAATTCTTTACATCATACAGCTATGTTCTATGCATCTTTTTCTGTATATTTCATAATAAAATTTTAATATAAAAAAATAAATAGGAAAGAGTTGGTTTCTGTTGCTTGCACCCCAAGAATCCTAGCTCCCATATGATACCTCAGTGGGGAAAACAAGGGAATAAATAGATGGTGAAAGGCAAGTGTTTATATTGTGTTGACAAGGAAGGCCTTTCTAAGGAGGTGAAATTTGGGCTGAGCCTTCAAGAAAGTGTGGGAATAGGGCAGGAACATTCTAGGAAGGTGATAGCAAATGCAAAGACTTTGAGGTGGGGTAGTCATGGAACAGCAAGGAGGTCAATGTGGCTAGAGCCAGGAGCAAGCAAGAGAGTGGTGGGAGATGAGGGCAGAGAGCTAGGCAGCAGCTGAATCATGGAACATCCCCTGGGCTGCAGTGAGTTTGGGTTTCTGATGTGGTGTGAACCACTGGAGGGCTTGAACAGAAGAGTGACATGTTCTGATTTTTTTTTAAACTATCTTTCTATGGAGTTCCCTTGTGGGGCAATGGATTAAGAATCTGGTTTTGTCACTGCAGTGACATTTGATCCCTGGCCTGGGAATGACCACATGCCACAGGCGCAGCCAAAAAAATTTTTTTGACTAGTGGTCTTAAGAACTGACTGTTGGAGACAAGTGTAGAACTAGAAAGATGAGTGAAAATCTCCTCCAAGAGTCTAGGCAAGTGATGACAGTGACCTGGGGTGAGTTACAGCAATGGAAATGGAGAAGAGCAGACAGGTTTATGATACAGTTTTAAGGGAAAGCTGCCTTGAAGGACTTGCTGATATGGAATATGAGGGGAAGAGAAGAATCTAGATTGACTTCTTGAGTAGATGGAGTTGCCATTTGCTAAAATGAGGAAAACTGTAGGAGAGAGAGAGACTTGTCATTTAGCAGTCTGTATTAGTCATTTACTGATATCTAAGAAACGACCACAAAACTTAGTGGCTTAAAATAACTATCAACTGTTATTACCTCACAGTTTCTGTTGGTAAGAATAGCTTACCAGGTGCCTCTGGCTCAAGGTGTCTCACGAAGCTACATTCAAGGTGCTGGCTGGGGCTGTAGTCATCTGAGGTCTTGACTGGGGCTGGAGGATCTGCTTCACAGGTGGCTCACTCACTGGTCGGCGGGTTGTGCTGGCTGTTGGTGGGAAGCTTTGATTTCTCACTACCTGGACCTTTCCACTGTCTGCTTGAGTATCCTCACACATGGCACCATCTTACTCCAGCACGAGTATTCTAAGAAAGTAAGGCAAAAGCCATAGTATCTCATATGGCCTAGCCTCAGAAGTCACACTCTGTCACTGCTGGTGGTGACACAGATCAGCATTATTCAAGTGTGAGAGGAAAAAGCACAGGGGCATGATTCCAGCAGGCAAGAATTACTCAGGGTCATCTTGTGGCTGGCTCCCACACTGTCCACACGGATACATACAGAAGGAAGTGCATATAGAGCCAGTAGGTGTATCAGATGGACCTGGCTAGCAGAGAGGAAGTGCCCACACCTGAAGAGGTAGCACGAACTTGACTCTGCCATCCAGCGAGGGATGTGGGCACAGTTCTGCAGGATTAAGCCTGAAGGTAAAAAACTGCCCAGCCTGCGGGACCAGCTGTGTAACTTACAGCATCCAGTGTGAATAGAAAGGCAAGGCCGTTTGTTCATAAATTATTAAGAATTTCAAAACACTGACAGCAGAGCATTAAACCAGCGCGAGCTCTCCTAGGCACAGGGCCCTGTGTGATTGCATGGGTCGCAAACACGTGAAGCCACCCCTGCCTATTTGTTACTTCCTCTGAGTGCACAGCCCTGGTGCCTGCCATTTGCCATTTGTGCATCCAATCTCCCCACACACCCTCTCCAGCTGTGGGCAGAACCACACAGACTCTGAAGGAATATACTCTTCCTTCCTCTTCTTACTGCTTCTCTCTCAGTCTCAGAGCCTAGGCAATTCAATCTCCCTACCTCCCCGGCTGGGAACACATAGTGCGGTCTCCCTCATCAATGTTTCTGGCCTATCCTATCCCTCTTCCTTAGAGTTCTCTTCCTGTCTTGGGCAGCAGTGGCATCCCACAGCTCACCTCTGACCTCTTGGGTCAGCTTCCAGTCTCCTCCTATCTCAGGTGGTCCTCACACACTCCTCTCACCGTGGCCCGGCCCTTCTCCATCTCCCATCATCCCTCTCTTTCCCCACTCCTCCCTTTGTGGTCACTGAGCTTCGGCCTCACAAAAGAGTTCTGCCTGCATTTTAGGAATATTTCAATCCCTTATCATAATCCTATCCAGAGTTGTATAGGACAGCTACATTTTAAAGATACTTTTTAAATGACTTAAGATATCTAAAAGTTTATTTCTTTTGTAGGAGTTCCTGTTGTGGCTCAGCAGATTAAGAACCCAACTAGTATCCATGAGGATGCAGGTTCGATCCCTGCTCCCACTCAGTGCATTAAGGATCTGACGTTGCTGTGGCTGTGGTGTAGGCCAGCAGCTATAGCTCCAATTTGACCTCTAGCCTGGGAACTTCCATATGCCACACCTGTGACCCTTAAAAAAAGTTTATTTTGTAATAAATATGTTTATCAATGAGAAAACATAAATTTGGATGGGTGAGGTAATTTTTCCAAGGTCACACAGCTAGTTAGTGGCAAAGCCAAGTCAGGAGCCCAACACCTGCAGACTCTAGCTACAACTTACATCATTAGGGATTAACAGGGTCATAAAAGAATCAGGATATAAAGGAATAAGACAAGACAGTGTCTTTTAAAAGCAATGGCTACATTTACTTTTTTGCACTAGTGGGAGGTGCAATCTGTTCCTTTCCTTCACTCTGCGCAGGTTTGTGACTGCTCTGACCAATAGAGTGAGGTGGAAGAGATGCTAGGTCATAAGAGGTTTGCTGTATTTTCTTGGGAGGCTCATTCTGGAGAAAGCCAGCCTCCACATAAGAGTATCAGATACCCTGTGACTGTCATGCTAGAGAACACACATGTGGTGCTCTGGTCAGCAGCCCAGGCTGAGTTCCCAGCTGACAACCAACATCATCTGCCGGCCATGTGATGGGCAATCCTGGGTGTCCAGCCAGTTGGACCCTTAGAAGATTGCAGCTTCTAGTTGTCAAATGACCCCATTTCATGTCTTTCCCACTGAGGCCCCAAATATCATGGGGAGAAGCCATCCTCATTGTTGCCCTGCCTGAATTCCTAACCCACAGAATCTGTGAATATAATTGTTGGGAGGCAGTCAGTTTGGGGGTAATTTGTTATACAGCAATAAATGGAAGAGACACATACAACCCATGCATCTGTCCACTAATATTTAAGTCATAAATTTCACATGACTTCCTCTAATAGCTTTTCGGAGTTCTTAACAGGCACTGAGAAGGTGTCACTTTTGGAGAGTGTGCTTGGGGAGAGCAAGGCTCTCCACTCCTCATCCACAATCCTCACTCCAGCCATGTCTGCTTTCTGAAAGAAGTGAACAAGCTGGGGTGTTAACTCAAGTGTCATATTAACCTTGCTGAAATTCCATGCCTCCTCTCTAAAATGAGAGCTGGAGAGTAATTCTCATTTCCTGGATCTGTTGGATGATCCAGACAAGCAAAGGTGTGAACCTGCACTGGTGACGCTGCAGCACACTCTCAGGATAATCATGAAGGCCACCTAGAGCCTGTTTCCCCCTCCACCCACTCTACAGCCCCTCCCCAGGCCTTGATGCCTGGTAGATACAGTCTGATTCTGTCGGAAATAACTTTTCCAGCCCAAGCCATTAGCTCTACAGGGCCTCACACAGCTGCCATCCTTTCCCTCTTGTTTGCACCTTTCCAATAAAAGCACTGCCTCTTTTGATTACAGGAGAATTCTCCACTCTAATTGATTTCCAGGCATTAAAGTTTTACTGAGATGATCTCAGAGGCTCCCTGGGGAGAGGAGAAGTGCCGAGCATCACCGCCCTTAGGGCCCTGGTGCTAGCAGAGAATTTCTAAAACTGTTTGCTCTCAATTTTGGCAAGGCACCTTCTGTGGAATATAAAGAGCAGCTCAAAACAAGGGAAACAGCTCAAAGCAAGGACAGCTGGGTCCCAAGCTCCCTGATCTCTTGGTGACCCCTGCAACAGCTGGCAGAGCAGGACACAAGACCTGGAGGTCCTTGCACCTGCATTCTTGCTCCACCTCTGCTCAAGTGATGCCTCTGCAGAGACACAAAGTGTTGAGAGGCATGGCATCTGCCCTAGACAGGTCAGCAACGCACAGTATGTATGACCCAAGTTGAGATGATGTGAGGCAATATAATTAGGTGCTGAATGCAGTAGCATAATTAGCACTGAAAGACATAAGCTGGAGGAGGAGAGAGGAGCAGGAATTAGGGATGATAGAGGAAGTTTTCCAAGTAGAAAGGAAATAAAGGCTAGACCTTACAGAAAAATAATAATGGTAAACATCTAGGTACCACTTGCTTGGTGCCAAATCCTGCCCCATGTCCTTTACATACTTTAAGACTTTAATTCCACACAACAACGCTTTGGAACTGATTCTACTTTTTTTCTGGGGGCGCTGGGGGGTGGGGCGCTGCCCCTGAGGCATGTGGTGGTTCCTGGGCCAGGGATCAAACTATTTTATATTCTCCAAATGTTATAAAATTTTGCCTCAAATCCCTTTGACAATTCCATATTGATATATAAAGAACAAATGAAGGGAAAACTCTCCTCTGCATTCCCACTGTTCCCCACCGGGAAATAGGTGCTAAGATGGGGAAGCCAACCAGGTCAGAACCAGTCCTTGGCCACAGGAGTGTGCTGGGAAGGTGAGCCTCTGCATCCTGTCCACCCAGAGAAGACCGGGGACAAGTCCTCCTGCCAGCATCCCTCAGGCCCAGGATACCTGACTCAATATTCTTACAACTGGCACACTTCTTCAGATACAACCCCTGTTGGGTCCCCTAAGCAGCTAGAATTGCAGTCTGCGTTTCAGACTGTCAGATGATCACCAGTTGTTTCACAGTTCTGTTATCCTAAGATCCTTGAGTGAGGGAACAAAGTCCAACACAGCCTTTGCTTTTCACACAACTTATCACAGTGAAACATTCACTGAGGGCCCAATTCATCGCAGTTAAGTTACAGAATAATGGCCTGGATTTCAGTCCAACCAGGATTGGCTACGGCCAAATCATTCATGGACCTGAATGCTCAGTTCTCCTCAAGAATGCACTCTGTGTGGAGTTCTCTTGTGGTGCAGCTGGCTAAGGATTGGCATTGTCACTGCAGCAACTTGGGTCACTTCTGTAGTGTGGGTTTCAGTCCCTCGCCTGGGACCTTCCATGGGCTGAAGGTGAAGGCAAAAAAATAAAAATGCTTAGTGCTTTTCTGCCCCAAAACATTGATAGGCAACACATTGCTTTCCCCTCAGCCTGTAGTTTTACTAACTGCTGGCTTCTGTTATCTATCTTTACAATCTGCATCCCCCTGGCTGATCTATCTTCCCCCATCGACAGTCAGCTTCCCCTGGCATCTCTTCTGCTCATACATACCATGTGAATGACTCAACAAAAGGAGGAATCCCTTTACTTTCTTCTTTTTTTTTTTAATTTATTGACTAGCTCTTCACTGATAGTGCATAGGAATAGAATAGATTTTTGTATATTCATCCTGTAACTTTGGGAAAGGAAAAATTTATCCTTTTCTTTTTTAGGTTCTTCAGGCTGGTCTAAGAAGCAAGCTGACATGAGACAGATAATAGGAGAAAATCAAACAAAAGTTTAATAATGTATATACATGGAAGAGAACCAGAAAAACAGATGCTGGGAGTAGTGGTTTGGGAATTCAAAGGGGAGGAACGCAATTCCCCTTTACCTTCTACCCGATACATTTTAAATAGTAAAAAATAAAAATAAAATCTTTGTAGTCATTGCGTCATGTTAAAACTCTTTCACACCTTTAATCTCAGTTATTCCTTACAGCAGCCCCATGAGAGTGGCATGGTCACTGTTTCAGAGATTAGGAGACCATTGCACAGATACGTTAAGTGACTTGCCAAGCATCACAAAGCACAGTTGGGGCTGACTCTAAACTACTGATTTTTCTCCATTTCCAAGGACCCTTGGCCCATTCAGCCCCTGAGAATGGATTGCAACAAGAAGAAAAAAGAAAAATTCAATTCTCTAGAGGCACCTCTCTGCCTCAGATCCCCTGCGATTGTGATCATTTGGGGTGACTATGGCTCCCAAGTGCTTGGGGGTCCACCTGAACTTATCTGAGGTGACAGTGAGGGCAGAGGGACCTTTCTCAAAGGACTTGTGAGGAGCAATAGATCCTAGACCTGGGGTACTGCTGGGAGTTTCATTCACATGTATCTTTTTTTTTTTTTTTTTTTAAGGGCTGTTCCTGTGGCATATGAAATTCCCAGGCTAAGAGTCGAATTGGAGTTGTAGCCACTGGCTACACCACAGCTACAGCAACACCAGATCTGAGCCACTTCTGTGACCTACACCACAGATCACGGCAACATCAGATCCTTAACCCACTGAGCAAGGCCTGGGATCAAACTCTAGTCCTCATGGATACTAGTTGGGTTCATTACCAATGAGCCATGACGGGAACTCCACATGTATAATTTTTTTTAAATGTGCTTCTGTGTAATAAAGGAAGGAAAAACAGCCCATTATATCAGCAGCTGAATTTCACACAAAGCCCAGAGAGCAGCTTCTGTGAGCTCATCCAGCCTTTCCATGACTTGGGCCTGGAGCAAGCAGATGCAGCTATCATGGGGAAACCTCACTTGTCTTGGGGAAAGGAACTGGGCCAGAGATATGGAGCCAGGACTGCAATCTTCTCTAATCAAACATACATTGAAAATGCCTTCATGTCTAGTGCATACTATAAGTTCTTACAGGATAGAATTAAGGAGCCCTTAGGAAAAAAATTATGTGGATAATTAATCCTGGGAAAGTTCATTTTAAGGGAATCCATTTAAATTGTAAGCAACATTTTATAGCATATAGTGTGTGTGTGGGGGGGGGCTTTATTTTTAAAAGAACTAAAGATAATGATAGTAAGCTTATTTTATTTCTATTTAATCACATTTTGATTATAACTGCAAAAAAAATGGACTGAGTCTTGTTTTGTTTTGTCTTTTTTGTCTTTTTAGGGCCACACCTAAAAAGACATAAGGAGGTTCCCAGGCTAGGGATCCAAACGGAGTTACAGCTGTCGGCCTACACCACAGCCACAGCAATGCCAGATCCAAGCCGCGTCTGCGACCTACATTACAGCTCATGGCAGTGCCAGATCCTTAACCTACTCAGAGAGGCCAGGGATAGAACCTGCAACCTCATGGTTCCCAGTCGGATTCATTTCTGCTTTGCCATGACGAGAACTCCAAAAAATGGACTAAGTTGTAAAACAGGAAAATGAATCAAGAATTGTTTGGGGCATTTTTTTTTTCTGAAAAAAATTTTTTTTGTACAACAGCAAAACAAAACACGATGTCCATCATATTTGACCTTCACAGAAAGATTTTAAAGAAGGTAAGTTTGCAAATTAGTGAAGGGCTTCATTTTTCCTCAGGACTTCTCCAAATTCTTTGAATTTCCAATCATCTCCTTCTGAAGCCTCTATTAGATCATCATCTTTGTTGATTTTTCTCTTTTCAGTTGAAACCAAACTCTGCCAGACTCTCACTCTTGGATGTTTTCTAACAATCACTGAATTGCTCCTCCACCATCACTTTCATTATCTTAATGAAATCCTGCATCTTTTGCAAGATTGGCAATTTCACTTTGCAATTGGTGGGCACAATAATCACAGTGATAACATCTGACGCTAATGTTGGGTGGGAGATAGATGCTGTGGTGGAAATGGGAAGTAGCTTTATAAGGATACATTTGTTTATAAACATTTCATGTTGGGATGACCTTTACTTCCCAACTTGCAATTATGGGTACTCTACCAGTAAGCAATTTTTTTAGGGGGGGTCTTTTTAGGACCACACCCGGAGCATGTGGAAGTTCCCAGGCCATGGGTCAAATTGGACTATAGCCGCTGGCCTATATCACAGCAACAGCATCATGGGATCCGAGCCCCATCTGTGACCTACACCACAGCTCATGGTAACACTGGATCCTTTAACCCACAGAGCGAGGCCAGGGATCGAAGCCATGTCCTCATGGATCCTAATCGACTTCGTTACTGCTGAGCCATGATGGTAACTCCTAACAGTAAGTACTTTGATAATAAAGCTCCCTCGCACTCCAAACCAAGAACTAGCATTGCAGGTTCTGATGAAAGGACTCCACTGGGAGATGTATGATGAGTCCACCACTGGTGAAGGTGCTCAAATGTCAACTATGCGATGCTGGCTGAGGGACTAAGGTCCCTCCGAGATCTGGCTTCCAGACCCAGGGTGTTTAAGCCCTAAAGCTGTGGTCAACACCTCAAGCTAAAATAACTGAAAAGAAACATAAATATCTGCCTTGTGCCTACTGCCACCTACTGAAATTAAGTTTCATTTCCAATGCTGTTATCAACACTATAACTGACTTCAGGGGGCAATGCATTGCAGCCTATTACTTGGATAGGGTCACTTAGCTCTAAACACTTAGCTCTAAATCTTTGCAAGATCTGGCGAGGCTTAAAATCCCTTATTCCTGTTGAGAGATTCTGGATTTGCGTCTGGTTTGGTCTGGACTAGGTGAAGTCTGGCTCTAGGTCTATAAGTTTTCAAGATTTGCATAACATTTGGGAAATTTCATTCTTGGAATAGGTTTTGCTCTTTCATGTCTGACTTTGCACATGTTCTTTATACTGCTGGCCCACCTCTCCTCCACGAGGCAAATTGTTTTCCTTCAAGACCAAGTTCAAATGTGCCCTCTAGAAAGGCTTTCTCAACCTCCTCAAAGTTGTTCTCCCTTTCCTCTGTGCTTCACATTAAGTTTTACTCAGGAGTTCCTGCTGTGGTGTGGTGGGTGAAAGATCTGGTGTTGCCACAGCTGTGGTCTAGATCAAAGCAGCAGCTCAGATTTGAGCCCTGGCCCAGGGACTTCCATATGCCACGGGTATGGCAAAAGAAAGTTTTACTCAATTAGTGTTACAACACTTACCCCATGCAAATTAATTATTTAATAGTCCATCTCCTCCTCTAGACTAAAGCTTTTTGGGTCTAATTGTCATGATTTAATCTCCTTAGTATGTGTTTCACTGTCTAGCACACTGAAGTTACTCACTAAATTTTTTTTTTGGCCACACCCACAGCATGTGGAAGTTCCAGGGCCAGGGATCAAACCCAAACCACAGCTGCAATCTGGTGACAACACCAGATTCCTTAACCTGCTGCACCACCAAGGATCTCCTAAACATTTATTAAATGAATTAATAAATACCGTGATCATGCCAAATGGCCTAAGGTTACATCAGCCTTCTGAACTTAGTTTTTTTTTTTTTAATGAGGTAAAGTTCACAATTTAAATCATTTAAAAGTGTTCAATATCCTTGTTCTGCATGTGGCTATCCAGTTGTCCAACAAGGAACCTTCAATTTATAGCTTGTTAAAACCTGGGTAACTTGGACTTGTGACTAGTGTCTGAAATAAAAGAGGTTTTCTGGGACTGAGCCCTCATCTCTGAGGTCTAATGCTATCTCCAGGTATATACCAATGGAACTGAGTTAAATTACAGGGAGTGGCACAGGGGGGTAATGATCCAGCATTGTCACTGCAGCTGCGGAAGCTCAAGTTCGATCCCTGGCCTGGGAACTTTCTCGTGCCACTGGTATGGCCAAAAAAAAAAAAAAAAAAAAATTACAGGACACCCAGTCAATGTTCTCTAGAGGATTGGAAAATTGCTTGCTGGGCAAAAAACCCACACATTTGGTGACGACTATTGAGAATAGCAGAGGCAAAAGAGGAGAGATTAGTCTGTTCAGGCTGCTAAAACAAAATACCACACTGGGCAGATTAGATAACAGAAATTTATTCCTCACAGTTCTGGAGGCTAGAGAGCAAAGAATCAGCAGATTGGATTCTGTAAGAACCCTCCCTGGGTCACGTAGATTTCTCATTGTATCTTCACATGGCAGAAGGGACAAAGAAGCTCTTGACAGCCTCTTTCATAAGAGCATTAATCTCTTATATGAGGGCTCTGTCCTAATCCCTCCCAAAAGCCCTACCCTCCTTAGACCATCACACTGGGCACTATAATTTCAACCTATAAATTTGAGGGAACACAAACATTTAGACCATAGCAAAGAATGTTTTTCCTTTCCAACCCTCTAGGTAGGTGATTAAAAGAGCCTTGTCTGAGGAATCTGACCAGCCCAAGAAGGAAAACCTAATGACACCAGCATTGAGGTTTTCTTGACAAAAGACCCAGCCAGAAAATCCTAACCAACTCAGAATCTCCAAACATTTAAGGAGAACTGTGGGGTTTTTTTGCTTTGTTTGTTTGTTTGTTTTTTGATAGTACCCACGCATGTGGAAGTTCCTGGGCCAGGGATTGAACCCGGGCCACAGCAGTGACCCAAACTGCAGTAGTGACAATGCTAGATCTTTAACTCACTTGTGCCATGAGAGAACTCCTAGGGAGAACTTTTAACATGAAAGACAGAGACCAATAAACAGAGAAAAAGCAAACTGGAGGAAACAGAGGTTCTGAAAGGAGAAGAAAATAGCATCATCAATATCCTCAGACCACTAGGAGAAGATATTGTAGCCAAGGAACAAGATAAAGACACTTTAAAAAAAAAAAAAAAAAATTCAGGGAGTTCCCGTTGTGGCACAGTGGTTAATGAATCCGACTAGGAACCATGAGGTTGCGGGTTTGGTTCCTGCCCTTGCTCAGTGGGTTAATGATCCGGCATTGCCGTGAGCTGTGGTGTAGGTTGCAGACGCAGCTCGGATCCTGCGTTGCTGTGGCTCTGGCGTAGGGTGGTGGCTACAGCTCCGATTGGACCCCTAGCCTGGGAATCTCCATATGCCACAGGAGTGGCCCAAGAAATAGCAAAAAGACAAAAAAAAAAAAAAAATTCAGGGGTTCCCATCGTGGTGCAGTGGTTAACGAATCCGACTAGGAACCATGAGGTTGCGGGTTCGATTCCTGACCTCGCTCATCAGGTGAGCTGCAGTGTAGGGCGTGGCTACAGCTCCAATTTGACCCCTAGCCTGGGAACCTCCATATGCCATGGGAGCAGCCCTAGAAAAGGCAAAAAGACAGAAAGGAAAAAAAAAAAATTCAACTTCTCTAGGGAGCATTCCTTGGTTGGTCTTTTCTTTTCCCAGAGTTCCCATTGCTTATGTAGTCAAAAATCAATGTATTTGATGTTTCAAAGCTTAAATTTTCTCATTTGTAAAATGGAACTGATACTAGTATCAACCTCATGTAATTGATATGCATGAATTCTTAGCTTGCTGCCAGGCCAATAATAAATGCTTAATAAATGATAATTATTATGATGGAAAAAAGAAACATTCAGAGGACTTTAATGTTATTAGAAGAAACATTCGCTAATTCAATAGAAGAACCGGGAAATAAAATTGAGAAAGTCTCACAAAAATAAACCAAAAATAAACCAAGTAGAAATTTAGCATTTATTTCTTGACCTCCACTTAGAAAACCTTAACAATTAGCTTCTGTATTAATAGCAGGTCCTATGCCCATGGAGCCCATCACAGAATCTGGGGCGTGAACATACACTTTTAGGAAACGAAGGAATGAAGAAAAAGAAAAACAAGTTTTCTTAAGAAAAGGTCTTTCAAGTTACGTGTAACCCTTATCATATAGGTGTGACCTAATTTATTTAAGATTGACATGGAACAATGCAAATCAACTGTAATTTTTGAAAAATATACACATACCAAAAAAAAAAAAGATTGATCTGGAGATAGTCAACTTGTTTCTGTATCTTGCATATGTATTTTTCTGTAGAAAAAAGAATAGAATCTGGAAAGTGGGATTGATTCCTTCATAAGAGATAGTAGCTTAATCTTATGATTCATAGATCACCATCATAGTTAATTTGGGAGTTTACATTTTTACTTGAGAAGTGGAAAATTATAAAATGCTGGTTTTCAGTTGTGGGAGGAAACATAAGAGAAACACAAGGGTGGGAATGCTGAGGAAAAGTGCCCGTAATTTGAAGAAAAATCACTCTTTAAGAACCACTAGTATTTATAAGTAGAAAAAGTAGAGTTAAGAGGGTAGTTAGTGGTGGTGGCTTTACCACTTACCTAACCAAGTCACTTGGTCTCAATATCTGGTTAAAAGGAGAGGGCTCTACTTCCTGGTCAGTAAGATTACAAGTCAAAAATTGCTGTGTTCTACCAATATCCTAAATGGAAAAGGCAGGTCAGGCTGATTTAGACAAGGAAACTCTTTTATCTTCAAAACACAAATAAAAACATTTTGTAAAAGCAAATAATATTTTATTTGGGCTTTGAGACTTACCTATTAAATAATATATAATTTTATTTGTCGAGTAAAATTAGTGTACTGGATCTAGTTGCTTTACATGAAAAAGCCAAGGTGTTTTTATTTGGGTTCCTTGCCAACAGCTTCCCTGCTTCATAAATTCTATTTAAGATGCTATTTTCATTTCCTGATCTCCATGTGGCTAGAAAAAAGAGGTATGCTTAAATAATAAGTGATGGTACTCATCTCTTACTTTTTCTCATGTTCATTTCTATGGTCTACTGTAATTATGTTTCTTTACTGAGGATGGCTAAAAATGTACCTGCAGCAAGAGCTTGTAAATGCAAGGCAAATGCTTGATTAGCTGCAATTAGGGGCTCATGAAAATAAACACCAGGTGATAGTTTGCACTATTCATCAAAGAGCATTAATGGAGGTGAGACAGAGCACCCCTTTTTTTCTTTTTGAAAAATAACCAAATGAGGAAAAGTCATCAATAAATGCTAGCACTTAGAGAAAACTACCTTTAATAGACGGCATCATTAATACTGTCTTCCAATCCTTTTCTTGGAGATATAGCAAATGCAGTGGTCCAGAGACAATGCAGTGGTCCTGTGGTCCGCATGCCACCTTTCACGTACATTAACGTTTGTGTGCGTCCTCCTGTGGAGGAGACGCTGAGCCTGCCAGAGATGATGTCCAGAGCAGAGAGGAAGAAATTCCTTGGCTCCTTCCTTTCTTTTTTTCCTCCAGATTTCTAGTACTGCTGAACCCAGGCAGAAGCCTGCTGGTATGAGAATCTGGAAACGCAGGCTCCAGGCGGGAATCCCAGTAACCCAGGGTGAGGCATAAACAAGCACAGAACCAGCACAATCTCCGCTTATGCTACTCAGCATTCATCCCCATCCTACTCATACTTAACTCTCAGTGACTTCGTGCTTATACCTAGCACAGAATGGTAGTGTTAAGTACCTGACATTAGGCTTTTGATTATTGAAGTATCCATTTTAAAATATATACATCTTCAACAAGCATGTAGCCAGTTTTATGACACAGCTACTTACAAAACAAGATACAGAATTACACTACCACCACCCATGAAGTCCTTCTTTCAGAAAGCCCTGGATAACCTGGATAACTGACCACCTGAGTGTCCCACTTCTCCCTTTATGCACCCCAATTCCTACCCTTGTGCTTTAAGTTAGCCAATAAATAGTGAACCCACAAAACCCTAGACACCCCACCCTGGGACCCTAATAAAGGCATAATACAAGTAGAAATTTTAGTATTTTTTTTTTCTTGACCTCAACTTTGAAAACCTTAACAATAAACTTCTGTATCAACAGCCCAGAGTACTGGGCTTTGTTACCTCCTACCCTTTTGGGTACTTCTTTACGTAGCCTCAGGATATTTCCTCACACCTGATCAGTATTCTGTCAAATACTTGAAGAGAATCCTCTAAAATTTCTGGGTTTCTCTCTGAATGAAGTTCTCTCCCTCTTTGGAAGCCTTTCCTGAGAACTCTTAATATCTTACTCCCCTCCAGACTCTCAGATCTTTCTCCTCAATTCAAGGAGTATGCCAGGTTCTGCCTGGGTTCCCTTCCTGTGCCAACACCTGGGAATTCTCCCAAGGAAGGGTTCAATTCTTGTTTCCCATAAGGGACCTGTGCTAGGTATAAGCACGAAGTCACTGAGAGTTAAGTATGGGTAGGATGGGAATGAATGCTGAGTAGCATAAGCGGGCACTGTGCTGGTCCTGTGCGTGTTTATGTCTCACCCTGGGTGACTGGGATTCTCACTGTCCTTTGCTGTCTGATATTGAATGTCTTAAAAATCTGTATTTAGGGGTTAAGAATAAGTGCTGTTACTGCAGTGACTTGGGTTGCTGCTATGGCACAGGCTCAATCTCTAGCCCAGGAACTTTCATATGCCTCGGGCACAGTAAAACAACAACGACAAAACAATATTTAATGTTTTGTCTGCTTTTTAGTTGTCTAGGCATGAGGTTACATCCATTTCCTAGTATTTCATATTGTCCTGATCGGAAGTCCTCTCTGTTGTCATGTTAGTTAGTTTGTTTCTTTGTTGTTTTTTTTTTGCTGCACCTTGGAATAAAGAAGTTCCTGGGCTAGGGACTGAACCAGTGCTGGAGTTGCAGCTGTCGTTTGTATTGATTTCTTCCATTATCTAAGGTTAGTTCGTTCTTTTCCTAACCTTTTGAGTAGAATGTTTAATTCATATAACATCACTTTTTCTTATTTATAATGTATTCCTTTTCATCGCAGCTTTAACCATAACTCATAAATCTTGCCGTATAATATTTTTCTTATCATTGTTTTCATTTTCTCTAAGAAATTTTTTAAATCCCCAAATGGTTGAGGTATTTATTATTGGATCATTTATATCATTGTTATCATTAACGTGTGGTTCTCCCACATCATGGTTAAAGGCTGTGGAGAGGCGTATCCCATAGTGATTAACAACTTGCATTCTTGAGTCAGGAGGCTAGAGTTTAAATTTCTGCTCTGTATTTTTTCTGGCTATGACCTTGGGCAGAGCATTTAATCTAAGACTCACTTTCTTCATTTGTAAAATTGAGATAATAATAATATCTATCTCATTTGGTTACCCAGAGAGTGAGATTACAATAATTCAGGTAAAACCTTTATCACATAGTAAGCACTCAATAAATCTTAGTTTCTATTTGAGGGAATTAATAGTGGATCTTTGTGGTCAGCCTTTGCTGTTCAAGTGGCACTTGCAAAAATTAAAAAAGGGAATTCTCTTTAGACACAAAATTCAATATTGCAGCACATGCTCTTGATCCCAGTTCCATAACCCCTTGGCCCTCTCTGAGTTTGCCTGTAGCTGAGAGGATAGCATGTTGATGGTCCCTGCAAGGACCTATGTATCCCTGCTTATTTATTTGAAGGTACTTAGCAGGGTTTGGGACTTAAAACCCTCAGAGACAATTCTCAATCAGTGAAGGACAGGAAAAATTGAATAAATGCCTCCATCTTTGCTGTCCCTGGATAGCCTGGATCCAAAGTACAGTCCACATGTTCCTCAGAGAATCCCCAAAGAAACTGAGCTTCGGTAATCCACAGGAGAAACCTGCTCATTTATGAATCCTGGATAAGGTTTTCCTCCTTCCTGTCCCAATGTCCCTGCTCATTTTCTTGTACCTCCTGATGTTATCTCCTAAATAAACCAGTTGTACCAAGACCTTGCTCAGAATCTGCCTTCTGGAGGAACACAGACTAACAGATACAAATGTATTAGATTATCCTAGTAATTGCATTGTTCATGTCCCCTAAGGAGGGTTCTCAAATCTCATTTCATATTATAATCAACTGGAGAAAAATGCAGCAACATTTCTGGGAATTTTCAAATGAAAAAACAAATCCAGATTTAATAAGGACTTTATTCAAAAGGATTACTGTAAAGGCATATGGGAGAGAACCTGCACTAAGGGAAGGAGAACCATTACAGTAGGAAGAGGTTCTGACCATATGACCTCAGGGGTAGGAAAAAAGTTTTTCTTTTATAGAAAGGAGTAAACAAGACTAGAAAGAACCAGATGTGGCAAAGTGGGATGAAAGGGTGATGATGGGAAGAGGGAAAATTCCCCATCTACCTGTCTTGAGTTCCTGTATCTGGACCAATATTTAAATTGACACATGGAGTTCCTGTTGTGGATCAGCAGGTTAAGAACCTGACTAGTATCCATGAGGATTTGGGTTCAACCCCTGGCTTTACTCAGTGAGTTAAGGATCCAGCATTGTCACACGGTGTGGTGTAGGTCACAGATGTGCTCAGATATGCTGCTGCTGTGGTTGTGGTGTAGGCTGGCAGCTGCAGCTTCAATTTGAACTCTAGCCTGGGAGCTCCCATTATGCCACAGCTGTGGCCATAAAAAACAAACAAACAAACAAACAAAACACAAGATGGAGTCCCCACTGTGGCGAAACAGGATCGGCACTGTCTCTGCAGTGCCAGAACACAGGTTCAAGTCCAGGCACAGTGGGTTAAATATCCAGCATTGCCCTAGCAGCATAGGTTGCAACTGTAGCTAGGATCTGATCCCTGGCCTGGGAACGCCATGTGCGTTGGGGTGGCCAACAAATAAAAAATAATTTATAATAAAATTTTTAAAAATTTACACAAGAAAGATTAATAGGAACCAATTTTATGGTTTCTCGGAGATCTCATAGAAATGAGACCTAAAAAGTGGCCAAAGCAGGCAGCTTTTTTATTTTTTAAATAGAGAAACAATAAATTTGTAACTAACACAACATTGTAAGTCAACCATACTCCAATAAAGTTAATTTTTAAAAATTAATTCATAAAGAATTGACAGGACAGTGAAACTTAGGCTATGAGTGCTTAATGAGTAAGGAATTTAAATATAGTTTAGGTACTAAATTAGTAAAGTAACAAGGTTTATTTCTATAGACTTCTCAGTCCTAAATTCCCTGCCTCTGGTGATAAGAATTAACTTTCTAGGGGAAGAGAATCTTTCATCTGGGATGTTTATTTCCTGTTTTCAGGGAAACAGAGAGGAGGGTCAAAGTGTCCCTTTTGCATTGGCAAATTTTTTTTTAATGAATGGCTTGTTTTATTTATTTATTTATTTTTATTTTTATTTTTTTTGCTTCATAGGACCACACCCACAGCATATGAAAGTTCCCAGGCTAGGGGTCAAATCGGAGCTACAGCTACTGGCCTACACCACAGCCACAGCAATGTGGGATCCATGCTACATCTTCAGCCTATACCACAGCTCATGGCAACACCAGATACTTAACCTACTGAGCGAGGCCAGGGATCGAACCCTCATCTTCATGGATACTAGTCAGGTTCATAACCACTGAGCCACAATGGGAACTCCTGCTTTGGCCATTTTTTAAGTAACTTTAATTCAAAAAAATAATCAATATGCCATTGGAGTATATTTTGGAGTGGCCTGACCTGGGCCCCCAAAATGACCTGATATGAGTAGATCAGAGAATGTTTTACCACAAGGCCAGCCTTATCTCAGGAGAGATGATTAAGGATGTTACCTTAAAGAAAAATGCACAACATGAGAGGCGTGAGTTTAAGTTTTATAAAGAGTTTTACTGAGGACGATAGCCTGGGAAGCTAGCCACTCAGTAGTTCTGAGTAATCTGCTCTGAAGAGGTAAGAGAGGATCCCATATTTTTAGGAATTTTTTGGCTAGGAAATATACACAGTTAAGCATACATCTTGGTAAAAAATTACTGCTAATCACAAAATCAAGTTAATAATTTTAGTGCTTTTCTATATATGGGAAGATGGAAGAAACTGGGGTCATTGAAATTCTTCCTGAGATATGCATCTTAACTACCTAGAGGCCCATTTACTCAAAGAACAGAGGGCACAAGGTCAGTGGTTGATTGCAGTGGGTTGCAACTCAACCTTTCTAGAACTGGATGGTGACACTGTTTTTTCTTTTTTTTTTTCTGTCATTCACAAGGAGGAGTTTTGTGCTGGCTCAGGTGACGGTAGGCTAAAGCTCAGGGACCCAGGAGGAAAGAATCTGAATCAAAATTTGATTAACAAGCATTTTGTTTTGATTGGTCAATGGGGACAAGCCGTTCAGTTAACCATTTATGAGGCCATGAATGGGAACCTAGAGGGGCTGTGTCTAGTCTTGTCACAGGTAAACAATGGGGTGTATAAGAGTCTTACTAGGTCATATCAAAGAAGATGATTCTTTAGTCTTTCTCAGAATACAAAAGAGGGTGTGCATATGTGTGTGTTTCTTTAACTGTCACTGTTTTCTAGGAGCATAGGACTCAGGTAAAAGTCAGTATTATCAGGATGAAACCTGGACTACACTATTTTCTATAAGCTCCCCAGGTAACATATAGATTAGAATAAGAGACTTGAGGATGACATCAATTTATTCAAATCCTAATTCAAACAAAATTGTTTGTAAAAATGACTTTCATAAAACAATTGGAAAATTTAATACTGAATCTTTGATGAAGTTAAGGAACTAACACTCTTTTAGGTGGAATAATGATATTGTGCCTATGAGTATTTAATTTTAAAAGGTTATAATGGAAGAGTTCCCATTGTGGCTCAGCAAGCTACAAACCCTACTACTGTCCATGAGGATGCGAGTTTGATCCCTGGCTTCACTCAGTGGGTTAAGGATCTAGCATTTTTGTGGCTGTGGTGTAGGCCAGTAGCTGCAGCTCTCATTCAATCCCTAGTCTGGGAATTTCCATATGCTACAGGTGTGGCCCTAAAAGTGCAAGAAAAAAAAAAGTGATAATAGTTTTGTGGGGTTTTTAACAGATTCTTTATATTTTAAAGATACTCACTGGAGGAAATGTCTATAGATTAAATGGTATCATTTCTGGGATTCGTTTCAATGTAATATAGAAGGGGGCAAAGTGGGTAGGGAAAGTTGGCCATGAATTGGTAATTGCTGAAGTGGTAGGTTGCATAGGTTCATTATGCTAGTCTCTCTATTCTCGCATACGTTTAAAATAAAAAAAAAGCTTTCCTAGGGAAGTTCCTTAATTGTCCTTAACAAGCAGTCCATGTTGAAAAGTGCTTTTATTTTTGGCCACGCCTAAGGCATCTGGAATTTCCTGGGCCAAGGACTGAACCCTAATCACAGCAGTGACCTGAACTGCAGCAGTGACAACGCCAGATCCTTAACCCACTGAGCCACAGAGGAACTCCCCAAAACTTCCTTTTATAACCTTACTTATTTTTTGTCTGCTCAACTGCCAAGACCCTAAAGAGCTCTGTTAAGGGCTCCCCTCCCAGGCTATTACATTTCTATCCATTTCTCCTTGTATTTTCTGCAATGTTTGACTGATACAATTAATTGCTTTATTATTTGTCACACTAAGGTTTATGAAAAATTTCCCTTTCTTTAAAAAAAAGTTCATGACAAAAGTAAAGAAAAAAAAATCAAGCAGTACCAAAAGGTATATAATGAAAAATAGATTTCCCTTTCATCTCAGATTCCCAACTTTCAGTCCCTCTCTGGCATGTCAGATACAGTTACCAATGTCTTCTGTCTCCATCAAGGAATAGTCAATATGTATATGAATACATATATATAGACATGTACATATATTGGAAGACAGCTATGCTCTCTACTATACCACCAACACCATACTCATGTACATATATTTGAATGTCTATACACACACACACACACACACACACACACACACACAGTTGGGACCAAAGGATTTTACATTCTGTTATACTCCTTGCATTTATTACTTAAATCTTAGACAGAAAATGGCTTCAGTGGAAAACTATGCACTGTGATCAACCCTGCAACGTTACTGATTCTGTTTTCTACAAGAGCTATTTTACAACTCTGTAAATTAGAGATAACTGATAACAAGGCAAAAATAACTCTTGCCTGTAGACATGCAAATCAATTCTGTCAGGTGCAGGGACAACTTCCCCCAACTGTAGAAAACCAATCTGGCCCCCATTTACACAGCCCTCTCAACTTTCCTTTGGAGCAGGACCCTACAGGGCCCTCCTCAGTAGTATAAAAGCCTTTGTCCCTGTTTCTGGTTTGTAGGAAAAAGGCTTCAGTCTCAGAGGTCTTCCTCCAGTTCCAAAGAGCAGGCTCAAGCAGTAAATGCTTAAGACAATAGAGTCACAAGACTCCTAGTTTCTTCTGAAGGAATATAGATAACAATCTGAGTTAAGTTGTTCTGCAGAAACTAAGACCCCCACACAGGTGCATGATGGTGACTACATGCTGACCACAAGCACTAGATCCCACACTGATTGGAACCTCGAAGGGTGAGATTCTTAAAACATGATCCTATTATCTCACCACCAACAAATTAGAATGAAGTCCATGAGCACTAAGATGTGCTCCCCTGACAATGTCTTTAAAAACCCTTACTTGGGAGTTCCCATCATGGCTCAGTGGTTAACGAATCTGACCAGGAACTATGAGGTTGCAGGTTTGATCCCTGGCCTCACTCAGTGGGTTAAGAATCTGGTGTTGCCGTGAGCTGTGGCATAGGTCGCAGACACAGCTCGGATCCCATGTTGCTGTGGATCTGGCATAGGCCTGCAGCTACAGCTCCAATTAGACCCCTAGCCTGAGGACCTCCATATGCCAGGGGATCAGCCCTAGAAAAGACAAAAAGACAAAAAACAAAACAAAACAAAACAAAAACCTTATTCGAAAGCGATCAGGGAGTTCAGATCTTTTGAGCATGATCAGTCCCTTTTCCTCGCTTGGCCCTTGCAATAAACCTTCCTCTGCTCCAAACAGACATTTTGGTTTATTTATCCTCACTGTGCATTGGGCACAAGAACTTAGGTTGGACATTTCCTTCATTATGAGCAAAATGAAATCTTCAACACTTGTTCACTTTATATCTGCATAAGTCATGATTTTACGTCTTTTTTTTTTAAAGCATTATCCTTTAGCAAATAGGCTGAACATACAACTCTGGGATTTGAGGAAAATCCTACTTTATTTTTGTCTCACATTGTCCGGTGAATAACTATCTAGATGAATCAATAACTCATTTAATCCGTTCCAGTCATTTGCTGCAACAATGCTTCAATAAACGTTCTTTTACTTGTATTTTTAAGTCAAACATAATTATACTTGTAGGATGAATTTCTAGAAGAGAAACTGCTAAATCATTCTCCAAAGAGATTATACCACTTTATCCTCCCACTAAGCATCTATAAAATGATGGGTTTTTCCACATTCTCTGAACATAGTACATTATCAAACTTAGATTTTTTTCAATCTGGTAAGTGAAAAGTGGAATCTTATTTAAACACTTATTTCCTTCATTATGAATGAGATTAAACATTTTTATATAATGGAAGCCATTAATTTAATTTTTTTTTCTGTAAGCTGCCTACTTATGTCCTTTGCTCATTTTTTTTTCATTGTGTGTTGGTATTGTTCCTATTAACTTGTAAGCTCTCTTTGTAAATTAAGGAAATTGGTCCTTTGTCATGTGTGTGGCATATATATTTTCCCATTGTGGGGCCAGGGCACCATGAAGAGATGGGGCAAGACAAGCACAGTACAATTCAGTGGATTTAGAATGCAGCTGCATCTAGAAGGGCTGCAGCTCTCACATCTCCTTAGGCTGTCCAGATGTGACTGAGCTGTTACCTTCTCATTCACAACAGCTCAGCAACCAAGATCTAATTGAAGTGCAAGAAGAAGGGTGCATTGAAAAGTTACCATGGAAACTGCCCCTCCCACACCATTTACCATTCAAAGCCTTCTGCAGGCATTCATGTACAACAAATTAGCAAAGAAAGATTTCCAGACTCACAACCCTAATTTTGAATGCAGTTTAAAGGTGATTGGAGGCATAAAGAATATCTGTGGTTTCTACAGGGAGATTACTAGGAGAAGAATTGTCTTGGGTTCCAGCTTCTGTAGAGGATAATTTGTTGAGACATTAGAGGGTATTTTGTTTTTACTGCAATTTTCCCTCCTTCCCCACCTTCTGCTGATGGTTGCCAGTCCATATGCTTGCTGATCTCAGGAGTGGTGTGTAACAGCAGGTGAAACTTAAAGACTACCTCTGGTCTTGCCTTTAGTGAAAGCCCAAGCTCACTGAAGAGGTTAAGCTACAAATCTAGGTGGGAAAACATGTGCAGAAGGAAAATCTGTTTTCTTTGTAGGGCAGAGAAGGAGTTGGTGAAAACAGAGAGGTTCTGCAAGGAATGAAGACCTGGGACCACTGTCAAAAGCATCCTGCTTGATGACAGAACCTGGTCAATGATGGCTGGGGATCTTAGTGATGTGGGGCCATATGCACTGGGATTTCTAGCTGTAACAAAAGACCCCAGTCCCAATGGAGGAAAAGAACAGAGGTCTGGCCACTTTCAAAGGACACTGGGCACCTTAGTCCTAAACCATGTGGCTGGCAGATTGTTGGCACCTCCCAGTGGCCTAAGATCTACGAGAGACCTAATGGTGGATCAATATAGTCAGGGGAGTCTTAACAATGACTGAGGTTGACTTTTCTATCATTTTGGCCATCTGGGAGCTCAGAATTATAATTAATTGTAATCATCTAATATGATATATTTATATATCAAAGTTTTGGAGTAAGATTCACATGCAGTGTACATTTTTGGACTAGTATTTTAGGAAGTCTCAGTCAGCTCAGCTTCTGTACAAAAATCCCACCATAAAAATGTACATTTGTGATGTTTTAATTTTTTTCCCACTTAGTAAATACTTAAAATGCACAAATTTTGCTTTATTTTGTTTTATTCCCACAATCAATTATGATGTTTTATGAGAGTGAATAGGCTCCCTGAAAATGCACTTTGATTATGATGTTTTATGAGAGTGAATAGGCTCCCTGAAAATGCACTTTGATTATGATATTTTATCAGTAGGAAATAAATATTAAGGATTTTAAGTTCCAACTTGTCACACTAGAGCCAGTGAGGTGCAAATCTCAGGTGGCCTAGGTGGTTCTCTACTGCCCTCCAGTGGGAAAGCTAGATGAGATCAAAACATTTTTGGAGTGGAAGAAACTGGCTTCTATTTCTAATATTGGCATGTAAAAATATAGACAGAAAGAGGTAAAAAGAACTAAGATATATTTTTTCCCAATGTATTCAAAAATAAGTTAACACTAAATAATTAGTGGTTCAGTACCATACCTTCTAAGACTGTATTTAAACCTGAAGATTTGCTGACAAGACATAAAATAGCATACAACTTTCGACATTAACACCTTAAGCATTCTAAGTCTTCATGTTTACTTATATAATATTGCTTCGCTATGCATATGTATTTGATAATGACCTTATAGGCTATTATATAGCATAACACTCTACTTCTTCAGGGAAGCATTCTCTTAGAGAATTATTAAAGCGTGAGGAGGAAATTACGCAGCTTCTCAATTTCTCCACAAATCTGGTTGATATCATGATGAACTTGCATTAAAAAGTTTATTTAGGGAGTTTTCATCAAGGCTTAGTGGTAACAAACTCGACTAGTATCCAGGAGGAAGCAGGTTCGATCCCTGGCCTCACTCAGTGTGTTAAGGATCCAGTGTTGCTGTGGTATAGGCTAGCGGCTGTAGCTCCAATTCCATACCTCACTTGAGAACTCCTATATGCCACAGGTGAGGCCCTAAAAAGACATACACAAAAGGAAATTTATGTAGCCCTTCTGCACTACCCACATGAAGCTTAAAATTCTATTCTTTTTAAAATTCATATTTTAAATATCCAAATTAATGCATTAAGCACTAACAGACAGTAGCTATAAACCAAGGCTCCATATGATTGCGTGTTTTTAAACAGCTTTTGAAAACACGTTGATTCCTCTTAAACAATTAAAACAAAAAACATGAAAACAGGAGTTCTCTTGTGGTGCAGCAGGTTAAGGATTAAGATTTGTCACTGCAGCAACTTGGGTTGTTGCTGTGGCACAGGTTTGATCCCTGGCCAGGGAACTTCCAGATGTGGCCAAAACAAACAAATAAGCAAACGAAAACATGAAAATATTCATGTCTCCCCCCCAGTGATGGTAAGTCCGGGGTATGGTACCTTCACTTCCTTCAGTAAATGGATTGATTGGATTGATCATGGAGACAGAAAACACATACTTAATCATGTGCACAATCTGTTAAAAGGCTTTATTATTTCATGAGTTCTTTTTCCAGGCTGTTGAAAACAAGAGAGGAGGCAAGAACAAAAGATACAATTTCAAGCTGGTTTGAAAAGTTTAAAAAGTGAAAGAGCCTACATTATATAAAATATAGGAGAAAAATCTATCCTAGGAAATTGCAATACTTTGTCAACATTTCCTGAGCAAAAGATGATTAAAGATAATGTGGAGGAGTTCCTGCTGTGGCACAGTGGTAATGATCCCAACTAGGCTCCATAAGGATGCAGGTTTGATCCTTGGCCTCGCTCAGTAGGCCAAGTGTTGCTACGAGCTGTGGTGTAAGTTGCAGATACAACTCAGATCTGGCATTGCTGTGGCTGTGGTGTAGGCTAGCAGCTGTAGCTCTGAATCGACCCCTAGCCTGGGACCCTCCATATGCTGCGTGTGTGGCCCTAAAAAAAGACCAAATAATAATAAATAATTCTGAGGAGTTCTCACTGTAGCTCAAGGGAATTGGCGGTATCTCTGCAGCTTCAGGATGCAGATTCAATCCCTCACCGAGTGAGCGCAGTGGGTTAAAGTTTTCCGGGTTGCTGCAGCTGAAGTGTAGGTCACAACTGTGGCTCAAATCTGAACACTGGCCCAGGAACTCCATATGCTGAGGGATGCCCCCCCAAAAAAAGAAAAAGAAAAAAAAATACCTAAAGTATATTGAATATTTCCTACCTACCAGGTACTATACTAAGATTATTTCTTAAGAACCATAAAATGGGTAATATTATGTCATTTTACAGATTAAAAAACTGAAGATGTGAGAAGTTAATTAACTTGCTCAATTAACTGGAAGGGGAAAGGGTTAATCTCCAGAGCAAGATTTAACAAGAAGAAATCTGATTTATTTTTAGGTAGAAGCCTTCTAGCACTCTCATTTACTTTTAAATTTTATTGAATATTTACTTAATATATCTGTAGATTTTTTTCAGGATGTTGAAGTTTTCATGTTGTCTAAGACTCTAAAAGAAGCCTCAAAATCTAAGAACAATATAGTAGGTGTCAAGTCTTCTTACATTTTGAATAAAGATGCCAATCTTCCTTAGAGATTGATGAAGCAACTGTCAGGATAAGTCTCCTGACAGTTACACAAGAGAAGACAAAGAACTAAATGGAGACTGAAGAAGTTGATGGTGAGATTATCTTCGTAAAGTTGTGAAAGTGCTGTGACATTTCCCTTCCTCATAGAGAAGGGAAGGTATACTAGTTGTCTATTGCTGCATAGCAAATTATCACCCAACAATAAACATTTACTATCTCACATAGTTTCTGTAGCGGCAGGGGTTTGGGAGTAGACTAGCTGAATAGTGGTGGCTCAGAGTTTCTCATCAGGACTTGCCTGGTGGCTCAGCAGGTTAAGGATCTGGCATTGTCACTGCTGTGGCGCAGGTTTGATCCACGACCCAGGAAATTTTGCATGTGTACGCACGGCCAAAATTAAATAAAGAATGAAGTTATTATTTTAAAAAAAAGTTTCTGATCAAGTTGCAGTCAAGATGTCATCTGATTGATCAAACTGAGGCCGCAGGCTATAAGAAGCCTAGAAAAACTGAGTAACTGTTTTTCTCGCTTTCTGTAAGCAGTGCTCACCACCACGACACATACTGGGGAATTCCTCAGACACAGAAAGAGAACTTGAATGATGGATAGCAGAAAATAAAACCACAAAAATACCAAATGTAGGGAGTTCCCTTTGTGGCTCAGTGGTTAACAAATCTGACTAGGATCCATGAAGAATCAAGTTCCATCCCTAGCCTCATTCAGTGGGTTAAGGATCTGGTGTTGCTGTGAGCTGTACTGTAGGTCGAAGACACTGCTCAGATCCCGCGTTGCTATGGCTGTGGCATAGGCTGGCAGCTATAGCTCCAACTTGCCCCCTAGCCTGGGAACCTCCATATGCCATAGGTGCAGCCCTAAAAAGCCAAAAAAAAAAAGGAAAAAAATGTAAAGTCATCCCTTTGGCTGCCCAACATCAATATAATATAACCACCACTTTCAAAGCTAATACTTCAAAAAAGGTTTCCACTTAAAATATTGCAGCTATCCTTTACACAAAGGTGTGCTCACTCACCCTGTCACCCTTCAAGAGAGTCACCCCAGTGGTTCATCAGTTACCATGTCCATCATCCATTTTTAAGGCTAGAACCTCTAGTTGCTGCCTATTCCTCTACAACTTAATAATGAAGTCTACCAACAATAGCATACCCTACATATAATAGAGAAATAAATGGTGAAGAAAGAAAATACAAGTTAAAACACACAAGAGTATACATGCTGTATCAAGAAAGGAAAAGAAAGATGACTACTCTCGTTTCTTTCCCCACTCGTGAGAACTTCACATCTCTTTATGGCTTGCTTTCTGCCTTTCTGTTTTCCCTTTACTTTCAACCAATACCTTCATTTCTAGGGGATCTGAGTGTTTGGTGGACCCCTCTGTTTAAAGCTATACGAGCAAAACTGCTTCATGAGCAGGGTTAATTACTTCCACCCAAACCATAACCTCTTCTACTTCTCTTGCTTATTCAGTGACACAAGACATGCAAAATGGTTAGGTGGCAGTCCCAGCTCCAAATTACTGGAACCTGGAACCACTGGAAACATGTTCAGCCTTGTTGAAAGAATTCCTTTTTTTTTTTTTTTGTAACAATCCTCTAAACCAGCAAAGTTCCAAATCTCAGAGAATAGCAGTTTACAAAATTGTAATTAGGTAAAATATTCCTTTGTTCCTAAGTCCACTATTTTTGCCTATAGAAATGTAGTGGATTAAAAACATATCCACAAATTCCCTGACACTTCTCCAATTAAAAAAGTCTTAAGGAGTTCCTGTTGTGGCACAGTGGTTAACGAATCCGTCTAGGAACCATGAGGTTGCGGGTTCGATCCATGGCCTTGCTCAGTGGGTTAAGGATCTGGCGTCGCTGTGAGCTGTGGTGTAGGTTGCAGATGCGGCTCAGATCCCGCGTTGCTGTGGCTCTGGCGTAGGCTGGTGGCTACAGCTCCGATTAGACCCCTAGCCTGGGAACCTCCATATGCTGTGGGAGTGGCCCTAGAAAAGGCAAAAGGACAAAAAAAAAAAAAAAAAAAGGAGTCTTGGGAGTTCCCTGGTGGTCTAATGGTTAGGACTCAGAGATTTCACTGTTGTGGCCTGAATTCAATCCCTGGTCTGGGACTTGAGATCCCAAATAAAGTCACTGCACACCACAGGGGGGAAAAAAATGGAGTCCCCTTAGATATAACCAGCCTTAGTAACTTACTAAGTCCTATGAACTGAATGTGATTTAAAGTGACACTGCAGGACTTCCACTGTTATTCTAGAAAAGGCATTACGATTTCCACCAGGATTTCTCTCTTTTGGAATCATGCCCTGGGAACCTATCTACTATGCTGTGAGGAATCAAACAGCATTGTGGAAAGGCTGTGAGTGGGGTTCTGGCCACAGATTCAGCATCAGTCACCAGACATGTAAGGAGTGGGCCTTTAGATGATACCAGCTCCCAACTTTTTAGCTGCCACAACTGGCATCAAGAGGAAAGTGGAACAGAGATAATCTGTCCCTACTGAGCCCTGCACAAATTACAGATTCGTAAGCAAAAAAAATGTTGAAGTTATTTTTTAAAAACTAAGTTTTGGGGTGGTTATATAGCAATAGTTAACAGGAATAGGAAGAAAGTGCACCAAATGTTAGACACTAGTTCTAAGCATATACTGCACCCTATAACACAGCACCAAAAAGACTTAACTCTCAGAAAGCGCCATATGTAAGTATTCAATAAGACCAGGTGCTTCTTGGTGATAGACTGTACAATTAGACCAACGAATTCTACCAGCAATAGCCCATTGCATTGCTTCTTACATCACAGAATGAATTTCTTGATCAGAAGCAATATGGTGTCAGACACAATGACAGTGTATAAAACATTTAGTAAGTTCCCAGGTGGTGGTACTGACAGAGTACAGCAAGCAGGGAAAGCAATTCTAAACTCAGAGTAAGTACATTTCAGAGAGGACAAATAAGTATTGCTTCTTCAGTGGTCGAGGAGGGCCCTTGGAATCCATTTGCCTTCAAGTGGTTGGCTGATCCTCCTGGAACATAAGGTATATCACCAGCTCAGGACTGGTCCCTGGTGCTAAGAAACTGCACACTTAGCAGTGGCTTGATGATCCCAGTGCTAATCTTGTTACCATTGTCACTTCATTCATGATTCCACCAAGCAAGCACTGAGCCTGAAAAAGCAAGCTGAGGTTAATCCAAAAAGCAATTCACGGAGCAGGTTCAACCCCCAGCCTGGCACAATGGTTTAAAAGATCTGGTTTTACTGCCCCTGCGGCATAAATCACAACTGTGCCCTGGATCTGATCCCTGGCCAGGGAACTCCATGTGCCACGGAGTGGTCAAAAAAGGAAGAAAAAAAAAGGCAATTCATTTCATCTATATGATTCTTAAGATTCACTCTGCAAGGTCTTTTCCAAAACTTCCTTATCCATGCTCCAGTCTCACTCTTTCCATGTTCTTGACCATCTGGCCAAACTATTAGCCTTTGACCATGAATTATTACCCAAGACCTATGCTTAATGTCAGGAAAACTTCAAGTTAAACCTTCATCCAGAAAGGTCTAAATGTTCCAGTATAAAAGATGATTTAAATTAGATACTAGAGTGTGCCCCAACTCCTTGAAGATTTGGAACTTAGAAAGTCATTTCTGTATACAACTTTAACTCGTGTGTATGTTTTTGTCATAACATCAATTTATCTCTTATTTAAATGGATACTTTGCGCCTCCTGAAAATGGGGTCACCTCTGTATCTCCTTCTTCAGGCCGGTTTATAGTTTAACACCTTTTTAGATACTACATGGGAAATCTGTCGGTTCCCTTGGCTGCTCACGAAAGTTTGAGGGGATGGAAGTGGCCTCTCTGGTGCCCACCTCCAGCATTAATTCTTCCAGCGCTTTTCTTACAACTACTGGGGCTCTGGAAGACACACTCGGGAGAACTGCGCAGCCAGGGTTCGGGTCTACCCAGAGCTGGACTCAGATTGCTACCCCGGCTCAAAAAGAGGCTCTTTCTCTATCAGCATTTTTTTGCATTTAAGGCCGTCTTCACCACACAGCCACACCGGCCTCAGAGACAATTAGCCCTTGGCCAAAGGGAAGAGGCAGGACATCCGCCTGGTCCGAGCCACTTCCGGAAGTGACGTAGGAGTGTCAACATGCAAGATGGCGGCCCATCACCGGCAGAACACGGCAGGGCGGAGGAAAGTGCAGGTAGGGGAGTCCGGCTCCTCAACCTCCGGCTGTGGTTGGCAGCCCCGGGCCCACCCCTAGCAAGCAGATGCTTCGGGCCTCAGTCGGCTGGGGTAGCGGCTTGGGGCGAGTGGGACAAGGCACGACCGGAGGCGAGGGGTGGGGCCGCAGCGCTAACGGCTTAAGGAAGGGGCGGGGGGTGGGGGGCGACCGGTTGGACCCTCCAAGAACCACTCCCAGGACCCTTGGGCTCTCGGTTGGGAGCCCGGAGTCGCGGGTCGCCCGCGCTCTCTTAGGCTGAAGCTTGCGGGGTTGGGCTGGGCTTGTTCCCCGCCCACCTGCCTCCCCCTTTACTGTCTGCTAAGCGCTTGCCGGGCCGCGTCGGAGCAGAGGCCTCCGGTCGCTTCCACGGCGACCGAGTGGCGGAAAGAGTGGGCCCGAGCGGGGGCGTGGCGGGGCGGCTAAGCCCCCTAGGCCTTCTGCGGAGCCCCCTGCCTTCTTTTTATGCCGGCGTTTTCTCCTCCACGAGGAAGAAACGACGTGGGAGTGTGCTGGTGCTAGTGGGGAATTAAAATTCTCATTCTTTTGGAATTTAATTTCTTTATCTTCAGTATGCATCCTTGAATCTTTTCTGTTTCTCTGACGTATTGTCCAGGGGTAAAGATTTACCTAACATTTCTGTGTATGTTTTATCCCTTTGTGAATATGCTTTTGTTTTGGGAATGTTTAAGAGTACTGTTACCTATTATTTTAAACGATGGAAGGAGAAAAAGTCCTATTAGAGATGTTTACCTGCAGGTATTTTGTATATAGTACGGTGCACTTACTCATTAAACATTTACTGAGCACTTAGGTTAGGCCCTAAAATGTACAAAGAATTGAGAGTATAGGAATAAGTAACAACCGGGCTTTCTTTGTAAAACTCAGCATTGTAGTTCTACAGGTTGAAATCAGTGAGTGTTTGTTTAATAGGTAGTCTACACAAGGGCTTCCTTCATTGAGGTAACCCCAAGAAATGGCTCTAGGCCATAAAGTCCCCTGTCCGGTTCACTTCTTTGTTTTATTGATCTCATTGATCAGTACAGTGGCCTAATCACTCACTAGATGTTTGTTGCATTGGATGACATTAGTAAAAATCTGAAGTAGCTTACCCTGTTAGGTGATTTTTTATTTTTATTTTTATTTTTTTTATGTTTTTAGGGTCGCACCTGCAGCATATGGAGGTTCCCAGGCTAGGGGTCCAATCAGAGCTGTACCCCACCCCGACCTGTGCCAAAGCCACAACAACTCAGAATCCAGGCCGAATCTGCGACTTACACCACAGCTCAAGGCAACACCGATCCTTAACCCACTGATCCTAGGCCGGGGATCAAATCCGTGTCTTCATGGATGCTATTTGGGTTAGTTAAGCGCTGAGCCAGGATGGGAACTCCTAGGTTGTTTTTAAATGCATCGGTTATGGGATTTAAGTAACCCCAGCATCCAAGCCAGGTGGTAAAGTCTGTTCCTGACTAAAATGCAACTCAGAATTTTAATTTAATTATATTCTAGACATTGGAGTAGTGGGTACACTCCTTAGGGAAATAAGGAGAGCTAATCAGATGTCTTAGTTTCTTGGAATTAGTCTTATAAAACATAAAAGTACAGGATGGAGAAAATGTAAATTAGCTGTATGTAGCATGTGTGGAAAAACTGAGTGTTTTAATAAGCCGAATGTGAGCTATTGTATGCAGATTGAGGGAGATGATAATTTCACTCTTCACTGATTGGAGTACAGAACGAGAGTTTGGGGATCAGCACTTAGCACCTCATTCTTAATAGGTATTGCTATAAGATTGATGAAGTGACTTGAAGCTTCTTCCTAGGAAGAGCATTCAAGAACCACCTAAGACTAGTGTGCTGCAGAGAAGATTCAGGGAGTCTTGTTAGCTGCATTCAAAATTTGTCACTAAGGTGTAAAGCCAATGAGAAGCCATGAGATTGTTTGTATCTCAACATGAGGGAGAACTTTTGTTTATGGAAGTGTTTTTTAAACTAGTGCATGTTCACTGCAAAAGTACAAAATAAAACCCACAAACGATACAAAAGTATAAACGATAATTGTCCTCCACTCTTCAAAGAAAACTGCTTTGGAGAGTGTGATATATAGTCCTAGCCCAGGGTTTTTCACTCTGAGTGATACTGACATCTTGGGCTGGATCATTCTTTATTGTGGGAAGGCTGTTGTTTTGCATCATCCTGCTTTCCCACTAGACATTTGCACCTTCCCAGTTGTGACAACCAAAATTGACTCTAGACATTTTCAGATATCCCCTGGAGGGCAGAGTTGTCACAGGTTGAAAACTGATGTTCTATACTGCTCCATGTATGTGTATCTGACTTGTGTGATTTTTTTTTTTTTTTTGCTCTAAATGGAGTCATGATACTCAATGTTTGGTGTTTTGTTGTTTATCAAATTTTTAAATTCAGTTCACGTTCCCTTTGATGTAGCTATTCCTTGTCTAAAACATTGTTTTACAAAAGTACATATGTATGTATCTTTCTCTAAATATGCAAGGGTGTATATTATAGAAATCCTGTCGTTGTGAAAACTGAAAATCTAAATGTTCATTGATAGTCAATTGGCAGATAAATTAGGTACATTCATACAGTAGATTAATTTGCAGTTAGAAAAGCTTGATCTGTATTATTAAAAAGGAAAGGTGTCCAGAAATCAAAATAGGAAATCAACATAGCATGGACCCTTTTCTACAGAGGAAATAGTGCATTTTCAAAGTCTGGAAGGATAGCAACAGTGATATCTATGGAATATTGCATTATGTGATTATAGGTAAGACAGGAAACAGGGTGTCTTTTACTTCAAAATACATGAACCTTTGTATTTTTTAACTTTTTATGACATTCTTTGCTCTTAATAATTTTTTTTCTTGTCTTTTTAGGGCCATACCCACAGCATATGGAGGTTCCAAAGCTAGGGGTCAAATCAGAGCTGTAGCTGCTGGCCTGGCCACAGCCACAGCAATGCCAGGTCTGAGGAGAATCTGCAGCCTACACTACTCCTCACAGCAACGCCAGATCCTCAACCCACTGAGCAATGCCAGGAATCCAACCTGCATCCTCATAGATACTAGTCAGATTTGTTTCTACTGAGGTTCTTAGGCTAGGGGTCCAATCAGAGCTGTAGCCGCTGGCCACAGCCACAGCCATTGCAACTCTGGATCTGAGCCGCATCTGAGACCTGCATCACAGCTCACGGCAACACCCACTGAGCAAACCCAGGGATCGAACCTGCATCCTCATGGATACTAGTCAGATTCATTTCTACTGAGTCATGACGGGAACTCCTGGTCTTATAAACTTTAAAAAAAAAAATCTATTTTGGAAAAAATATATATGACTACAGAGATATATTTTGCCTCTTTGCTCTCTGTGTTTTGTACCAAGACGCAGAAGCTCCGAGCTCCATTATTAAATAGTAGACCAGAAAGAGCCCTTGAGACTTATAATGTTAATAAATAACCAGTGCAGGAGTTCCTGCTGTGATGCAGTGGGTTAATGATCTGACTTGTCTCTGTGGCCACGCCAGTTCAATCCCTGGCCCAGTGCAGTGGGTTAAGGATCCAGCATTGCCACAGCTTAAGTTGCACCTTATGGCTTGGATTCAATCCCTGGTCCAGGAACTTCCATATTCCTTGGGTGTGGCAAAAAAGAAAGAAAGAAAGAAAAAAAAGTGGAGAACTGTCCAAACATACTGCTTGTTAATTGTAGACATAATGAAGAATGGGCACATACCCAACCATCTTCAACTTCTAAGGAGACTGGAGGTGAGTATGAGGAGAAGGGGAGAAAACATGATCAGACAAATGTGTGAATTTAGATATATAATGGATGGGTATGAGATAAAGCAAATATAGAATTTTTTTTTTTTTATGGCTGCATCTGTGGCATATGAAAGTTCAGAGCTGCAGCTGCCGGCCTCTGCCACAGCCACAGCAACTCCAGATCCAAGCTGCATCTACAACCTGCGTGGCAGCTTGCTGCAGTGCCGGATCCTTGACCCACTGGGCAACGCCAGGGATCGAACCCACATGCTCACGGACATTGTTGGCTTCTTAACCCACTGAGCCACAACGAGATCTCCAGACAATGTTGATTATATGTGAGGGGTATATGGATGGTTGCTGTGTAATTCTTTCAGCTTTTATAAATGCTCTAAACTTTTCATAATAAAATGTTGGGGGAAAATAGCCCTTAAAGGTCAAAGAATGATTAGGAAGTGATAGGCAGCAGAGGAGGAGGAAATGAAATTTTATATGTGGTGGCCAGAGAAGGCCTTCCTGAGAGGCTGACTTTTGAGTAGGGATCTGAAGGAAATGAGGGAAATTAGGAACTGAGATTGCCACCTGGGGGAAGAGCATCCCGGTGAGAATATTGAATGCAAAGGACCTGAGATGGGAATGTACCTGCCTCTTTGTGGAATAATAAAGATACCTTTGTGGCTGTCGTGGAGTGAGTGAGGAGAAGAGGCGTAGGAGATAAAATCAGAGAGGTAACTGCAGGCCAGATTATGTAGAGCACTACAGGCCATTGTGAGGGTTTTGGCTTTTCCTTTTGAATGAGATGGGAAGCAGTTGGTGAGTTCTGAGCAGAAGAAATATGTTTGTTAGAGTCACCTGACTGTTAGGTGAGCAATGGCAGAGCAGAGACTACTAGCTATGCAAGAAATCCAGATGCAGTATGATAGTGGCTCCACCCAAGGTGGTGAGCAGTGGTTGAATTCTGGATGACAAGACTTGCTGACAGGAAGTGAGATGAGAGAAATTGGTGTAAGGATGGCACTAAGGTTAGGAGCCTGAGCAACTGGAAGAATGGAGTTGCCATTAACTCCATCAATGAGGAAGACTACAAGAAAAGCTCACTTGGAGAGGACTATCAGGGGCTTGTTTTGGGATATGCCATGATTAAGATGTCTATTAGACATCCAAGTGGAGGTGAGTTAATGCAAAAACCTTGAGGAAGCTTGGAGGAATAACCCAGAGTGTCCTCTTTGTGAGCCTGAAATGAATGCTTTTAGGTCTTCCTTCTATTTGTAAAAATATAATTTTGGGAGTTCCTGTCGTGGCGCAGTGGTTAACGAATCCGACTAGGAACCATGAGGTTGAGGGTTCGGTCCCTGACCTTGCTCAGTGGGTTAACGATCTGGCATTGCCGTGAGCTGTGGTGTAGGTTGCAGACGCGGCTCGGATCCTGCGTTGCTGTGGCTCTGGCATAGGCCGGTGGCTGCAGCTCCGATTCAGCCCCTAGCCTGGGAACCTCCATATGCCGCAGGAGCGGCCCAAGAAATAGCAAAAAAAGACCAAAAAAAAAATATATATATATAATTTTGTACTCATTCCAAATGAATGTAATATATCCACATTTGTTTTCGCACAAAAAATTGTTTAGTTACTGTTTTAGGTAGAATGCTCCCCCCACCCCTGCCAAAATGCCCATGCCCTAATCCCTGGAATTTGTGAATATGTTATGGGTACATGAGTAAAAGGATTTTGCAGATGTAATTAAGGTTGCAGACCTTAAAATAGGGAGATTATCCTGGATTATCCCAGTAGGCCCAATCTAATCATGTGAGCTCTTAAAAATGAGAAACTTTCTCTGCTAGAGACAGAAGTCAGAGATGTGAGGCATGAGAGGGACCCTCTGTTGCCGGAGAGGGGACATAGAAACCATGAGAAGGATTGCAGGCAGCCTCTAGGAGCAAGGATGGAGCCCTGGCTGAGGGCCAGCATGGAAGCAGGGCCCTCAGGCCTGCAATTACAGGGAGCTGAATTCAGCCACCAACCCGAATGAGTTTGGAAGCAGACTTTCCTAGTGTAACCTAAGCAGATATTTGCCGCTGCGGGGGCTACCCTGTTGTTTTTCTCTTTGTTATAGTCCTTTTAATTCTCTCTTCCAAATGCATACTTCCTACTGAAGGTCTGCCTTCCCATCCCTTGAAGAGTCCTTATAAGTACCTTCCTTTTTTTTTTTTTTAAAAGCAAATCAAGACAGGTATGAATCCTCATTTCTCTGCCTTTGTTTGTGCTCTTGACTTTGCCTAAATGAAGTTTTTCCAAGATTTTGTTCACTCATTTATTGCTTCTGTATCTGGCACCTTCTACTTTTCTTTTACTTCCATCTGTTCTACCTGCAAAGCTTGCCTGTATCTTGAGGAAAAAACTTCATTTAACTTGCTATCTTTCCCCCACTGGAATGTTCTTTCCCCTGCTAGAATGAAAGCTCCAGGAGGGCTTCTGTGCCCACTGCTGTATGCTCAGCATTTAGACAGAGCATGGCAACTGGTGGGTGCTTAATTAATATTTTACTTAAAGTACAGTTTATTTAGTGTTGTGCCAATTTCTGCTGTACAGCATAGTGACCCAGTCATACGCGCACGCGCGCACACACACACACACACACACACATACATTCTTTTTCTCATATCATCCTGCATCATGTTCTGTCCCAAGAGATTGGACAGAGTTCCCTATGGTATACAGTAGGATCTCATTGCTTATCCATTCTAAGTGTAAAGTTTATATCTATTAACCCAAACTCCCAGTCCATCCCACTCCTTCCCCTTCTCCCCCTTGGTGACCACAAGTCAGTTCTCCATGTCTGAGTCTATTTCTATTCTGTAGATAGGTTCATTTATGCCATATTTTAGATTCCACATATAAGTGCTACCATATGGTATTTGTCTTTCTCTTTCTGACTGACTTCACTTGATATGAGAATCTCTAGTTGCATCCATGTTGCTGCAAATGGCATTATTTTGTTCTCTATATGTACTGCATCTTCTTAACCATTCGTCTGTCAGTGGATGTTTAGGTTGTTGCCATGTCTGGGCTATGGTGAATAGTGCTGGTATGAATATAGCAATCCATGTATATTTTTGAATTGTAGTTTTATCTGTATATATGCCCAGGAATGGGATTGCTGGATCATATGGTAGTTTCTATATTTAGTTTTCTGAGCCACCTCCATACTGTTTTCCATAGTGGTTGCACCAATTTACATTCCCACCAACAGTGTAGGAGGGCTCCCAATTTTTTTTTCTTGTTTTCTTTAAATGGCTGCACCTGAGGCATATGGAAGTTCCTGGGCCATGGATTGAATCCAAGCCACAGCTGTGACAATGCTGGATTTTTATTTTATTTTATTTATTTTTTGTCTTTTTTGCCTTTTCTAGGGCCGCTCCTGTGGCATATGGAGAGTCCCAGGCTAGGGGTCTAATCGGAGCTGTAGCCACAGGCCTACACCTCAGCAATGCCAGATCTGAGCCACGTCTGCGACCTACATCACAGCTCAAGGCAATGCCAGATCCTTAACCCACTGAGCAAGGCCAGGGATCAAACCCGCAATCTCATGGTTCCTAGTCGGATTCGTTAACCACTGAGCCACGACAGGAACTCCTTGGATCTTTTAACCTACTTTGTGGGCCAGGGATTGAATCTTCGCCTCTGCAGTGACCAGAGCTACAGCAGTCGGATTCTTAAACCACTGCACCACAGCAGGAACTGTATAGCTATTTCTTTATTGAAGATATTGTTCTTATTTTGTATATCATACTAAAATTTACTAAAAAAAAATAATAGCAAAGTTAAGCAATAGTAAAGGAGGTCTTACAAAAGTAAGCAAAAAGACAGGGATAGAGAACTTGGAATGCATAAAGGAAGGATTGGTTTGAAAGTTCCAACATCTGATTGATGAGAGTTTAAGAAGAAGCAAAGAAAACAGAGATCATTATTAAGGAATTTATTTAAGATTTTCCAGAGCTGAAAGTTTCTGGATTGAAAGGACTTTCAAAGTGCAAATCAAAATGATTCATAAAAGGACCAAAAAATGGGAGTTCCTACTGTGGTGCAACAGGATTGGTGACGTCTCTACAGTGCCAGGACGCAGGTTCAGTTCTCAGCCTGACACAGTGGGTTAAAAGGATCTGTCATTGCCATAGCTGCAGTGTAGGTCACAGCTTTGGCTTGGATCTGATCCCTGGCCTGGGACTCCATATTGCTGAGGGGTAGCCAAAAAAGGAAAAACAGGAGGGAGGGGGAGGTAAAAATGATAATGATAAAGACCTCCCCCAAGGGGGGAAAAAAACAAGTAAAAAGAGAAGATTCTAAAATTGTGGGGAGAGGTGTGTAGATGGTAGTACAGGAGAGAATGAAAATGGGGTCACCTTAAAGTTGAATGAAACAGAATGGCATTGAATTCAGTGGCAGCACTGAATGCTAGGGGAAGAGTAGCTGAGTTATTTTCAGCATGGACTTGTTTATCCTGTGATACCCAATGTGAATGTCTTTTCAGATATTCAAGACTAAGTCACCTCTCATGTACCTTCTTTTATTTTAGTTTCTTAAGGTCTTGGGATGTACTTCTACACTGGGAGGTGAACAAAGAAAGGGGACATTGGAAGTCAGGAAACAGTGGCTTTAACACAGAAAAGCAGTAAACGGAAGCACCAAAGGTGACAACTGCCAGCACGCTGAGAGGGTGGCCCACTCACATTGTAGTGAGAACATGGAGGATTCTGAGGGAGAAGACTTCAGGGGATGGGGGGTGGTTCTTGCTAGACTATCTAATATGGTAAAGCAATGAAAGAAAATTGAAGTTAAAGTAGAGGTAACCATTGAAGGAAAGAAGGAACTCTCAGGAAAATGAAGAGCTCTCTGAGGAAGGAAATGTTTTCATAATATAGTATTTGGCTAGTCAGTAAACAGCAGTTACAGTCAAACAGTGTAGCACTGATAATTTCTTCAACCAAAAATAGTGATAGATCTATCTATATCTGAAGAGTAGTGAGAAATTTCACAGCTACATCCTAATCTATCATACCTTGAGTAAATAGGCAGTGTCTAAAATGGATAAACCAAGAGTTCCTTGTGGCATAGCAGGTTAAGGATCTGGCGTTGTCACTGCAATGGCTTAAGTCACTTCTGTGGCAGGAGTTCAGTCCCTGGCCTAGGAACTTCCACATGTGTTGAGTGTGGTGCCCACCACCAAAATCAATTAAAACAATAAAATGGGTAAACCGGTAAGTTGTAGGATAAGCACAAAATTTCGAGAAATACAGTAGCTATCTAATAGAAACAACCACGAGTTGAAATTAATTACCTCTAAGGATTAATACTGGGTAGAGGAAGTCTTATGCAGACAGTAGGAAGATGGTTTTGCGTAATGGTCTGTCAGTACTATTTGATTTTCTGAATACAGTCAAGAATTAGATGGATAAGAATTAAATTACAAATTTTAAAAACTAAGTAATACATGCCTATTGTAAAACATTCATATGATATTAAAAAGGCATAAGTAACGGTCACCATAATTCCATCAGTCAGGAATAACTACTGGTAGTTTCATTTATTTAATTTTTATGTTTGTTTTTTAGGGCCTCACCCACGACATATGGAAGTTCCCAGGCTAGGGGTTGAATTGGAGCTACAGCTGACAGTCCACACCACAGCCACAGCAACACAGGATCCAAGCTGCATCTGTGACCTACAGCACAGCTCACGGCAATGCTGGATCCCCAACCCACTGAGCGAGGCCAAGGATCAAACCTACATCCTCGTGGATACTAGTCGGATTTGTTTCCACTGCGCCACAATGGGAACTCCCTATGATGTTGTTATTCTCTGACCCTTTTCCACTGGCCCAATCAGATTATCTCCCAGAAATTTGAAAATTAAGATTCATGTATGTTACCTAGTCTCCGTTAAAAGAAATGTACTCAGAAAAGCAAATAAGGGGCCTTGATGCCCCAGAGAAAAAGACCTTGAGCCAGTTTGTTCCCTGATAGCTTTTCAATATCTGATTCATGCAACAAATATTTATGAAATGCCTTTTATATGCCAGAAACTGTAATGAGGATACAGTGGTGGGAGGAACAAGGCAGGCAAATTCCTTGCCCTCTTGCAGCTCTTCTTCTAATGGAAAAGATATAACAAAAAAGATATGGAGGGTAGTAAAAACTGCAGAAGAAGTGAGTGGAAGTGATAGGGGAAAGAGATCAGGGAAGACCTTTTAGAGAAAGTGACTTTTCTGCTAAGACCTGGAGGGTGAAGGTGAGCAAGATGAGATGAAAGCTGGGGGAATAGTATTCCTGTGGGGATTGGAGAGGTGAGGAATCTTCTTGACACAGGGAACAGTAAATTTGAAGGCCCTGGGAGTTCCCATTGTGGCTCAGCAGGTTACAAACCCATGAACCTGACTAGTGTCCTTAAAGGTGCGAGTTTGATCCGTGGCCCTGCTCAGTGGGTTAAGGATCCAGAGTTGCCACAAGGTGTGGCAAAGGCCACAGGTATGGCTTGGATCTGGCCTTGCTGTGGCTGTGGCTGGCAGCTGCACCTCTGATTTGACCCCTAGCCTGGGAACTAAGATGTGGCCCTGAAAAGAAAAGAAAAAAAAAAAAAATTGAAGTCCCTAGGTTGGGAAAGAGTTTGATGTGTTTGAAGATAGGAAGGAGTTTAGTGTGACTGTCATGAAAGAGAGTAGGGGAAGTTAGTTGAGGTGAGTGAGGATGAGGGTGGAGCAAAGCATGTGAGGAATTTGTACTTGACTTTAAAATGCAGTGAAAAGCTTCAGCAGAGAAGTGCCATGATTTTATTTTTAAAATGTCTCTTATGAGTCATATTGTATTTCCTGCCCTTGGATTCTGTGTCCTTGTTAACTTCTCATCTTAAAATCTCCTTAAAAAAAAAAAAAAATTAAGCTCATTTGAGTAGATTTCAGTTATAGTTACTTGCACCCAGAAGGCTGGGTTAAGACAACACCCTTGTCTTTGTATATACAGCCCTGGCCTTTTTCATGTCTCTATGTGTTTATTGACCATTTTCTTTTCTTTTTAAAAAATTTCTTGTTCATGATCTTTGCTCCTCTTTTGTTTTCAAAGGAATCTTTTGTATGTTATCAGGAATAAACTTTTGTCTTTTGTATTTACTTCTTTTTTTCCCAGTTAGGTGTTTGCCTTGTAAGTTTACTCTTTTTTTTTTTTTTTTTTTTGGCCACCCCATGGCATATGAAGGCCCCTGGTCAGAGATCAGATCTGAGCCACACTTATGACCTACAGCAATGCTGGATCCTTAACTCACTCTTCTGGGCTGGGGATCAAACCTGTCTCAGCACTACAGAGATGCCACCAATCCTCTTGTGCCACAGGGGGAACTCTACTTTGCTCATTATTTTTTGACATTCTAAGTAACAGCTTTAATGAGATGAAATTCACATAAATTTACCCTGTTACAGTATATAATTCAGTGATTCTTAATATATTCACAAAGTGCATTCATCACTTAATTCCAAAACATCTTTGTTAACCCCCAAAAGAAATCCCATACCCAGGAGTAGTTATTCCCCATTCTCTTCTCCTCCAAGCCCCTGACAACCATTACTCTCCTTTTGGTCACTGTGGATTTACCTATTTTGGGCATTTCATATAAAAGAACCATAAAATATATGGGACTTTTGTAACTGGCCTTTTTCACTTAGCATGACGTATTAATATTCATCCATGTTGTATTCTCTCCTTTTTATGGCTGAGTAATATATTCCATTGTGTTGATATACCATATTTTGTTTATCCCATGTCAGTTGGACATTTGGATTGTTCCCATTCTTTGGCTATTGTGAATAATAACAGCTGTGAACATTGGTATATGTATTGAAAGTTATGGCTTATGTTTGGTCAGATCAGCATTGCTCTTTTCCTTTGTAAGAATTGCCATCTTTCTTGTCATGTTACCTGAGCCTTTTCTATGTAGAGACTCTGTAAATACTTTTTGAAAGTATTTTTATGATTAGAGTATTAAGTTTCAATCTTTATGTGAAAATTTATTTTGGTTGAGATTTGGAGAAAGGATGTTATTTTTTCCAATAGAATTACTAAATGTCCTTAGATAATCTGTTACATAATTTATCATGACTTCATTGACTTGAAATACTATTTATATCAAAATAAAAAAATGTATAATGGGAAAATGTTTCTAAATTTTGTTTTATTCCATTGATCCTTTTATATATTCCTCCTGTGGTCCTCCATTGTAATTCTGATAGCTTTATATGCCTTTTAAGATATTTTGTCAACTCCCAAAAGAAATGCAATGAGACTCTGACCAAAGTCAGGTTAAATTCACAAATTTAGGAAAAAAAATTTTATTTTGAATTTTCCTGTGCTACAATATGGCGTGTCTCCTTTATTCAAGGTTTTCTTTTATATACTTTGTCTTGTAGATAATGTATCTTTTGCAAAAGGAATTTCTAGATATTTCTTTTGGTTGCTATTATAAATGAGGTCCCCATGTATTATATTCTAACTGGTTATTTCATTAGACTAGAGGAGTTTTGCTTTTGGCTGCCAGCCAGCTTGTTGAGTTTTTCTTAATTGTAATTGCTTTTGGTTGGTTCTCTAGGGTTTTCTTGCAGAACAGACAGGGGTTACCAACAATAACAAAATATGGGAAAGTGCCCTCCCTGAAGGAAAAGTTTTTTGTGTTATTGGTGTGCAAAACTTCATTTTGCTTGGTTAATTATTAATGTCACTTTTCTCTCCTCAGGCCTCTAGTCAGTATAGAGTAAAATAAAATTTTTATTGGATTGGGGAATAAGTTTTATATTGGAAAACGTAGGATTTTGAATTTCAGATTGGCCGTTAGTAGGCTGCATTTTATTATCACATGTTTTGTAGTTTAATAAACAGCCAATCTTGACGTATTTGTCAGGTTTCCTATGTTATTCGAGATGAAGTGGAGAAGTACAACCGAAATGGAGTCAATGCTCTACAGCTGGACCCAGCACTAAACAGACTTTTCACGGCTGGTCGAGACTCCATTATAAGAATATGGAGTGTCAATCAACACAAGGTAAGGCAGGGATTAAATTTATATTTTAAATCTGTACTCAGTAAATTTTGGTCTAATATGGCACCTTTCGCGGTTTCAGATTTAATCTCTTTGAGCACTGAATTATTTGGCACATTCTATAAATAAAGACAGAGTTACCAGAATTCAGTAAGCCTCTGAGGAAAACACCCCATGGGAGTTTCAGAAATGTTTTAGCTAAGGGAGGGACTCTATAAACTAGGTTTGTGATAAGAACTCTTTTCTAAAAAGTAAGGAGATTTGTCTGATGGAGGAATTCTTTTCAAGGATTTATTCTTCTGTTTTAAATGTGTACCCTAAAAGCTTCTTGGCAACCATTTTCAGTATAAAAAAAGATTGAATATGCTTTTATATTTATAATTAACCTTAAACAAATATTTGATTTCTTCATTTAAAAGTGATTAGAGGAGTTCCCGTTGTGCTGCAGCAGAAACAAATCTGTGTAGCATCCATGAGGATGTGGGTTCGATCCCTGGCCCTACTCAGTGGGTTAAGGATCTGGCATTGCTGTGAACTGTGGTGTAGGTTGTAGACATGGCTCAGATCCCATGCTGTTGAGGCTGTGGCATAGGCCGGCAGCTGCAGCTCCAGTTTGACCCCTAGCCTGGGAACTTCCATATGCCTTGAGTGTGGTCCTCAAAAGCAAAAAAAAAAAAAAGTGATGATTAGAGTGCCCACAAAGTCCATAGGACCTTATTATATTGTATACAATTGGTGTAAAAATATGAAAACAGAGAATAGGACTTAATTAGGTATAAACATAAATCCCCAGTCAAATGGAAAGGAGCTCCTTTTTGTTGTTGTTGTTGTTGAAATGCCTGTGTTATGAATGACATAGAAATGAAGATTCAGGTAAGGAGAAGGAGCACTTCTTGAACTCCTAGCTCTGTACCAGACATTCTTAGCACTTTCATATCCAATGTTGTTTTAATTCTCACAGTAATCCTTCAAGGCAGATGTTATGATCCATTTTCATAGATGGGAAAACAGGCTCAAAGAAACCCATGGCTAAATAGCTAGTTAGTAACAGTAGAAATCCAATATAACACTGAAACCCTGATGTTAGATCTTGTCATTTTAAAAGTCTGTGTCTTCTAGTGAGCTCTTCAATCTCATGTTCAGTCTGAAAAAGAACCACTACTCTGCACAGTTCCTGGATAGCTTCTTTAAATGGACTTTGGTCCAGTGGGCTTTGAATTCTTTAACTAGTGGAAACAGTGGTGGCCCAATGTTAAAAATATGGAAAGTAATGGGAGTTCCCGTCGTGGCGCAGTGGTTAACGAATCCGACTAGGAACCATGAGGTTGCGGGTTCGATACCTGGCCTTGCTCAGTGGGTTAACGATCCGGCGTTGCCGTGAGCTGTGGTGTAGGTTGCAGACGCGGCTCGGATCCCGCGTTGCTGTGGCTCTGGCTTAGGGTGGTGGGTACAGCTCCGATTAGACCCCTAGCCTGGGAACCTCCATATGCCGCGAGAGCGGCCCAAGAAATAGCAAAAAAAAAAAAAAAAACATGGAAAGTAAGAAAACTGTGGCTCTGGAGTGCTTTTTGGAATTTATATTTGAATTGGAATGTCATCTTCCTGGAAGTTTACAGTATTTCAAACAAATTAAGAAAAACAGTCACAAGAACTAACCTGGAAGAATCTAAAAAGGTGCCTGTCTTGCTCTCAGACATCTCTTCCTGGTCTTGATTTTATGACAAAATTGAATAGCACCATTTCTCAAACAGGCTTTGTAGAGAGCTATTCTTTTTGTCTTGTCTTCGATGTAGGATGTAACTAAATACTCTCCTGGTAATTAAGCCAAGTGAAAGAAATTGAAAAATTTTGAGTTGCTGAATTGAAATAGTGATCCTTTAGCCCTCAACTTCCATTTCTTCTCTGAAGGACTGTAGATACTATGAGGAAACATCTCTTTCACAGGTGAAAACAGCAGTAGGAAGCTAAGAGCAGAAGTGTATCTGTCTCCCTCTGCAGTCAGGCTAGATTCCTCACCTCTTTCATCAGTTTCATTTCTGCCTATACTGTCTGCTTTGAGCCTTCACCACTACTGAGTCAGATCCCCCAGCCTGCAGATTTGTTCATGTTCCATCCTTTTTAGTGAACCTCTTCCTATTGCACTTGTCCCTGACCCAGATCTTATAGCCTTACTTAAGGCATAAAAAATTAAACATTTGTCCTGGAAACCTAGGCTTTCATCAGCAACAAAACTGTCCTGAAACAAAACTTCTATTTACATCTATCATATGGAAGCATTAATTGTTTGATGAAATTCTACTCTGAATTCAGTTGTCAATTTTAAGACCTCAGAGCAGTGTCACATTAATTGGCAAATATATACATATCTATAATTTGTAAGATATTTCATCTTCTAATAAAAACTAATGACCTTTTTATGATTTTTCTTTTAATTTCAGCAAGATCCATATATAGCATCTATGGAACACCATACTGATTGGGTAAATGACATTGTACTCTGTTGTAATGGAAAAACATGTAAGTATTTCTTTGGATTATTGGGCTTCTGGGAGATTTTAATTCAATTTGATATCTTTTTCATTTTTTACATAAGCTTCTTTATTGAGGTATAATATACATACAGAAAAGCACACACACCTCGAGAATACAGCTCAATAAGATTTTACAAGTTGAATACCCACGTCAAGAAACAAATTACCAGAAGTTGCTGTCGTGGCTCACTGGAAATGAATCTTTTTTTTTTTTTTTTTGTCTTTTTGCTATTTCTTTGGGCCACTCCCGCGGCATATGGAGGTTCCCAGGCTAGGGGTCTAATCGGAGCTGTACCCACCACCCTAAGCCAGAGCCACAGCAACGCAGGATCCGAGCCGCGTCTGCAACCTACACCACAGCTCACGGCAACGCCAGATCGTTAACCCACTGAGCAAGGTCAGGGACCGAACCTGCAACCTCATGGTTCCTAGTCGGATTCGTTAACCACTGCGCCACGACGGGAACTCCCTGGAAATGAATCTTACTAGCATCCTTGAAGATGCAGCTTTGATCCCTGGCCTCACTTAGTGGTTAAGGATCTGGCATTGCCATGAGCTGTGGTGTATGTCGCAGACAAGGCTCAGATCTCATGTTGCTGTGGCTGTGGTATAGGCTGGTGGCTACAGCTCCCATTTGACCCCTAGCCTAGGAACCTCCATGTGCTGCAGGTGAGGCTCTAAAAAGACAAAAAAAAAAAAAGTAACGGATTATCAGAGCTCCCCTGGTGACACAATGGCTTAAGGACCTGGTGTTGTCACTGCAGCAGCTTGGGTTGCTTCCATGGTGAGGATTCAACCCCTGGCCCCAGAAATTTCACAGGCCAACGGGGAGGCCAAAAAAAAAGAAGAAGAAACAGATTACCAGAAGCCCCCTTATGCCAGCCATTCAGTCACTACCCCTTGTCCCAAGGTAACTGCTCTCATATCTTCTAAATACTATTGATTAGTTTGCCTGCATTTTCACTGTATATAAATAGACTCATACATTATGTATTCTTTTAGCCTTATTAGTATCTCTTTTTTTGTTCTTATTATGTAAAATCCATTTCTTGGTTTTGCAGTCTATGTTAAAGAAATTTTCCTCAATCAGATTAGTTGCCCCTTCAGCTGGAACATTAAAAAAAATTTGCCCTGCCTGTTTAAAGAAATATTTGAAAAGTTACCACTGTGGTGCAGATGGTTAAGGATCTGTCATTGCCACAGCTATAGCATAAGTCACAGCTACGGCTCAGATTTGATCCCTGGCCCAGGAACTTCCACATGCCATGGATATGGCCATATATATGTGTGTGTGTGTGTGTACATATATATATGTAGACACATATACATATATACACTTACACACACACACACATATTTGAGACAAAATGCAGTAGGTTTTAGAAAGAGCTTTTAGGTATGTATAAGTGCATGTATGAATATAAAGATGTTTGAAATGATGTTAAGAATATTATAAACATTCAAATATATATTTATGTATGAACATTTTGTTTCTATGAAACTATGGGACAGTGTTACATTGTTTTAAGTCTTTAAAATGGTACTAAGTCACACTACTAAGGGTGTGTCAATTCTTTGTCTCTTCTAGTAATATCTGCTTCTTCTGACACAACAGTAAAAGTATGGAATGCACATAAAGGATTCTGCATGTCAACATTAAGGACACATAAGGTAAACAACTAACACAGTTTTCAGTATCTTCAGTGTAATACTGGGATCTCAGTGCTTTATGTGGCTCATTTGCTATTTCTCTTCAGAGCAGATCATAGTATGTGTGTTCTGTTACAGGATTATGTAAAGGCCTTAGCATATGCCAAGGATAAAGAACTGGTAGCATCGGCTGGGTTGGACAGACAAATATTCCTTTGGGATGTGAATACTCTAACAGCGTTGACTGCCTCAAATAACACTGTCACAAGTAAGGTGTTTGAAAAAAATTTCTTTGAAAGTGGTCCAATTGACATAAATAGAAAATGGTTTATAAAACATCTTTGATAGGGTTGCCTTGAGACACTCGTTTATATTTTGAGAATGCTTCCACCTGTAGTATTCTAGCTACCAGGAGTATGATCGAACAGCAAAGAGCTAGTCCCTCACTGCATCTAAAAATGGTAGCTTCTCCAGCTGTTACCTGGTTATTTTTACACATGTGCGTGTGTTAGCATCCTAGCTAAAGTGTCTGTCCTGTTACTTTGTATATCCCACAGCTTTGTCTGGCCAAAAGCCATACTCTAGGCAGATATTATTGATGCAAGTCGTGATTACTTGGCAAAGTTGGCAGTTTTTGACTTTAGAAATGTTAACCATATACCAAAAGTCTTTGAATTAATGGCCAAGTTGGAAAATACCCAAAGGAAAGAAAGGGTTTTAGTGCCAATATTTCATGACACTTTCACAGCTGCCCTAAAGAATCCAGCCAATTCCAGAAGAGTTCGGGGAGGCTGGGCTGCTTCTAGAGGCAATTCAGAGATATTCACAGCAGGTTAATAGCATGGTTGCCTCATCAGCCTAAGAGATCTCAGATGACTTAGTCAGACCCAAACAAGTCTAGACTTGAAACTTGGCCTCACACTTGGCCCAGCCTATTAGAGTACTCTAAGGAAGGTGTCAGTAGAGATTCTTAGGAGCATTTTCAGCTAAGCCTGGCCTAGTGGGTCAGTATTCAGGATATGGGCCTGAACTATCTAGATCCCTACATAATAGGTCCAATTTGTCATGACTGCAGAATACTCATGTTGCCACAGCTATTAAAACTTGTGTAACCTAGCATGTACCATTAAGGGCAAGTTGGGAGACTAGTATTTATAATTTCTTGAATATTATTTTGTCCTTTTTCTCAGGAAATATGTGAAGGTCAGACACTATTCTCCCCTTGTTCTCTGTGATTTTTCACCTGTGCAGTCTGCCAGGGGCTGTCATGATACATCATTTAGCTCTCTCTAGATGTAAGGCCTTCCTGAAAGAGACACTCACAGGCAGGAACAAAGCAAAAAGAGTAAGATTGTTGGAGTTCCCATCCTGGCTCGATGGAAGTGAATCTGACTAGCATTCATGAGGATGCAGGTTCGATTCCAGGCCTCACTCAGTGGGTTAAGGATCTGATGTTGCCATGAGCTGTGGTGTAAGTCATAGATGAGGCTCGGATCTGGCGTTGTTGTGGCTGTGGCATAGGCCAATGGCTACCATTCCAATTTGAGCCCTAGCCTGGGAACCTCCGTATGCCACAGTTGGGGCCCTAAAAAGACAAAAAAAAAAAAAGAAAAGAAAAGAAAAAAAAAAGAGTAAGATTGTACCCAGGTCAAAGACCAGACTTAGTTAGTGGTTATAGATTCTGCAACAGATATGTTTTGCTTAGAAATTAGACATATCAAATAAGTTTTTTTAAATATAATTCTGGAAATAATATTAACAGCTAACATTGAGCACTTAATACAAGCAGTTACTTTTCTAAATACTTTACGTGTATTCCTTTATTCATAACACCTCAGTATTTTGTTGTTTGTACTTATTCTTTGTTGTAAAATTAGGATCGTACCATATAGATTATTTTATAAACATACTTCAGTGGGGTTGGGTTCTGAATCAGAGAACATGAATATGATTCTATCTATATATTACTTAATTTCCTTCCAGAAGAGTTGTACCAAATTATCCTTCCACAAATAATGTATGAGAATGCCATTTTAACTTTATTTTTTGAGAATTAAATATTGCTTTGTTTTTTTTATCTGACTTGGTAGGTGAAAATCGTATTTTTTTTGATTTGTGTTTTCTTGTACATAGTGAGTTTAACCAATTTTCATATGTATTAGCACATGTATATCTCTGAAAATACAGTACTTATGCAGATAGTTTTTAAATGGCTGTACAGTTCATTTTAGCAAATATTTATTGAGCACTTGTGTATACTCAAGAAGAGCTGTTAATTTTGTTAACAGTATTATTATTTAGAATTATCTGCATTATAGGTAGATTTCGTTTCCTTAGAGTAATGTTAAAGATAAGATTTTCTAAATCAAGTAATTAAACTTGCAGTTTGTGCTAACTAGCTACTAAACAGCTGATGATTTTAACATTTAGCTCCATTTATCCTTAATAGCTTCTTCTTTAAGTGGGAACAAAGATTCCATTTATAGCCTGGCCATGAATCAACTGGGAACAATCATTGTATCAGGGTCCACTGAGAAGGTAAGGGGAAACTTAAAGTGAATATTTTAACACTAGAAAACAAAGAAATTGGAGTTCCCATTGTGGCTCTGTGTTAATGAACCCTACTAGTATCCATGAGGACAGGTTCGATCCCTGGCCTTGCTTAGTGGGTTAAGGATCTGGTGTTGCTGTGAGCTGTGGTGTAGGTCATGGACGTGGGTCAGATCTGGCATTGCTGTGGCTGTGGCATAGGCTGGCATCTGTAGCTCTGATTTGACCCCAGCCTGGGAACTTCCATATGCTGCAGGTATAGCCCTAAGACAAAAAAAATAAAAATTAAATTAAAAAAAAAAAAACGAAGAAACCAAAATAATTTGATCTGTGTATTACAGAATACATAGTGGTTTTGCCTGGTAGATACTAAAATGTTTTATTTGAACACATGAGAGTCTAACTGTATAATTACTGTCGTGTATAGTGATGGGTGGCTGGTGGTATCGGTTAGGGCTATGCATTTTTTGACATTAAAAAGGCTTTCTCCTACTTAAAAAAAAGTTGGGAGCCTTGGACACCTATCTATTGGCAGAAATCATACTTCCCTCTTAGAATTTAATAGTTATTTAATTTACAAAAGTCATCTATTATTTAAATTTGATTATGTATATACTCCGTTTGTGTAATACTTTGTTAAAATTCACAGGTTTTAAGAGTATGGGATCCAAGAACATGTGCAAAACTAATGAAGCTTAAAGGGCACACAGATAATGTTAAAGCATTGCTGTTGAACAGAGATGGCACACAGGTATGCAGTTCACATGAACATTTACCTACTGTCCTTGTCAAAAATTTCATCCAACAGAAGTTCCCCCACTTTGTATATTGTTACATGGTTGGTTTGAACCAAAAGCCACACCTATAAACCTTGGTCTAGTTTTTAAATTCTTAAAATACTCAGTTGCACAAAAAATAATCCACATTTTGAAATTATTCTGTTTGCATCACTTTTAAATAAAGGCTAAAGAAGGGATTTCCTAAGACTAATTCTAATGTAGGTGATATGTGCACTTATATGTTTAGGCTAAAATAATTTAAAATGTTCCCTATGCAAAGCAAAAGGAAGCTTTGGTATTGAATGCTCTCTGGCAATGTAGTAAGTGGAAAATTTCTTCACAGGGGGTCTGGTTTCAGGGCAGATTTCATCAGTTGACTATGTAGATATGGTCTGGAGGTTTAGTTATTTAATATAGTACTTAGAGTCAGCACTTCAAAGAAAAACATTTTGGTAACATTTGAACATGTATTAGTACCCTGTTGGCCACATAATTAGTGAATTATAAATCGCAATTCTGTCTCTTCTGTAGCAGTAGAAAAATAAACTTTCATCAGTGTTGATAATAAATAAAAACAGCACCATTTTATGTCGTGTATGACATACCTCTACCACATAGCCCTGCCTTTTTTTCATAGGGCAGGGATAATTGGTACTGACTATGATGGGGTTAGAAGAGGGAGAGTAGGAATGTGATGAGATGGGAAAACAACCATCAGTGTGTTAGTCTTGTGGAAATTATGTCATGGAGATTGCCACACACATTAATTAGAGAAACCTGTGTCTCCGGAGGTGAAAGGAAAGTTCGAAAAACTGGCCAAAGGAAAGAAATCATTTTTCAGAACCAGGCAGAGAGGCTTAAAGATGTCTGTGAAGGTCTTTGGAGATATGAAAGGATCTTGATGTTAATGTATTATGTGGCCTCGGCGAGAGGACTCTTCTTTGCTAGTCCTTATTTGGCTCATCTGCAAAGTGGAAATCATAATATTTAGGATAGTTGATAAGAAGAGTAGAAATGATAAGTATATTCTTACCTGTAAGCCATGCCATTTTCTAGAACTCTTGAGTTTCTTTGTAGCAGCATTTTCATCCGAGTCTAAAAAGCCCAATGCAGTCAGCTCCTCACTGTCTTGCAGTAGGTGCTAGGCTGCACTGAAGATAGTTGTCCATGTCCAGGATTGAGCTGGATCATATGGTCTCCATGGGGCTGCCCTTAAGTTGGGGCTATGGACAAGATGGTTTCCAGAAGGGGGCTATGGTCTTGGCAGACTTTTCTTAAATCTTCTCCTATCTATTACACTTTATGCCTTGTTTCCTCTATAGACAATTATTAATGTCTTTTTACCTAAGATGATATAAGTAGCATGTATAGTTACAAATGAACTTCTCCTGAGGTTAGCTGCACTTACTGAAAGCAGAGACAGTGATATGATACTACTTTAAAACCTGCCTTGGAGTTTCTGCTGTGGTGCACTGGATTAATGATACAACTTGTCTCTGTGGGGGTCCTGGTTCCATCCTTGGCCTGGTGCAGTGGTTTCAGGATCCACCCTTGCTGCAGCTGTGGCGTAGATCGCAGCTCTGGCTCTGATTCGATCCCTGGCCAGGGCACTTCCATATGCAGTGGGTGGGGGTGGGAGCTGAAAAAGAAAAATGAAATAAAATTTAAAAATAAAAATAAAAGCTGCCTTTCAGCCTTAGAGTGCATAATTGAGCAGATATCATTCCTCCTGTAGTACCTCCATTCATTTTTCTTATTGGCAGCTAGAGACTAAATGTAAATTTAACCACCAAGAGCATGGCAGTTACATTGGGGAATTGATCAAGTAGACAACTACTCAACTGAGAAAAAGAGAGGAGAAAAAAAGAACCTTTGCTTACTGATTCTCAAACTCTTGCAATATGGAAGAGAGTTAGCAGTTACTGGCAGAGTTTATATTGCATCCTACAGAGTTGCCCTGAAAGCGTCTAACATACGATATATGTATATGTATAAGATGTGTACAGGCCTTGGAGTTCCTGTCGTGGCGCAGTGATTAACGAATCCGACTAGAAACCATGAGGTTGCGGTTTCGATCCCTGACCTTGCTCAGTGGGTTAAGGATCCGGCGTTGCCGTGAGCTGTGGTGTAGGTTGCAGACGCGGCTCGGATCCCGCATTGCTGTGGCTCTGGGGTAGGCCGGTGGCTACGGCTCTAATTGGAGCCCTGGCCTGGGAATCTCCATATGCCGAGAGAGTAGCCCTAGAAAAGGCAAAAAGACCAAAAAAAAAAAAAAGAGATGTGTGTAGGCCAGCAAATCCCACGTATGTCATCCTATTACATCACATCCTTTGTTATAGTTAGATATTTAGCATATCTTACTATTTGTGGTCTGTCAACGTTGCAGTTGTTTTGATTGGTGATATTACTAGGCCAAGCCACCTGGGTTTTTCATTCATTGGATTCGCTTGGACAGTTTCTTGAGGAGCTGGGACAACCAGTCATCTAGCTCAAGTCAGTCACGTCCTTGTATGTCACTTACAGGATTTTTCTTCTTAATACAGGTGCTGCTGAACCTAGCTTATGGGTCCAGTGGTCGCTGAGCACTAAGCCGCATTTAGCCCCACCTTGCCACTAGGCTGCTCTCTTTTGACAATTACAATTATGTTTAAGTGATCATTCCAAAAACACTTTGTGTTGGTCAACAGTAACCTGGCTCCAGTACACTGTTACCTCTCATCAACGTGAGCAGAAACACACAGCACCTGTTCAGGCTATAGAATCTTTTTTCCTAATAGTCCCTATTCTGGTGACTTAGCAGAACCATTTGGAGTATTCTGTCTTAGTTCCAGGAAGCCACTTCATAATATAGTAGTCTTCATGTTTACTCAGTGGAAGGGTGGAGGCTGTGGGAAATGTCTTGATGACTCCTCTGGCTCCTACAGGACATCAGGCACTAGAATACCTATAAAATAGGCTCATCCTCAACCATAATACCCAATCTACAGAGATGTTCATGAGCATTATACTTTACATTTTTTTTTTTTTTTGGCTATGCCTGTGGCATATAAAAAATTCCCAGGCCAAGGATTAGACCCATACCACAGCAACTCAAGCCACTGCAGTGACAATGCTGGATCCTTAACCCACTGTACCACAAGGGAACTTCATCACTGTACTTTAAAATGATTACTGTCTGTTTGGGGGCCTGCTTTTTAGCAGTCTTAGAATACTGACTACCATCAGAGATTATTTCTATATCACCCCTGTATTCTGTATCAGGGGTCATATAGAACTCTAATACACTCTATATTTCCTTATCTGCTTTCAGCTGTGCCTTCTGGGTTTGGGACTTAACTCTTTATCATTGCAAGTTGCCCAGCCTGCAAAGACTACCAACCCATCATCTTTGCCTTCCTTATACTAAAGTTGTTGGACCTTACTCCCTGTAGATACGTGGTCTAGGATCTGAGTGATCAATGCTTTACTAACAGCTTTGCTACCCAAGAGTGACATCTCTTCCTGGAATGGGGAGCTCCTCCCTGCATTCTCCCTATTAGATTGCCACAGTGCTCCTACACATGTGATGAAGGTCTGCTTGTGACCTTAACTCCTGACAGTTTGTTTTTTGGTTAGTCTCTTGGCTCTCTTGTGAACTAGTTGGAATGGTAATTAAAGCAGTGGTGGAGTTCCCATCATGGCTTAGCGGTAACAAACCCAACTAGTATCCAGACTAGTATCCACGGGGACACAAGTTCAATCCCTGGCCTGACATTGCTGTGGCTCTGATGTAGCATGGCAACTTTAGCTCCGTTTTGACCCCTAGCCTGGGAACATCCATATGACTTAGGTGTGGCCCTAAAAAAGGCAAAAATGTTAAAAAAAAAAATTTTTTTTTAAAAGGCAGTGGTACTCCTGACAGCTTATAGGGGAGTCTGTTAGCATGTGTTTTTTTTTTTTTTTAATTTTATTTACTTATTTATTTTTTGCTTTTTAGGGCCGTACCTGTGGCATATGGAAGTTTCCAGGCTAGGGGTCGAATCAAAGCTACAGCTGTTGGCCTATACCACAACCACAGCAACACAGGATACTTAACCCACTGAGTGAGGCCAGGGATTGAGCCTGCATCATGGATACTAGTTGGATTCATTTCCAGTGCACCACAACAGGAACTCCAAGTATGTGTTTATTTAACTAAACATGTCCAGAGTTCTGGTGGCCCTGTCATGTCACAGAGCAGATCAGTAAACCCTTAATATTCCTGAAGGTCTCATCTATTCAAACATCCAGGTCTCCCAGCCCTTGACTATCGTCTCTTCTTTGAAGCTCTTTGCCTACTTAATTTCATACATCAGCACCAGCAGTTGCTTTTCTCCTTGGGCCATTTTTTCCCCCAAAGAATAAGTTTTTGTCCCCTTCCTCAAGTCACCACAGTAACTGGGAGAGAATACCAGGCATGCTGAATGCAAACATGGAGTGGTTGATTTTCTTTCTGTTATACTCACAATGTGCTCAGCCTTGACTTATGTGCCAGCAACTTCTATATAGTTGACAGTCCTAAGCCTTTAGAAATTGTCAGAATTTCCAGTGTTGACTTTGAATGCTAAGGGTCCACATTTTGTGTTAATGGACGTTGAACTTGAGGTTCATGTGGGAATTACCCCAGGGTCACAGAGATTAGGTAGCAAGCCTGGATTTTTTGCTTTGGGGTCCTCTCAGTAGAATCCAGGAGACCTGGAAGGCCATCAGGAATTCAGAGCCGTGAAGGCACTGACAAAACAGAGGTGTGCTCCAGGACTCCAAAAGGCTTGCTTGCCTAGTACAGTGATTGTCAGACTTGGCGTACCAGAATGACCTGGAAAGCCTGTCAAAACACGGATTGCTTGGCCCCACCAGAGTTTCTGTCTCATTAGATCTGGAATGGGACTTGGGAATTTACATTTTTAGCATATTCCCAAGAGATGCTAATGCTGCAGGTGGCCAGGTATAGAGGACAGAGGAAGTTTTCCCAGAGGGCTCCCTGCTTGAGCCTGTACTGTTGTCTTTGTTCATTTCAGCCTGCAGCGTGTGATTGTCGGAAGTCTTTATCAGAAGCAGGAGTAGAGGTTGTTAGAGGTGTGTGTTCGATGGTGTGGAGTCAGGAGAGCAGCCAAGTGCAAAGCACAAGAAATAGGAAATGCTGGCTGGTTTCTAACCTTAGCTTTATTTGTTCCCAGTGCCTTTCCGGCAGTTCTGATGGGACAATTCGCCTTTGGTCCCTTGGCCAGCAGAGATGTATAGCAACATACCGAGTGCATGATGAAGGCGTTTGGGCTCTGCAGGTCAATGATGCCTTCACACACGTGTATTCTGGAGGAAGGGACAGGAAGATTTATTGTACAGACCTAAGAAACCCTGACATTCGAGTGCTAATTTGTGAAGAAAAAGCTCCAGTTCTCAAGGTATGTCACATGCTTTAGATTTATAATTAAGATTATTACACATGTTAGCCAAATAGAACAAAATTGATGTTAGAATGTGAATCAACTGCAGGGTTGTAAAAAAGATACTTCGACATAATTGTTAGTCACCTGTGGAAGAAATGGTGACTTCTTAGATATGTTATGAATGGGTGGCTGTCCTGCTGGCAAATCCTAGTGAGGCAGCACCACAGTGCTCCTGAGCTCTTCTGTCTGTGGAGGAGGAATATGAGTTCAGGTACCTATGAGCAGACAGCAAAGCAGAAATGTGTCCACTGCCTCAAGAGGAGAGAGTGGAAAGGTGCTTGTGAAGAAGAGGGAGTGAGGTCACTCATATTCCAAACCATCACTACCTCAAAATAGTCCTGGGAGGTGGGTAAAAGGGTACTTGAGAAGCCATCCGTATTGACACCTACTTAAAGTGAAGCCTAGACTAAAAAATGGCTAGTTACCATTTGACAAAATGTTTGGTCTTGCAGTTCACAGAATTGCACATTAAAACAATAGTGAGGAGATTTCCAGATTTAAAAGAGAGGCATAAAAACAGCATCTCAGAAAGCATCTGAAAACAACAATGAAAACAAGAAAAAGAACTGCAGATACAAATCCATTATCTATAAAACTAAGTGACATCTGAAACCTAGACCACAGTGTAGGAGGAAGGGCTGAAAGAGGAATTAGAGATCAAATTAGACACTTGAGAGGCTGCCTGTGGTCTGAGAGCTCACATCAAAGTGGCCAAGTGCCATTCCTTAAAGCAGATGGCACAGCCTAATGGACACAACCAACAATCCTTTAGGGAAGCAAGAGCATTGAGGATGAAGTCCTACAGACACAGCATGTGTACAGGAAGCACACTGATGGGGAGAGACAGGCAGGCGTGGAAGAAGAACACTGCACTGTGAGTCCTGCAGCTGCCAGGATCTCTTGGATATGGAGAAAAGGACTAGAATTTAGCATAGGCATAACCATGTTATAAGGAACATCACTTTGAACTGAAGAGGATTCCTGCTTACTAGTGGTTCAGCTGGTCCCTGTGTCTCCAAACTTGCAATTTCCTGGTGCAAGAAGAATAGTGGGCAAATGTAGAGTGATTGCATTTGCATAGTATATAAATAGGTACATGTGTATTTTTATATGTATAGTATTTTAAAAATACAGGCGGATGCAGTAAACTTCACAGTGTACATTTGTGTTCCTTAGGCAAGGCGGGGGCAATGGATTATGTGGACACTTTTCACTTTTGCTGTGTTGTTAGACTGGTTATTTTGTTTTGGGTTTTGATACAACATTTTCAAAGAAAAAAAATGTATTTGCTTGTTACTAAGAACATAAAAGCAAAAGAGTGGCAAAACCAAAGGTTATGGCAAGTCATCCTTTTGACTATACTCATGTAAAACCTTTAAATTAACCACACTTAAAACTTTAGGCTACTGTTTTTGGCAAGAGGTCACCCTTATTACACTTTTATAGGGCTATGGATTCCTTTAGCAAAGAGACTTTTTCATACTTCTTTACATCCCTAGCTTTTAACACATGCTGTGGTATAGTCAACTCACAAATATGTTGAATGAAGGAGTTGATATTTAATAATATATAGCTGGTCCTGGCAATTCAGAAGAGTCAGCATTCTGCAAAGCAATACTCTTGTGCTTTTTTTCAGATGGAGCTTGATAGATCAGCTGACCCCCCTCCTGCCATCTGGGTTGCAACAACGAAGTCTACAGTAAATAAATGGGTAAGTGAGCCATTGTATACCAGCAAAGGTTTATAAATATGTGGTTTGTTATCATAGACCTGCCAGAAACCAGTAGCAAATGCTCAATATGAGCCGGGCTCTCTGCATGCTTTGGGACTGTGGCAGAAATCTGAAAGCCCTTATGAATGCAAGTGTGATCCTAAGGATTATACAAAAATTAAGATCATAGTCAAAATGCAGCTTCTGATTTCTTTGTCAGGAGCCAAGATATACATTTGATGTGCTTAGAATGGGCACTGTTCCCTGATAAAACCAGTAAAGATCGGAGTTCCTGTCATGGTGCAGTGTTTAACGAATCCGACTAGGAACCATGAGGTTTCGGGTTCGATCCCTGCCCTTGCTCAGTGGGTTAAGGATCCGGCGTTGCTGTGAGCTGTGGTGTAGGTCGCAGACGTAGCTCGGATCCCGCTTTGCTGTGGCTCTGGCATGGGCTGGCAGCTGCAGCTCTGATTAGACCCCTAGCCTGGGAACCTCCATATGCCGTGGGAGCGGCCCAAGAAATGGCAAAAAAACAAAAACAAAAAACAAAAACCCAGTAAAGATTAATAAAGCTTCCAACCTCATGAAGCTGCATTTGAAAAGAGGCAGCCTAAGTACCAACACAGCAGGGAAATTCGTCAGGATTCTGTTTTTCTAAACATAAAAGAAAGCAGAAATTCTTTCAAATTCATTTCCTTTTCTTTGTAGTGTGAAGAACAGGGATAGAAATAGGGGATACGTAGAGAGAAGTCACAGAAGTACTATTAATTCATAAATCTTAATGGAAGAAGATTTAAGTTTTCTTGCTTACCAGACTTTATTGGTGGATAATAACAGAGTAACTGTGTTTATTCCTGTTTATGTGCAGGTCAAGTGGTCTTTCTCTGTACTTGTAAAAAAAAAGTTATATTTTTTTGTCTAAATTTTATTTTGCCAATTTGAGATCAACATAGCTTTACCTAAAAGAGTGCCCCCTGTTCTCTCCAAAAAGACAACATTCTCTTCTTAATATTTGTCCTATTTTTTTAATCATGGTAGTATTTAATTGTACTTTGTGACTAAGTATTTTTGGTTGATGTTGTTATTGTTGAGTTTTTCTCATCCATTTATTATCTTTCTTGCCGCTTTAAATGGATTGGCAACGCTTATAAAGCATAAGATAATTAAATCATAAATTTTGTTCCTTTAGACATTGAAGGGAATTCATAATTTTAGAGCCTCTGGAGATTATGACAATGACTGTACAAATCCTATAACACCCCTGTGTACACAACCTGACCAGGTTATTAAAGGTAAGTAAGGATATTGGAAGGTATTGTACCTTTTACTGAGGTTGATTATAGTTACTAAGAGATTGACAAAATAAGGGAGATGACCTTCCTTTAAATGTAATTTTGATGTCAACCAAAGTCTAATAGTAATTTTTTTTTTTTTTTGTCTTTTTAGGGCTGCACCGGTGATATATAGAGGTTCCCAGGCCAGGGGTCTAATCAGAGTTACAGCTGCCAGCCACAGCCACACCCACAGCAATGCCAGATCGGAACCACGTCTGTGACTACCTACACCACAGCTCATGGCAATGCCAGACCCCTAACCCTCTGAGTGAGGCCAGGGATCGAACCCAAAACCTCACGGTTCCTAGTCAGATTCATTTCCCCTGCACCATGATGGGAACTCCTAATTGGTTTAATAGAAGAAAAAGATTTTATTTATTTATTTATTTATCTTCTATCTTTTTAGAGCCGCCCTTGTGGCATATGGAAGTTCCCAGGCTAGGGGTCTAATTGGAGCTACAGCTGCCGGCCTACACCACAGCCACGCCAAATCCAAGCCGACTCTGTGACCTACACCACAGTTCATGGATCCTTACTCCACTGAGCAAGACCAGGAATCGAACCCACAACCTTATGGTTCCTAGTCGGATTCATTTCCACTATGCCATGACAGGAACTCTTGAAAAAGATATTTTTAAAATGCTTTTTAGTGACTTTAAAAATTGAGCTTTCTTCGAATCTGACTAGTATCCGTGAGGATGCAGGTTCCATCCCTGGCCTTGCTCAGTGGGTTAAGGATCCAGCATTGCCATGAACTGTGGTGTAGGTTGCAGATGCAGCTGGGAGACATTGCTGTGGCTGTGGTGTAGGCCGGCAGCTGCAACTCTGATTTGACCACTAGCCTGGGAACCTCCATATGCCATGGGTGCAGCCATAAAAAGCAAAAAAAAAGAGAGAGCTTTATTGAGTTAATCTTTTTGCCCAGTGTTAAAGGAATCATGGTCTTGGTAAAGCCAACAGCCACTTTGTACAAGGTATAAGGTTTAATGTCTTTTGGCACAAGCCAGAAAGGGTGCACACTCCAACTGGGAGTGGCAGCTCTCTCTTCAAGGTCAGAGTTTGGGGTTAGAGTATTGAATGGTGCGTTTATCTGTAGTTAGTCTGTGCTGTTACCTTTATTCGGGAGGCATAAAACGAAGGAAGATGGGAAGCAAAAGTTAATGAGAGATGAAACTAATTCGGAGATTTCCATCATTTGGACTTTTCCCAGTGGGTAAAATATTATTAAGGGCTTTGCCTTTTCCAGTAGTAGCCCTTTGAAGTGAATGAAGAGTCTTCTCTAATGTGATATTAAAATCAGTCTTTCTTTGATTGGCCCTAAATTGCCTTAGATATAATTACATGGTCTTCTGATTTCCCTTCTCCTTTCTAGGGACGAGTATGATTTACATTCTGTTACGTGCCAGTTAACATTTTTGGCATACTATGAATTTAAATGTAGGATTGTTTTGCTAATTATGTGGATTTTTTTCCTTTAGGGGGTGCTAGCATTATTCAGTGTCACATTCTTAATGATAAGAGACATATATTAACCAAAGATACCAATAATAATGTGGCGTATTGGGATGTATTGAAGGTAAGTATCTTCTTGTAATTAAATATAGCTTGTTGGATTATGTAGCTCTTTACTTTTTTATTATAGTCTGTGTATTTGTGTGTATGTTCATGTGTGTTTGTAAAATAACAGACAATACATAAATAAGGATTTAATTGCAGCCTTAATTTGGAGTGGATACTTTCTTACGTGAATATTAGATAAGGCTATTGTTTATCTTTTTAAGTACCCAGAATTTGAATGGAACCATTTTCTCTGTTTAGTGTATTACAAACTGTGTTATGCTGCCTTCCCCTAGAATGAGTACATCAGGATTCTGAGTCCTTTACACTGTTAACATTTTGGGCCCAACAGCTCCTTGTTGCAGGTGGGAGGGAGGAGTAGGATCTATCCTGTGCATATTAGGATGTTTAGGAACATCCCTTTGTTTCTACCCAGTGGATGCCAGTAACCACCTTCATCCTCATCCCCTACTTCAGCTGTGACAAACAGAAATGTCTCTAGATATTGCCAAGTATTTAGGGGGAGAAAGGAAGAAGAGGGATGCAAAATCACGCCAGGTTTAGAACTGCCAGAGTGCACCAAATACGTTTGGCCATTTCTCAGGATTTATAGTCATCACTGTGAGCACAGCTCCTACTTTGGGTCATCTTACAGTTACTCCTTAGACAATTGAAATGTATTAAGCTGTTCAACCACATTCTAAATAGCACTGAAGACGTTTTAGGCAGACTGAAGAGTTTGATTTTAGAATCCTGACAAATGTCCCTCTTTAGTGTTATTGGTATATTTGTTCAATAAATATTTCCTGTGTTGAATGAATATTGTGCAGAGAACTGTGTTGAGGGTCATAGATGATAGAAAAGTCTATTCTATCTCATGATCCCTTCTGGTAGGAGGGACAAGAGTAGGGGAAGGTGAAAGTCTTATAGAGAAAGGATAGCTTGTGGGCAAGGGTGATTACTTAGAACTGGAGAAATCGGAAGAACTTCTTGGTGGAGGAAAATCATTTGAACAGGGCCTTAACGTATTCCAGCAAATTGATTATGGGAGGGCATTTTAGGAAGAGGGAATGAATGACAGAGGCACCGAAGAGGAATGTACATGCTTACTCAGGGCCAGGTGAGTAGGTTTGTGTAATTAGAGACCAGAGTGAGTATAAGGGAGTAGCAGGGTATAAGGATGAAAGATGAGATTCAAGTCATTTCCCAAAAAATCATGAGTTTCAGCCCCAGACTTGGCCTTTCTTTAGTACTCCCCAAAGATTCTTTATCTTAGATGATTTTAGAGCAGGAAAACCCTCTGTTTAGAGCAGTAGTAGTATGTATAACAGGAGAGAAGCTGGAAGTCAAGAAGTCACTTGTCTTTTTTTTTTTTTTTTTTTTAATTTGCTTTTTAGGGTCATATAAGCGGCATATGTAAGTTCCCAGGCTAGGGGTTGAATCACAGTTACAGCTACCGGCCTACACCACAGCCTCAGCAACATCAGATCCGAGCCTTGTCTGTGACCTACACCACAGCTCACAGCAGTGCCAGATCCTTAACCCACTGAGCAAGGCCAGGGATTGAACCTGCAACCTCATGGTTCCTAGTCAGATTTGTTTTCACTGTGCCATGACAGGAACTCCAAGAAGTCAGTTGTCTTAAGCATGATGACTTGGGGATCTAAAGGAAGAGACAAATGACTTTTGGTTACTGTGAAGCCTTGGAGAGATCTTGGCCAAGCCAAAGACTTCGGATCTCATTGTCCTCCCAGCCCTTCCCTTGAACTCCCTCAATAAAACGGTTTGATCCAAAAAAAGAGGTGGAAAAAAAGGAGGAACTTCCCTCATGATGCAGTAGGTTAAGAATCTGGCATTGTCACTGCTGTGGTGCAGTTTGCAACTGTAGCACAGGTTCCATACCTGGCCTGGGAACTTTCATTAGTCATAAGCACAGCCAAAAAAAGGGAGAGAGACAGATGTTAGGTATATTTTAAAGGAAGAATTTAAAAGATCTGGTGTTTTGATTAGGCTCCTGGTTATAAGGAAGAGATTTGCTTAATTTTTGGATCTAAAGAATAGTGTAAATAAGTTTCTTTCTGGGAAAGGGGACTGTCTCTGAATAGAAACCTTTGCCTAACTAAGACATTCCCTCCCTGTGGGGCAGCTGTGTGGGAAATCACGTTACAGAACAGTTGCTTGGCAGGAGTTCCCTTCGTGGCTCAGCCGTTAACGAACCCAACTAGGACCCATGAGGATGCATGTTCCATCCCTAGCCTCGCTCAGTGGATTAAGGATCCGGTGTTGCCATGAGCTATGGTGTAGGTCACAGACATGGCTCGGATCCCACGTTGCTGTGGCCCTGGCATAGGCCAGTGGCTACAGCTCCAGTTTGACCCCTGGCCTGGGAACCTCCTAACCGCCATATGCCATGGGTACAGCCTTAAAATAGCAAAAAAAAAAAAAAAAAAAGACAGTTGCTTGGTAAGTATGACTTGAGAACAAGAGGCCTCAGTTGAGTGGAAAATTTAATTGCAGCAGATTCCAAAAGTCCAGTTGGTTTTTCTCTACCGTAGAGATGTGCTTATCAGGGGACTAGAAGCTCACATTTGTTTCAGAGACGGGTCCCATGGAGATGAGTAGGATTGAGAGCAGCCCTAAGGACCTCATCAGCGGGAACTTTGCTACTCCACCACTGATGTGGCCCTAGCTCTGCCCTGTGGCTGAGCTTCACCTCACTCTGCCCTACACCTGATGTTCTCCAGAATATCTAACAAAATCGAATTGGGTCAGCCACTCTGATTTTCTGCCTATGAATCTGATGTCTTTTTGGTCTTAATTAGCTGAAATCTTAGTACAGTCATGCTGTCTGAATAGGAGGTAGTTCTGATTAGATGGGGCTTTGAGCTGGCATGCTCTGTCTTTGACATTTTTATGTCCCTAGCAGCTCCTTATATTCAGACACTAGACCTTGAAGTTTCAAGAATGGACATGACATTAAACAGAAGCACTCAAGTCAGGACTACTTAGGATCATAGGCTCAGAGTTGACAGAACTACATTCTGACCTTGGCTCTACCAGCTACTAGCCAAGTGATCTTCAGAACATGCTTAGCTCTGTCTTTATTCCTTAAATCTGGGTAGTAGCTATTTCTTGGTGATGTTAAGGGGGTGTTTGATAAGTATTGTAGTGACTGACACATAGTACCTAGGAGGCTGTTTGCACTAGTACTGGGAAAATATCAGATATTCATCTGGACTAGGGTAGAAACAAAGGGGATGGGAAAAATTGAATGATTAGAAAAATATTGAGGTCTGTGGGTAAGAGTGATGCTTGGATAAAAGGAAATATGAATAAAAAGGAGAGGTGATTAAGCCTGGGTTTCTGGATTCGTTTGGTGAGTGTAAGTGATATAGAGAATGTAAGAGAAAAAGGTTGTTGAGGGAAAGGGACTTGCCAAGAAACACAGCAGATTTGAGTTTCTGTGGGATGTCTGAGTAAAGGTGTTTGCTGGGCAGAGAGCCAAACAACCTAATGCACAGATAAAAGAGCTGGGCTGCTTGAGGTCAGCAGTCATCAGCTGTGGATTATAATTAGAGCCATGGTCAGAGGTTCCAAGGGATACATCTATACTTAAAATAGAAGAAACCAAGTCATTTCCCTTGCAAGAATTTTTGGAGAAAGAGGGAACCACAAAGGTATATAATAAAAAGTGAGAAAACCAAGAGCCGATGGCCACTCAAGGACTAATTGAGCATTTCAGAAAGGAGCTTGTGGTTAGAGTTGCCTGCTGAGAGTTCCTCTAAGATAGGGAATGGAATGTGCCCCGTGGATCGAGCCAATAAAGAGAATCGTGTCTGAAGAGAGCACTTTCTAGCAAGACCTAAGGGCAAAAGCCTGATGGAGTGGGTTGGGTAGTGTTTGGGAGGTAAAGAAGCAGAATTTGAGTGGAGACAGTCTTGGATGAAATTTGACTTTGGTGAGAATGGCAGGAAGGGCAGTAGCAGAAGAGGGTTTAGGAATGAAAGGGTCAAGGAAAGGCTTTGTTTTGCTGTTTAGGTATTTTTCAGATGGGAGAAATTTGGTCATGGTTCACTGTTCATGGGCAGAAACCAGGAAAGACATGAAAAGGTAGATGATAGTACAGGTTCCCAAGAAGCAAGAAGTGAGGGGATCCAGAATACAGCAAGAAGGGACATGATTTTTCTTGTACCAGGAAGAACAGTAGAGAAAGTTAAGGGGATTTTTTGAGGAGTAGAGGTCAGAATCTTGTGCTGAGCGTAGTGAGGAAGGTGATGGCAAGGTAAGAGTTATGAGGGGAGTAAATATTTGACAGAGATGTTGTGGAGAACTGACTTTGGAAACAGAAGTCCCAAGAAGTGTTAATGACTTTATTTAATTTTTTTTTCTTTTAGCCACACCCACAGTATATGGAAGTTCCTGGACCAGGGATCGAATCTGAGCCGAAGCTGCAACCTACGCCACAGTTGCGGCAATACAGGATCCTTAACCCACTGCACAGGGCGAGGGGTCAAACCAGTGCCTCCACAGAGACAAACTGGATCATTAACCCACTACGCCACAGCAGAACTCCGTGACTGTGTATTTATAGTAGGAATACTGTCAAGAATTTGGAAGGCCATCATGTCCTGTGTGATGTCCTTGTGGATATTCATGTCCAGGATGCAAGCAAGAACTCAGGATGAGTTGCAAGACATTGAGCTGGGCTCCAGTCTCCAGTGAATGAAGGAAGATAACCACAGAAGTTGCTAGATGGCAGTGAGGAAAAGGGGTTCAGTTTATTGCAACTCAGTGATAGCAGGCCCAAAGAAGTAGGAGTTTTTACTTGGAGATGGTGGAATGATGGTCTCTATATGCCATTAGGGAGTTATGGAATGTAGGAGAAGATATAAAGTCACCCTTTGAGAAGATAACTGATGAGATGAGACCCTCTGGAAAGAGCCAGCTTGCTGTTAGGATGAAGATGTGGAGGGAGCATTCTGTAACATGGTTCAGGATTGAGATGGGCTGTGATTGAAAATGATCCGTGGTACTAGGGGAAGTTCAGGATGTACTTTTGGGGAGCATACATATTTAAGGAGTGAATGAGAAAGATTATAATGTTCAAGAAAGAGAAACTTAAAATTGCTGCCTGTATTTATAGCTGTTGTCTGAGCTTCACAATTCTCTTAAAGTGCTTATAGGGAGTTCCTGTTGTGCTTCAGCATGTTGTGAACTTGACTAGTATCTCTGAGGATGTAGGTCAATCCCTGGCCATGCTCAGTGAGTCAGGGCTCCATCATTGTAGTGAGCTGTGGAGTAGGTTGCAGATGTGGCTTAGATCTGGCATTGCTGTGGCTGTGGTGTGGTCCAGCAACAGCAGCTACGATTTGACCCTCAGCATGGAAACTTCCATAAGCTGCGGGTGTGGCCCTAAAAAAATAAAGAAAGATAAATGCTTTGAGATAAAAATATTTGACCACACCCTTTTGGTGATGTATTTTAAATGCCATTTTATTTAGGCAAATATGTAAATTTTTGAGTAGCTAAGTCAGAATCAAATCAATTGACCACTTAATATTGATAATTATACTTTCTTTTTGATGTATAGGCATGTAAAGTTGAAGATCTGGGCAAAGTGGATTTTGAAGATGAAATTAAGAAAAGATTTAAGATGGTATATGTACCAAATTGGTTCTCAGTAGACTTGAAAACAGGGGTAAGTTAATAGTTGATATTTGTATAATTTGGGATAGTTGAAAATTTCTAATTTAGCTCAAAATTAAGTATTACAGGTTAAAGAGTACTATGTTTTTAGATATGAGAGGAAAGGAAATTTAAACAATTTAAATGTATTTTCATACCCCACCCAGTATATTAAATTGTAGTTGCATTGAATCATGCAAGACACATTTTGGTTCTTGAATCAGTGGCTTAACACTTTAGTCATATAGTACAAATAAATAAGGGTTTAGAGACTTATTTGGAAAATGTATTCAAATAAAATGCCTCTAACAAATTATTTATTTATTTATTTATTTGTATAGATGCTGACAATTACATTGGATGAGAGTGACTGCTTTGCTGCTTGGGTTTCTGCAAAAGACGCTGGCTTCAGCAGCCCTGATGGGTCAGATCCAAAGCGTGAGTTTGTGTCCTTCCTACTCTCCCTCCTTCAAAAGGAGAAGGTGGACCTGTGCAGCTTTTTGCTGTATGCTCATTTTTTTTTTGTTTTTAAATGATATATGGGGTTTTTTAAAAATAATTTTTTGAGAAATCTATATATTCGTTCATGTGGAATGGAAAATAGTATTCTACGTTAAATGTTTTAGACAATCTTGATTTTTCTCTCAGTCTGTGGTTTAGCTTTAACAGTTAATCATGGCACACACTCTGTCCCCTTAAACCATTCTGGAAATCTGTTAGGTTAGGGAAAGTGAAGCTGGGAAACAGGTTTTTTTTTTCCCTCCAATTAAAAAAAAATTGGCATATATTAGTTTTAGATGTACAATATTTGTATATATTTCAAAATAATCACTACAGTAAATCGTTAACATCCATCACAGACATAGGTAGAAAAAAATTTTTTCTGATGAGAATTTTTAAGATCTGCTCTCTCATCAACTTTCAAATATGCAATACAGTATTATTAATTATAGTCACCATTCTGTATATTACAACCCCATGGCTTATTTATTTATTTATTTTTCTTTTTTGGCTGCCCAGTGGCATATGGAGCTCATGGACCAGGAATCAAGTCCAAGCCACAGGCCCAACTTAAGCCGCAGCTGCGGCAACACCAGATCTTCAACGCACTGTGCTGGGCCAGGGATTGAACCCGTGTCCTAGTGCCCCCAAGATGCTGCTGATCCTTCTATGTCACAGTGGGAACTCCACTTATTTATTTTGTAACTGGAAGTTTGTACCTTTTGACCCCCCCCACCCCCATTACCCATTTTGTCCCTTTCTCTACCCCACATGTCTGGCAACCATCAATCTGTTCTCTGTATATATGACCTTGGTTTTTTTTGGTGGGGAGCCTTTTTTATTTTCAAATTTCTTTTTTCTTTTTTTTTTTTGTCTATTTGCCATTTCTTGGGCCCCTCCCGCGGCATATGGAGGTTCCCAGGCTAGGGGTCTAATCGGAGCTGTAGCTGCCAGCCTACGCCAGAGCCACAGCAGCACGGAATCCGAGTGGACAATGAAGTTGTTTCTAATATTTTGGCTACCGTAATCCGAGCCGGGGATCAAACCCGCAACTTCATGGTTCCTAGTCGGATTCGTTAACTGCTCCGCCACAACAGGAACTCCCAAATTTCACATCTAAGTGAGATCATACCTTTCTATGTCTGACTTACTTTATTTAACCCTAATGCCTTCAGGGTTCGGTCATCCTTGTAACAAGTGGCAGGACTTCATTTTTTTTTTTTTTAGGACTGAAAAATATTTCTCTCTGCATATATCACATTTTCTTTTCTTCTTCTTTTTTTAAGGGCCACACCTGTGGCATATGGAAGTTCCCAGGGGGGTCGAATCAGAGCTATAGCTGCCAGCCTGCACCACAACCACAGCAACTCTGGATCTGCGCCACATCTGTGACCTATTCCACAGCTCACAGCAACGCTGGATCCTTAACCCACTGAGTGAGGCCAGGGATCGAACTTGCATCCTCATGGATACTAGTCAGATTCATTTCTGCTGTGCCTCAAAGGGAACTCCCTCACATTTTCTTTATTCATTCATCCATCAGTGGACAATGAAGTTGTTTCTAATATTTTGGCTACCGTAATCTGAGCCAGGGATCAAACCTGCAACCTCATGGTTCCTAGTCGGATTTGTTTCCTCTGCGCCATGACGGGAAATCCTATATATCTTTTTGAATTAGTGTTTTCCTTTTCTTTGGATAAATACTCAAGAAGTGTAATTACTAGATATGATGTAATAGTTTTATTTTTAAGGCACTGCCCTACTGTTTTCCACAGTGGCTGCACCAATTTACATTCCCATTAATAGTGCTCAGGTGTCCCCCCCTCCCCCGCATACTTTCCAGCATTTGTTATTTCTTATCTTTTTGGTAATAGCCATTCTGACAAGTGTGAGGTGATATCTCACTGTGGTTTTGATTAACATTTCCCTGGTGGCTAATGATGCTAAGCATCTTTTCATGTATATGTTGGCCATCTGTATGTGTTCTTTGGAAAAATATCTGTTCAGGTCTTCTGCCCATTTTTTAAATCAGATTTTTAGGGGGTTTTTTGCTATTAAGTTGTATAAATTCTTTATATATTGTGGATATTAACCCCTCTCAGATACATGATTTTCCAGTATTTTCTCCCATTCAGTAGGTTGCCTTTTCATTTTGTTGATGATTTCCTTTGCTGTACAGAAGCTTTTTAGTTTGATGTAGTTCCACTTGTTTAGTTTTGCTTTCATTGGCTATGTTTTTGGTGTAAGATCCAAAGAATAATCTCCAAAATCATTGAAAGTAAACTTACTGCCTATGTTTTCTTCTAGGAGTTTTATGGTTTTGGGTCTTAAATTCAAGTTTTGAATCCATGTTGAATAAATTTTTGTGTATAGTGAGAAGAGACTCATCTTCCCAAGAGTCTATTATATTTGATCAGTATTCTAAGTATGTAGCATGTAGAAATACCTGATGAATATAAATATAGTTTAGTGGCTTTATATGAAAATAGCTCCTTTAAGAATACAATTGCTGTTTTTGTTTATTCATTTTTGAAGAATGGCTTTATCTGAAAAACCAGAAAGAATATCAGTTTGCTTCATATTATCACTGCTCTAAACATTCTAAGGTAAAATTTTAATAGACTTCTAAAAATTTCTGAAGACTTGCTTTTATACATTCTTGGCATTGGGTTAAAAATATAACATCATGGAGTTCCCTTGTGGTGCAGTGGGTTAAGGATCTGGTATTGTCACTGTAGCAGCTTGGGTGGCTGCTATGGCACAGGTTTAATTCTTGTCCTGAGAACTTCAACATGCCCCAGGTTGCAGCCAAAAAAAAAAAAAAAGCATCAGAATATGTGCACACTTTTAGAGTTCCTGCTGTGGCGCAACGGGATTGATGATGTCTCTGAAGTGCCAGGGTGCAGGTTCAATCCCCAGCTTGGCACCATGGGTTAAAGGATCTGGCATTGCAGCAACTATGGCTCAGATGTGATCCCTGGCCCGGGAACTCCATATGCCACAAGGTGGCCAGAAAAAGAAAAGAAGAAAAAAAAAAATATGTGGAAACTTTTAATTTTCATTTCTTTCCATCTATTTTTAGGTTAAATCTAATGATTCTCTTTTCCATTTCTATTCTTTTTTAACTCTTTTGCAGTGAATTTAGGAGGGCTTTTACTCCAGGCACTTCTAGAATATTGGCCTAGAACACATGTGAATCCAATGGATGAAGAAGAAAATGAAGTAAACCATGGTTCGTGTTTCTATATCAGAATAATTGATTAAAAAATTACTCGGAAGTTAAGAATACTTAGATCGTTTGTTGTTCTGAGAATGTTTTTTTTAAATTTTAAAGCATTTGCTAAAGTGTGACATAATAAGTATTTGTGGTATGCCCAATTTATTGCCCTCCCTTCCACATCCTAAAGAACATCCATCCAGTCTTAACTGAGATTCCAAGAGAGCTTTTAGTCAGTGAGACTACCGAAGATATATAGAATCAACCCTGTGTAGGAGTTCCTGTGTGGCTCAGTGGTAACGAACCTGACCAGTATCCATGAGGACCTGGGTTCAATCCCTAGTCCCGCTCAGTGGGTTAAGGATCTGGCGTTGCTATGATCTGTGATATAGGTCACAGACGCTGCTTGGATCCAGCGTTGCTGTGGCTGTGGTGTAGGCTGGCAGCTACAGCTCAGATTCGGCCCCTACCTGGGAACTTCCATATGCCATGGGTGTGACCCTTAGAAGAAAGCCCAAAAAAAGAATAAACCCTGTGTATTCAAATGACTTCTGTCCTTAAAGGTAAGCAGCTTTAGCAGGCTTATTCCAAAGATATTTCTTAGGGTATCAGTGGATATGTTGACTAAGTAGCTGTCTCAGAATTGTAGTCATACTTCACGTTGGCCTGAAATGTAGATATTACCTAGACTGGCAAAGTACCTGAACTTGGCCCAAAAAAATAAAATCCCAACTGAGAAGTGTCAGGATGAGTGAATGAATGTGTAAAGAATTAGTGTCATTGAGGGAGTTCCCTGGGCAGCTCAACAGGTTAAGGATCTGGCATTGTCGCTGCTGTGGTGTAGGTTTGATCCCTGGCCCAGAAACTTTCACATACCACAGGCACAGCCAAAAAGAAAAAGGAGTTCATGCCATGGAGGACATTAAAGCTTTGTATGCCATAGGCAGTGGCAGTAGCTTACTCTCAGCAGCAGAGGAGAATTTCAATTGTATGATTTTGGCTCAACATGATTAAAGAAAAGGTAAAAAAAAGAAAAAAGGAAAGAAAGCACTTAAAATTTCACAGCTCATATGTAACCTACAGCTAGTTGAAGAGTCCTTGAGTTCCCCACCCCCCACTGAGGGCTTAACTCTGAAAAGTCTCTGAACTTGCCTACTTGTATCAGCAGTAACAGAGGACCTCCTGCCAGAGGCTGTCCTGCCAGAGAGTGATTCATCCATAAGGATTTTTGGAGTTTAAATCTCTTTTGCAAGGATGACATGCCTCTCTGAAAGCTAGTGTCCTGATTTATTTGTCAGAGAGGACACTAACCCCACTCATGATGGCTTTTCTTTTGTGTCACGTGACCCACTTCACTCCCCTTCAGAATTTTACAGTGGCTTGTGAGCCAGAGAAACTCAGTGGAAAGATCTCAGAGGGTTGAGAAAGCTAGGTTCTGATATGGGCTCTAACATTTATCAGCTATGTAGCAATGGGCATGTCATTTCCTATTCTTGGCTTGTCTTCTCCATCTATGACATGACAGTTAGGGTGCCCTCAGATGCCCAAGTAGCCAATAAAGATTAAGTAATTCAAAAACAGTGGTACAGGAGTTTCTGCTGTGGTGCAATGGGATTGGTGGTGTCTGCAGCTCCAGGTCGCAGGTTCGATCCCCAGGCCTGGCACAGTGGGTTAAAGGATCTGGCATTGCCGCAACTATAGTGTAGCCAAAAAAGAAAACAAAAAGCAGTGGTACAGTCACTACCTCTTGGATCCAGGCTTTGGTTGAGGGAGTAAAGAAGTTACAGGAAATCCCAAATCATCCTTAAATTCAAACTGCCATAGTAAAGGCAGGGCATACTATATTGCACAGTAGCAGGGCAGGGCCCTACCAGAGCTCAGGACACTGCAGGCTCCACCTGTCTGGTAATCTCTTGCTACATCTGCACCATGCTCAGTGCATACTCAAGAGTTGCTTAGATTATACTCGGTGAGCAGCTCAAGTGTTCGGAGGCCAGTAGTGAGTTGCAAGTGAGGATAATAAAGATAAATTGGCATGGACCCTGTCCTTCAGGGACTGGCATTCTGGTTGGGCAAAGGGCTGCTTGCATCAGCATTATGAGATCAGAGAGTTGATGCTGTGAGAGAGGTTCTGAGTGCCGTAAGGTTACAGAGGACAAGGCTGCTTCCAGGTTTGTTAAGGAAGTGTTTATGAACAAGCCAGCGCTTAAGTAGGGGTCACCTGCACTAGGTTCACAAGATTACAAAGAAAGCAGAATGAAATGAAATCTCTGAAGAACAATAAAAATGAGATTATGACTTATTTGAGGTTTTTATTTTTCACTAATACCTCTGCCATTAGTTATAGCTGTCATTAAACAAAAAAAAAAAATTTTTTCTGGCACAAGAAATTTTTCTGTGCTTGGTGGTTTACCTGCCCCCCAAACAAAAGAGCAGATCATTATTTATAAAGAGGCTGTCCCAGACCTCCCCATGGCTGAAGTACACGGTTATGTTTTTGTTTCAAATCTCAGACAATCTCTTAAGTTCCTCTCAAATGTAGTCATTTCTCATGAGGGACATTGCAAGTTGCCATATTTCTTATTTTCAGGACTTTAACTTCAGGACTTTATTTCTGACTCTGGCTTGGCTGACTTACAGGACCTCTGACTTAAAAAATTTTACAATGATTGGACTCTGTGGAAACAAAATGTTTAGAATCTGTGCTTTTAGCTCTAACTCAGGATACTAACACATTTTTATCTTTTCCTAGTAAATGGGGAACAGGAGAACCGAGTACAGAAGGGGAATGGCTATTTCCAAGTTCCTCCACACACCCCTGTGATATTTGGTGAAGCGGGAGGTCGCACCCTGTTCAGGTATGGGTAAGAAGGGCTGAGAAGGTAACCTTTTTGCCAGGAAGTATTGATTGTATTTATCATTAACTTCTAGGCTGTCAGAGCTTTGGAGGCTTTCATCTCCATGAAATAGTTAGGTGTCTGATGCTGTCAGACCCCATTCTAATTGAGAGCAGAGCCTCTGGTGTTAAGATGAGGTTGATACCTCGCCTTGAGGCAGCTTCTCAGTATGTCTGCAGGAAACACTTACTTATTCTCATATAACCGGTGTGACTGCCAGGGTCAGGGATGGCATCACTAGAAGTCCCCACCCTCAGGACAGCATCAGAGTAGATGACTTCCCTCAAGCTGGGCCAGGTAAGATGGACTGGTCTGCTCCTGGGACCAGTTGTTGTGTCCAACAGTGGCCCAACCTTAGGGTGAAGCAGTCCTTCATGAGTCCCTGAAGGCCAAAGCTCGACTGGCTTCACCTCCACATTGCCAGGAAGTTCCAGGGAGAGTCATGGGGAAGCTTACTAGTAAGGGCCAGAAGTAAGAAAAATGTTTGTCTTGCCCTTGAGGGCAGACTTCTCTTCTTTTGTGGTCGTTTCTTGAGAGTATGGTTATGAAAAATATCCTGACCCCCATTTTGTGTGGAGGCCTGTGCTGTGTGCTATAGCACTGACAGGCAACCTTTCTTGAGTGCTTTGTCTACACCCAGGTTTCCTGTCCTCACCCAGGAACTCAGAGGCAGCTGTAGTGGATGCCTGGCCTTGGCACTGGGGGTGCCTGAGTTTTAGGACTTGCTCCCCCTCTTAGCACAGTGAGTCATTCTGCCTGGCTGTACTTTAAGTCCTCAGCTGTCAAGTAGGGGGTCATCCTAAATGAGGATATAAGGGTCCTGCCCTCTAAAATATATTGATGATGACTTTGTCATCTGTGCTTGTTGCGTCACTTACTACCTGATGGATTATGTTTAGGCTGCTCTGCCGAGATTCTGGTGGTGAGACTGAGTCCATGCTTCTTAATGAGACGGTGCCACAATGGGTAATTGACATCACTGTGGATGTAAGTGTCCTCCATTCCCACTTTGCCCTTTTATTTTTTTCTAAATAATGAAGAAAATTAAGAACTGCTTTAGGAGTTCCCGTCATGGCTCAGTGGTTAACAAATCCGACTAGGAACCATGAGGTTGTGGGTTCGATCCCTGGCCTTGCTCAGTGGGTTAAGGATCTGGCGTTGCCATGAGCTGTGGTGTAGGTCGCAGATGAGGCTCAGATCCCGCGTTGCTGTGGCTCTGGCATAGGCCGGCGGCTATAGCTCACTGATTCAACCCCTAGCTTGGGAACCTCCATATTCCGCAGGAATGGCCCTCAAAAAGGCAAAAAGACCAAAAAAAAAAAAAAAGAACTGCTTTAGACTGTATAGTCTTTAGTAAAAACTAGACTGCCAAGTGAAATCCTCTTCTGCTTCCCTGCAATTCCAAAGTTGCAGAAGAGGTATTGATAATTATTTATATATCTTTTTATTTTTAATTACATAAATAATATGTGCTTATCAAAGAAAATAATAAGGTGAAATCCCCATCCCTTTCCCAGTCACTCCTCTTCCATTCATTCTCTGTTCTTCTCCCCAGAGGTAGTAGCTATTAATATTTAATGCATAGCCTTTAGTACTTTTTTCTGTGCATACACAGGCATATATTATTTGTGTGTGTATATATGTATGTGTATAGTTCATTTTGTTTTGCACAAAATCCTCTATTATATATACTGTTCTGTAACTTGGTTGGGTTTTTTTTTTTTTCCACTTAAAAATATATCTTGGACATCTTTTCACATCTGTATATGGATCATTCCTTTTTAATAACTGCCTAGTATTGCATTGTTTAATGTAACATGATTTATTTAACCAGTCCCTGTTAATGGACTTTTAGGTGGTATCCAGTGTTTTCTATTACAAACAATGCTTCAGTGAACATCCTTGTACATATATCCTTGTGTACTTTTTAGGATAAATTCCTAGAAGTGGAATTGCTGGATCAAAGGGTATGCACATTTTAAATTTCGATAGATATTGGCAAATTGCCCTCCACAAAGGCTGTACCAGTTTACAGTCTCACCAGTAGTGTATGAGTGCCCAATATCCCACACCCTCACCAACGCTGGATACTTATAATAATCTTTGCTGAAAGATAGGCAGCTATTTTCTCTTTGTTTTAATGTGTTTTTGTTTTTTTTTTTTTCTTTTGTGATGAGGTTAACCATCTTTTCATATTGGCCACTTGCATTTCTTCTTTGTGAATTGCCTGTTTGTATTCTTTACCAGTTTTCTATTGGGTTATTTGTCTTTCTTATTGATTTGTAGGAGTTCTTCGTTTTGAATATTAACCCTTTGACTATTACCTTGCCTCTCAATAGAATTTTTACTTCGTTCATGGTGTTCTTTGGCAGACAAAAAGTTTCAATTTTTATATGACCAGATTGATCCTTTATAGCTGTGAGTTTCATGTCTTGTTTAGGTTATTTCCTCTCCAAAGTAGCAAATATGTTCTGTATTCTCGTCTAATATGTTTATGATAGTGATTTATGTCTAGATCTGTTAGAATTTATTGTTTGGTGTGACCCAGGATGATAACTCTCTCCAGACAGATAGCCAGTGTGCCAACACAATTTATTGAATAATCTATCCTTTTTCTACTAATTTGAAATGTTATCTTTATCATATACTAAATTTCTATATATACATGGGTCTGTTTCTAGACTCTCTTATGTGCTGTTGACCTATTTTGTATACTTCTAAAGCCATATGAAAAAAGATTTAATCTCTAGAACCCTCAGAAAATTTGTTTTCTATCCCAGATATATCTCCAAGAACTTAAAACCAGTCTGACACCTGATGGATATTCTATGGTCTTCTCTAAGTCCGAGCTCCCCATAAACCACTACTTCCTTTGAGTGAAACTCACCTGGATGCATTGCTGACTTTAGGCCTGTGGCTTATTCCTCAGAGGAGACATCCAGACAGGATATGACATGGAGGCTCGGAGGGGATTAATACCCAGAGAAAAGATGACCAGTTAATTTTATCCTTCATCTAAGTATGTGGTTTACTTCATGGTGGACATCTAGGTGGTTGGCTGAAGTTTCTACTCTTATTTAAAACCTAAGACCTCAACCTGATGTCAAAGGGGAAAAAGAAGTGGGAAGACTTGATCGGCCTTTTGAGTTGGATTGTGGGCCTCACCAGCGTAGAGTGTATGGTTTTGTTCAAAGGTGAATGTTGTGGGTTCCTCTCAAGACATTTAATTTTTTTGTTTGGGCATTTTAATGTAGAATTGAGATTTTTGGTTTGTATGGCTGAAAGAATTAAAATAAAATTTTTTTCCCTTTAATACCTTGAATTGTTATTTGAGAAGAGCCAGGCCATAATTTCATGTTGCCACTGACATTGCATATAATTTATCTTTACATATTTCTTCATTACAAAATGAAACATTATACTTTTCTGATACCTTTTCTCAAGGCTGACATAGATGATTTCATACCTCACTATAAATTTCATAGAAAGTCACTTTTAATGAAAAAATAACTATTACTTATAAGTCATGTTTTCCTCTTGACATCATTTTAGTTTGTCAGCTAATAGAAACTGTTTTACCTTTTTTCACTTTTAATGTTTCAGAAAAATATGCCCAAATTCAACAAAATTCCTTTCTACCTCCAACCTCATGCATCTTCAGGAGCAAAAACCTTAAAAAAGTAAGTAAATGAAATGTTGAGTGATACCTTGATCTAATTAATTTCCAGAGAGTTTTTTTTATCCATTATAATTGCTTTTATAGCAAAGGAGGTAAGTAATAGATCTAAGGCTATTTTCATAATATTGCAAGTTTATATAATTTAACCACATTTCAAGTACCTATTGTAGCCAGTTGCAAGTCTTCAAAATAAATAAGACATGGATTTTTTTTTATTCTTTAATTTTTATTTTTTAGGGACACAGTTGTGGCAAATGGAAGTTCCTAGGCTGGGGGTTGAATTGGGGCTACAGATGCCAGCCTACACCACAGCCACAGCAACCCCAGATCCGAGCCATATCTGGGACCTATACCACAGCTTGAGGCAACACCAAATTCTTAACCCACTGAGCAGGGGCCAGGGATACAACCTGCATCCTCATAGATACTAGTTGCGTTCATTTCTGCTGGGCCACAACGGGAACTCCGATAAGACATGGATTTTATCTATTGCCATAATTCATAATTTAGGACACAATCTGTGTATAATAACTGCTTTTATGGATACTTAAGGAACAGTGAGAGTGGGAAAAGAAATGAATTTTTGCCTAGAGCTGGCCAGAAAGGTTTCTTGAAGGATGTAGAATTTGAGCTAGACATGTAAGAATGGGTAGAACTTCAAAAGAGAAATATTCCAGAAAATAGTTTGATTAGGGATGTAGAATTAGGAGCCTGCATGAGATATTCAAATTGGCAGGAACCAGTGTAGCTACCGTTTAGGATGGAGTGGTGGCCGGAGTTGCTAGGAGGGAGGTCAGAAAGGACATTCAAGGTTTCCCTGATGTGCATCCCAGCAAGTAAAATCAGCAAGATTTTAAAACCTTTTGTTAGGGATACTTGCAAACATATGCAAAAGGGGGAATAGGAGAATGAAATTCTGTTATCCCATCAAACAGCTTAAGTAATTATCAACATACAGCTAAACATTTTGTTTCATCTGTACCTCTACCTACCCTCCGAACCACCAAATTCACCTATCTACTCACATATACACCAGGTTTTTTTTCTCCATGCCTATGGCATGTGGAAGTTCCTAGGCTAGGGATCAGATGCACACCACAGCAGTGGTCCAAGCCACTGAAGTGACAATGCCAGATCCTTAACCCACTGTGCCACAAGGGAACTCCACACAGGATTATTTTAAAGCATGTTCTAGATATCACTTCAACTAGATTGATTGATTGATTGATTTATCTATCTATCTTTGAAGGGCCACACCCACAGCATATGGACGTTTCCAGGCTAGGGGTCTAATCGGAGCTACAGCTGCTGGGATACACCAGATCTGAGCTGTGTCTGTGACCTAACACGACAGCTCATGGCAACGCCAGATTCTTAACCCTCTGAGCAAGGCCAGGGATCGAACCTGCAGCCTCGTGGTTCCTAGCTGGATTCATTTCCGCAATGCCACAATAGGAACTCCCACTTCAACTGGATTTAATGACTAACGTTCAGGATGGTTTTCAGACCATGAACCTGAGCTATACTTGGTTTGATTATTATTAACTGATGTCAGAGATACAGAAGTAGGTTTGGGGGTAAAAAAGTTGCTGAATCTAGTTTTGGACATGTAGAGTTTGAGGTGCCTTTGGGACATCCAGCTAGAGCTGCCCAGCCAGCTGGTGGTTTGTGGGTCTAGAGATGAGTTTTGACTCAAGGTCTTGGCTGTGGAAGGAAGCCCAGGGAGACATGAGCACGTGCATCATTGGAGGTTGGTAAGCAACAGGTGCTGCCTTTGCTTCCGGTAGCATTGGATTTGCTCGTGCTCTGGGAAGGTCTTTTAATTTTTTTCTTCGTTGCTTTTTAGGGCCGCACCCGCAGCATATGGAGGTTCCCAGGGTAGGGGTCGAATTGGAGCTATAGCTGCCGGCCTGTGCCGCAGCCACAGCAACACCAGAATCAGGCTGCATTTGTGACCTACACCACAGCTCACGGCAACACCGGATCCTTAAGCCACTGAGCAAGGCCAGGGATCAAACCCACAACCTCATGGATACTAGTGGGATTTGTTTCTGCTGAGCCACAATGGGAACTCCTGGGAAGGTCTTTAAGGGAATAAAACCCAGAAGGCTATTCTTCATGTGTGTGTAAGGTTTAAGAACATGTACTTTTTTTTTTTTTTGTCTTTTTGCTATTTCTTGGGCTACTCCCGCGGCATATGGAGATTCCCAGGCTAGGGGTCTAATCGGAGCCGTAGCCACCAGCCTACACCAGAGCCACAGCAAGGCAGGATCCGAGCCGCGTCTGCAACCTACACCACAGCTCACGGCAACGCCGGATCCTTAACCCACTGAGCAAGGCCAGGGATCGAACCCGCAAGCTCATGGTTCCTAGTCAGATTCGTTAACCACTGCGCCACGACGGGAACTCCAAGAACATGTATTTAATCTCACTTAGTTGTATGTAATCTGTGTCGGAGGACACTACAGAAAATCTGTTGGCAATTCTAAAAATGGATTAAGGCAGTGACTAAGAGCATTTATTAGTTTATGTTTCTGTGGTATGTTTTCTCTTTATCAAATGCTAACACCAAAGAATATGGAAGAAATAATATCCAGTGATTTTCTGATGTCCCAGTCTGTCCTTGCTTTTTACAGAGATAGACTCTCTGCTAGTGATATGCTTCAAGTTCGGAAAGTAATGGAACATGTCTATGAGAAGATCATCAACTTGGATAACGAGTCTCAAACCACTAGCTCTTCTAATAATGAAAAACCAGGAGAACAGGAAAAAGAAGAGGATATCGCTGTGTTGGCAGAGGAGAAAATTGAACTTTTGTGCCAGGACCAGGTAGGTGGACTTGAGGACACTACCGAATTTTTTCCAGCCCTGGGGCTCAGAATTTCATAATGTGGTGGGATTATAGTTTCCACATCTGTTGCCTTAGGGGCTTCTGCTTTTCGAGAGACTGTAAAGAATGCTGGGTCTCTCCCATCTATTTGTGAGATCTGTCCTGGAAGGCTGTTTAGCTTCACTTACCCTTGGAGCAGTTTTCAGGGAAAAGACATGGAGATTTAAATGCACACAGACAAATTGGATGTGCTGGTGGCATTTTTTTCTTGGCAAAGACATGCTCATCTCGATTTGCAGAGCAGCCTCTGCCGTGTTTAGTTTAAGATTTGAAGTGGAGGTAGGTGGCACATCAATGGGGATGTTATCAGTGAAGATGCACTCAAGGCATTTCTTCAGAGGAGTGGCTGAACATGGTGTGTCTGGCCTAGCCATAGAGGTGCACATCTTGTGTGTGGGCAAGGGAACTCCCAGAGTTAGTAATAAAAGCCTCAGACACCTTTTTTATTACTTATTTTTTGCTATTCAGGTGTTGGATCCAAATATGGACCTTCGAACAGTGAAACACTTCATATGGAAGAGTGGTGGTGATCTCACCCTCCATTATCGTCAGAAGTCCACGTGAAGAGGGGGCGAATGCTTCTGGGTATTCATTTACTGACCTTCCTCTAATGGCCCCAAGAGTAGTCCTAGGAAGCCTACTGAGCCCCAACGGGAACAAGACTTCTAACGGCCAATTTGGTATGGACTGAGATTCTCTTTCAATCGAAGTGACTAATCGAGATGTAATATAGAAACCAGTCTCCATGTGTAGGTTAAGCTATCCCCAGGAAAGCTGCGGGCAGAGCAGAAGAGCCCCAAGCTATGTCTTGTGAGATGTACAGAGGACTGACGACAGGCCAGTGCAGACTTTGCTTCCTCCTTTTGTTTCAAAGGACCTTATCTTGATCTGTTAGCACTTGTTAGAGACACATTGGTAGGGCCACATCTGTCAACTGTGTTTCAACTCCAAATCCACACACTCTGTAGCTTTTCTAAGAGTACATTCCATTCATGCAGTACCTATGAAGGCTTTTGCCAAGTTTGTCATTAAAAAAAAACCAAAAAACAAAAACAAGTTGTCTTCACCATTTAAGACAGTTATTTTGAATAGGAATTTGCTACTGCACAATTCGAGGGCCAGCCCATTTCATAATAAATGATTATTGTTGGGCTTGTTTTTAATATTGATCTCAGATGTGTTCTTGTAGGAAGATCTATTGAAATTCCAGGCGCTGGATCATAGCACTTGGACTGCCAGCCTAGAACATGCCCAGCCTATGCCCAGCAATGCTGCCCCAATGGTGCCTGGACTGGGCGGCGGCCACAGGGAGGCCCAGCTCTCTTACTCCTTCCTCCACTGTGTTGTTATATTTATGGGCAAAGCCAGGTGACACCACAGGTTCTAGCTCCGGATTAGCAGCATGACACCATCAAAACTTAAGACCATGGTGAGATTTTAACTTCATTTAAATGCTACCTAATATTTATGGTGTCAGAGCGAAAGGGTATCATAGTGAGTTAATTTGATATTCATGTTCTGAAAGTATATGTTTGTTTTTCCAGTTTTATATGCAGTTTGTGTTGTTGTTGTACTTGTATCCAGATTTCTTTTCACTGTTCTTTCTAACAATCTAAAGCTTTCATAGAATCATTTGGATCTTGTACAGAATATAACTTATTGGGGATAAACACTTCAACTTTTGGCAGAAAAAAATACTTTGATTCTCCCCAAGGTCATTTGTATTCAGAATAGAACAGTAGCCCACTCCCCATAAAACTCTGTTAAGACAAGCCTCCTGTATGAAGCCAGAAGCACAAGTGCCTTCAGAGGGCAATTTATTCCAGTCTAGTTGCCTCCCCAGTTTGTGTGTGGCCTGTACCCCCCAACAGCAGGGACTGGGGAGGGGTTGGGAAGGTTTTTTTCTTTTCTACATCTTCACAGGTTCAGCTGGAAGCAGCTGATGGGGCCTGGGTCCAGACTTACTATCTGAGATATTCTGATCCGCACAACTGTACAGACAGGGTTCCCTCACTGCTAGTCAGCCTCCTTTGGAAAGTGGACTGGTCATTGCTTCCAGCACTTTGAAGAAGTGAGCAAAGACATGCCACGTTTTCCGATGAATCTTTCTCCCTTACATAGAGAGCAACCGGCTTCTTTTTTAAAAAATCCTTTCTATCTGTTGAATACAACAGTGCGCTTTTGGTGCACATTTTTTAGCAATAGTTGTGAATTAATGTCGGGAAAAAAACAAAAACAAAAAAACTCATTTACCGGCCCTCAGTTGTGTTTGCACGAGGGTCTCACTGAGCCGTGCCGCCCTATGTGCCAGGCCTCAAGGGGTGACTGCGTTCCCTTCCTGTCATAGATCTGACCCCCAGCATGGTTGTGGTTTTTTTTGTTGTTCCAGTCAAACCAGTAATAGTTTCCAGAAATTTTGACAGTCTGCAATGCCAAAAGGGTAAAAATCTGTATTTCACAGTTGTATAGAATAAAGGCTTTAGTTAAAATATTTCAAAGTGTAGTACACATTTATTTTTTTCACTTGTCATTTTCCTTCATAGCAGGCTACAGAGAAAGTAAGAAACTTCTGGTTTTGTGTTTACCCTGGAAATAATTAGCATTGATACCCATTTTAACCCCCCCAGTTTGGGGGGGGGGTGTATAACAACGAGGAAGGGAAAACCAGGTCCCTTGGTTGAGGATGACTCCAGGTCAGACTGCCAGGCTATAGTGAAGGGAAGCTGGCCTCAGAACAGGCCCATGGTGATTCTGTTCTACTTCCTAGATTCCTGTAGGTGGATACTGGGCTCCCAGACAATCTAGGAACCAGGCTCTGGCATTGGCTTTGGACACAATGCCTCCCTGTTCTGCAGGCTTATCAGCTGCTCTGGTAGACCTGACAAAGGCTTGCTTTTTAAAAGCAGTCACGGTGCTAGAAACATGAAATGTTTACTAATTTGGGGCCCTCCCACCATATACTTGGTCTCTGCGGGCCCCCCTCCCCCACTCCAAGCAGTCCTATGAGCAACAGTTCCCTATAAGTGCAGACATTCCAAAGCAAGTGGTAAAAGTGGGATTTTCAACTGGGCTTAGGCTGGAAAGCCAGGCCAGAGGCTGCAAGGGCTGTGGGAAGGTGGGGGACTCTAGCCAAAGAAGACCCAACCTAGTCTTAGCCCCTCAAGGCCCTGGAGGTGAGGAGCACAGCCCCCTCCCACACTTTGAGAAAGAAGGGCCCCTTACTCTTGTCTAGGCCCCTCATTCCCCTTTGGGGTGGGAACTGTGTGTAAAGAGATCCAGTCAGGAGGACCAGCTTTGAGAGTTTGCTTAGGGTGGTGAACTTAAATTTGTAGCTTTTATTTACCACTGAGGCTGGTTGGATGACTCGTGTGTTTAGAAGAGACGGTTGTAAAAGTTTATATGCTGACAGGAGTCACAGCTAGGGGCACTAATGTCTGTGGGGTGTAGAAGAGAAGAAGCATCGTGGTCCAAGGGTAGGTGAGTCTTTGCTGAAGGGCTTAGAATTTCCAACCCTCCTCCCTCAGGAGAGGTGGGCAAGTTCACTGCCTCTCCTCCAACCATGACTGGTATATGTGGTCAGCCTGAGCCAACTGTGTAGTGTAGCAGAGTGAGACAGTAGTTGGGGTGGTAGGAGTCCCCAAGGCTTAGAGGGGCTTCCATTATAAATAGGGCTGTCTGAGCTGTGCAGGAAGAATCAAGGCAAGCCCCACAGAGGAATGAGGCAAACACTCCACACCAACCCCTTCCTCTGTCACCCCATCTTCACACCTAATGGTGCTTGGACCCTGCTACCTCCTGTGCAGCCATAGTTACCAGAGGAGGAGCAAGAAATAGATCTGAGGGCCAAATGATACCCTTGCCCAAGGCCCATGGCCTCCTCTTGCCATGTGCCACCCAAGCAGCAAAGAATCCTTTTCTCTCCTACCCCAGCTCCTGGAAAACATACTTATTCTGGGCACTGCTCCCAGCCCCCTACCACCACAGAAGTACCTGTTTGAGATTCTCAAACAAGAGCCCAATTCCTCAAAGCCAGGACCATCAGGCAGAATGAATGCTGGGAGGTCATCTCTTAGAGACCAGTAGGGTCTGAGTGGACACAAAACCCTCCCCTGCACAGCACTTGGAGGTGCAGCCTAGGAAGCATAACACAGGCAGCTGGGCCACAGGGTGTGGCCTGAGCTGCTTCCCCATTCCTGGGCCTCGTGAAATGCCATCAAAGGGCCTTGACATAGCCCAGGGTGTTATTTGGGGGTGGAGGGCTGGGCCTGGCTCGCTGCCCTCTCGGCCTCTGCCCCAAAATCTGGGCTCTCTGTGCTTGCTGGCTCCTCCTCAGCCTGAGCTTCGAGCAGCTCGGCAGACAGCCCGTCTTCTGGTGAGGCTGCTGAGGTGAGGCTATCAGGAAGTGTCAGCTGAGGCAGGTGGTCCGGCTGGGCCTGGGTGCCTGGGCTGTCTGGGAAGGAGACCTCAAACTCTGACCCAGACCATGTGGCCTCACCTGAAACACAAAGGGTGAGGCTGAGGAGGCTCACAGAACTGGGGCCTGGGTGGCCTGGGGCAGTAACCCCACTGACCCCCCCCCCACCCAAATCCCATCCCCCCGAGGTGGTGGGAGATGGGAAAGCTAGTGTACCAATGCCTTGAAGTGGCTGCTTTCCACCCTCAGGCAAGCCTCTAACCCAGCAGAGAAACTAAGGGTCACCTTCCCCACAACCTGAGGGCCTTTTCTGAAGGCATTGGCCACTCACCACCATGCTCATGAGAACTGCCACTAGAGCAGATGTCCTCTGGCCCTGAGGCTGAGACCGCTGTAGAGGTCAGCTCCGTGGAGGTCAGCTCCGTGGAGGAGGGCAGGTTGGGCCAGACACTGGCATTGCTGCTGTCCAAGAGGGAGATGCCAGACACGTCCAGGAAGCCTAGGGGAAGGGGTACTGTTCTCTGCCAGCACAGACCCCCAACAGCTGGAAGGCCAACTCCCTGGGCTTACTCTGCTCTGTTCCTGGGGCATCTGGCCCAGCCAGAGACTAATCTGAGTCCATAGTGATGTCCCCAGACAACCCCAGAGGTACCCTATTGCCAGTTTCTGAGGAAAGAAAGGGGTCTGGGGTTAGGTATCATGGTAATAGTCCAGTGGCAAGGGCACAGACTCTGCTCTGTGCCCAGTGTGCTGTGTGACCTTGGACAGGCTACCTTTCTTCTCTGGACAGCAATATCCCAATCAGTACACTGATCAGATCATCTGAACCATCTTGGTGGATATGAGCTAGGAAGGCTCAGCCAGTCTGCCCAGGGCCCACACCAGCACAGGGCTTGTGGGCCTTTAGCCTCCTCTTGGCCTGCTCAATACCTGGGTCCATGACTCGCTGCAGTGGGGGCGGAGGCTGGAGAGGAATCTCCATGGAACAGGGAAAGTCGCCAAGGCCTGAAGTGCTGTGGTCAGGACTCTCAGGCCCAGGAAGCTGTTCCTCTGGGAAGGAGCCAGGTGCCTGCAACAGGGCCTGGAGGTGGCCAGGGCAAAAGAAGAAGGGGGGGGGGGGGCGGTGGGAAGAGTTGGGACAGTGTAGTCCACCCTAACCCCCAGCCCATGCCCAAGAGCACCGCTCAGCTGGAAGGAGCAAACAGCTTTGGGGATCTGCTGCTTCCTCTATAGCGGATGTGAAGTTAGGCAAGAGGAGACCGGCCGGCCTCCCATGTGGTGTGGTCATGGCCACGGATGCCTTCCCTGCTTTGCCAAGCAGCCCCAGGGGCCCACTTGGCAGGGCCCTATCTGTGACCCACAGGAAAAGTCCTTGCCTGGAAAGCAGTCCCCAAGTGCCCCCATGTTGCGCAGACCCTAGGCACTAGCCCCAAGGCACTCGGAAGACCTGCTCAACAGACTTGAAGGCAGGTTCCCTGCAGACCTGACCAGACTCTCAGTCCTCAGACACCCAGCCCCTGGCCCAACTTGACCACAGATTCACAGAGGCACAAAATGAGGCTCCGCCCACCCCTGTGCCTCAGTTCCCTACTCCTGAAGTGAAAATGACAGCCAGTGCCTCATCACTACCCTCGCCTCCAGACCCAAGCAGCAGGAGAACCAAAGTAGGTTTCACTGTCCCCGGATGGGCCCATCTGTTCCCACTGGGTCCCTTAAGCAGGTGGGTCTCCAAGGGTTCCACCAACAGGGCCCAGTGAGGACAGCTCACAGTCTCCTCTGTCTCCAGCTGCAGGACCCTCTGCCCACATGAAGTTGCCCCTCCCCCCAGCTGGCAGGTGCTCCCCACATACCTCCACATAGTCACCCTGCCTTGAGCTTGTCTCCAGGCCAGGAGGGGCAGGAGAGTCCTGGGGGTTGGGTCCAGGCAGCAGGGTACCAGGTGGTGGGGTACCAGGTGGTGGGGTGCTAGGTGGCGGGACACCAAGTGGCTTCTTGTGGTGACTTGGGGGCTGGGTTGGGATTCGGTGCAGATACCCATAGCCAATACCACAGCCCAGACTGCGAAAAGCCAAAAACATTCCAGGGACTGTCCCACAGCCCTTTGTATCCCTGCCACCCCCACCTATCAGCAGTGAGGTGGACTCCCAGACCAATAGTCAGCCTCAGGACCCCTGGGCCCAGGGCCCAACCCTCCATCCCCACTGTGGGACTCCAAGTCCATGCCCGCTGGCCAGGCCCCCCCCCACGGCCCCACCCTGTAGCCCTCCAACCCCAGGAAGTACCTGCCCTCTCCACCCCAGGCTGCATTGGGAGTGACAGTCACCTCCCGGCAGGAGTCGGACTCCGAATTATAAACCATCAGCTTCAAGGGCTTCCCCTCGTGGGACTCGATGAGTGAGAAGAAGTCCTCCGACTATGACAGACACACAGCGCCTGAGTCCTGCTCCCGGCGTCTGGGCGGGAAGCCTCACCGAACAAGACGCTTCTCATGGGCAGCACCCATCTCTCCATACCCCTCCATGGGCCGGGGAGGTGGGGCAGACCACGGGTTCCTCACCTCCTGGAGGATCTGGTCTGAGCCAACCACGTAGTCCGTGTAGGGGCACAGGCCAGCAAGGGAGGCAGGCGAAGAGGGTTCCACATCCTGAGGAAAGAATCATGGACCATCCAATCATCAGCCTTATTACTGGGGCGGGAGGGGGAGGGGAGGAATTGCCTCTCCAGTTGGTAAGTAGGACATCTGTCTGTCCCCAGGCCAGCACCACAAGCCAGGACTCTCTCAACCCAGCCCCTGATTCCCCTGGGTCGACAGGGTGCCCAGCAGAGGACAGCACTGAGCAGGGCTCAGGGCACTGAGCTCCCACATCTGACCTGGTTCCAACCCCACCCTCAACAAGCTGTTAACCTGGGTGCTGTGGACACTTAACCCCTTGGCTTCAGTTTTCCCACAATTAAAAGTGGGATACATAATATTTACTCATAGCGTTGCTGAGAAGATTTAAAAAATGATATATGTACACACCACTACAGATAAACTTAATAAATGACAAGGATTTACTGTCTAGCACAGGGAACTACATTCAATATCTTGTGATAACTTACAGTGGAAAAGAATCTGAAATATAAATATATATATTATAAAATATCAGGAGTTCCCGTTGTGGCTCAGTGGTTAACGAATCCGACTAGGAACCATGTGGTTGCGGGTTTGATCCCTGGCATTGCTCAGTGGGTTAAGGATCCGGCGTTGCCATGAGCTGTGGTGTAGGTTGCAGACGTGGCTCGGATCCCAAGTTGCTGTGGCCCTGGCGTAGGCTAGCGGCTACAGCTCTGATTTGACCCCTAGCCTGGGAACCTCCATATGCCACAGAAGCAGCCCTAGAAATGGCAAAAAGGCAAAAAAATAAAATAAAATATTATATATATATATATATAAAACACTTTGCTGTGTACCTGAAACTAACATAATATTGTAAATCAACTAGTCCTCAATTTAAAAATTTGTACAGGATGAAAAACCACACCTGGGCCCATAGCAAGTGCCCAACTACATTGCTGTTACTGCTGCAGGCATACAGCTGAAGATCCTTGCAAGGGGACGGGGTGTCGGAGATGAAAATGGTGAGAAGTGGGTACAAGGACTGCCTTTCCTTGGAAAGCTCCATCAATCTCCCAGTCTCCCAGGGAGACACAGAGGATTTGCATCACTACCCCCATTACACTCATGGACAAATTGAGGCAGGCTGAAAAGGCTGAGAAGACTCCCCCAGGAAGCCAGTGAGCCATAGAGGGGGCTAGAAATCAGATCAGCCAATTTCCAGCTCAGGGCGCCCTCCATCTACCAAGCTATAGAACTGAGCCTTTGAGAACTTGGGCACCATGAATAAAGGTGCATGTCCCGTGTACATGTGTGTTTGCAAACAGACACAAACATCTATGATAACCCAGTCATGGTGACTCATTAAAGTTCAGATCCAGGCATCAGCCCAGCACCTAAAAGGTGCTCTCAGGGGTCCTGCCAAAAACACACACTACTGATATAGAGTATACCAGATAAGACACTACAGATAAAGACTGAAGCAGCAGCATCCTGGCAGTACAACCACCCTTCCAGTAGATGGCACCCCCACCTCTCCAAAGAAGAAACCAAGGTCTAGAGGGAAACTGTCCAAGTCACAGTGCACTGTTCGGGTGACAAGGAGTTGCCCTCTCCAGGACACTGGAGTGGGGGAGCCCACACCCTGCCCTCGGAACTGTCTAATAGACCCATTGGCTGCTGGCTTCTCCCAAGGGTCCCCCCACCCCCTGTACCCCCCCACCCCAGTTCCCGCATGCCCCGCCCCCACTCACCAGTACATGCCACACATGCTCGCTGGCCCTGCGGAAGCTGCAGAAGCGCACACTGGCTCCCAGCAGGCCCTGGCCGCCCCACATGTTGCTGGGCACCACTTCCACCTCTCGCACCTTCATGGTCTTCATGTTGAACACTTCCAGCTTCACCGGCTTCTCCACATTGGCCTTCAGCAGGGCCTTGAGTGTGTCATTCTCCTTGTTCTGCGGGGGCAGCGGGGCTGATTCCTGGGACCCACCACACACACCCAGCCAGGGGCCCCCAGACAAGTCTGAATCTGACATGGGGCGAGGGCTTTGGTGGCCAGCTGCCCCTGCAGAGCTGGGCCGGGGCAGTGGCTAGGCTCAGGCCCACAGGTCAGGGCTGGGCCACAATGACCCCGGCATCCCCAAGCCCTGCTAAACCTTCCTCCCTCCGGCCCCCACCCACTGGAAAATACAACAAAGTAAGCAAAGAGCCCTCTGTGGCCAGAGCACTACAGCACTGCTCACTCTGAGCCACCCCTTCTAAGAGCCCTCAGTTCTCAAGCCCCTCTGGGCAGGCCCCTTAGGCCTTGCAGCCAGCACCAGAAGGCCACCTGCCTCCAGCCCACCCTTGAGGGCTCACCTCCAGGCAGGGCCCCCATCCAGGCCCAGTGCTGCCCTGGAAGAAGGGGAGATGGAGCTCAGCCTCCCTCCAGCAGAAAAGGGAGAAAGAAGCAGGGCTGGGGGCCCCTGTGAGACAGCGGGACACACACACCCACACACATACAAGCAAAGTAGGGGGGCCTCACCAGCCGCGAGTGCCCAATGGTGATGATGAAGTCAAAGTAGGGCTCCAGGCCTGCCCGCTGGGCTGGGGAGTTCTCCTGTACCTGTGCCAGCAGAAGCCACAGTCACTGTGCTGACTCTGGCCTCTCCCAGAAACCCCCCCGCCCTCAGTTCTAGACACCATCACCACTCCCCATGTCCCAGCGAAGACACATACGGACGTGTGTGGCCATACGAACTGTTCCAGGCAGGCCACACACAGGCATGGCCGAGATTCACTCCATCCTCTCTTGCTATCTTCCAGGGCACACATTTTCCTCTTTTAGAAAATGACTCTTTCCTGATCATGATCCAGAGACCACACTTGCAGAGATACCTCACAAGTATCTCTGGGAACTACCAGTAGGCCACATGAGAACAGGGTGGTGCAAACCCATGGGGATGCTACCCCTAAGCATTGGGCTGGAAGGCTGGAAAGCCAGAAGGGTTTACCAGAAAGGTTTAGATGTGCACTGCGAAGTTTAGACGTCCCAGGATGGATGGAGCCAGGGCTATGCCTAGAAAGACGGAGTGGGGAAGGCCCCAGACCCTGTGGTGACAGATCCAAGCTCAGTCCCGCAGAAAATGAGAGCTGTTGAGGAGGGGTGGCTGAGGAGAGCGGACCCCAGGACCCAGAATGAGTCTAAGCCAGGGAGTCTGGTGGGCAGCAACATATCACCCCTTCACCATCTAATGTCTCCAAAAGCACAATAAACCAGGCTTGCAGCCATGGTGGCGATCCATCTCAAAGGCCCCATTCACAGGGCTGCTCAAACAATGCAGCCTTTATCCCAGGTCTGGACAGAAGGTGGGCCCCACACCCTCAGGCCTTTGGCTGTTAGAGCTCAATGCCCTCACAAGCCCCAGCACACAAGGCACAGGGCTCATCTGGCCTCAGGTTCTGGGTGCCTCCTTGAAGGGACGGCCCTGTGGCTTCTGCCACCCATCAGCCCCTTCAGTCCTCAGAGTCTCCTTGAAGGAGAGCTCACCACTGAGGCTTTGGATCAAAGCCAATTTGCCACTGGAATCAGGACTCCCTCCTGGCCATGGCACCAAGAGACCCCCTCCTTCCACCTCCAGAAGCTGCTCACTGAAGGTGAGGCCAGATACCAATCCCAGCCCTAGTTGGCCTGGCCCAGAGGGCAGCTGCTTGGAGCTTGCCTCCAGCCCTTCAGGGGAAAGCTGGGACCAGGTGTCTAGGGAATCAGAGGACAGTTAATGAGGGAGAAGTGGCAGGGAGCGGCTCCTCCCTGTGCTGGGCCACTCCACCTCCATCAATTAAAAACCCTGCTCAGAGACCAGTTGCCTTCTACTCTCAATGTTGAGGCTCAGAGACTCAGGCCCCAGGGCACAGGCCCAGCCCTCTCCCAGCCCACCCAGCACCCCCACCTACCCGCTCCTGTGGCCTTGTCCTTGGTCTGGCTGTGTTCCATTGCCCTTGCTCTGGACCTTGATATGGCTCACCATGGCTCCACAGCATAAACCATGCACACCGCTGCCCACTGCACCCACAGTCCCGAAACTAGTGCTGCCCTCTGTCTGGCTCTCCCTGGGGGCTCCTGTCATACCTGACCCCGTAGTCCCATGATGCGTGCGGCTTTCATAATGCTCTCCCACCCCACCTCTGCCCCCACATCTCCCATCAGGGCACCTAATGCGGTTAACAATGATGGCAGCTTCCACCTCCTGAGGGTTGGCTGGGCACCAGGGCACTGCACCACTGGCTTCCCCCATTTAACCCTCTCACCAACCCCAACTGACAGGGGAGGAAAAGCTCTATTATTCAACAACAGTCTGACCTCAGGAAATCCGACTCACAGTCCGCTCCTGCCTGCTGCCCTACAACATTTCCTGGTGAATCCTCCACTGCTGTAAGCTTGCTGAAGGCAGCGACTTCACTGTGCCTGGCACACAGTGGGAACCCCCAAATGCAGAGAAGGCAGCACACTTGCTCTTCGGTTTTCAAAATGTTAAATAGTTAATGTCACACCTCCATTTAAAACATCCTGATGGCACCACATCTAGAACAAAATCCGAAACCCTCAATACAACATGCAAGGCCCCACACAACCTGGCCTCTCCATTACCACTCTCCTTACACAGGCCACACCATCCAAGCACACCAGCCCCAACTCCTTGCTTCTCCTCAAGCACAAACGCAATCCCACCTCAGGGCCCCCCTCTGCCCACAATGCTCTCCCCCCAAATATCCGTATTGTCCACACTTCACTTCCTTGCGAGGTGTCTGTTCAAATGTTACTTGATCAGAGGCCTTTCTTGACCCATCTAAAACGGCATCCACTCTTCATTCTGCATCTGCTTATCCTATTTTCTTTTTCTCCCTAGCAAGGATCACCACCTACCATATATTTCTATTTCTTGTCTGTGTCCCTCCTCTCCCTGCCAGCATCCAAATGTAAGCTCCATGAGAATAGGGACGAGGTCTGTTTTGTTCATTGCTTTATCTTTGGTGCCTAGAATTCTACCTGCCACAGAGCACGTGCTCAAAATTCACTGTTTTGGCTATAAGGATATATTATACAGCACAGGGAATATAACCAATATTTTATAATAACTATAAATGAAGTATAACTTTTAAAAATTGTGAACCACTATATTGCACCCACATATAATGTTGTATATCAACTATACTTCAATTGAAACAATTTTAAATAAAGTTACACGTATGAAACAAAAAAACTTTTGTGAAGGAAGATCTCCAATTCCTCAGTCTCTCTACTCTGTCCCTTTCCAGAAGGCCCTTCCTGTCCTCGCTCTTACCATTGCCCCCTTTCCTTGTCAATATTCTCAATTTGCCTTCCATCAAACCTGTTGGAAGACTCTTCTGGCTGCCTGCATTTCACTATAGACCTTTCCAGTCAGGTGCCTGTCCTGGCTTTCCTTTTAGGAAACCCCTCCTTTAACCCCCGCCCCCCAACCTCATAGTTGTTAACAGAATCTCCCATAACAATACAGAGACCACTCAACAGCCACTACCAAACTGACAAGCTGGCTTGCTTACCCCCATCTCTGCAGTCATCAACAGCACACAAGGGTGAAGGCAGAGACCCTCCTGCCCTTGTCAACTCTGTTACAACCCCTCCTTCTCCGCTGAACAAAACACCCCAAATCTCCATCTGGCTTCGGGCCCCCCTTCTCATCTTCAGACTCTAAAAACCCAACCCATCTCTACTTTCCCCAGGACTGCTCATCCAGGCCCCTTTGGGGCCACACCGAGGGCACATTCTCAGCCGTGGCCTTACCCCGCTTCTTTGCAAAGTTCCACCTGGGAACCCTACCCCTGCTGCAAACTCTCCCCAAGCCCTCTGCCACATTCTCTTGGCTCTCCCGCTCCCACTTTTCCTGGCTGATTCTCACTGGTCCTCGACCCCCGTAAGCCCTTCGATCCCACCACAGACGAGATGCGCGCTGGCGTGCTCCCTGGAAGTTGGCGTCCACTAGGTTACCCAGACCCCCTGGTTCCAAGGACGGGGATCGCCGGGGCCTCAGCGTTGCTGACTCTCTGTCCAGGCCTAGCACAGAGTGAGGTGCACAGCAGGCGATCATAAATGTGACCCAATTGCACAAATGCGTCCCCTACGGACCTGGTGCACTCACTTTTCACCCGCCAGAAATGCCATTTCGGGGCGGCCTGACCCGACCAGGAAACGCTCCCGCTTCCTGCAGAGCTGGCACTCGGGGCTGGCGCCGAGCGGACCGCGGCCGCAGACCGGCTGGGGCCCAGGAAGGCCGCGGGGTCGCTTCTCGCCGGCGGCTCCCACCGGAAAGGGACACCATCCTCCCCCGGGCAGCCACAATAGAGCCGGGACCCGGTCACTGCAGCCCCCGGGCCGGCGATCGGGCGTCCGGGGCGTAGCTGTAGGCGCTGCTCCAAGTTCACCAGCGCCGCGGGGGCGACTCACCCCGTGCAGGTGGAAGCCCTCAGTGCCGCCCACGGGCTGCTCGGCGCTGGCGCCCAGGCCCATGGTCACAGTTGGCTCCGGCGCGGGTGTCCAGAATCGCGGAGCCCACCCTGGAGGCCGACCTAGGCGCCACTTGCTCGGAGTCGCCCTCTCCGCGCTCGATTAGCAGCGCCTGTCACGTGGGTGAGTGGCCACGCCCACCCGACTCTGACGCCCCTAGCAAGCGGCCGGCAGCTCTGTTTCCAAGGACGCGCGCGCCTCCGACTTCCGGCCCAGAGAGGTGTGTCCTGGACCCTGATTTGAGAATCCAGCTTCGCAAGGCACCCCCAGGCCCGGACTCGGAGCCGTGGGCGCCTGGAGATGAGCAACAATGACTCCTCTCTTATGGTGCGTGGTCCCGGCACTCTCACCCAGGACTCTCCACCCTTGGCCCAGTGATCCCCCGGGCCTTGCATCTCTCCTGTCACTTCTATGGCCGCTCTTACCATCCCCCCTACCCATATTTCACTGTCCTCAGCCTCTTCAGGCGGTCGTGGTCCCTTCTTGTCTCTTTCCGTGGCGAGCGGATCCTCTCTAGGGTTCTCTGTGTACTTTGAGCCCCTCATTATCATCCCCACCCAGTCCTATCCCCGAGCTCCTCCAAACTAAAGTGTAAAAAGCTATCTCCATCACCTTGCCATTATCTCCCCTCCCCCTGCCTGTGCCTCTTGTGTCCTTCACCCCAGTGGATGTCACCACCATTTGATCCTCCAGCTATTATTCTTCCCCATACTCATCTCCAGATTCTGTGTATGGGCAGGACCTGTCAGCTCCTAACTATCTCCTGAAATCATCCACTTTTTATCTCCTAGCCCAGGATCACCACCATCTCCCCTCCAGGCACCTACGACTGTCCCCTCCCAACTGGTTTCCCTGCTTCAGCTCTCTTCACCAGCAGTACCCCTACCACTACTACCACCACCAACAACAGCCCCAACACACACACACAGCAACCATCTGAATACTTTCCCTCCACTCCTCTGTGCTTAAAACCATTCCAGCTGCTTCCTCTTACCCTCAGGATGATGTCTCTTTCATATGGCCCACAAGGCTGTATACAATCCAACCACATCTATCCCCATCCCCAACCCCCACAAACCTTAGGGGAAGTGAGACTTCACTTTGAAATTTCAGCCCCTATTATTGTGCGACCTTTGTCAAGCCACAGCTTCCCTGGGCTTTGGCTTCCTTAACCGTGAAGGATAGGGAGAGGATAATGCATAAGATAATGGGTAAAGCCCTTGATATACTTCCCAACAGGTGGTTAGCTCACAGTAACTTGTTACTCTATTGGTGTCATGATTCTTATTATCAGTCCTCTCTCTTCCCCCTTATTCCCTTCCTAAGGCAAAACCTAAATTGAATTCTCTATCACATTTGAACCAGAATCTGTGGTTAATTCCAAAACAAATATCTCCAAACTTCTTCCCAGGGAAAATATATGGAGCTGTTCCTAGGGCTGAGAAGGAACAGGATAAGGCCTGAATAGTCTTTCTCTTCTCTTTACAGAAATGGAGAGGGAGAAGGGAATAGAGGAGGCAGTGGGTTAGAACAGAGACAGAAAGAACTGGGGCTGTTGCACCTGTGTCTTCCTTCTCATAGGCTGGAATCATTTACTACTGCCAAGAAAGGTATTTCCGCCACATGCAGCAGGCTGCAGCTGTGGGCCTGGAAAAATTCAACAATGATCCCATGCTGCAGTTCTTTAAAGCCTATGGAGTCCTCATGGAAGGTAAGGACTTGTCAATTTGTCAACTTGTCAACAGTGCACTGGTGCGCTGGCTCCACCTGGATGCCTACTTCTACCCCAGTCATATTCCCATGGAAACAGTCTTATACTCAGTGACTAGAGTCCCAGGTTCATCCACAGAAGGCTGTGTAATCCATATCTAGTTGACTTTTGAGAACTCAGAGAGCTCACTACCCCTGCTCTACACCTCGGTTTCTCTGTCTGTAAAAGGAGTGGGTGGAGAGGTGACTGCATGATTATTGAACCAATTCCAGGCTTGGAAGCTGAGAGCTGGTAGTGCAGGAAAGGGAAGAAGTGGTAGGTGTGGGCACAGGCAGTTATGGGACAGGATCAGGGAGAGGAGTGGGGCCGATGCAGGTGCTGATCACTGACATTCGGAAAGTGGTCCTGGGCCAGGGGCCTGCTGAGCTGGTCAAAGTCTGTGGACACAAAAGAATAAATATAATTGGTGGCTCTGAACAGCTAGTTGGAACTTCCCAGGGGTCCTTCTTCAGAACCCACCCACAAGTATCCCTGTGAGCGCTTACACGTACATATATCTCTCAGCTCCAAGCCTTCAATCCCCTGGCTTCCTGGGCCATGGCGCCAGCAACCCTTTCAGAAAGCTTCAGCCTTCAGGGAACTTGGGCTATTAGGGAACTTTTGGACCAGTTAGTCCAACCTTGGGTCAGATGGTACCAAGACTTGGGTCAAGTGTATGTCTGCCATGGAGCCGCCTACCCTCTGAGCATGGAGCCCAGGGCATAACCATGTGGGCTGTCTTTGCAGAGCGCATCCAGGATGCCATCAGCAGCCTGGAGAGCATCCGGAATCACCCAGACGTGTCCCTCTGCTCCACCATGGCCCTCATTTATGCTCACAAGTGCTGTGAAACCATCGGTGAGTGAAGCTATGCTCAGCTTGGCATGGCCTAGCGGGGGAAAGGAGCCCCACTCCAGAGACATAGCCCCTTGCAGGCTGCTGCAAGAGGTGTGTGCACCCGTGACTGCAGATCCCCTTGGCTGGTGATAACTGGCTGCCGGTCCCCTCCCCCTGGAGACCTCAAAGAAGACCCAATACACAATTGAATGGGAGCCACAGGCAGAGAGCATGACAGTGGGAGGGATCCTCCTTCCAGAACCCAAGAGCTGGGGAGATACCCTGTTTTCTTTTGCCAAGATCCTATCAAGAAAAACCAAGCCAGTATAAACAGTTCTACCCTTAATCTCCACCTCTCTAAAGTCAGGGAGCGATTCCAAGATACCGTGTACACACTGCTGTTTCCCTACCCAGAATGGATTGTAGAGATGGGGAGTTGAGGTTGGAATCATCTGCACAACAAAGTGCTGGGCACAGAGAAGAAAAAAATAAATCTCAAACCTCAAACCCAAGTCCAGGCCTGGGCAGCTCCCATGGCATCACGGGAGCCAGTGTTGCTGGTTCCCAGGCCCTCGACTGTCATGTAGTCGGCTCCATGTGTTGAGGGAGCCCAGAGTGTGCGGGGGCAGACCCCTGGGTCCTCAGTGTCCCCTACAGGACCAGAAAGACCTCCCCATCCTAACTTGTTCTCTTCCTCCTCTCTCGGATTCCCAGACCGAGAGGCGATTCAGGAGCTTGAGAGTAGCCTGAAGGAAATCCGCAAGACAGCCAGCGGCACTGCACTGTACCATGCCGGCCTCTTCCTCTGGCTCATAGGCTGCCATGACAAGGCCAAGGAATACACTGATCGCCTGTTGAAGGTTTCCAGCAGCTCCAGAGAGGTACCTGCCATGGGCATCGTGGGGTCAATAGCCAAAGAAAGCAGCATCCAAACACATTGTGAAGGGTGGCCCTTACTCCCACAGAGGGCCCTGGTGCTGGCAGAGGACCAAACACAGACACCAACAGGGCCCACATCACGTTGGCTCAGGTTTAGCCAAGTATACATTGGCATTTTTCCATGGAGTCCCATCTGCAGATAAGTGTTTTATAGCCTGCACTATATATTTTTTAAATCTTGAATTAGTTGCCGACATTTAAAAATCAGAAGATTTTTTATGGAGTTCTCATCGTGGCTCAGTGGTTAAGGAACCTGTCGAGAATCCATGAGGATGTGGTTTCGATTCCTGGCCTCATTCAATGATTTAAGGATCCAGCGTTGCCGTGAGCTGTGGTGTAGGTCACAGACGCGGCTCGGATCCGGTGTTGCTGTGGCTGTGGTGTAGGCCGGCAGCTACAGCTCTAACTTGACGCCTCGCCTGGGAACCTCCATATGCCGTGGGTGCAGCTATAAAAAGACAAAAAGAAAAAAAAAATTTTTTTTATCTAAAAGTCCGGATTTCCTAGTTCTGAAAAATAAGATGAGCTGGCTGCACTGGGCCTATGTTCCCTCTTTGCAGTGATCCACTGTGTGTCCATGGTGCATCACAGGGTAGATCTCACATGCTGTGGATTCACATGCAGTGGAGCTCATGTGCCATAGAACTGTACATCTGGTAGAATTTGAAACCTCAGTCTAGGCTGTGCATCTCAGCAGGGCACCCAAGGGAGTGAAAATCGGTTCTTGGAGGAGGGAGTGAAAAATTCTTGCTGTTTGTATATAAAACACAGAGGCACACATAGTTCACAAAAGTTAGATGGTATATCTGTGATATTAAAATTTCTGGGGGGTGGGGAATGATTGGGGGAAAACGTCCTAAAAGACTCCTTAGGAAGGTAATACTGAAAAGAATTGAGAAACATGCTCTAGGCCTTGAGGGATCATTCGGGGCAGATCCAAGTGCCCCTCTGATCGTACCTCCCAGGACTGGTCTGCTACACCTGCTGGGAGCAGTGGGGGTGGGGGGTGGGGGTGGGGTGAAGGAGGTGTAGGGAGGGGAGGCTGGAGAGAAGCCAGCCAGGCCGGTGAGCTGGGAATGGCTACTCACCCACTCAGAGGGCACTCCTGGCTTCTGGTCTAGCCCAGGTCCTATGCTGGTTTCAGGAGGAGAGGGAGCAGGAGTGTCCCTGCCCTGGCACCCTCACCCCAGTATAAACTAAACAGGCAATGACAAGACAGGTGGCAGCACCTCCTTAAGGGGCAAGAGTCAAGGGGCAGGCCCTACCCCAGCCTGGAGGTCAAGGAAGGTCTGCTATAGGAGGAGCCTCCCAGCCTGAGTTTTAAAGACTGGTGGTGGGAGTTCCCGTCGTGGCTCAGCAGTAACGAACCTGACTAAGTTCGATCCCTGACCTCAATAAATGGGTTAAGGATCTGGCATTGCTGTGAGCTGTGGTAAAAATCACAGATGTATCTCGATCCCGCATTGCTGTGGCAGTGACAGAGGCCAGCATCTACAACTCTGATTGGACCCCTAGCCTCGGAACTTCCATGTGCCAAGGGAGGGTGCAGCCCTAAAAACTAAAAAAATAGATAAAGACTGGTGATGGATAATCAGGTGAAGGGATCCGGTTTGGGGGCTCCTGCACCAGGGCATTCCTGGGGAAGAAACAGTAGGTATGGAAACCTGGCTGGGAAAGAGCAGGGCTACCCTGGGATCTGGGAGCAGTGGTGCCTGCAAGGCCTTGAGGAGTGGAGACGTGAGGCAGGAGAGGCAGGCTGGGTGGAGGTGATGCAGGCCCAAGGACTTCATCTTTCTCCTTGTTCTCATGCCAGGGCTACATGCTCAGAGGCTGGGTGGACCTGAGCTCAGACAAGCCCCACACGGTGAAGAAGTCCATCAAGTACCTGGAGCAAGGCATGCAGGACACGAAAGATGTCCTGGGGCTAATGGGAAAGGTAGGCAGTAGCGGGGGAAGTGGGGGAAGCAGGAGTGTCCCCACCCGGGGACTTTAGTCTCCAGGCCTCCCACCTGGTGGGTAAGGAGCAGAGGCCTGGAGATGGTCAGGGTCATGGAGTGGCCCTGGTGCTCCCTGCTTCCTGCCCAGTCTGCTTCCATCTCCTGCGACAGGTTTTCTCGGGGGCTGGGCCCCCTGGGCTCTGGCAGGCTTTCTCTCTTTACCTCTCAGTTTCACCCACTGCCCCTTTTCTCTGCATCCTTCTTTCACACCTTCTCATCTCATCTGTTAATTTCACTTAGCTGGCCATAAGGGGGGGGGATGTACTTTGTATTTTTCTGATCTTAATTTCAATTATTCCTTTTTCCTGATCTGATCCTTATTGAATCAGTCTATGTGAGAAAAACCATCCTCTTGTTCTCTTGTTTTTATACACCTTTCCTTTTTTTCTCTCTACCTCCCCTCCTTCCTTCCCTCTTTCCTTTCTTTCCTTCTTTTTTCCTCTCCTTCTTCCTTTTATGGCTGCACACTCAGCATATGGAAGTTATCAGGCCAGAGATTGAATCTGAGCCACAGCTGTGACCTATGCCACAGCTGCAGCAATGCCAGATCCTTTAACCCACTGTGCTGGCCCAGGGATCAAACCCACACCTCCACAGTGACCAAGCTGCTGCAGTCAGATTCTTAACCTACTGTGCCACAGCGGGAACTCCTTTTTTTCTTTCTTTTTTCTTTTTTTTTTTTTTTTGGCTGTACCTGCAGCATATGGAAGTTCTCAGGCTAGGGATCCAATCAGACCTGCAGCTGCTGGCTGTGCCTACACCACAGCCACAGCAAGGCCAGGTCCGAGCCATGTCTGCAACCTACACCACAGCTCAGGGCAACATCGGATCCTTAACCCACTGAGTGAGGCCAGGAATCAAACCTGAGTCCTCATGGATACTAGTCAGATTCGTTTCCCCTGAGCCATGATGGAAACTCCTTTTTTTTTGTCTTTTTTTTTAGGGCCACACCATATGGAGTTCCTATGCCACAGCCACAGCACCTCGGGATCCAAGGCACATCTGTGACCTACACCACAGCTCACGGCAATGCCAGATCCTTAACCCACTGAGGGAGACCAGGGATCGAACCTGCAACTTCATGGTTCCTAGTTGGATTCATTTCCACTGCGCCATGATGGAAACGCCCCCCTCATTTTTTTTAATAAATTTTATTGGCATAGAGTTGACTTAAAATATTGTTTTAGTTTCAGGTATACAGCAAAGTGAATCAGCCTTACATTACATATGCATATATATCTATTATTTTTCAGTGTATTGAATAGATTTCCCTAATATGTATACTAGGTCCTGTTACTGGTTGATTTTGTATATAGTCATGATATACACCTATCTTATAAAATGAGTACGTTCTCATTAAAAAAAAAGTCAGAGTTCCCATTGTGGCTCAGCAGAAACAAATCTGACTAGTATCCATGAGGACACGGGTTCGATCCCTGGCGTTGCTCAGTGGGTTAAGGATCTGCATATTGCTGTGAGCTATGGTGTAGGTCACAGATGTGGGTTGGATCTGGCATTGCTGTGGCTGTGGTGTAGGCCAGCAGACTACAGATCCGATTCTACTTCTAGCCTGGAAACCTCCATATACCGCAGGTGCGGCCTTAAAAAAAAAAGTCTAAAAAAAGTCAAAGGGGGAGTTCCTGTTGTGGCACAGTGGAAGCAAATCCAGCTAGTATCCATGAGGATTTGGGTTCAATCCCTGGCCTCGCTCAGTGGGTTAAGAATCCGGTGTTGCCGCGAGTGGTGTAGGTTGTAGATGTGGGCTGGATCCTGTGTTGCTGTAGCTGTGGTGTAGGCCGGTGGCTACAGCTCCAATTTGACCCCTAGCCTGGGAACCTCCATATGCTGCGGGTGTGGCTCTAAAGATAAAAAATAAAAAAATAAAAATAAAAAAAGTCAAAAGTTTAACTAAAACGGCATCCTTAGGAGTTCCTGTTTTGCCTCAGTAGGTTAAGAACCCGACTAGTACTCATGAGGATGTGGGTTCAATCCCTGGCCTTCCTCAGTGGGATAAAGAATCTGGTATTGCCATAAGCTATGGCATGGGCCCACAGATGTGGCTTGCATCTGGCATTGCTGTGGCTGTGGCTGTGGCAAAGTCTGGTGGCTACAGCTCAAATTGACCCCTAGTCTGGTAATCTCCATATACTGTGAATGTGGCCCTAAAAGGACCAAAAACACCCTAGCATCCTTAACCCTCCCACCCCCAAGCAACCCATGTTAACATTTTAGGGCAGTGTCTTATAATCTTTCTTCTGCATTGGTTCAGGGTATGCCTGAGGTGGTTTTCTACAGAGCAAAGGCCATGTGGTTATCCTGCAGGAGGTTAAGCAGGTTGTGCCTTTGGGACTGACACTTGGGGGGAAAGTGAAAGAAGCAGGACTGGGTGAAGAGAGAGTTGGGGCTGTGAAGCATCCCCAGCAAAGGCCTCAGCCAGCTCTGCTTAGAATTGTGGAGCTGGGATGGCCCTTCACTGACCCCTCACTGACAAGATGCTGGCTGTAGGCTGCCCTCAGGGAGGGCTATGACTTGGTACCAGGCTGCCCCTTGCAGCTACTGGGGATCCCAGGAGGGAGGCTGCCCCAGGACCTGTCAGTGGCCACCTCCCCTGGCCCTGAAGGTGGTCACACACAGCACCCACCATGGGGTGGAAGATAGTGTGGTTATTTCATGTAGTTGTAATCATAGGGCATCTTACTGTTTGGTTTATTTCTCTTCATATGAGGTATTGTCATACGCACTTGTCATTATGAACATCTACATAAAGCCAGGCCGCTATTGTGCGGGCCTAGTGTAATTTGCCAACCCTGCCTCTTATTGTTTGGATGTTGAGATTGTTTTTATTGTTTTTATTTTTTAATTTTTGTCTTTTTAGGGCCATATCCACAGCATATGGAGGTTCCCCAGGCTAGGGGTCGAATCAGAGCTACAGCTGCCAGCCTACACCACAGCCATGGCAATGAGGGATCGGTGCCATGTCTGCAAACTACACCACAGATCACAGCAATGCTGGATCCTTAACCCACTGAGTGAGGTCAGGGACCGAACCTGCGTCCTCATGGATGCTCGTCAGATTCGTTTCCACTGAGCCACAGTGGGAACTCCAATGTTGAGATTGTTTTTGGTTGTACTCTTAAAAGAGTGCTACAGTGAACACATTTATGCTTGAATCTTTATTTTGAATAATCCTCCTCTTGTTTTTATTAAGTCTCTTAATGGAGGTTTACTGTAGGCTGAAGCCATCCTTTCAGAGTCCAATTTCAAGCCTTTTGGGAGCACTGCCCTCTGCCCCACTGGTGTCTGTGTCATGACTCACCCAGGAGAGCCTGCTGGCTGACTGGCTGCAGAGGCCATGACCCAAGCCCCATGGGCCTTGACAGAGAAAAAGCACACAGCCTTGCTCTGGAGGAAGGGGTTACCTGAAATCCTAACTGACTCCTCGTTGCTGCACTGGCCCTAGTGAGCAGTTTTCAGTGATGAACTGCAGCAAAGTGAATGGGAAATGCTGGGCCATTTGTGGAATTGGAAAGTTCCCAGCAACCCCAGCTTCCTCCCAGAGGGGTGCCCCGCCCCCATGACCATGCTCTATCCCAGGCCTGCTCAGGGCTCAGCTGGTTCTTGGAGCCCCTGCCTTGCCTGTCCAAGAACCCAAGACCTCTGTGGACCCTGATTTGTCACTCTGGATGATGGTTCCCGTCTTGGTAGGGACACTGACACCCCACCCTCATCCTTTGTGGTTACTGACGGGGCTCTTCTCATTGGCTTTCCACAGGCAAAGTACTTCATGATGCTGCAGAACTACTCGGGGGCCCTGGAGGTGGTGAATCAAATCACTGTCACCTCGGGGAGCTTCCTGCCCGCCTTGGTCCTAAAGATGCAGCTGTTTTTGGCCCGGCAGGACTGGGAACAGACTGTAGAAATAGGACACAGGTGAGGGGCAGGGCCAACCTGCTGCTTCCTTCCTTTGCCAGCCCAGGAGGCTAATACAGTCCCATCTTACACGGTGGGGAGATGGGAGATACTGTCTATTTGATGGAGCAAGACATGTTGGATCAAGCAAGTCAATATTGTCAACAAGAGTTATGAATAGTGACCTGATCCTTTTGGGAGGGGGAGTTGGGGGAGGATGGACATGAACTGGACACTTACCTGTCACAATAGGAAGCCAGCAGTGGAGCCCTGCTGTGGAAGAATAAAAAAATAGGCCTATTGGTGTTCCCTCACAGCTCAGTGGGTTAAGGATCTGGTGTTGTCACTGCTGTGGCTCTGGTTACAGCTGTGGTGTAGGTTCATTTCCTAGCCTGGGAACTTCTACATGCCATGGGTGTGGAAAAAAAAAAAAAAAAAGACCTATCAAGAGGTAAAAGCAACAGGATGCAGGAGACAGGTGGAAGGAACTACCAAAGGAGCCCAAAGTGACAAGAGTGATAGGAGTTCTCTGCAGAATGGGGGAAGGGGAGAGTAAAGGGAGAGAGGGATTATTGTATTATTTAATTTTTAAAACTATGGATGTGATACACATTAACAAAAACTTCAGGGGACAAAGGTCCTTGGTGGCTGAGAGTTCAGAAGTTATGGGGACTTGCAGAAGCCAGATGCCAAGTATATGGTGATCCTGAAGCAAAACTCACTGTGAACAGAGATGAAGATGGCTTTGGGGGAGGCATGTTTAATGGAGGGTTTTTTGAGAGTGGAATTTTCTAGATAATTGAAGCATATCTCTTTAAACTCTTTGGCTTTAACTGTTTTTATCACAGTAATCCTAAAATGTGTATTACTAATTTTGTTCCCCCAAAGAGTTAATGGACTACATTTTTTTTTTTCTGTGTGCCGACTACAAACTGTTACTAAATTGTCCGGAAAAGAACAAAACGCAAACAAACCTCTTCCTTCCCTGTGGAGGGATAACTCTTCTGATGATGACTGGAATTTGAGGCTTACAAGAGGCGCTGGTAGGAAACTGAAAGTGAGTCCAGCCTGTGCCAGGCCTGGGCAGGCCCTCAGCTGCCCTCTCTTTGCCAGTGTCAACCTGCCAGTGTTCTTGGCAGGAGCTAGGTCAAGAGCTTGCTTTGGAGGCCCATTGCTTTGGGCCCATTGGATACCTGGAAGCACCTGGCTAATTGCCATGACCATGGGTGTGTGGGGCCTCCCCACCCAGGCCTTGCCACCCCCACCTGTGAGGAAACAGTGTTTGGTGCCAAGCGGTTGTTGAGTCCAACACCGGACGCCTTCCCTCACGGAGGCTTTCCCAGCTCATAGAGTCCCCTCATCGTTCTTCAAATCTCTGCTCTCTGCAGGTGTGTTTCTCTTTTCATCTCTAACATTTATTTTCACTTCTTTCTTATTTTATTCACTGGTGTTAAAATAATTCATGTCTTTTACTGCTCTTGTTAAAGAACCAGCTTTGGTTTTGTGAATGCTGTTATATCTTTGTTTTCTAATTTATGAATTCCTGCTCTTTATTATTTTCTGCCAACTACTTCCTGTGAAGTTACTCTGTTGTCATTGTCTAACTCTTAAGTTGGATGCCTGGCTCATCCATTCTTAATCTTCTTTTAGAAGATAAGCATTTAAGTCTGTAGATGTCTCTCGAGGTACCATTTAGCACTATCTACACATTTGGATGTGTATTATTTTCACTCTCATTTGGTTTTAAGAATTCTCTAATATCCATTCTGGTTCTTTTTTAGTCCATACATCATTTAAAAATTTTTTTTTAATTTCCAAATTAGGAAGTTCACAGTACCTTCAAAGCCATCATAAATGCTTAGAATTCTTTGACTGTGCAGTCATATGGGAATCTTATATGTCAATTAGAGTAACCCTCTACTTTTTTTTTTTTCTTTGTAAAGCTGCACCTGTGGTGTATGGAAGTTCCTGGGCTAGGGGTCTAATTGGAGCTGCAGCTGCCAGCCTTCGCCCAGCCATGGCGACATCAGATAGGAGCCACATCTGTGACCTATATCACAGTTTGCAGCAACACCAGATCCTTGACCCACTGAGTGAGGCCAGAGATCGAACCTGCATTCTCAAGGACCCTGTGTAGTTCTTAACCTGCTGAGCCACAACAGGAACTCCTGAGTAACCCTCTATTAAGCAGAAGGACCATTCCCTGACTAAGGTGAAAAATGTGAAATTTCCCATAAAGAAACAGAATATTGAAAACTCCATAGTATACTCAGAAGCTGCATCTTTGCAATAATACATGAGAGAAACCAAGGTTCCTTTTCCATCTTATAGCTGTAGGCTGCCCCCAAACACCTCTCTAGCCCCCCTAGACCATGGTACCATGGTCAAGTCTATGTTTGTTGGACTATAAATGGGTTTGCATCATAAAGACAGCAGAAAATATATGACTTAAATAACAGAAAATGTTATTCCTCTCTCAGGGAAAAGTCTGGGTGGTGGACCAGGGCTGGGACAACTGCTTAACTCTGTAGGGTCCTGGCCCCCCTCTGTCTCACTGCTGGCCTGTCCCTAGGATGTTGCTCACATGGTCCACATTCCCGCCAGCAAGAAGGAGGAAAGAGAAGAAATGGAAAGTATTCCATAAGAGCACCACTGGATATACACTGGGCATGTTTTCTTATAACCTCTTAGCCAGAATTTACTCACATGGTCACCCTTGGGCTATAAAGTGGAAATGTAGTCTCTATTCTGTAGCCCCATACCCCACCAACTTAGGGAGTTTCTTTTTAGAGAAGGGGAGAATAGATTTTAGGAGACACTCAGAAGTTGCCGCCCCACCATCCTAGCCTTGCCTCTGAGCATACTCAACTCACATGGCTCCTCTTCCTATTCTAGAATCCTAGAAAAAGATGAAAGCAACATTGATGCCTGCCAAATTCTAGCTGTGCATGAGCTTGCAAGAGAAGGGAACATAACCACAGTAAGTTCTTTCCAGATTCAGAAGTTCAGCCTTGAAACCAACATAGTCAAGGAGGGACCCCTCATAGCACCTGCACCCCTCCACCCCTTGGAGGGGCTCCCTGGATCTCAGTTCCCTCCCCTCCTCCCCCAGTTCCTGCCAAAGAACTCTGCTCTGGTTTGGTCTTTAAGCCACACAGTTCCAAAGGCCGGCAGTGAGGCTGACTCTGGTTCTCCTGCTTGTTTCCCATGTGACACTGGGCAGGTTTTTCCCACCTGGATGAGCCTCAAGATCCTCATATGTAAAATGAAAATAACTCCACTCACTCTGTGAGGTTGCTATAAGGACTAAATGAGAGGACAGGTGGAACAACTTGGTACAATGCCTGGTACACTGCATTAATTTGCTCCGTGTTATCTTATAGAACATACAGTTGCATTTCAGATTTTAGGAAACCTTTTTTGGGGGGGTGGGAACTGCTCAAGTATTGACCAGGCATTACCTGGCCCCAAACTTCTTCCTAAGCCTTGTAGTTTCCCAAAGAAATGCCAGATAGTCCTTAACTGCTGTTACAAACACCTAGAATTTTTAATGAAAACCTTAATGCGCAGACAGGTTCTTATTTTCAAGAAAGAGTTTGTGTTTTCTTCCAGAACATTGCCTTTTGAATAAATACATTGCCTCTACAGGGAGTGTGACAAATTAAGAGGCTCTGGGGGTTGTAGTTGAAGAGGAAGTTTCTGGTTCCCTCTGCCCAGCACTGAGATTGCCGCTCTCGTCAGGTGGAAGGAGGTGGAGGGCGACATCTGTATGTGGGAGGAATCCTCAAAAAGGTCCCTAGCACTGGCCCTGGGTGGGAACCAGAGAACAGGCCTCTCCTCAGCTCCCCAAGACCACGGAGCCCTGGGCAGAGCTTCCCAGGGCCTGCCTGGCCTGAAGGATGCCCCATGCTTACTGAACAGAGAGAACCCACCCCACCCCAGCTTTTTCTTCTGGCATTTCTTTGCAGCTGGGGCCTCAGAACTCCCTACCCCCACAGAGAGTGGGCAGAAAAGTCCACTGAAAAGAACACACACTTTGGAGTCAGTCAGCCACCTCCTTGGCTGGGTAATTTTGGGCAAATTACCTAACCTTTCTGACCCTTCGTCTGCTGGACTGGAAAATTTGGGCAGTCCACACTGACTTACAGAATGACAGAGAGGCATCAGTGTGGTGACTCATGTCAAAACAGAGCAGAGGTTTGGGGCCAGGGGCTGGCCCTGACCATTTGCTCCTGGGCCAACCCAGGTGGTTTGCCACCAGCCTGGTGGGCTGCGATGGGGGCCCCGTGACAGCTCCCTCCTGGCCCTGCCTGCGTGTGTCTGAGAGGACAGCTGCTCTTCACAGATTCATGAACAAAGGGGCAGTGTCAGCTGCAGGGTAAAGAACGTTCCTGAAAGCTCCGCCTGTGGGGCTCCAAAGAACTCCTGAAGTCTGGGCCCACCCAAGGCCAGTTGAATCTGAGTCTCTGGGGCTGGCACCGGGAACACCGGTGTTTTTAAGATAACCCAGCAGGTGCTCATGGGCAGCGGGGGTTGAAAACCTCTGTCCCACTCTCATTTTCCATCCCGCCTTTGAGATTGTCTGTTTTGTACCCACAGGCTGCCGAGCACGTTAGAAATCTGATTAACGCACTGGAGACAAGAGAGCCCCAAAATCCAAGCCTCCATCTTAAAAAAATTCTTGTGGTGAGCAGACTGGTAAGAAGGTTCCTCCCCAATTTCTGAACTAAGGCTTCTCTCTGAATTCTTCTGGGGACACCTGAGGTCCCCCTGGAAGCTCCCTGAGGCTCCCACCCCTCCTGTCTCTGGCTCAAACTTCACCTCTCAGGCTCGCAGCCTAGACCCAGGGGCCCCTGCCTGCCTCTGGCCAGTAACTGTATCCTGTGGGCTCTGTACCCTGTGCCCGCATGCCCTTCAGAGGTGCTGTGAAGATTAGGGAGATGAGATCTTGAAGGCCTGTCTGAGTGGGAGGCACCCTATTTAGGGAGAGAGGGCAGCGTCACAGCCTCAGTAGAGCAGAGCCACATCTGTTCTCAGCCTCAGGGTGCTGGGGTACCCAACTCCCGTATTCACTTTGTGGAAGATACCTGGGGAGACTGGCTTGCCTAGGCCACTCTGACACCAGGCAAGGTGCAAACAGACCAGACCGCCAAACTCTCTGTCGCTGTCAGACCCTTCAGCCCAGAGCAAGATTTACTAGGACTCTCCATAAGGACAGGGCAGCTCTGGAGAGTTGAGGCCACTGGGACATCATCTCTCCCTCCACAACTGTGTCTGATTCCCTCTGCCTCATTCTCCACACCTGGCAGGGAATGTGGCTGCTCACAGCCTTCAAGGCCACTTCCCATCAGTGGGACACGCAACATTTCTCTCATGTAGCTTCACTTTGTGAGAAACCTCCTGGTGAGCTGTTGGAACAACAGCTGTGGCCAGACAGGGGCTGGGTCCCTCAGAGACTGGAGGCAGGTTCCACAGGTGTGGCCAACAGGGGGTTCTTTGGGAGGTGAACAGCTACCCAGACCTGCCTGCCTGACACAGGGTCCCTCTTGGGCTCTCCTGAGCAACCCCCACCCCCAGGGCTGCCAAAGTGGCCCCCATTTGTGATGCGACCTTGCTCAGACAGGCTGGACTGACCGGTTTCTCACTGTCTATGCCTGGCAGTGTGGGAGGCACCAGGTGATTCTGCGACTGGTGTGTAGCTTCATCGAGCGAACCTTCATGGCCACATCCTCCTACGCCCACGTGGCCACAGAGCTGGGCTACCTCTTCATCCTGCGGGATCAAGTGAAGGAGGCATCTCTATGGTACTCGGAGGCCATGAAACTAAGCAAGAGTGGCATGGCCATGACAGGTCAATGCAGGCTGGGCAGGGTGGGGTGTGGCAGGGCAAGGGGGTGGTCAGCCAAGCAGGGCGGCCTCCAGGGGTCCAGAAGACAGCGGCTGGGAAGCATTCTCCCCAGAGGGTGTGCAAATTAGGGGGTGCTTTGTATGATGGGGTGCCTTTCCACAAATCCACAAGTATGGACCTAAGAGGCACAGGAATTCTTGAAATTGGTCCAAGCCATTCTGATATGCATCAGACCTTTGATATCCACACCCTACCCATTATGCAGAGGTGGCCCCTCGCCCTCTCAGGCCTCCCCAGGCCAGTGTTGGAGACAGCAGCACTCCTAGCATACCCTGTTCCCACACCTCCAGCTGTCCCTCTGTAGAATCCACCTCTGCAGGCCCCTGAGCTGAAAGGCCACCAGAGAGAGTAATTTTGACAGTTTTACTTTCTGTCTATCCCAATGCTTCCCATCTACCCCGCCACACACACACTTTATATAAATGTCAGATGAATTTTCCAGAACCCAGTTTTCATTTTTACACAGAACCCTCAAACCTGTGGTTTCTAGTGCAAGCTGACACAACAGTGTTTGATTTTAGTAGAGCTAGCCTTATGACCTGTGTCCAGGCAGGCTGGCCTCTTGCCCTGGCTCTGAGGAGTTGTGGCTTTTGGGGCAAGTCACTTCTCTCTACATACCAGGCTCCTCATGTGGTCAGCACAATCAAAAAAGGAATCAGAGTGGTTGGTCTTGATTTCCCATTCAGCGTGTCAGGCTGATTCCTCAATCATTGCCTCTTCCTCCCTCCCCAAATCCCACAAAACTCATGGGCGATGTTTTAAAAAAAATAATCAGTCCTAGGGTTCCCGTTGTGGCTCAGCAGATTACGATCCTGACTAGTATCCATGAGGTCACGGGTTCAATCCCTGGTCTCGATCAATGGGTTAAGGATCTGGCTTTGCCATGAGCTGTGCTGTAGTTCGCAGACATGGCTCAGATCCTGCATTGCTGTGGCTGTGGTGTAGGCCAGTAGTTGTAGCTCTAATTTGACCCTTAGCCTGGGAACTTCCATATGCTGCAGGTGTGGCCCTAAAAAAAATAATAATAATAATAACAATAATAATCAGTCCTCATTGCAGCACAGGGAAAAGTGCTTTTACTGGACCAGAACTTTGCATATCTAGAAGATAGAAAGCAGACTGCACCCAGTACATGGAAGCTCCAAGCAGCTCTAGAAATCTACAAGCCAGCATGGGCAGAGATGGGTCAGCTCAAGAAATGAGTAGACTTGGAGTTGCTGTTCTAGCTCAGTATGTTAAGGACCTGACATTGTCTCCTGAGGATGTGGGCTCAATCCCTGGCCTCACTCACTGGGTTAAGGTTCTGGTGTTCCCACAAGCTTTAGCATAGGTTGCAATGTGGCTTGGATACAGCATTGTTGTGGCTGTGGTGTAGGCTTCATCTGTAGCTTGATTCGACCCCTGGCCCAGGAACTTCCATATGCCACAGGTGCAGCCATAAAAAGAGAAGAGAGAGAAAAAAAGGAAAAAACAAAAATTGAGAAACATAAGCTCAGGTTCCCCAAAGGCTTGGAACAGAACATGCCATGGGGCAGTCACCAAGATAACGAGAGGGTTATTAGAGACCAGAGAATGAAACCAAAGAGGCTCTTCCTGGGTGTTGGGGCAGGAGGGAGCAGGACAGAGCCCCCAGTGATGTCCTACCACCATCAGGGACATGAAGAACAAAAAGACTTCAATGCCGGGCACATAGGCAAAATGCCCCCAAAATGTTCCTCTGCCAGGCTGAGTCCTTCCCCACTTCCTCATTTAAGGGGGGGCCCCGGCCAGTCAGCCAGAAGGGAAGTCAGTTTGTCCAAATGTCTGCCCCACACACTCCAGCCTAGGCTGAGCCCTCTCCAGTGTGTTCTGGGCTCACCCATCTTAGCTGGCCTGATAAAAATCAATGACCTTAACACTTTGGGAAATCTTCCCTGGTTGCTAATACCTGTCCCTCTAGTCTTATTATAAAGCTAGCAATTTGAAAAAGGCACTGAGGGGAACATGCAAACCAGTGGCTCTCTGAAGAGCAAAGTCAATGCCAGATACAGAAAAGACTTCCCTCCTCAAAACACCTCCCATGTTGCCTGGCTCTAGAGGTTATTATGTTAGTAAGTAAAGAACATGCTACTAGGAAAAAAATACAGAGAGCAAAAAAGAATTGCTGAAAATTAAAAATATGATTACAAAGTAAGAAATTCCGTAGATGAGCCAAATTGTAGAATGGATACAATTGAAAACCAAGATGGTGATTAGGAAGACAGTCAGGAATAAATGCACCAAAATGGCCAAGGAATGTCTTGTAAAGAAGAAGAGGAGTTCCCATTGCGGCCCAGCAGTAATGAACCTGACTAGGATGAATGAGGACTTGGGTTTGATCCCTGGCCTCGCTCAGTGGGTTAAGGATTCAGCTTTGTTACAAGCTGTGGTGTAGGCCTCAGACATAGCGTGGATTCTGAGTTGCTGTGACTATGATGTAGTCCAGCAGCTGCAGGTCCGATTCGACCCCTAGCCTGGGAACTTCCATATGCTGCACATGTGGCCCTAAAAAGAAAAAAAAATGGCCAAAAGCAAACTAATGGAAAAGGTAACAAAGGGTATATATAAAGAAAATATGAATGTATATGAAAACATATATATACAGAGAGAGAGCTATCAGTCCAAAGAAAAACAGGCAAAGCTATGAACAAGGAGTTCCCATCGTGGCACAGAGGAAACGAATCTGACTAGGAACCATGAGGTTGCAGGTTCGATCCCTGGCCTCGCTCAGTGGGTCAAGGATCTGGTGTTGCTCTGAGCTGTGGTGTAGGTCGCAGACGCAGCTCAGACCTGGTGTTGCTGTGGCTGTAGTGTAGGCCAGCAGCAACAGCTCCAATTAGACCCCTAGCCTGGGAACCTCCATATGCCACAGGTGCAGCCCTAAAAGGACAAAAGACCAAAAAAAAAAAAAAAAAAATCTATGAACAAGGAAATTCACAGTTGCAAAATAAAGGCCATTAAATATATGAAAAGATGTTTAATCACCCTAATAATAAAAAAATGTGAATTAAAATAAGTTATTATGGGAGTTCCCTGGTGACCTAGCAGTTAGGGATCCAGAGTTGTCACTGCTGTGGCATTGATTCAATCCCTGGCGCAGGAACTTCCTCACGTGTGGGTGCAGAAAAAAAAAAAAGACTTACTTTTCACTTTTTAGATTGGTAGTGAGTAAGCATGTTTATGAAGTTGTGGGGAAAGCACACTTTCAAATTCTTGGCAGTAGGATTAATTCAGATATCCTTGGAGGACAGGCTGTCCTTATCTATCAGTGTTTTTAGATATGCGTGCCCTTTGACCCATCAACTCTACTTCAGGAATTAGAACACACAAAAATGTTGACCATGGCATTGTAAAAGAAACCAAATATGGAAAGAGGAGTCCTTCAGTAGGGCAATGGCTAAATAAATAGTTACAACCAGAGTGGAATATTATATTGTCATTAAAGAGAGTGGGGTAGATTTGTGTGAACTGATGGGAGAATATGGCATGTATTAATAACATATAAGTAATTCAAAAGATGTTTGAAGGAATATACCCCAAACTGTTAATATTGGTTCTTTCTAGAGAGAGACATGGTTAAAACTAGGGTATGAACTTTAGGGATGTTTTTTCTTGCCTTATGGTTTTGTTGTGTTTAGTTTTGTTTCCGTTTTACAGCCATATGTGTGGCATACAGACTTTCCCAGCTAGGGGTCAAATCAGAGCTACAGCTGCCAGGCTACACCACAGCCACAGCCACAGCAATGCCATGTCTGAGCCACATCTGTTACCTGTGCCACAGCTTGCAGCGACACTGGATCCCCAACTCACTGAGTGAGGCCAGGGATCGAACCTGCTTCCTCAGGGACACTATGTTGGGTTCTTAATCCACTGAGCCACAATGCAAACTCTGCCTTATGGTTTGAATTTTTTTTTTTTTTTTTTTGGCTGCACACTATCAGCATGTGGAAGTTCCTGGTCCAGGGATCAAACCCACACGACAGTTGCAGCCTACACTACAGCTGTGGCTATGCCAGATCCTTAACCCATTGCACCACAAGGAAACTTCCACGATTTGAATTCTTTATCACGAGCATGTATTACTCCTCATGAAGATATTGGAAAGGTCCCCTGCTATCTGCTGTCCCATCACTTCCCCTTGGCCCACTGTCCTACTGGCTCTGCTTCAGAGCATGTGCTCATCCTTATTCTGCCCCATCCCAGGAATCACCTGGTGCCAGATCTTAGAGGGTCACCTAGAGGAGGCTGAGCACCAGCTGGAATTTCTGAAGGAGGTGCAGCAGTCCCTTGGGAAGTCTGAGGTCAGAGCTCTCTGGGGGCTGGGGTTGTTCCAGGATGGTGTCCCCACCCTCTTCCCTCACCGTTTCCTGTAGAGCAGCCAAAACGGCCTGGGCTTCTGCTTCACCCTCTGCCCAGCAGATGTTGCTTCCAAAACTTGGGCTTGCCTCCCACAGGTGCTGGTTTTCCTCCAAGCCCTCCTGGCATCCAGGAAGCACAAGGGGGAGCAGGAGGTCACGGCGCTGCTGAAGGAGGCTGCCGAGCTGCACTTCTCCAGCATGCGGGCCCTCCCCCTGGGCTCTGAGTACTTGGAAAGGCTTGACCCCCTCTTCCTGGTCTGCATCGCCAAGGAGTACTTGCTCTTCTGCCCCAAGCAGGTTAGAGGACGGGGCATTTGATTGTGGGGGATCTGGAGGACAGATCTGGATAGAGGCTGGTCCAGGGACCACACTTGGAGGAGCAGGGCACCAGCCCCTGCCCCTGCCTTTATCCTAGAGAAGAACTGGGCTCCCTTTTTTCCAGATGTCTTCTAAGAAATATGTTGGTCTTTGTTTGTCTTGCTTTCCCAGCCAATCAAGATTTCTTGTGAGCAAGGATCATTACTTACATGCCTTAGTAACCACCCCCCCCCCATGCCTTGTAATGTCATTCCACACATATTTATTGATGGCACTACCATGTACCAGATGCCATGCTAGGTAGGGGGGGACCCAACAGTGAACAAAACTAAAGCACAATGGCTTTAGTAATAGGTAGTACCAAAGAGATGGTAAATACATGTGGAATAAAGTAAGATTCCTTCACCGCAGGAGTGTTCTCTAAGTGTTCCAGGAGTCTCTCTTGGAATAGGGCAGACCATACAGGCAGACCCTCATATTCCTATAGCCCCGGTCTCCAGGCCAGATCGTGTCTCCGCTTCTCAAACAAGTCACTGCAATCTTGAATCCTGTAGTCAAGGTAGCACCAGCTCTGATCGACCCGCTGTATGTGATGGCCCAGGTCAAGTATCTCTCAGGTGAGCCTGTGGGTCCTTGTGGTCGGTGGGACACACACACACACACACGCACACACACACACACACGTACACACACACACACACCCTCACCAGGCCGGCCCACTCCTTGTGGCTTCACCCAGCTACCCCTGACACCTTCCTGACTTCTCACCAGCAGGGGTCTCTCCCACCTGGCCTTTTGCTAATTGCTTACTTGATCTGTGCCAGGTAATAGCCACTGAAATTGCATTACATGCCAGCGCTGCTCTGATCCTGGGGGCGCTGCTCTGATCCTGGGGGACAGCAGTACTCAAAACAGGCAAAAATTCCATCACCGAGTTTGTAAGGGGACATAGACAATAAACATAGTATTGTTGTTAGGACAATGATTGCAAAAATGAAGATTATGAGAGCCAGGGAAGGGGTTCTGGATGGCAGGTTCTAGTTTTTAAAAAGTGGTCAAGGAATTCCCATTGTGGCTCAGTGGTAACTAACCTGATTGGTATCCGTGAAGATGTGGGTTCGATCCCTGGCCCTGCTCATTGGGTTAAGGATCCGGCATGGCCATGAGCTGTGTAGGTCGCAGACACGGCTCAGATCCCATGTTGCTGTAGCTGTAGCGTAGGCTGGCAGCTGTGGCTCCTATTTGACCCTTAGCCTGGGCACTTCCATATTTCTCAAGTGCAGCCCTAAAAAACAAAACAAACAAAACAAAACAAAACAAAACAAAAAAAAAGGTAGTCGGGAGGAGTTCCCTAGTGGCTCAGCAGATTAAGGATCCCGTGTTGTCACAGGTATGGCTCGGGTCACTACTGTGGCACGGGTTTGATCCCTGGCCCAGGAACTTCAGTATGCCACAGTGTGGCCAATAAATAAATAAAAGGTGGTCCAGAAGGCCTCATGGGGAGGGGAGACCCTGTGCCATTAGAATTTCACAGCCTCCAGCAGCTCGAATGGTCCCCATCCAGCCTCTCCCATCTCAAATCCCCAATCCTGGGAAGGGAAAGAGAGGGAAACCTTCCGTGGGTACTTGTCCTCTGAAGTACTTGCCCCCTGCGGCCTTTTACCCCCATCTGCTTGAAAGCCAGGCTGATCTCTGATGTCCAGAGGCTTCAAAAGGCTCCAGAATGCCGTGGCATGTTCTCTGGCTCTGTGTTGTATGGGTTGTACTCTGTTGAGAGCTTTGCAGTCTTCATCCTCGGTGCTTCCAGTTCATCTGGGGGCCAGGTTCTCCCACAGCTTCAAGGTCTCCAGGGTACAAGGCGAGGGCAGAAACCCCATCCCAACACATACACACAAATGCACAGGGGTGCTGGCAGCTGCCAGTGGCTTTAGGGACAAAGCAAGGTCTCCAGCTACTTCAGTTGTCATGGTGACATCTTCCCATTTCTGCAGCACAAGGGAAGGAGCAGGGAGTTTGGGACCCAGAAGCCAGTGCTCCCACCTGCCAGGTGATGGACCCTGAGCAGGAGCTATTGAGGGGCCTGGCTACAGAGGGAGGAGCGCTGTCCCACCAGGGGACTGTACTCCACTCCTGGGCTGCCACGGCCACCCACTATGGGCCAGCCTGACTGCAGGGAGGCCTCTCAGCATTCAGAGCTCAGCCTCAGAAGCTGACGGCCCTGGATTTCAATGCTGATTCTGTCTCCTCCAAGCTGAGTGACTTACATCACTAAAATTTCAAGTCCTACATCTGAAAGACAAGCATAATAATAACCAACCTTGCAGGGCTGGGCAAGTATTCAACCAGCCTTTCTAAAGTGCTTTGCCTGCATTGGCATAGAACAGGTGCTTCTTAAGTTGTGGCTATTACAGTTGCTGATATTATTAGGTTTTGTTCTGCTCTTCAGTGTGAGAATTGTTCCCCTGAGCTTCCAGATGGAGCAGTGAAGTGACTTAGCCATCTCCCTCAGGGTACAGAGAGAAGGAAGGTGTCACACCAAGGTTTTCATTTCCTAGCTTTTGTCTGGGTTAAGACAAAAACTGTGTAGTTTGAATTTTAGGAAGTGACCCCTGAGTCAAATTCTTTGCCCTGTCAAGAACTGGGTAAAATGCCCACCTTGGGTATTTCTGGGTGACAGAATGTGTAAAATTCCTTCTGTCTTTATATAGCGGGTCCTGAGAGTCCCCAGGGAATCTCTGGATGTTGAAGTTTGTTTATTATTCTAGGAGAGCTTGAGAATGCCCAGAGCACCCTGCAGCGTTGTCTGGAGCTGGACCCCACCTCCGTGGACGCCCACCTCCTTGTGTCCCAGATCTACCTGACTCAGGGCAATTTTGCCATGTGCTCCCACTGCTTGGAGCTGGGCATCAGCCACAACTTCCAGGTGGGGGTCCCTGTGCTCTGTCACCTGCTCAGCATCCTATAGCCCAGCCTGTTACAGCTCTGTGTTGTATGGGTTGTACTCTGTCGAGAGCCCCAGGAGCTGCCCACCTCCTTCAGCCCCAGAGGCAGGGAAGGGCGGGCTCAAGGGGGGTGCCTGTGGCTTTCTCCCCCCAGGAGCTCAAACCCCACACTCTGCTCTGCTCCTTTAGGTCCGAGACCACCCCCTCTACCATTTCATCAAGGCCAGGGCCCTCAACAAGTCTGGGGACTACCCAGAAGCCATAAAGGCATTGAAGATGATCATAAATGTACCAACCCTGAAGATGGAAGAAAACAAGAAATTCCGAGGGCCCTCAGTGCAGCCCAGCGAGCGGGTGTCCATCTTACTGGAACTGGTGGATGCCCTCCGGATGAACGGGGAGCTGGTAAGAAATGCCATGCTCCCTCCCCTTAGTGCTTGAGCATGTTGGAGGTCTATGGTGGGCTTGGGCAGCAGGCCTTGTAATTCTGGCTCATATTTTCTTGTGCTTTATTTGAGCCTTTATTCATTTGGGAGCATCCCTCTCCCCTGCCTAAAAGGCTTCAGTGGCTCCCATTGCTCTCAAGATAAAGCCCAAACCCTACTGAGTCCTACAGGATCTGTCCCCTGCCAATCTCACTGTCCCCAGGAAGATCTCAGGGAGGTGGAGCACATAGGCCCACCAGGGCTGTCACAGGTGGTTGTGCGGGTTGGGCAATGCACAGCTCCAATGGATTCCAGTTATGTCCCCTTGGAATTTTGCAGTGTCCACCCTGCTCAATTGTATGAGGCAGCCCTGGGGCCTTAGAAGGCCAGCTGGGCAAAGGCTGGAAGCACCAAAGTGAGCAAAGAGAGTAACTTTGTTAGAATAATCAAGGGTACAAATATAATGGAGATATAATTCATGTAGACCTTTGTGTACACTGTACCATAACGTTAACATATCTTTGGCTGAAAGCAGGAAAGGACAAAGAGATGCATCTGTAGGTCTCCCATAGGAAGAACTTGCCAAGAGACTTTGCAGTGCCCTGGAACAAGTTCTTACAGGCCAGGGTTTCATGCCTCCCAGCCAGCCCTGCCCTCCAGGAACTGTAGCCCTGGATGCTGAGGGGCTCTCTCCCTCCTGCCCCTCTGAGGTGGAGGTGGCCCATCCTCTCCTTGGTGTGGTGAGTGATGGCAAGTGAGAGTCTCTTGGGTTCCCATGTCTTAGCACGAGGCCACCAAGATCATGCAGGACGCCATCAACGAGTTCAGCGGCACACTGGAGGAGATCCGCATCACCATCGCCAACGTGGACTTGGTCCTGAGCAAAGGGAACGTGGACCTGGCACTGAGCATGCTGAGGAACATCACGCCCAAACAGCCCTACTACATGGAGGCCAAGGAGAAGATGGCCAGCATCTACCTGCAGACCCACAAGGACATCCGCCTCTACATCGGGTGTTACCGGTGAGCTCCGGGCTGTACACAGACAGCCTCGGCCCCAGTGGCACCTTTGGGAGTGTTGTCTCCAGATTGTCTTCTTCAGCCTGGCTCTTCCGAGTGTGTTTGATGAAAGGAGGGCATTTCCTGTGGTTAGAATTTGAGTCTGATATGTTGGTCAGGCCGTCTGGCTGCTGGATTTTGAGGATAGAGGAGTGATTCTGCCCTGGCTCCTGGCTCTGCCTGTCCCCGAGGAAATGTTCAGTGACTCGGATGTGACCGTGAGTGAAGGAGGATAGAGAGCGCGAATGGGAAGCCCCAAGCTGCTGTCTCTACGATTCGACATTGTGACCTCAAGAGTACCTTCCTCATCCCCTTCCTCAGGCAAAACCCATCTGGGCAGTTCAAGTGGAAGGAAGTGCTGGATCAGGGGTGGGGAGGCAATGCCACAAGCAGTGGGAAACCAATAAACATTGAGGTGACATGGTCACCTTGGAGGTTTAGAAAGAGCAGTCCGCTTCATGAAGAAGGACCCGGGGGTGTTGGGGGTGGAGGCCAGAGGAGTGGGTGGAAGTGCTGGCAGTGGTCCAGATGGCAGATGAGCAGAGGCTGGACTAAAGGAGCTAGCACTTGCCTCTTATGAGCCAGTAAGTATTGGATGATGAATGAATGGATGGATGGATGTCAGCCAGGATAAATGGGAAAGAAGAGGAGATGGATTCAGGAATAGGAAGGACTCACAGATCTGAGCTAAGATTTTGGTTACTTTTGCAGGGAACTCTGTGAACATCTGCCTGGGCCCCACACTAGCTTGCTACTGGGTGATGCTTTCATGAACATTCAGGAGGTAAGTGAAGGCCTCATGGCTTTGCCAGATGGCCCCCGAGTCTCACTTCTTCAGTAAGAGAGGAGAGAGACCCCTGACTCTCTCCCCACCAGCCTGAAAAGGCCCTGGAGGTCTACGACGAGGCCTACAGAAAAAACCCACACGACGCATCCCTGGTCAGCAGGATTGGGCAAGCTTATGTGAAGACCCACCAGTACACCAAGGTCAGGCTGGGCTAGGGTGGGAAAGGGTAGGGAGGGGTGGCCCAGCAGGGAAGATGGAGGAGGATGCATGGATGGGAGGCTAGACAGGAGGGGAGACCCCACTGAATGGGGTGCCAAGAGCAGGTCTCACCAACTCTGCACCCCACCCCCACCTACTGAGGCTAAGGCTTGAGTCCTATGCCATGCCATCTGGGAGGCCTTTGCATCTGAGGCTTCTGTGTTCTGGAGGGACACACAGGTGTGGTGGCCACAGAGAGGCACATGGTGTGAGGTGCTCCCGTGTAGAACCAGACCTGATGCCAATATTTCCTGTTTGCACTAAGGCAATTAATTATTATGAGGCTGCCCAGAAGATCAGCGGACAAGACTTTCTGTGCTGTAATCTGGCTGAACTGTTCCTGAAGTTAAAAAAGTTCAGCAAAGCAGAAAAAGTTTTGAAGCAGGCACTGGATCATGACTTCGGTGAGGTAGCATCCTCACTCACTCTGCTAGCCTCCCGAGCACAGAGACTGCCTCCTGGAGAATGGGGCAGGCAGTGGGCACTGGCTGGGGCTCTGAGCCCGGCCCCCTGCTCCCCCATCCCCCACTTCCCAGGGGCCAGAAAGTACTAATTTGAGCTTCCATTTTGCAGTCAAAGACATCCCATCCATGATGAATGATGTCAAGTGCTTACTTTTGCTGGCAAAGGTTTATAAGAGCCATAAAAAGGAAGATGTGATGGAAACTTTGAACAAGGTAATTGACAAGTAGACTCCAGTTCTTTATCTGCCATTTCCTGATGGGAGCAGAAGATAGGAAAGGACTGCAGGTCTGGAAGGCTCGAAGCCTGCTCTTCGAAAGAGGATCTAGGTTATACCTCTGATCTCCACCTTCCATTTATTCCCCCACCCTTGCTCTTTTTTGATTGATGGAGCAAGGAAGTGCTCTTCACCAGGCTGGAGAAGGCAGGGAGTAAGAGAGTGCCTTTGTCCTCAAGGATGCTGGTGGTGATAATAATAGACAATGCCAGCAGCTCCCAGGCCTTGAATGCTCTGTGCTGAGTTCTGTACTAGGCTTTTTGCTTTCTTATTCAATTCTCACAGTAGCTCTTTGAGATAAGCACTGTGGCACTCCTGTGTAACAGATAAAGCTCAAAGAGGTTAAGAAAAGTACCCAAAGTAACACTGCTTAGTAAATGGTGAAGCTAAGATTTGATTTGTCCCAACCCAAACTCTCTCCAGTGGATTGCCCCTGATGGGAGACTCCTGCCTATATTTTCCGTGCATTCCTCACGCTTCCTATCCAAAGGTGTGGCCTGGCACTTGCCTCTGAGGTGCATTGTGTGGTTGTAGAGCATCTCTGACTGCTTCAGATGACTTATCCACTCGTTTCCCTCTGGATCTCCATTCTTCCTTCTGGCCCTTGGGGCACCAAGGGCTGATCTGTGCCCACTTCCCAAAACCTAACCCTGGCATCATCATTTCCTCTTGCCCCGATGCTCTCTGTTTACTCAGTTGATCACTGCATGTCATAGACATTTGTGGGAGCCACCTTAAATTCCCAGCAGGGCAATATTCAGAAAGAAAGCACCCACCAAAACACAGCCTGTGTGGAGTTCCCATTGTGGCTCAGCGAGTTAAGAACCTAACTAGTATCCATGAGGATGTAGGTTTGATCCCTGGCCTCACTCAGTGGGTTAAGGATCTAGCATTGCTGCAAGCTGCAGCATAGGTCGCAGATGTGGCTCAGATCCCACATTGCTGTGGCTGTGGCCTCGGCTGGCAGCTGCAGCTCTGTTTCAACCCCTAATCTGAGACCTTTCATATGCCACAGGTGTGCCCTGAAAAGAAACAAAGCAAAACAAAACAAAACACAGCCTGTGTCAAACCCCTACTGTGTGCTTGTTCTAGCCTGTAGAGCAGCCGAAGCAGATATGACACAGTGAGTGCCAATGTGTTATGGAAACTGGTAAACAGGTCAAATACATTAGAGTATTTTGTTTGAGTGCCTTTGCTTCTACTCCTGCCCCAGAGGCAGTGCCAGCTTGCCTCCTGGGTACTCAGCTAGTGGCCTTGCCTGTCCAGAGCGACCTAGATTTCCTCAAGGACACTTGAGATGCCCTTTCTAAGATGGCCGGCTCTGAGATGAGAGCTTGGGAACTTGCTATGGATAGGCCTGAGATCTGGCACATTGGGCTCTGGGTTTCTGATGCTGAGTTTACTGGTTTTTCAAGGCCATGGACCTCCAGTCTCGGATCCTGAAGCGTGTTCCCCTGGAGCAACCGGAAATGATCCCCTCCCAGAAGCAACTGGCAGCCTCCATCTGCATCCACGTTGGGGAGTACTACCTGGAAGAGAAGGAGTATGCCAAGGCAGTGCGGTCTTACAAGGACGCCCTCTCCTACTCGCCCACTGACAACAAGGTGGAGTCCTCAGAGCGAGACCCTGTTCCTTCTCTTGGGGCATGAAGCTTTGCAGAACTCCCTGACCAGGGGCAGAGGCCAGTTCTCTGTACCTCCTTGCAAGGGGCACGGACCATTGGTGTGGGGGACCTGCTCCAGCCGACCCCAGGGCCCTCAACCACTGCAGCCCTCAGAGCCAGACCAGAAGCCTCATTTTGGACAACCACTTATGGAGGGTAAAGTGGGAAAGACATTGCTGAAAGATGTTGCACATTACTCTGGCGTTTTCAGGTCCCCCATGCAGGTGGAGAGACAACAAGAATGTGGCCGCTGGAGGCTCTTTGGGCATGAAGCCTGGACTAGGTCATGCAGGAGGTGTGGCTCCAAATAGGGAATGGAGGCTGGAGTTTATGCTAGGATGGTGCATGAAGAGTTTAGTGACCCATTCATTTATCTAAATGTGCTCTTATTGAACAGATTCCCAGTTTGTGCAAGCCAGGTGCTAGGCCCTGGAGACATTGTCCCTACCCATAGTCTCCCCGCTGGGCGCAGGGTAAAGACAAGTACATATGCAGTTCTAATACCACGTGATACCCCCCTGGGGGTCAGGACACTACGGGAACTCAGAAGAGGAGTATCTGTCCTGGAGTCTGGAGTGCAGAGAGCTTCCCAGAGGAGACAAGTTTGCTGAAGCTGAAGGACTAGTATGAGTTAACCAGGTCCAGACTCTCAGAGGTTGGCTTGTCAAAGGCATGGTATGCCTGGAGTATTGGGTGAGAAAAATGGAGGGGCAGAGAAAGGCAGGGGATCAGAGACATAGTGTGAAGGCAGAGCTGAAAGAGATGGGGTCTGAGGACCGAGGCATGGGTCCCCGAGTTTCCCATGATGTGCATTGGTTAGTTACTATATCCGGTCTTGTCCAGGTGGTGCTGGAACTGGCACACCTCTACCTGCTGCAGGGTCACCTGGACTTGTGCGAGCAGCACTGTGACATCCTGCTGCAGACCGAGAAGAACCATGAGATGGCCTCCGTGGTAAGAGGTTCTGGGCCTTCTTCTCTGTGCTCCCCAGGGTCCCAGAGGCCACATGTGGGCTGCTTCCCAGCCCCATAACCTCAGGTGCCCAGCTGACCCGCCCCTGAGGGGACTTAGCACTGATCCCATGCCCTTCAGATGGCAGGAGTGGGCTGGCAGCAGGGGGCAGCAGCAACCTCCCGGGCCAGTCTGCTGGGAGGTGGCAAGGCTGATTCACTCCAGGGGAAACCACACCCACCGGTGAAGGCCAGGGTGGGACAGGTTCCTGGGGCTTCAGGAAGTGTGTGGGAAAAGCCCTCCCAGACCTACCCCTCTCCTTCCTGTCACCCAGACCACCTCCAGGGCCATGCCAGCAGAGGTGTGGAACCCCCATTCTTCCTCACTGCCTGGAGCTGGCAGGTCTCAGACATGGGTATAGGGGCTAACTCCATGTGTCTACTACCCCCAGCTTTTCCTTCCCACTTCTCTCCTCACCCCCAGGCTCCCCCTCCCTAGGCAGGCCCCACCTTCTGGGCTTCTCCCGTGGTGGCTTCTCCCAGTACCCAGCAAGGCTAACTCAGAAGTCCACTCCTACCTTCCCTCCTTACCCACCCTGCCCCCTCTGCCTTCCTGCCATGTCCATGCAAGCTGCTATCCCAGCATCGTGTTTTTTGATAGATGATGGCTGACCTGATGTTTAGAAAGCAGAAATACGAAGCTGCCATCAACCTCTACCACCAAGTCCTGGAGAAAGCGCCAGGTAACTGCCTATATCGAGCCTGCCCACTGAGACTGCCTGTGTCAGTTCCCACCAAGCCAGGGCCACTCTTCCCCAGAAGGGTGGGCCCTCTCCCCTCCTTCCTGACCGGGCAGAGGAAGCCCCTTCCTCTCTGATTGTTCCCAGAGAGGCAGGAAACTGATAAAGTCCCAGTGGAACGTGCTGGCCCTTCCCAAGTCCAAGGGGCCAGTTCCTGGTCTCAGGCAGGGCAGTGCTTGGCACTGGACCCAAGACAGCCTGTCTGTCCCCAAATCACAGATACTGGGGCTCAACATAAGTCCTCTTTTGAGGTCACAGCCACCTGCAGGTAGCTGGAAATTCTCACCTGATATGTAGCTCATTCCCATCACTGCAACATAAAACCACCCCTTCTTGCTAGGGAAGGGGGGCCAGACACGAGGCTCAGGCTGGAGCCGTAGCCAAGCCTACAGCAGAGTTGCCCAGAGGCCCAGCAGATCATAGCTGTTAGGAGTGTGAGTCCCAGAGCCAGACCATTTAGGTTTGATTTTTGGTCTTCCACTTAACAGTTGTAACCTTTGGCAGATGACTTAACTTCTTTGTGTCCTGTCTCCTCATCTGTAAAATGGGAACAGTAAGAGTACCTACTTCATTGTGTCTCCCTGGAGATCATTGGAGACACTGGAGACACTGGGATGCCCCTGCTGGGTAGTGTCTCCTGGTCCTTCCTGCCTCTCTCTGCCTGATTCAGCTACTGGTTATCACAGCCTGGAAGTTTCTGCTCTCTTTAGACAATTTTCCTGTACTGAACAAACTAATTGATCTGCTACGAAGAAGTGGCAAACTTGAGGATGCCCCTGCCTTCTTTGAATTGGCCAAGAAGATGTCCAGCCGGGTGCCTTTGGAGCCAGGCTTCAACTACTGCAGAGGCATCTACTGCTGGTGAGTTGGTGTGGTCGGATGCGTTACGCGCAGGACGCTATCCCGAAGACATGCTGGGCTTTGCATGTCTTCCCTGGAAGTGGAAACTCAGCTTCCCTATCAGGAAGCAGGGAGACCAAGGATTCAGCCCCTGCTCTGTGCAGATTCAGAGTGATCCTTGTATGTCCCCCACACTCCCCAGACCTGTTTCCCTATCTGATTTGTGGCGTCACCTCCATTACAGGCACGTAGGGCAGCCCAACGAAGCCTTGAAGTTCCTAAACAAAGCGCGCAAGGACAACACTTGGGGCCAGAGCGCTACCTACTGCATGGTGCAGATCTGTCTGAACCCAGACAACGAGATCGTGGGCGGAGAGGCTTTTGAGAGCCTGGTGCCTGAGAGCAAGTGAGGGCCTGGCCGGCTGGTGGGGGGCAGGGGTGGGAGTGCGTGGCAGGCGGGAAGAGCTTGCGTCCTCTAGGTGGAGGCCGGGCAAGGGGCCCGCAGGCAGGCCTGCTGGTTCGCCCTCTGATGCCCACAGTTCCCTGGAGAGAAAGGAGTCAGAGCGGCACGGCGTGCGCACCGCGGAGAAGCTGCTGCGGGAGTTCTACCCACAGTCGGCCTCGGGCCAGACCCAGCTGCGGCTGCTGCAGAGCCTATGCCTGCTGGCCACCCGGGAGAAGGCTAATGTGGAGGCTGCGCTGGGCACCTTCATCGATATGGCCCAGGCCGAGGTGCGCGGGCTGCCAGGACGCGAGGGCGGGCTGTGGGGCGGCGCTGAGGGAGGACCAGACGCGACTACGCCTGCTTCCCACCTGCGCAGAAGGACAGCGTCCCCGCCCTGCTGGCCATGGCACAGGCCTACTCCCTGCTGAAGCAGGTCCCCAAGGCGCGAACACAGTTGAAGCGCCTGGCCAAGGCCCCGTGGGCGTTGGCTGAGGCCAACGACCTGGAGAAGAGCTGGCTCTTGTTGGCTGACATCTACTGCCAAGGCGGCAAGTTCGACCTAGCCTCGGAGCTGCTGCGGCGCTGCGTGCAGTACAACAAGGTGAGGGGTCCACCGCCGTCAGGGTGGAGGGGGGGAAGCCAGGGATACCAGGGGCAGGAGGCCCGGTAGGGGCATGTGGACTTTGGAAACAGATGTCGGGTAGGAACAAAATGAGAAGAGATGGGTGGAGAGGGAGCCTGTGGACTGCAGAGCAGGATGAGAGTGCAAAGCAAGGCAAGAGGAGGCCCGGGGGGGTTTTGCAGCCCTGAAGGGGAACCCAGATCGGGGAAGAAAGATGGGACAGGTTCATGAGGTAGGGGCGGTATTTGTGGTTGGAGCAGGAGAGCTGCGGAGGAAAGGGGTCATGGCAGCCTTGAATTGCTGAGAAGAGGATGCACAGTTCACCCCTCCTTAAGGAGACCTCTTCTGGAGACCCTGAGTGCTTTGGGTTAATGCAACCTCTGCCCATGTCTTGTCCCCTCTGGGTATCAACTGGGGACTGGGACAGGATGTGGCTTCCCCTCCTGGGAGGCTCTGACCGGCTTTCCCTGCAGTCCTGCTGCAAGGCCTACGAGTACATGGGCTTCATCATGGAGAGGGAACAGTCCTACAAGGACGCAGCCACCAACTATGAACTGGCCTGGAAGTACAGTCATCATGCCAACCCTGCCATCGGTAAGGCAGCCAGGCAAGGCACTCCTGGGTGCAGGAGGGAGCTGGGCCAAAGAACAACCCCTAACCCTACAACCTAAGGATTGTATTCTGGCTGTTGTGGGAACCAGAGGGGTTCTCAGGTCATCAGGGTGCCACCCATTGTCTATATTTTCCCTGCCCCTGGACAGGCTTCAAACTCGCTTTCAACTACTTGAAGGACAAGAGATTCGTGGAGGCCATAGAAGTCTGCCACAGCGTAAGCCCCCGACAGCATCAGGGGGTGCTTGGTGCAGTGGCAGGGAGCCCTGCTGGATGTTCCACACCCTTTCTGTTGTCTCTGTTCCCTTGTCCCAGGTCCTCAGAGAGCACCCCAACTACCCCAAAATCAGAGAAGAAATTTTGAAAAAGGCCCAAGGTTCTCTGAGGCCCTAGCCATGGTCAGTGGGAGCCAGGGCAAGTGGAAGCTGTCAACCTACAGAAGTTTCATGGCGGGGGTGGGAACTGGGTCAGCGGAGAAGAGATTCAGAAAATAAGATATTATTTCTCATTTCTATATTATGTGTGGTTTATTTGAATCATGCCTAATTTGGTCCAAGGGATATCCTAAAACTTTCTGTTTTTAAGACACAAGAAGTAATTTTGCTCTGGGGAGGAAAGATTATCAACCAGGTTAGCTTCTCCTGGGCTCATTGGGCAACTTCTGATGGGCCACACTTTTATCCTAGACTTTCAGCGGGCAGAGGAGAGCAAAGAGGTGATGGAAAAAATACCCTACAGCTATTTTAATATTTTTATGTCAGCCCTTTAATGCCTCCCCTCTCCCCTCTAGTCCCCACAATCCTGGATTAAAGAAGTCACTGCTCCTCCTTGCCATGCTACCCACACATCCTCCTTGGCAGTGAGCCCAGACAGGCCCACTCTGCCCATACATTCTGTTGTCTCCTCCCCAAGGCTTCAGTAGGCCACTGCTGGTCCTTACCACTTTGGGACAAACCTGATTACTTTTGCCTCGAGTAAGAAAATCTATCCCACAAAAAACTAGTTCCCACTTCAGCTTTAGTAAAAGATGAATCCATCCTCCTGAATCCCTTTTAACACCTAAGGGGACAAAAGCAGTAGTTTCTATTTAGATGCATAATGTTTTTTGTTTTGTTTTATTTTGTTATTATTTAGTTTTATTTAGATAATAGCAGTTTCTATTTAGATGCATAATGTTTCTTGTTTTGTTTTTTGTCTTTTTAGGGCCACACCCACAGCATATGGAGGTTCCCCGGCTAGGGGTCGAATCAGAGCTGTAGCTGCTGGCCTAACGCCAGCAACGCCAGATACTTAACCCACTGAGTGAGGCCAGGGATCGAACCTGCATCCTCATGAATGCTAGTCAGATTCGCTTCAGCTGAGCCACAATGGGAACTCCTAGATGAATAATGTTAATTGTAACTGCAAAAGGATGACAGAGGTCACCTTTGCTGTGTTCCCAATACCCCTCTTCCTGTTTTTCAGGATGGCAGTAATAGGCCAGTCTGACCTCAGGGGAAGGAACTCTGAACTGGGAGTCAGGAGGCCTAGAACCTCCCCATGTGACCTTCTCCTCCGTGTCTGTGTCCGCATATGTGGCAGGAAACTAGACTAGATCTGTGTGTTCCTAAATCATGGTACAAATCCCTGCCTATGATATACAGCAAACATTTGAAAGTTTAATAACTGTTTAAATATCATTATATAATAGAGAAAAACAGCACAACAAACCTATGAATTTGTACATGCTGTTACCTAGAATTGTTCTAACTTTTAAGCATATTGCTGTAACTGATATAAAGTACGATAGTTAGTATGAGTAAAATGCAGATATGGCAACGTTTTCAAGAGAAGTTGCCCTATGACTAAGGTTTGGAAACAGCGAATGAGTAAGGGTCCCTTCTAGAACAGCCCATGTCATCCTTGATGGCTGCAAGCCTTGTTTTTATAACATACTGCTGGTCACGTGCATGGTCCCTTGGTATGAGTCAGTGATGTGGAACGCTTTCCCCAAGTTTCCACCACCATTCCTATGGGAAGCCAGCCACCTTTATTATATGATCTGCTTTACAACCTAGTTTTTTGGGGTGGGTTATGTTGAGAGAAAAACCCCAGGAAGTCACCCTATGGCCCTCACTGGGGAGTGGGCAGGCTCAGTCCTGCCGTGCACTGTACCCACGGGGTAGGAGCTTGCAGGACTTCCAGCCAGGATATTGAAGCTGTGGGGAGCTGCCACCCAGACCCCCAGGCTGATCAGAGCAGAGTCTCCGGACCCTTGGAGAGTCTGCATGCTGGAGTGACCTCTACAAAAGGGTTCCCAGGGATCAGTGAGAGGGGACACGAGACAACTTGATATACTGGGTACTCCACCCTGAGATGCTGAAGACTAGGCTGTCCCTACCTAAGCTACTTCCAGGGACAGGCCACCCCCACCAGAGGCCAGACTCTAAGCCATGCATTCTTTAATGGCCACTGACAACATGGTCACCTAACCATGTCCACACATGTCCCAAGGCAAGGGATAGATACCTAAAGGGTGACAGAACTAGCAAAAGAAGAGGATAAAGCATGTAGAAATAGAGGCAGACACATGAAAAGAGAATGGGAAGTCAGAAACATGCACCAGAGGCTTGCGTGTTTCAGGCACTCCTCCTTATGCTGGGTGCAGTCAGGACTCTTTTTGGTCCCCCGCCCCCACCCCAGCACTTGTATCAATCATTATTTCTGGCGGGGAGGTCAACCTTGCTCCTCAGACCCCTAGACTGGGGCTCCTGGGGGCAGGGTGCAGTCTGCTCTTCTGGCCTTTGGCCCAAGCTGCCAGGGACAGGTCAGACAGGTTTGGCGGGTGCAGATGGATGAGGTTCTGCAGCTTCCGGTACTCAAGTCCCCAGGGCCACTCAGTCCCACACAAGGCCTGCACCAGCCACATCCCACAGCCTCCCCCACCTAGAGGGGATGACTTCACCCTCAGGGCTAGGCCCCAGCTGAGTGTGGGTGAGTGGGAAGTATACCCATACCCATACCAAGCAGACAGCCCTGTCCCAAGACTGCCTTGCTGCTGCTCCCACCTTGGCCCAGGGGACTGCTGGAGATGGCTTCATCCAAGGGGAAAATTGCTCCATTGGCCTGGCCAGCCTCTTCTAGCCAACGTCTTGTCTCCAAGTTGACTGGCTGGCATGGGAAGAGACCCAGTGCATTGTAGTACAGCCTCAGTGTCCAGACTGCCCAGCAGGGCCTATCTCCCCCTCCCTCCCCACTGCCTCCTGAGGGTGTACCTGTGCTCCTGGTCTCACAAATGTGCTCCCATATCCACAGACACAGACCACACTGTTAAAAATAGAGCCTCTTTATTCATACCTGTAAGCTCAGGTACAAGGTGTTCCCACAAGCTCACAGGCTGGCAAGGCCTCCCAGGCAAGAGGGCAGGCCCATAGCCTGGGCTTCTTGGCACAGAGACAGAGAAAAATGAATAAATTATAGCTCTAATACTCAGGGACAATATAGAAATTATGATGCAAAATTTAACATCAGCAAACAAAGGGCATGAAAGCCATAAGGAGCCACCTCTCACCCCTGGCCTACTGGCCTTAAGGTGCAGGCAGGTGGACCAGGCTGGACTGCAGTGCCCATAAAGCCCTGAGAGTGGTCGGGGTTGTGGGCCCCAAGGCGGCCCCTGCCCTCTCTGGGCCTCTTGCTTTCCTCTCCTACGTTGATGGGCTCAGAATAAAGGCTGCGGCCTTTGGGGAGGGGAGCAGAAGGGAGCAGAAGACAGGAAAGAAAGGGGCTGCGTGGGGCAGAAGAGGATTTTGGTCACGGTTGGTCAGCCCTGCCCCTCCTCCTGCCCAGATGCTGTCCCGGGCCAGCCCCTGCTTGCTCGGCCATCCGGAGCCAGGCAGCTGCCACATTAGACAGAGGGTTGTCTAACCAAAGCCCTGGCGAAGGGACGCCAGGGACTCACAGGGGTCTCTGCCCTACCCTGACCCCAGCACTGCCCACCAGCCACCTAGTCTCAAATAAATTATAGCAATAAATTATAGTCTTCACAGTCCAGAGGATTTAGCCACCCATGGGTCTAGGGCTCAGGGTGGCAGAAGAAGCCATAAGAAGTGGCTGATTTCAGCCCTGGGTGGCTGTCTTTGGGCTAAGGAACATCATACAAGACCAAAAAGGAGTCTGCAAAGCTCCAGGGGAGCCACATTCCTTCCTGCTTCTAGCATGTGCCACTGAAGTGCAAGAGACGGGAAGTGGAAGAGATGGGGTGGGCATGAGGCCAGGAGGGGATGGGGTGGGGTTTTCTGGGTGGCTGGAAGAGAAAGACCCCTCCACAGCCCCCTTTTAGTATAGAAAGTTACAAAAATAAATAAATCAATCCAGAGTGTTGCACAAAAATTAGGAGTGCCCGCATGGGAGCCAGCTGACGGGAGACCGTTACAGACAGACCTCAGGGAGCCCCCAAATGACAACGAAGCAGCAACAGGGCTCTTGGGGCTCGGAAAAGGCATCCTAACCCTCACACAGGCACAGGCTCCACCAGCGACGCCGGGGCAGTGTCCTCGAACAACTGGCTGTCCACAAAGGGAGGCAGGGCTTCTGCAGCTGGCTCGGAAAAGCCCATGATGGACTCCAGGAAGCAAGTGCTGGCGTCCCCAGGGGGAGAAAAGGCAGGCAAGGCAAAGTGGGGCGCCTCCAGGTTGTCCAGGCTGTCAGACACCTTTCGGGAGGTGTAGTGCGGCCCCAGGCTGTAGTCGGGCAGGGCCTGGAGCAGCTCAAAGGAGTCGCAGGAAGACAAGCTGAGGTCCACTGAGCTGCTCTGGCCGGCGTCCATACTGCCTGGCACCAGGGGGCCAGGGAGGCTGCCCTCCCCTGACCCGTCAAGGCCACTGTTGAGGAAGCAGCTGGCATCCAGGTTGGCGTTTTCATCCAGGATGCCCGATGCAAGGCTGGAGCTGGAATAGCTGTGGGTCCAGCTGGCCAGGCCAGCAGGGTCACCGGTACCAAAGATGTCAGCTGGGTGGAAGCAGCTGAGGTTGTCCAGGCTGCCCACCCCCACTTCCTCCTCCTCCTCCTCCTCTCCACCCAGGTCGGAGTCACTGAAGCTCAGGATGCGGGCCAGGCTGTCATCATCCATGTTGGGCTGGAGGCCGGGGCCAGGCAGGGCCAGGTGGGCAGGGCCATCAGGGGCCTCGCTGGTGCCCGATGTTGTGGACGAATCGGTCATGTCACTGCTGCAGCTATTGTCTCCCAGCTTGCTGCTCATGGGGGGCTTAGCCAGTGGGAATGAGGGGGCCAGGACCTGATCACTGGGGCTGGGTATGCTGCCCTGGGCAGGGGCCTCCAGCTCCCTAAGGCTCTCCGCCCCCTGCTCCAGCTGTAGGCGAGTGAGTGTGTGAATGAAGTGGGTCTGAACTCGCGCCTGATTAAATTCCACACGGCCCTTGGGGTTCTCACAGCCCTCCCTGCAGCAGCCACAGGGGAATGCTGTGTGGTCCATCTGCAAAGAAAGCGGAGGTGCGAGGTAAGGATCTGGCGAAGCCCGGAGAAGCCCCAAACTCAGGCTTGCCCTCCCAGCCTGGCCCAGCTCCATACCTGGCACTTGATGCCTGCGAGGATACAGCTGCAGGTCTCAGGTTCACAGACCCTGTCACAGCGACAGCCACAGTCCTCCCGGGACTGGCGGAGAGCCTGCAGCTCTCGCTTCTCCTCACGATCGATCCTCCGCACGCCCGCAGCCCGCAGCAGAGCCCGCCGCTGCCGGGCTGGATAGGGCTGGAGGAAGGTCATTTCCTCCAACCGGCCGCCTGCCAGGGCCACTGCCAAGTCCTCCTCCACAGAAGCATCATCTATGGAGTCCACTGTAAGCGACAGGCCAGCCTCCGTCTTGGGTACCCCAGCCTCTGAAACCTGTGTCCAGGGGAGAGATGAGGGATGTGAGAGGCAGACACAGATGTGGTCTTGGCTCCTGTAGCATCGGTCACTCAATAAATGCCCCCTCATGCTTAATCTGGGCTGGGCACTGTGGATACCACAGGGAACAGGAGAGCCAACAACACGCCTTCAGGGCAGTGGCAAAGAGAGCCCCTGTTCATGTCATTCCCTACTTCATGAACAAACCCCCTCCCCAAGTCCCATCCACTCCCCTTCCCCAGTGAGGTCAGACAGATTCAAGCACCACAGCACTCAGCCTGCAGCAGACAGGAACCCTTCCACACTCAACTGCCTGCAGATAATTCAGCAGCAGACCCTGATCAAGCCTATCACAGCCCCATGGGCTTCTTTCTCCAAATACACAACAAGCCCATCGACATTCACCCTGATGCCCGTCCCCCCTGCCCAAGGCTAGAACTTGAGTGGCCCCAGGGTGAGGGCCAGGGAAGGAGAGGGTCTCCCCACCTTCCGTTGCAGTGCCTCCAGCTTCTCTTCCTTCAAGCGTAGGCGCAGCTTCTCATGCCGTGCCCGGGCTTGCTCCTGCGTAAACTCGGCCAGGGAGAAGCGGCGGCAGGCACTGTGGCGGGGGGCCATACCCAGAGTGCAGCCACCACGGCTGGGCACACTGGTGAAGCCCTGGCACCGAGGGAAGTAGAAGACGGTGATGCCATCAAAGGCCACACGACCTGGGCGCTTCCGGGGGGCCCGCTTCAGGATGGACAGGGCTGGAAGGCAGGCAGGGGAGAGGCGGACATGAGCTCTCCCAGAGGCAGGGCCCCACCCCCAGGAGGTGGGGCCTCCTCATACCCTACCCACCCTCCAGAAAGAAATGGATCTCTGAGTATAGAAGCCAACCTGGCTGAGACTGAACTGGTAAAATCCAACATCACCCTTATTGACGCTGGTAATTTACCAGTTCAAATGAGAGCATGTATGAGATTAAATTTCTTTCCCATCTATAGTGGCCATTTACAGGTCCCTTGTACAGTTTTCTATAGCTTTTAAAAATGGATTTATAGGAGTTTTTTATATAGCTTAGACATTAATCATCTGTCTAACCTATATGTGAAACTATTTTAGTCTTTTATTTTTGTATTTATATGGCCTTTTACAAAATAATTTCTAAGGTTTATGTAACCAAAGGCAGACTGATCTTTAGCTTCTGCACTTTGCAACAAGCTTAGAAAGGTCTACCCCTTATAAATATGTTGATTAGTAAGGTATGTATTGGCATATTCAGTATATACAGTGGTCTAGGGTTGATTTTTATTAGGTCGAACCATAAGAAATGATCATAAAATAGTCAACTTCTGGCAGTTTCATCTATTTAAACACTATCTTAACTTTGTACCCAGCTACCTGAGGGAATTCCCTTCTGAAAAGTTTTCTATATACAGATTCTTGAATTCACCAGGTAGTCAACCACCTATAAAGGGTGGCAATTCTGTTGGTCCCAATTCAATACATATAATTCTCACTCTTTTTGTAATTGGATTGGCAGGCACTTCCTGAACAACGTTAACAAACAGTGGTAACAGACAGTATCCTCATGTTGTTCCTGACTTAGTGGGATGGCTGCCAATATTTCCTCATAAATTGTAATGCCAGTTTTGGGGTTGAGACATATATATATTTGTCATTTAGAATCCACTCATTCTTATATCAAGGATCTAATCTAGAGAGAATATTACATATTGTCAAATATTCTTTCAGTATCTAAAGCAGCGCTCATATTTTTCCACCTCTGACATAGTCATTTGGTAAACGATATGATTAGATTTTATAGTTTTAAACCATCCTTATCATCCTTATATTTCTAGAGTAAACCCAGAGTAGTTTAGTTAGTTAATGTACTGTTAGATTCTATCTCCTAAAAAGTATACTTTTCTGTGTACAGTGCACAGATATGCATATAGTATATATGTAGACACATCTGTGGTATTAAGATATCGTGGTGGGGATGATTAGGGGGAAAATGTCTAAATGGGCTTCTTGGGGTTGGGGGTGCAACAGTGAGAAACAAGGTTGAGAAGTACTGTTCTAGGGCCATCTTTGTCAGTTTGGAATTGGAGTTACACAAGCTTGAAAAATAACTGGGAAAAAACCTTTCACTGTGTTCAGGCGAAGCCGAGCAGCATTTTGCCGGGCGAGGGACCGGCCTGACAAGCCCCACAGCACAGAAGCCAGGGGTGTGGGACTCAAGCAGTTCAGCTGGTAGAGGACAGGGAGCCAGCTGGAGAAACGAAACTGGAACTGAGGGACGGAGCTGGGTGGGAAGGCCCCAGGGCCACTGGAGAACCCTGCCCTGAACATCACAACTTCCAGGCTGCAGAGTCCCAAGGTCAGAGGTGAATCTGGCTGGGCCCAAGGGCCTCTGGACAGGGGGCATTTGCTGATGACCCCTGTAGGATGGGAAGTGGATGAGGTGTGGAGCCAAAGCCATGGGGACACGACCTCCAGGGGCCAGGATGACTTCCCTCAAGGCCCCCGTTTCCTTTTCAGGAAGAAAAGGGGGGGGGTGATGGGGGTGCCCAGGCAGAGGGACTCACGGGTGAAACTTCGGGGGCAACAGAAGTCACGGTCAGGCAAGGGCATCTGATCCCAGGGGCTCTCCTCGTCCGAGTCCCAGGCCGGCGAGACTGAAGAGCTTGGGGAGCAGGCAGGAGAGCAGCGGCCCGAGGAAGACAAAGAGGAGGACGAGCAGAGTGAAGACGAGTCCTCATCCAGCTGGTCAAACTTCCTCTTCAGCAGCCCCGTCATGGTGGTGAGGGCCGCTCTGGGGTCCACACAGACAGCCTGGAATGGGAAGGGGAAAGCTCTAGGTGGCAGGCCTGAGGGCAGGAGATGGGTGCACGCCTCTCCCATCCACCCTCAGAGGTGGCCCAGGCCTTCCCAGGGAGACCTCCGTGCCTCGGCCACGTCTCCAGGGGGCTTCTTTGCACAAAGGGAGCACCCAGGTCCAGATCTTCATCCTGGCGTTTGCAGACTCCCGCCACATCCGCCCAAAGCCTTCCCAGGACAGCAGCACCAGGCACCTGCCCTACTAGCTCCTCCAGCCCACCTACACGCACACATACGCCAGACTGCCAGATGGACCACCAGACCTCAGCCTGTCCTGCTCTTTCCCTGACAGGAATCCTGGGGGCTGACTCACTGGCTGGGTGATTCACACGGCTGCATCTGTGTGCCTTTGTGTGTGTGTGTGTGTGTGTGAAGCCGTCTGCACAGCCCTCGTACAGTGGCTCTGCTTCCTCCTCCTCCTCCTGCCCCCAGCACACCCTCAGACACGCCACCCTGCACACACTGGCAGTGGGCCCTCACTCGGGGCCAGGCTGACCCAGCGCACTCCAGGGAACAGGCTGGCTTTGACACTGGCTCCAATTCCTAGACGTAGAACTTTTCTGAGCCCTTTCTCTCCTGTGATGGAGATGCTCAGACTTTCCCTCAGAAAACCCCCCCACACACACAGGAGAAGTCCCCTGCCTCCAGGCCTAACTGTGGGGTCAGAGTCACCTGGGCTTCATGTCTCTTTAATAGCTCCTGTTTGATCTTCAAAATTAACCTTAATCTTTCTTGCCTTCTACTCCCAATATCTAACCCTGTTTGTTTGAATTAACTTTCTATGGAAATTATTTTTCACCCTGCTCTGGGGGAGGAAAAAAAAAAAAAAAAAAGGGGCTCTCTTCTAGTGAAAATGACCAGCCAAGACAATGTCACACTCTCTCCTTCCTGTAGCTGGGTGATCTAAAGCACCCAGGGCACAGTGCTGGCAGTGTCTCCCCTTTAAGGGTCTCAGCCTTCTATGGGAATGCAACCAGAGATTCCCACAGCCTGGCTGGCCTGGAGTGAAGAGGACTCAGGGTTCCTTCCCCTAAATGCTGTTGCAAAGAACATCCCCTTCCACTGCTTGGGAATCCCCAAAGGACTCGGTCCCTAGGGCTGAGCCCAGCTACCTTGTCTCTCTGCGTGTCCTGAGCACTCGGGGCTGGGCCCCGGAGGTCACCAGGAGGAAGGGGAAACGATGCGGAGGCCCCAGTGCTGGGGAGCCCCTCCCCCACTACCATCGCAGGAAATGAGAGAGAACAGGAAAAACCAACCAGAAGGCTGGCAATCTCCCCTACTCAGGTGTCCTTTTGAAATACCTATATTCCCGTTTGCCTAGCCTCCCACCAAGTGCCTGGACCCTAGACCCAGGCGGGGTGCTGTCAACCAACTTAGTGGATGAAATCCATCCCAGGGACAGCCTCTCCCCACAGGCACAAGAGCAGCAAGAGAAACTCCCCAACTTGCCAACCCTCCAACAAAGCGGGGCCCAGGGGAAGAGGACGCACAGGTGTTTCCGGGGGCTTCTCAGCAAATAGTTTCTCAGGCTTGGCACCCACCCCCCACCTCCCAGGGTCAAACCACAAACAAAAACAACCCAGCTCTCAGCTGCCCGTTCTCCCAGGAGATGGGGGAACTCATGGCCCAGAGGCACACACACACACACACACACACACACACAGGGACAGAGCACAGAGGCACTCAGACACAGAAACACACAGGGACAGACCACACCCATGCATCTTGTCCCCACAATCCTGCTGGGAGACCCCATCCTTTCTCACACCTCAGAGGCTGTCTACAAGGGTGCCAAATGCCTCCCTAACTGTATGCCTAAGTCTGAGACATCCCCCACCCAAACTAAGGGCCCACTTGGTCTCTCTGCCTGGCCATCCCTTAGAAACAAAATCCTGCAGGCCCCAAATCGAACCCCTTGTCTCTGCTCCCCACCCCCTGTACCATCTGTTCCTCTTCCTGTGTTCCCTATCTTAGTAACAGCACTGCCACCCACCCAGTTACTCAAGCCAGAAACCTGCAGTCATCCTCAACTCCTTCCTGTCTCCCTCCGTCCACATCCAGCAACCTCCACCCCTCCCCCGTCCTGGAAGTACACATTAGCTCATTGATCTACACAAGGCCAGACACAGACTCAGTAGGTATCACTGAGGCCACCCAGTGTAGCATTAAGAACTGTGGCCCCAAGGAGTTCCCGTCGTGGCGCAGTGGTTAAAGAATCCGACTAGGAACCATGAGGTTGCGGGTTCGGTCCCTGCCCCTGCTCAGTGGGTTAACGATCCGGCGTTGCTGTGAGCTGTGGTGTAGGTTGCAGACGCGGCTGTGAGCTGTGGTGTAGGTTGCAGACGCGGCTCGGATCCCGCGTTGCTATGGCTCTGGCGTAGGCCGGTGGCTACAGCTCCGATTCGACCCCTGGCCTGGGAACCTCCATATGCTGTGGGAGCGGCCCAAAGAAATAGCAAAAAGACAAAAAAAAAAAAAAAAAAAAAGAACTGTGGCCCCAGAAACAGACTGCCTACATTAGAACCCTGGCTTGGCTAGCAATTGGCTGAGTGACCTTAGGCAAGTTCCTTAATTTCTCCGTGTCTTCAGTTCTTTGTCTTACAATCTCATAGGGTTGGCAGGTTTACAGGAATCGATACATGTAAAAGTTCTTAGAATGGTGGTAAATGCTTGATGAATGTGTCATCCTACACTGAGAAAAAAAGAACGAGCTCCTGGATACACACAACACAGATGGATCTCACTGATAGCACACTGAGTGACAGAAGCCAGACACAAGATTAAATGTGAATGAAGTTCAAGAAAAGGCAAACCCAACCAGTGATGATACAAGGCAGAATCATGGTTACTCTGAGGGTGGGGAGGGCACGCACTGAGGACAGTTGTGAGGGAATTTTCGGCAGTGGGGAGAGGGCTCTCGCTCTGGAAATGTTCTATATTGACCTGGGTGGGGGTTCTATGGGTACTAGAGCTGTAAAAATTCATCTCACTGTACACATAAGATTCATGTACTTTGTGCACTTTACCTATGTCACCTTCAGTTTTGAAAGTTTACTACCCCTGTATCTCTGTCCCACTGCTACTACTCATGTCCCCTGCCCCTGCTCCTGCCCTCTCCCCATGGCCATTCTTTACCCTGCAGCCAAAGTGATTTGATTAAAGGCCTATCTACCTACACATAGAGAATCACCCACCTATGGAGAATCGATCCACAGCTCACTTTAGTGGAGCCTGCCCCAAGAAAGGCTAAAGCAGACCAGGCTGCTGCCCCCCCCCAAGACTCATCATGCAAGACTCTCCTTAGCCCCCTTACTTTATACTCCAGCTGAACTCGCAGTTGCCACAATGGCCAATATCTGCTCACCTCCTGGCCTTTGCACAAGCTGGAACCCAGCCTCACTTCCCTTTAGAAGTCATCTCCACGAGAGCCTCCCTGAAGCCCTCACTCTTCCCACTACAGGCCTCTCTGGGTTCCCAGGGGCCCTGGGATTCCCCCATCACAGCCCATATAGTCCTTCCTGCAATGGCCTCACCTCACTACTCATCTCCCTCAAGCTAGGCTGAGGGCTTTTTGCATGGCCAGCACTGTGCCTGTGCCTGGAATAGAGTCTGGTATACTGAGGTAGGTACCTGGCTGCAGACCAGGTATAAACAGAAAGAAGATTTAGGCACATGAGGTCTCTGGGGGCCATTGGTCAGTGTGCCCTTCTCACTCCTGCCACAGCTAAGTTGGTGGGGGGGAGGAGGCTGCCCTTGCCCATCCCCCAGCCTGGACCAGAGGGTTTCAGCAAGAATAGTACCCAGAAGAAGGCAGCTCTGAAGGCAGGAAAAGGAAGCTCAGGCTGCAGGCAGGTGCCAACACAGGCATGTCAGAAGATTCTCCAAGAGTAAACAGAGAGTGAAGGAAGCAGGTTCAAGCCACACAGCCTGTCTCTACCTCAGGGATGTCTACAGAATGGGAGCTTCAGGTGAGGGGGTTATAAACTTCAAGGCTTCAGACAGGGAAACAGGGACAACCTACAGCCATGATGCTGGTTCTGGTGATGAGCCCCTAGCAAAATCTGCAGACCTGAAAATGAGAAATTATCTCCTCCCTGATATTGTGGGAGGAGGAAGAGCCCCTGGCTCTTGTGATCTGCCGTCCCACCTGGGAACCCAGAGGCTGAGAGAGAGAGGCAGAGGCAGATGAGACAAAAAGACTCAGTCAAGAGACAAGGAGAGGCCAAGTCGAAAAGGAATGAAAGATAGAGAAAGAGTCCAAGAAAAGTGTCAGACAGTGAGTCAGAGGGTGGGGGAGGGGCCCCCAGCAGCTACCCAGGAATCAAGATCCTGACCATGGCACCGTTCCCAGGGTGAGCACAGCCCCCTCCAAGGGTCCTGTAGGAAGGAAAAGCAATTCCCAGGAGCTGGCTCAGACAGAAATACCACACCCCCTGGAGCCCCGGAGACAGGCCCTGAATCAAAGAGAACCAAGCTTCTTCCGGGATCTGCCTGGGCCCTGAGAATCAGGCCGCCCTGCATCACCACTCACAGAAGCCCAGAGCCCAAGCCAGGAGGGGGGGGGGGGCACTTCTTCACCCAACTTGCCACAACTAACTGCACACTCACTCAGGCCACACTATTGTCAACCCAGGGAAGGCCAACTCACCCTGGATACCAAGCAAACAAAGACTGTTTGGTGGGGGGGGGGGGGGGGAATGCCCAGGCCTCTGAAAAATCACACTAACTCCTCTTCGACCTCTGCAGTCCCAATGCTCCAGCTCCCAGTCAGAGCTATTATTGGGAAGGGGGCACCTTCATCTGCCTCCAACCTCTTTCAGGAATCTGAAGAATGTGTCCTTTAACCTCAGAGCCCCAGGCCTTGGTCAAGCCAGCTCCCCTCAACACCTGGGGTCACAGGACCTTGGACCCTCAGGAACTACTTCCTGGGAGAAATGGAGGGCACCTCTGAGCAGCTCATGCCCCCAAGGGAATTGGCTAGAAAACACCCAGGACAGCCTAAAGAAAGCAGATAGGAAGCCTTGGCACACCCCTCCCCCACCCAACCCTCAGAAAGTGATGGGGGGAGGGGACAGTTCCTCAGCCTTGGCCTCCAGGGCCTGGCACTGGGGAGGTGCCAAAAGTTTGCTGGCTACATGAGGCAATTGCTCCTGCAGAAGGGAAATTGCACCTGACAGTGAACGCTTCCTCCACCTAAGTGAGGGCCCCTTCACTCTCATTCATTTATTCATTCAATCAACAAATATTTATTGAGCGCCTACGACATGCCAAGCACTGTGTCAGGCACCTGGGCATACACGGAGTAAGACATACACTAGTGCTGCCCCCTTAGAGCTGTGAGTTTAGTGGGGCGGAGTATAATTAGAGTTACAAACTGTGTTGAGTGCTGGAATGGAGAGTGGGAGGGATATTTTTTTTTTGAAGTTAAAATTAGGTATTTATTTTGTTCCACTCAACTAAGGCAAGATATCCCTGGTTAGGTGAAGTCAGGTATCTCCAAGGAAAGGAGAGGAAGTAGGAATAATACCAGAGTGGGGGGCACAGAGCAAGGGTAAGGGGCTAGAAGAGGGAGAGCTAGGGAGGTGAGGGGAAAGGGGCAGCCTGTGAGGGGGCTTCAGGAGCCTGGGCAGTTACAGCAGGCTTTAGCCTGAGGGCTCAGGAAGCCACTGAAAGGTTTTAAGTAGGGAGTAACATACCAGATTTGCATTTTAAAAAGATGGCTCCCCGCACAGGACAGGAGGGGGTGTGACCAGTTGGACCAGAGCTAGGTGAGAGATGACAGGCCAAAGGCTTAGGAGAAAGGGGGCAGGAACTTGGTGACCTCTGGAGCTGGGGACCAAAGAGGCCAGTGAAGTTGAGGATTTGGGGTAAGTGATGAGTTGCGCTCCAGATGACTGTGAGGCATCGGAGTGGAGGTGTCGGGTGGGCAGTGGAGCCAGGCAGGGACCCTCTTGTGTCATGAGTGTGGGCTGTGCGTGACTGTGCCAGGGAGTAGGAGTGACTAAGTGTGTGCGATGGCTGCTGTGGTGTGGGCATCTTAACGGGGCCCCCGGGGAGGGTAAACTGAGGACCAGGAGGAAGTACGTGCTGTGGAGGGAGCCGTGCGTGGGAGAAGCCTACGTGTGCCCGCGGGTGGCCAGTGTAGCTGCGCCCGTGACTCACAGCGGTGGCCTCTGCGTGTGACGGTGACTGACAAACAGGTGAGCATACGACATAATCCCTCCCTCCCTCCAGGGGTCCGTGACTCACGGAGCCTCACTCCTCGCTCTTCTCTCCACTCCCTCCCTGACGGGCGCCGGGCACTCGCCGCAGCCCCGGCACCCGCCCCCGGGGGGAGCCCGAGGAGGAAGGCGACAAATGTCACCTGCTCCGGCCACGCGAGGAACTTCTGAAAAGTTCTCAGGCAACTGGGTCAAAAGGGAACTCACCCGGGACGCGCGCCCGCCGCCACCCCGCCACCCGCGCGCTATCCCGGCTCGGCTGCCACTCACCCCAGGCTCGGGGCACAGGGACTTCTTGGGGTCCCAGTGGCGGGGCGGGGGAGGGGAAGGGAGCGGAAAACCTGAGACTGTCGCCTCCCCGGCTCCCGGCCCGGACTTCCTCCGTGGCGCGCGGTCCGGGGCCAGGCTGTCTTCGTCCTGGCGCCCGAGCAAAGGTGGCTGGAGAAAACGGCAGGGGCCGGGGAGCAGCGCCCCCCGCACGGGACGCCCCCTTCCTAAAGTCTGTCCCACCCGTCTGAAGCCCCCCGACACTGACCTGAGATCCGGATTCTCGCCAAGGGCAACGCTGCGACCTGCGTCCCGGCTGGGAACGCCCCCTACACGGCGACCCCGCGCTCGCTAGCTCGCTCAGCCGGCAGCGATCTGCCCAGCAGCCCCTCTCTCTCTATGCGTCCGGCAGCAGCGGCGGCGGCGGGAGACTAGCTGCGCCCGGCCCCGCCCGCAACTCCGCCCTCCTCGTCAGTGGAAAACTCCGGGGCTCACGGCGCTGACGCATGCCGGGCCTCCCGCCCCGCCCCGCCCCGCCCCGCCCCGGAGGCACCGCCTCCTCCCCCTCCCGAGCCGGCGCAGCAGCCGCGGGCCTCCCTGCGGACTCTGACCTCGCGCCAGCGCCGCTGGCGCTCTCCACCCCCAGCCCCCTCCTTCGCCCCTCCGCCGCAATCCCGCGGGCTCTCCTCTGCACACACTTTTGGAGAATCGCCGAAGCTCCGGGCCGGCAGAGCAGGATCGTAAAGATCCCCACCTCTCTTCACGGCCCCGGTTCACAGATAGGTAGACTGAGGCCCAGAGCAACGCAGAGCGTACCTCAGGCCACCCGTGGGTGGCAGAGCCGAGGCCTCCTATACATCCTTACCCCCACCTTGCCCGAGGCAGTTTACTATAATCCAATCAAATATTCCTTCCTCCCTACCCGCCCCCATCCGCCTGGAAAGTAACCTGGAGATGAACCAGAGGAGGGGAGTGGAGGTGGGGACGGGGCGGGGGGAGGGGGGTAGGGGAGAAGGTCATCCTTGGGCCTGACCTTCACCTCTGCGCAGGGGCGAGAAACCCTGCAGAAGCCCAAAGCTAGGGATTCCTGGAACCAGTTTACCCCCATCCCACCGCCACCCCATCCCTCCCTTAAAAAAAGAAAAAAGAAAGAAAAAAAAAAAAGGAAGAGAGAAGGGTAGTTTCTTCTGAGCCAGACCCTGGCCACTTAAAATGGCCCACTGCCTGCTCTGCTCCCGCCAAGGCCTTTCCTGACTAAGGGCCAATTCCTCCAATGTTACTGCTCCTGGGAAAGTGTGTGCATGTCTCCGCGGCGAGTTCTGGCCCAGGAGCCCACCCTCCACCCATCTTCCCAACCCCTGGTCAGATCCGACCCACCACCACCCACCACGTCTCTTGAGCGTTTCCACCCTCACACCTTTGCAGCAGCCTTTCCTCTCACCTCGAATGCCTTCTTGTTCTCTCATTGCTTAGCAAAATCCCAACGCCCTTAAGGTCTCAACTTGCACTGCCTCCTCCAGGGAGCCTTCGTGGGCGCCTGACCCTCCCCCTCCCAGTCTGGCTCCCGCTGCATTCTGGGTTCTTCTCTGACTGTCCTAGATGAGTGCTGTCTGTGACTAGTCCAGCCCTCAGGGTTACTTTCTACCTAACTCCAGGTGAGCAGTGGGGGTGACCTGTTCTGCCTGGTTGGCATCTGGGGTACAGATGATGGAAAGATCTCCCTTAATGGCCACAGGTGTGTCTATAGAGGGGGTCAAGAGGGGGTCTGCCTGCCCTTTCCTTTTCCTAGGAAGAATGTAAGGGGGAAGCTACTGCTCCTGTTCTTCCTGGATGCATTGAATGTATGTACCTGGGGGGGCCTTCTGGGGGAGGTGGCTGGACAGCGGAAGCCAACCTTCCAGTGACTTCCCAGTGCTCTCAGGATGAAGTCTCAACTTCATGCCTACAAAGCTGGAATAATCAGGCCCTTGCCTACCTTTGCAACCTCACCTCTCTCTTCAAACTGCCTTGTGCATTTCCTTGTGAGTTGTCCCACTCCTTTCCCCGCTCCTTAACGATAATGTCTTTAATGTGTGCACATTTTTTTATTTGTACATTGTGCTTGTAATATTGGTACAACCACACTAGTTTTAATTTACACATGAGATATTCAGTTCTATACCTCCTTAAGTTTCTTGCATCCTTACCTCTGTGCTCCAGCCCACGCCCTTGATAACTGTACTCCAGGAGTTCCCATCGTGGCGCAGTGGAAATGAATCCCACTAGGAACCATGAGGTTGCAGGTTTGATCCCTGGCCTCGCTCCATGGGTAAAGGATCCGGCGTTGCTGTGAGCTGTGGTGTAGATCACAGACACGACTCGGATCTGGCATTGCTGTGTCTCTGGCATAGGCTGGAGGCTACAGCTCTGATTCGACCCCTAGCCTGGGAACCTCCATGTGCCATGGGTGCGGGCCTAAAAAGACAAAAAGATACACACACACACACAAACTGCACTCCAGTCCTGATTGCTGGCAGTCAGTTTTGGGGGTGTGTTCTGCTCATCCTGGTTTAAACTTCCAAAGATGCTAATCTCCAGCCTGTACCTGCCTTGCATCCCACTTCGCTGTATGGTTTCCTTGTGCATTTCTTTGTGAGTTGTCCTTGAGCATTAGGAGGGCAGGGGCTGTGTCTGACTGTCCTCTGTGCTCCTTGAGAACGTGTTGAATAAATTAGGTCTGCATAGTAAATGTGTGCAAGGATCTGGGACTCAAGAAGAGGGCAGGGCCGGAAGTGGAGATGGAAGGGTCATCAGCATATACAGCTTCTACTGAAGCCCTGGGTGTGGCTGACAGCTCAGAAGTCCCTTGCTAGAGGTGACTCAGCCCTTAGGGCTATGTGGTGGGTGGCCACCCACTTGCTCCTACCACCTTCAAATACTCAGCTGTGATGTCTCCTGTGGCCGCTGGGTTGTAGGGCTTTCTGGTCCCAAGGAATCATTTGTTCCACTGCCTCCGAATTCTTGCCTCTAATCCTCTCGCCAGGTCCCCTGGACAAAGAGGGGTCTCTGTGACCTATAATGAATTTCTAGTTTTCTCTGGTCTGTCTGTTTCTTTGTCTCTCTCTCTCCTTAAGTCTTCCATTTGTAAAATGGGAGCACTGGACCAGAGAACTCCACCACCTTCAACATTCCCCGAGTTAGTTTCTAGAAGATGCTGCCCGCTCATCAAGGAACTGGGCAGTGTTGGGCACTAGCGTGAATGTGAGTCTCTCAGGCTACCTCACTTTGCATCCTGTGGGCTGTGTATGAGGGAAACCAGACAGGACGGAGACCAAGGCAGGGAGTTGGCAGGGACTGGAGTGGGGGCTTAGAGTAGGGAGCCCAGTGGTTGATGGGGGTTGGGAGGCAGGAAGAGAAGGAGAGAATTAGGGAAAATATAGAGGAATAAAAAGAATCAAGTAAGTGATGTGTTTTCTCTAGAAAAGCATCTCCTGTCTGGGATGGGCTCACCAGATGTTCCCCAGATGTTGCTGGTGATGAGAAACATCTTCCTCTGGGATCCCAAGTAAGCTCTTCCTGTTGGTGGGGAAATTCAGGGTCTGTTCCAAGGAAGGAGGGTGGGGTTTGGAGCAGCATCCATCTGTGACTGTGGGCACATACATAGGCAGAAACACACCCACACAGCCTCAGGGAATTTCTGAATACTTAGGAGAGTCTGACAGGTTTCTCAAACATTCACCATCCATGGACCACCCAATTTTAAGTAAAAAATTACTACTACTTGTAAAAATTAAAAATTAATGATGCATTTCCACCCAAAAGACTAAAATTAAAAGGACAAGTTTAAAAAAGTACCAAATATGACAAGATTGAAAACTGACATTTATCAAACATTGCTGCTAGAAGGGTAAGTTGATACAATCCATTCGGAAAAATAATTTGGCAGTACCTACTAAGGCCAAACCCCATGATCTTGTAATTCTATTTTTTTATTTTTTTTATTTTTGGCCATGCCTGTGGCATGTAGAAGTTCCCCAGCTAAGGATTGAACCCTCGCCATAGCAACGACCTGAGCCACAGCAGTGACAATGATGGATCCTTAACCTGCTGCACCACAAGGGAACTCCCATATGATCTTGTAATTCTATCCTCAGTATATTCCCAAGAGAAAGAAAAGTGCTTATGTGCCCTGAAAGACAATGTTATGGCAGCTTTACTTGTAACAGCCTAAAACTAGAAACAACACAATGTGCAATATGAGTAAAAACAATTGTGATTTGGGAGTTCCTGTCATGGTGCAGCAAAACGAATCCAACTAGGAACCATGAGGTTGTGGGTTCGATCCCTGGCCTTGCTCAGTGGGTTAAGGGTCCAGCATTGCTGTGAGCTGTGGTGAAGATGTGGCTAGGATCTGACATGGCTGTGGCTGTGGCTGTGTCGTAGGCCGGCAGCTGTAGCTCCAATTAGACCCCTAGTCTGGGAACCTCCATATGCTGTGGGTACAGCCCTAAAAAAAGAAAAAAACAATTGTGATTTATCATACAATGCGGTATTACACAACAATGAAAAAGAAAAAAACTAATTGCCTCATATAATGAATATCAAAAACATGTTGAATAAAAGAAGCCAAGCATAAAAGAGGAATAACTATGATTTCATTTATTTATATGAAGTTTGAAAACAGGTGGAACTAAAGCATAGTGATAGATAAATTAACTTTTGGGAGTATTGATGAGGAAGGGCAATAAGAGGCTTCTGGGGGACCACCATGGGGTGGTGATGACACAGTGGGTTAAGGATATGGCATCGTCATTGCTGTGGCATGGGTTCAGTTTTTGGCCTGGGAACTTCTGCATGCATGGGCTTGACCAAAGTAAATACATAATTTTTTTTTTGTCTTTTTGCTATTTCTTGGGCCGCTCCCTCGGCATGTGGAGATTCCCAGGCTAGGGGTCCAATTGGAGCTGTAGCCACCAGCCTACGCCAGAGCCGCAGCAACTCGGGATCCGAGCCGTGTCTGCAAACTACACCACAGCTCACGGCAACGCCGGATCGTTAACCCACTGAGCAAGGGCAGGGACCGAACCGGCAACCTCATGGTTCCTAGTCGGATTCGTTAACCACTGTGCCACGACAGGAACTCCTACATAATTAATTAATTTAAAAATTTTTTTAAAAAGAGACTTCTAGGGTACTGGAGATGTTCTGTTGTCTTTTACTAGACAATGCTTGGACAAGCATATACATATGTAAAAATTCAAGTTCTAGATTCCCGTCATGGTGCAGCAGAAACAAATCTGACTAGGAACCATGAGGTTGCGGGTTCGATCCCTGGCCTCGCTCAGTGGGTTAAGGATCCAGCGTTGCCATGAGCTGTGGCTGCATCGTAGACTGGCAGCCGTAGCTCCTTTTCGACCCCTAGCCTGGGAACCTCCATATGCAGCAAGTGTGGCCCTAAGAAGAAAAAAAAAATTTCAAGTTCTACACGTAAGGTTGAATCACTACACTACACTACGCTAGTCTTTAATAAAAGAAGGAGAGGAAGGGATGACGCTCATTGTGTGTGAAATCAATGCCATTGTTCTCAGCCTTCCAGCAGTAATTCTACCTCCTGACCAGTAAGAGATACCTGGGGATCACAGGTTGTGTTCAGGTTTCTCTCCATTTCAATGAGTCTAAGAATTTTATTCCACCATGATTCTTTTTCTTTCTTTTTTTTTTTTTTCTGTCGTTTTGCTTTTTCTAGGGCCACTCCCGCGGCATATGGAGATTCCCAGGGAAGGAGTCTAATCGGAGCCATAACCACCGGCCTACGCCAGAGCCACAGCAACTCGGGATCCGAGTCTCGTCTGCAACCTACACCACAGCTCACGGCAATGCTGCAACGCCGGATCCCCAACCACCCACTGAGTAAGGCCAGGGTTGGAACCCGCAACCTCATGGTTTCTAGTTGGATTTGTTAACCACTGCGCCACAATGGGAACTCCACCACCATGATTCTTAGGTGCAAAGAGGTTGATTTTTTTGCATCTACGAGTTCTATAGTTTTAGCGCTTATATTCATGTCTTTTATTGATTTTGAGCTAATTTTTGCGTATAGTGTTAAGGTCAGGATCCAGCTTCATCCTTTTGCATGTGACTATCCAGTTTTCCCAGCACCGATTCTGGTTTCAAAATCAAATCAAAGCAGCTAAATCCCCAGGAGAACATCACCCTCAGTCAGCAGGGACACTCTCCCATATGCCACTTCTGAGGTTTGTCTGAGGAATGGGGATGCCTTCCTCTGTCCAGGACGGCTTGGTTCTCTGATCTGCAGCCCATGTTTTCTGATCATGGCTAACATGCCCCTAAGCGTGCCTGTGGATTCACCAAGAGTAAGTGCGCTGCAATGTTTGCTTGGTTGTGGGGAGGGAAGGGAGGAGTCTTCAGTGAGGCTGAGAACAGGGACTAAGGTCCTGTTTCCTTTAGTGGCTCAAACATCCCTCTGGGGACAACCCCACCCCACCACCTTCTTCTCACCCAAATCCGGGGGAGAGTCCTGTTCCTTTCCACTTTGCCTCTTCTTCCTTTCCCTCAAAGGAACTCACCTCTCTAAGGTCCCATCCCTCCACCCAACCTAGTCCCTGAAACAAGCTAAAGCTGTGGCAGTATCAGCATCACCTGACAACTTGTAAGATTTGCAGATTTTTGGGTCCTCTCCAGACCCCCTGAATCAGAAACTCTGGCCAGGGATCGAATCCAAGCCACAACTGCGACCAGTGCTACAGCTGCGGCAATGCTGGGTCTTTAACCACAGCAGGAACTCCTAAACTGGAAGATTTTTTAGTGTAGATCTGTGGATTGAAAATCTGAGCAGTTGAGTTCTGGGTCAAAGGATTTTGACAGATACTGCCAAATCGCCTTTCCCAAAGTTATACCAGTTTTACTCTCAGCCAATAGTATTCGAGCATGCCTGTTTCTCAACACCCTCCCTGGCACTGAGTGGTTATCAAATTTATTGATCTCTGCCAATCTGTTAGGAGAAACCAAGAGATCTTACTGTTGTAATTGCATTGCTCTAATTATGAGTGAAGTTGAGGCTCTTATAATCCATTTGCATTTCTTTCTAAACCACTGGTTTATATACTTTTCTTGTTTTGTGTTTTTTTAGGCCTTTGAGGATGAAGGAGATGAGCCTTTTTGGCAGTCACACATGTGGAACTTAATCCTGGTTTGCTTTGTAACTTGGCTGATAGTATGTTTTATCATGCGAAAGTTTAACAGTTTTATGTAGCCAAAGTTCTTAGATATTTACCTTAGGGATCCTGGTTTTTGTGTGCTGCATTCCCTATCATAATATTACAATAAATTCACCTATTCTTTTCTCAAGAGTTTTATGGTCTTATTTTTAATATATAAAATCCTTTGTCCATTTGGGATTTATTTTGACTTAAGGAATGATATAGGTTTTACACTTTACTTTTCCCTCAAATGATTAGTTAATTTTCCTACCACCTTTCTCTTTTAATTTATTTTTTAAAATTGTTTTTATTTATTTATTTATTTTTTGTCTTTTTAGGGCCACACCGGAGGCAGATGGAAGTTCCCAGGTTAGGGGTCGAATCAGGCTGCAGCCTATGCCACAGCAACACCAGATCCAAGCCGCACCTGTGACCTAACCTGCAGCTCAGGGCAACATCGGATCCTTAGCCCACTAAGTGGGATCAGGGATCGAACCTGGGTCCTCATGTATACTAGTTGGGTTCATTACCACTGAGCCACAAGGGGAACTCCCTTCTCTTTTAATTTAAATGTCACCTTAAACAGAAATTTGTTTAAAGTTTTTTATTTTATTTTTATGGCAAATGTGCTTTGTTTATTTTTTGTATTAAAATTATAGTTGATTTAAACAGAAATTAAATTCTCATGTGTACTGGGATCTGTTTCTGGTTCTCTTCCTTGGTCCACTGGGTTGTTACTACATCTCTGGGCACCAAATTACTTTACAAATTACAATTTCGTGATAGGTTTTATAATCTGAGGTATATAGTCCCATCGTGTTATTTTTCTTTTTCAGGGTTTTCTGGGCTCCTTATTTAATTCCCCATTTGAGTTACATATCATTTTTTGACAAGCTCCCCATATGGCAAAAAAAAAATCCTATGAGTATCTTAATTAGAATCACATTGGGATTTCCCGTCTCATGGCTCAGTGGTAACGAACCCACGAACCCAGCTAGTGTCCATGAGGAAGCAAATTTGATCCCTGGCCTCTCTCAGTGGGTTAAGGATCCGGCATTGCCATGAGGTGTGGTGTAGGTCACAGATGCGGTTCAGATCCTGCGTTGCTGTGGTCACCAGCTGTGGTGCAGGCTGACAGCTGCAGCTCTGATTCAACCCCTATCCTGGGAACTTCCATATGCCGCAGGTGCGGCCCTAAAAAGCGGAAAAAAAAAAAAAAAAAAGAATCACATTGAATTGATGTTTTAATTGAGCGCTGACATTTTTACTGTATTGTGTCTTTCTATTCAACAGCTCCGGTATAAAATGTTCTCTGTATAATTTTAATATTCATCAAAGCCCTTATAATCTTTTAAATATTTTTCTGAATATTCTGTCTTTTTTATTGCTATTGTAACTGCAGTTTCTTTCTGATAAATTTTATTATTTTTTTATTTTTAATTTTTTTGTCTTTTTGTTGTTGTTGCTATTTCTTGGGCCGCTCCCGCGGCATATGGAGGTTCCCAGGCTAGGGGTCTAATCGGAGCTGTAGCCACCGGCCTACGCCAGAGCCATAGCAACGCGGGATCCGAGCCGCGTCTGCAACCTACACCACAGCTCATGACAACACCAGATCGTTAACCCACTGAGCAAGGGCAGGGACCAAACCCGCAACCTCATGGTTCCTAGTCGGATTCGTTAACCATTGCGCCACTGCGGGAACTCCGCTTTTTCTATTTTATTTTATATTTTGCTTTTTAGGGCCACACCTGCGGCATATGGAGGTTCCCAGGCTAAGGGTCAAATCACAGCTGTAGCTGCTGGCCACAGCCACAGCAACGCAGGATCCAAGCCTCATCTACAATCTGCACCACAGCTCACAGCAACGCCAGATCCTTAACCCACTGAGCAAGGCCAGGGATTGAACCTGCATCCTCATGGTTGCTAGCCAGATTTGTTAACTACTGAGCCATGATGGGAACTCTGCTTTTTCTATTTTAATGCTTCCTCTGTTTTCTATGTTTTATATATGTTTTTGTTTTTGTCTTTTTAGGCTGTATCCATGGCATATGGAAGTTCCCAGGCTAGGGTTCAAATCAGAGCTGGAGATGCTGGCCCACAGCCACAGTAACACGGGACCTGAGCCACTTCTGTGACCTGAACCATAGCTCACGGCAATGCCAGATCCTTAACCCACTAAGTGAGGCCAGCGATTGAACCTTCATCCTCATGGATACTAGTCGAGTTCCTTACTGCTGAGCCACAACAGGAACTATACATATGTATATTTTGGGTTTCTTTAATATATCTCTGTGTGTGCATACATGTGTTTGTATTTTTGTATGATGATTTGATGGTTTATAGTCTGTTTTTAATTTTTCTAGTGGTTGCCTTTATATTGATTTATTTCTCCACCAAGAAAAGAAAACATTCAAATGTAGGGAAAAAGTCATATTCTCAAAGGCTGAGCCTTGGCACCACAGTTTTTTCTTTGAATTTTTGATAGCCTCAGAAACAAACAAACAAAACCCCCAAACAAAACAAAATCCTTGATATCCTCAACATGAAAAATGATGATAGTCTTACCCTGAAGTTTTGGCCATGTACAGCAAAAAGCTATTGATGCCACACACCTCATGTGAATATCTTTCCCTCAGCGGCCACCATGCTTTGCCCAACAGTGTCTTTTACTAGCTGTCAATTTCTCTGCACAGTAATCTGAAAAGGCATAGTTGGAGAGGCATGAATGGAGGGCATTGACTCTTCTTGCTATTTGTGTCTACACATATCAAGATTAGGAGCCAGATTGTTGCTTGAAAGCTGGTCTTTGTGAATACAGTGGTGTGTGGTTGGTGTTCAGATGCAAGCTTGTGTCTGTGTGTGTGTTTTCTTTTAGATCTGATCAGTCAGCGTACCAACAGATAATGGCACAATCAAAATAGGATCATTTTAGGAAAGCTTATTTACAAAGGGACTATTTACAAACATGTGGTGGTGTAGGAGCACACTAAGGGTTGGTGCAATAACCTAGATGAGCAGCAGCAGAGCTGTTACCACCCATAGGCCTGAAGGGAAAATGGGGAGGGGGGAAGGGTGGCACTAGAAAGAAAAGAACTGAGTAGAGTGGGCTGGCTGCACCAGGAGGGTCAGTATCCCCTGTTGAAGGATGCATCCAACCCACGGAGATTCAAGGCAGGAAACTAAAGGACTGAAGGCCTTGATGTCATTCTGTTCCCTCTCCTTTCCCTGTTGGGGCTCCCGAAGGTTGAACCCAACTAGAAGGCAGAAGCTCATTCATCTAATCTTGCGAAGGAATTCAGTGATAAATAGAACAAAAAAATCATCAAGTTAAAAAAAAGAAGAAGAACGTGGCTTGGATCTGGCTGTAGCTCCACTTCTATCCTTAGCCCGGGAATCTCCATATGCCACGAGTGTGGCCCCAAAAAGACCAAAAAAAAAAAAAAGGAAGAAGAAGATGGAGTTCCCATCCTGGCTCAGTCTAGGATCCATGAGGATATGGGTTTGATCCCTGGCCTCACTCAGTGGATTTGATCTCTGACCTAGCTCAGTGGGATCTGGCCTTGCCATGAGCTGTGATAGAGGTCACAGACGCGGCTCAGCTCTGGCATTGCTGTGGTGTAGGGCGGCAGCCGTAGCTCTGATTCGACCCCTAGCCTGGGAACCTCCATATGCTGCGAATGCGACCCTAAAAAAGCAAAAAAAAAAAAAAAGGAAAAAGAAGGGGAAGAAGGAAAATAAAGCATCAGATACATTTCTCTCCTGTGTTTTTGGAAAATATGTGGTAAGCTGACACATCAGTGGTACACTCATTAGGAATGCTTTCAATGGCCAGTAATAGAATCTAGACAGTACAGTTCACTTCTGTACTCTAACAGGAAGGCTGGAAGTAGGCAGCCACTGACATTCAGTAATGTCAGTGCTAGTGTCTCTGGAATTCTCTCAGCCTTAACCTTGTGCTTGTTGCTTTATATCTGCATGATGGCTGCCCAGCTCCAGCTATCGTGACCATGGTTAAGTTAGGAAGAAGGTGGGGGGGGGGCAGATACCAGCATGTATACTCATTAAAAAAATTTTTTTTTTCATAAATGTATCCTCAGCAGACTTTCCATCCTATTTCATTGGCCAGAGCTGGGTCTCATGTAGCAGCAAGGGAAAGTGGGAAATGGGCTGGTCATGATTGATTTAGACCACTTCTAATTAGTTGCCTGAGACCTTGGTGCATAGATCAAAATCAGAAATCTATTATCAAAAAAGAAGGGATGGGGAGTTCCCATTGTGGGTCATCCATACAAACCCAACTAGTATCCATGAGGACACGGGTTCAATCCCCGGTCTCGCTCAGTGGGTTGAGGATCAGATATTGCCATGAGCTGTGGTGTAGGTCGGATCCTGTGTTGCTGTGGCTGTGGTGTAGGCCTGTGCCTACAGCTTCAATTTGACCCCTAGCCTGGGAACTTCCATATGCCTCGGATTCAGCCCTAAAAAAGACAACAATAACAGCAACAACAACAATAACAACAACAACAACAACAAAAGAAGGGATGGAATAAATTCTGGATCAACAATGAACAAGACTTGCTACAAGTGGTTTGTATTCAACAATAAAGCTGATTGTCTGCTAGCACTCACTAAGGATGGCCATTACTCTTTCACACTATCTGCTATTGTTTTTATGTGACATCAAAGTGTTGTTTAATCAAGTAACTTTGCCAGGAGCTTGCTCTGGTTTTCCTCAGTAGCCTATGACTGAATTTACATGTCATAGTTTGGATTGTATTGGTTTTCACTGTAAGTTGATTTTTTTTTTTTTTTGCTTTTCAGAGCCTCACCCATGGCATATGGAAGTCACCAGGCTAGGGGTTGAATCAGAGCTGCAGCTGCCAGCCTACACCACAGCTGGTGACCACAGCAACACAGGATCTGAGCCATGGCAATGCCAGATCCTTAACCCACCCAGTGAGGCCAGGGATGGAACCTGTATCCTCATGGATACTAGTTGGGTTCATTACCACTGAGCCACAACATGCACTCCCAAGTGGGACAGTTTTAATGATGCCTTTCTTATTTTGATCTTTTCTCTGTCTTTAGTGACAAATGCATCTTAATCACATTGGACATTATCATTTTGCCCATATCATGGAAAGACTTCATTGGTTTTCTAACTAGTTTACAGGCTCCGACGTGAAGAGGATGCAAAAGTCTCAGTGGGCTTCCTGCCACTATTTGGCAAAGTTTCATAAGAGATGATGCCTTCAGGACTAGAGGAAATAATTACCAACTAACAAAATCCCATTTTCTAATATTAATTCCCATATCTGTCTTTCTGAGTCACATTTTTTTTCTGTTTATGTAAAATTATCTCATTCTACAAACTCATTTACCCTGGTATATGCGATCATGTTTCACATTACAGTATTTTTGTTGCTATTTTTGATATTACTTTTATGCTTTAATGAACTTCTTTGGAACTACTGATCCATTTTTATGATTTGGGGCCATACTGTCATATAGCATTAACAATAAAATGGAAATAAGGAGTTCCCGTCATGGCTCAGGGTTAACGAACTCAACTAGTATCCATGAGAATGCAGGTTTGAGCCCCGGCATCATTCAGTGGGTTAAGGATCTGGCATTGCCATGAGCTGTGGTGTAGGTTGAAGATGTGGCTCAGATGCCACATTGCTGTGGATGTGGCGTGGCCAGCAGCTATGGCTCCGATTTGACCCCTAGCCTGGGAACCTCCATATGCAGAGGGTGTGGCCCTAAAAAGACAAAAAGAAGAAGGAAAAACACATGTACACAATCACATGAAAATGGCGTGGAACTCTCTTAGCAAGTTGAACTACAATCAATGGCATTCTCTTTACTATGAGCTGACCTGAAAGAGCCAGTTCACTTCTGGTAGTACAGGTGCACCTACAGGCCGTGATGATGATCATAAAGGTAATGGTATTTCTGTGGAAATGATCATTGATTTCACATTTATAAAACATTTGTGAACAAAATTGCTTGTCTATGTAGCGGACCCTGCCATGCTCTACTCCTATCCTCTCACACTCACAATTCTCCCATGTTCTGATGGTGGTTTCTATGGGGCCAACAGGGATGTCATCCAATAAACAGGAGCACAATGTCCAGGGCCAGCTCCTGCAAGAGTAAATTCATTTCTATACCGTCTACTGAGGTCTTCAGTGAACAGGGCCCTCCGTTCACTGGGAGAGGTGAGGGGGCGGGACCTTACCAAATTCAATAGAGTCCTGACCTCCCAACTGGAGCTGAAAGGTAAGAAGTGAGATAATTAACTTACTACAAGCTAGTAAGTTACTAAGATAATTAACTTACTAGAAGCTAGAGTATACTAAGAGGCCAAAATAATAACCTAGTGATGGTTTAAAACATGTCTGCACATTCCCAACCCACTCCCCACCCGCATACAGACCGGACTATACTGAAGGTCCAGAAGTCGAATAGCAGGTGCAGCTGCGACCTAAGCCACAGCTGCAGTAATGCTGCTGGATCCTTAACCCGATATGGCAGGAACTTCCTTGGGTGCACATTCTTTCGCACTCTTCTTATCAAAAGGTGGAATCTAATTCCTTCCCCCTCGCATATAGGCCAGCCTTAACCACGTGTAATAAACAAAATGTGGAAAAAGTGATACAGCGTGATTTCTAAGGTAAGTTAGAAAAGGTGCTAGTGCATACAACATGTGCAGTTGTTTGGTCAGAGGATGTTTATTTAAAATTCTGATCCTGGGAGTTCCCATCCATGACGCATAGGAAATGAATCCGACTGGTAACCATGAGGTTGCTGGTTCGATCCCTGGCTTTGCTCAGTAGGTTAAGAATCCGTCCTTGCCCTGACAGTGGTGTAGGTCGCAGACGCGGCTCGGATCTGGCGCGGTGCTGTGGCGTAGGGCTCCGATTCAACCCCTAGCCTGGGAACTTCCTTATGCCACAAGGTAAGACCATAAAAATAAATAAAATTCTGGTCCTATTACCAGATTGTTCTCCAATTCTCTTCCACCCTACCTCGCTCCCCAACAGTGGCTATAAATACTCTTTGGATCAGTATATTGGTTTCAATTGGCATTTCTATACTATGCAAGAAGTGAAGCATCTTTTCTCATCGAACCTCTCCTGGGGTCAGACTACCCGGCTGGAGACGGAGCGTCGGACTCAGCGGAGCCAGAGAGCCAGCCGACAACACCCACGGCTCCTTCGTTCCCCCGGCTCCCTTGTTTTCGGCGCTTTCCTTCCTCCCCCATAAACTTCAGATTCCTGGAACCAAGCTCGGTGACCTCACGGGGATGACTTCACATCCGGGACCTTCTGGGAATTTTCAGCAGCACTTTTTCGTAAGAAAACTAACGGGGGAGGCGGTAGGGAAGAAGTAAGAGGCTGCGTCGAGGGAGGGGCGGAGCTCCTGAGGCTGGAGGGAGGGAACAGCCGCGCTGAGCCAGCTTCCTCCTTCTGATCCGGGTAGGTGGAGCTGGCAGCGGCTTGAGGCTGAGCTGCCGCCCCCCGAGACCCGAGGTCCCTCCCCCGCGGCCCTCAGTCGCGCAGTCGCGCACGCGCTCCTCGCCGGGTCGGAGTACCCCCGCGTCTGTAGCTCCCAGTTTGGAACCGGGGGCAATTGGCGGAGTGTTGCCAGGCTGAGCCTCTGCCAGAGTTTTCTTCCAAAGTTAGGGAGTCATCTGACTTGGCACCTGTGCCACAGGTGGGGAGCGGGTACCATTAAGACAGAGATGAAGGGTGTGTGGGGATCCGTGAGTAGCAGGTACCGGCAGTGAAGGGGTGGGGGAGGGGACTCACAAAATGGAAAGGTGGCAAAGGCGTTTTTCCAAGCTACGGAACTGCGGAACTGCGGTAAGGTTAAGAAGTCAGAGAAGGACACTCTCCGTGACTTTTGTTTCCTTGAAGAGGTTGCCTCAGAAAGAGGTTGTCTCGCAAAGAGGTGTCTTCAACATCAAGTATTCCAGAAATGACAACAGGGGGAAATAAGGGGGCTGCATTAAGACTCTTGTAAGCCCTTGGCACTTTGGCCTTCATGGGTTCCTTCCTCCTTAAAAAAATATTTTAAGAATATAGGGATTTCCTGTGTGGCTCAGCAGGTTAAGGATCTGACAGTTGTCACTGCAGTGGCAGGTTTGATTCTTCCTCTCGGGAACTATCCCATGCATCTAGCAGCAGAAACAAATCCAACTAGGAACCATGAGGTTTCGGGTTCTATCCCTGGCCTTGCTCAGTGGGTTAAGGATCTGGCATTGCCGTGAGCTGTGGTGTAGGTCGCAGATGCGGCTCAGATCTGGCGTTACTGTGGGTGGTGTAAGCTGGGGGTTCCCAGCCCTAGCCTGGGAACCCCCATATGCCATGTGTGCGGCCCTAAAAAAAAATGTATTTTATAACTGTGGTGAAAGATGAATGTGTTAATGTTATATATTAAGCCATTTTCTTCTACCTAGAATTTTTTTTCTTCTGATTTTAAGAGAAGTTAAAACATTTTCATGGGCCTCTGAAGTATTGTAGACCTGAAGCTTCATCCATTCTTGCTGGCCCTGGACAAAGCCAGGGTTGTGCGACACAGCCTGGATAGAGCATTAAAGGACCTGGAAGAATGGAGCTGGAGAGGTTATAAACACAGGTTGCAGCTGTACAATAAGGGACTTGAATGACCTGAGGAGTGTAGATTTTATGGTGGAGGTGGTGTGGAGCCACTGCAGGGCTGGACTGCAGGATTGACAGTTTGGGGGTGGCACTGGAGGTGGGAAGGGCATTGGGTTGGCTGTTGCCGGGATGACATTCAAACTCTTTGTGAGCCACAGTGGAGATAGAAGGGAGGGGGTAAGGGAAGCCATTGGTTGATGAGAGGAGGTGGGGCTGGGAGAAGCCTGAGCTGCCTTCTCTGGCTCTCCCTTCCTAGAGGAGAAAACAAGAGGGGAAACTGTGCAGGCCTTAAGACTTCGGGAAGATCAAATGGAAGGTCCTTCAGTAAGTCACAAACCAGGTTTTGTTTTGAGAGTTTTTGTGCCTTAATAGAAATGTGGGCTGTTTCAAGGCTACCTCTTGCCCAGATCTCTGCAGTGGCTCCTGTAGCTAATGCAACCCTCTCTGTGCTGCCTGAGGCACCTCTCCAAAGCTCCATTCCCATTAGGCTGCTTTCCTGCTCCCCATGGCCCAGAGGACAAAACCACAATCCTCACCTGGACATTTCTAGAGTTTAGGATGAGAAAAAACAGACTGGGTTTTCAACACCCCTTACAGTAGAACACTGTTCCAGAGTCTCATTTGGCTATGGGTTTCTTAATCCCAAGTAACTGCCCTTTCTCCCCCACCCTCCAATTTCTGCCAGAAAACAAAAAACAAACAAAAAACTTGACTCCCACCTTCCAATGCAAACACTGGGCTTCCTCCAGAGCAGACCAGGCCAAAATCAAGGGTTAGGGCAGAAACTATACTTAACAGAATTTTTTGTGTGTCTTTTTCGAGCTACACCCACAGCATATGGAGGTTTCCAAGCTAGGGGTCGAATCAGAGCTGTAGCTGCTGGCCTACGCCACAGCCACAGCAATTCGGGATCTGACCTGCATCTGTGACTATACCACAGCCCATGGCAATGCTGGATCCTTAACTCTCTGAGTGAGGCTAGGAATCGAACCTGTATCCTCATGGATACTAGTCAGATTCATTTCTGCTAAGCCACAACTGGAACTCCAGGAACTGTACTTAAGCATTGAAGAACTGGGTTCAAATGACTCCTTGAAAGACAAACCTTCTTAGTGTTCACTCTAAAACACCTAGTAAGATTGAGCACCTACTATGCACATTTGTACCATCCTAGGCATTGGAGATGCAACAATTAACAAATGAGAAGTGATTGCCATGGAGATGATATTCCAGTGGCGAAAGACTTGGCAGTGGGGATGGCACTTTCCAAAGATGGCTACATGTTCTAGAATGCTGCCTTTTCCTCATCAAAAGGTGTCTAATACCCCTTCCATTCAATCTTTGCAGACTTGTGATTCACAGAATGCAGCAGAAGTAATTTTGTGTGATTTCCGAGGCTAGATCATAGAAGGCAATACACTTTCTGCCTTTTTAGTTGGGACACATGCCTTTGGAATCTTGAGATGAAATTCAGGAAGTCCAACTTCTTTGAGACTACCATACTGTGAGGAGGCCCAGACCACACGGAGAGGCCATGCATATGTGTTCTGGCTGACATCCCAGCTGAGGTCCCAGCCTACAGCCAGCATCAACTGCCAGACATTTGAATGAGTGAGTTTTCAGATGTTTGCAGACCCTAGCTGTCAAATTACCCCCAGCCTTTGTGACTTCCCAGCTGAGGCCCCACACATCATGGCACAGAGATAAGCCATTCCTACCGTGTTCTGTCCAAATTCCTGACCCACAGAACTCATGGACATCATAAAATGGTTTTTTGTTTGTTTTGTTTTTTCTTTTCACTGTTAGGATAGTATTTTATTATCAGAGTCGATCATTGTATAATTACACTTACTTTTTTTCTTTAAATATTTTTTAATGATTTTTATTTTTTTCTGTTATAGTTGGTTTACAGTGTTCTGTACATTTCTACTGTTACAGCAAAGGGACCCAGTCACACGCATATATATACACATTCTTTTTCTCACATTATCCTCCATCATGTTCCATCATAAGTGACAAGGTATAGTTCCCTGTGCTGTAGAGCAGAATCTCATTGCTTATCCACTCCAAATGCAATAGTTTGCATCTTGTTTTGTTTTTTTATGGCTACACCCGGGCAGCCATACAGATGTGTCCAGGCCAGGGATTGAATCCCAGCTGCAGCTGTGGCAACACCATATGCTTTAACCCACTGTGCCAGGCCAGGGATAGAATCTGCACTTCCGCAGGGACCTGAGTGACTGCGGTCAGATTCTATTTTTAAAAAATTTTTTAATTATAGTTTATTTACAATGTTCTGTCAAATTCTGCTGTACAGTGCAGTTGGATTCTTAACCCCCTGCCCCGCAGTGGGAACTCCACATTTTTTTTAACCACTAGATTTTAGGTGGTTTGCTATGCAAGAATAGCATCCAGAACACTGACGTTAAACAAGCAAATATGTGAGCAAGATAATTTCATATTGTGATAGGTCTTCAGGAAAAAAAAAAAACCCACAGGATAATTTGGAGGAAGACCTCTACAGATGGGGGAGTAGGATTGGTGGTTGGGATAGGTGGGGGGACGCAGGGGAGGTATGGATTAGGAAAGACCATGCTGGAGAGACATTTGAACTGGGATCTGAATGAGAAGGAGCCCAGCCACTAAAGAGCACCGAGAAGGGACTTGCAGGCAGAGAGGGTTCAGCAAGTGCAAAGGCTGTCTTGAGGCAGGAATCAGCTTGGTGTGTTCTGAGAAGATCTGGAAAGCCAGTGTAACTAGGGGGATCTGAGTGAGGAGGAGAGTAGGGCAATTAAGTTGGACTGCAGAGGCAAGTCTTTCTGGTCTTACAGTCCGCTAAGAAGAGTTAGATTTCAGACTGGGTGAGCTGGGAAGCCCGTGGAGGGTGTCATACGGGGGTGACTTGGTCTGATAAACTTTTGATAAGAGCTTTAGGTACCAGGTGGAGACAGCCTGTAAAGACAGGGCAAAGGAATGCAGACCACTTAGGAGGCTATAGCAGTGGTCCAGGAAAGGGGGAATGGATGGTGTCCTGGGCAGGGTGATGGCGGTGAAGACGGGGACTGGTAGACAAATTCAGGAAACGGAGACAGTGACAAGGATTAAGGAGAAGGGAGAGGCGCCGGCTGGAGGGACGATCCCGGGGCGAGGCCGCGACTTGGGTGAGGACCGGAACCGGCATCCTTCTGGAATCTGGGAGGGCGGCTCCGAGCAAGGGCCGGCCAGGACGGCGCGTACTGGCGTCCAGCGTCTGCAGTGCAGAGCCGGCCCCTGGCTGGGAGCCTGCCGGGTGTTTCCAAGCAACGGCTATCGCAGCCGGAAGCATTCTGAACCAGGCAGCCTGGGTAACGTCATCGTCACCTTGGCGACAGCGGATGGGAACACGCCCACTCCGGGCGCCGGGGCGTGGCTTGGAAGCCTTAAACTCCGCCTCCGGCAGGCACTGCTTCAAGCCCCGCCCCTTCCCCGCGAGGGGAGAGGCACCGCCTTGGTCTAGGCGGCAGGTGTGACAGCAGGTGTGCAGGGCACTGGGCCAGGCCGCAATGAGCGGCCTCAGCTCTCCTTGGTGCGCGCTCACCACCCGCCTACCAGCCTCTCCCAACTCTTCCACTAGGCTACCACCTCTAGCCATTAGAACTGACTCCTCTGTCATTCAGGTCACCTCTGCCGAGATGCTTCCCCAGCCATCTGAGCTAAAGTAACTGCCAGCTGTCTGTCTTCTCGTGGACTGATCTTGGCTTTATTTCCTTCACAGTACCTCTCCTTTCTAAAATTATCTTCTCCGCTTATAAATTACTGTCCTCCCTAAATTCCACGAAGTCCGGGATATATTCTGCCATGTTCATCTCTATTCTGAGCACCCTGACAGAATTTGGCATGAAGTACGTGCTCAGTAAATATTAGCTGGATGAATCAGTGAATTCACTGAATCATTTCATTCATCTATGTGTTCATTTATTTGCCATTTATGCAGTGCCTTCTAGACACTTACGATAAACAGTAAGATTACTGAGATGCACAAGTCAGGGACTCCACCTGGAGGTGAGAAAAGAGATTAAAGCTAATAATTACAAGACTAAAAGTGAACATCCTTGTGTTCCAGATGCTGGGCATAGGTCCAAGCACTCTACGTATATTAATTCATTTAATTTTCACAATATGATCATGCCCATACAAATGAGAACACCAAGAACAGTCATATTATTAGCTGCCGGGCCCTGTAATCAAGTGAGATTCCACAGCCAGTAGAGGAGGGGGACATGTGCTGAGGGGGTTATAGCGATATGTGTAATAGGCCCAGGTAGGTAGATTTGCTATCTTAATTGCTTCCACACACCACAGTCTTCCAGAGGACAGGCTGCTTCCAGCTCGGAGCTCTGCTGCCCCAGGGGAACCCATCTGCCAGTGGATTGGGCAATGAGGGAGGTGAGAGGGGTGTGGCGGGCTGAGCCCTGGGCTGGTGCTTGGGTGGGAGTCTACCTGTTCAACTGAAGCAAAGTGTGCACAAGTTCCCATCTAACTTTGTGGGGGGCAGGTTGTGTGTATTGGGGAAGTAACCACTGTAAGTGGTAAAGCCCCTTCCTTTTTGGATGGGTATCTAGGAAATCCAGGAACTACATTCACTCCCACCTCTGGGTTTTTGTCTGTGCTCTCCCCTTTCCTAGCAGATGCTTCCCCCTAATTTTCCCATAATTTTCTTTTTGTTATTCAGATCTCAGGTGAAAAGGTCTGCCTTAGCCACATTCTATAAGGCACTCACCTATCACTGTCACATTATCATGTTTTAAGACTTCTATCCCCAAATGGAGAGTGGCCTAGTCAGGTGCATCACCTGTATTCCTGATCTGACTTTTTTTCCCGTTTATTCATGGTCTTTCTGCCTCTTTATTCTAGAAAGTCATTTCCCTGAGAGACTGACCCTATTAGACCTCACCTCTGTGTCCCTTGCTACCTAGAACAAGCCTGGCAGGCTGGAGGCGCTCAGTGCTTTTTGAAAGTGTGGAAAGGGCCCTTCACCAACTCATTCTGGCTCTCCAGTTCCAGGTGTGTGCTCTCCCCTTCCCAGGAACCCCTGCTCTGCACATTGCACCTGGCTTGACCAGGAGGAAGTGGCCCAGCTCTCTTGGCCACTGGAGTTCTCCTGGCTTATGGCCCTTCCTCCTTCCTGGGCCTGGCAGGGCCGTTCTTCCACTCTGGAGCAGGAGTCTGTTCAAATTCCCCTCTGGGGTGATGTTCAAAACCTCCGGGGGGAAGCCAGGTGTAGAGGGGCAGCATGGTATGTATGTGTGGTGGTGTAGAGAGCAAAGAGAATGGGGGACAGTTAGGCCTTTCTGGTTCCCAACATGTGGATGTTTTCCTTCCCATAGTGAGAACCAAGACTCTGGGACAGATACACACTCAGACACAAAGAGGAGGGAATAAAACCTGGGTTTATTCAGACCGTGTCCTTCCCTTTTGAGGGGCAGAGTGAGGGGTAGTGGGGGTGGAGGGAAGTTTTGGGTTCTAGGGACATTGCTGATTGCCAGCCTTTTCTGTGTGAGCTTTGGAGCAATGAAGATGGTGATGAAGGGGCCCTAGGATCAATGTGAAACAGAGACCAATCCCTTGTCCAGCTGGTCTTGTTCTCTCCAGGAATTAAGGAGAAGACTCATAGTAAAAGAAAAAAAGGCTGAAAGTCGAGGGTGACTCAAGGACTCTGTCTCCCGTAGTGGCTTGCAGACTCACTGGTGTTGGCACGCATGTCTGTACATATTATAGCCTCCACTGGTAGCCATAAGCCCCCATCCTGTTCCTGTGCTTGGGCAACTCAGGGAGCATCTTTGCAGTTTTCTTTTCCCTCTCTTGCAAGAATGCAGATGATGGACGGAACCGATGAAAAAGAAACTGCCCACAATCTCAGCAGATACCTTTTCTTCTTGGTCCTTTCCTCACGTGTGCAAAAGGTAGGCACCCACCTCCGTCCGGAGCCCGGGGGATGGGTGGGAGGTGGTGGTGGGAGGTTGAGGGGCTCACTGAGCTGCTGGCTGGAAGTGGTTGCAGGGCATAGGCGCCATCCCTGCTTCTGCCAGGCCCCCGCTGAGCTCGGCTGGGCTGCGCAGGAACTGCCTCATCAAGGGGGAGGTATGGAGCCCGAGGTGGGGGTCTGGGCCCTTGGTTAGCTCTGTGGGCTCCGTGACCATGGTGGGGAATGTGAGTGCTGTATTCCCACACTGGTTCACCCTCTCATGCTGCTCATTCACAGTTCTTGTGGCTCCGTAGCACTGGGAGCCACCTGGCCCAGTCTGCAGCTCCAGAATGCTCTTCTGCTGCCCAGTGGGCAGGGGGCTGGCTGAGGCAGGAGCAGGCTGGGGCTGTCCAGAGCACTCGGTGGCCTCCCTCTTCCTGGCCTTGTCCTGGACATCTTTCTGGTGGAGCTGAGCTTGGCCCACATCCTGGCTGAGGTGTGTGCTTTTCACTGAGACATCAGGGCTGCCCTGAGGTCTGGGAGCCTCTGGAAGTTTCCTTGTGGCTGACTCGATAGAGATGAAGGTTGGGGAGGAGGGTGAATGTCTGCTGGGAGGTAATACTCGAGGGAGGCCCAAATCTTCTCTCAATGTGTCCAGCCTCCTGATGGTAGAGGTGGGCAGGGCTGCTTGACTTCTTGCCTCAGTGGGACTTCTGACCTTGGCTTGACTCCAGATCTCAGTAGGGCATGTACCATCGGTTTGGCTCTGAACTTCAGTTGGACCCCCGACCTCCTGGCTTGGGCAGTTGGGCCTAGCTCTACTGCTGTCTGAGACATTGACCTTGTGGGTACTATGGTCCTTTGGGGGTCTCTGGGGATGGCCCCTGGTGTTAGTCCCAGGCTGGAGGCTAGACATGGAGCTGAGGGCCTTGTGCACGGCCTTCTCAATGTCCAGCAGCCTGGCCAGGGTCTGTTCCTTCAGCAGGGCCACCTCCGTGCTGACCCTCGTCAATTCCCCAAAGGCCTGCTCCACAGAGGCCTCGGGCTTGTGGGGGGCAACGGGAGCTGGAGGGGCCCCTCTCAGCTGGGGCACAGCCTCAAAGAGTCTCCGAAGCGCCCGCACATCCACAGTGCTTTTGGCCTCCTTCTCCAGGGCTTGCACTTGACTCAGGAGGCCCTGGAGCTCTTGCTGGCTTCCCTGCAGGATCTCAGGACTTCTAGGGGCTGCTTGCTGGGAGCCATCCATGCACTTCTCTCCTGGGGAGCTGAGGCCTTGCTGCAGTGAGGTGGGGTCACTTCCGGGAGCTGAAAGCTTGGGGGACTCAGGGCTCTGGTTGTTGCTGTTCATAGCTTGACTCTTGGTGGGCTTGAAGGCTGTGGTGCTGGCGCCATATGGGGGACTGGGTGGGCGCTGTCCAGTGGGGCATCTAGCCAGAGGTATGCAGCCCTGGCCTGCAGTGATGGGGGCCTTGGCTGGCCGGGTATCATGGTCAGCTGTATCAGTCTCACCTTGTTTGCATTTTCCTTGCCCCTCCTCCTTAGAGGTGCTGGGAGACGGGGCTAAGGGCTTGGGCAGCCAGTGAGGAAGAGGGATCTGGCTTAGGTGTGCAGGTTTGGGGGGCAGCTGGGGCTTCTTCCTTGGGCATGTAGTGGGCTCCAGTTTCAGGGTCTTTGCCTGTGACTCCCCAGGGCTTCTTTGGCCAGCAGGGCTGCTGTGGGAGTAGAGAAGGGGGTCCTGTGGGGGCTTGGAGGCCTGCTGGCTGGAGTCCTCATCATGGCCAGCTCGGGCTGGAAAGTCAGGTCTCGTCACAGCAGCTGGGAGAAGAGGAGGAGGAGGAACAGAGGCATTATGGGAGTGCAGGCTGGCACCTGCAGCCCCAGGCCCAGAGGCCAGTGTATGGTGGGCTAAAGGGGCAGCCTTCAGGGTGGTCTCTGGAGCTCGGAGGCCCCCTGGGCCATATGCTGCCATCACCTTCTCTGGAGGCTCCCAGGCCTTCTGTGTGTGGCCCCCAGGCTCCTCTTGCTCAGGCCTGAGACTCTGAACTGGGCCTTCCAAGAATGGGGTGGGAGGCTGGGATGTGGGGGAAGTCTCCCTGCCCCTTGGCAGGGGTCCTCTCTCAGAAGGCCGGACACCCCCAGGTGGGTCAAAGGTCCTCACAGGGTGAGCAGTGTAGATGCCATCCTGAATAGTCACCCACCCCCCAGGCAGCTCTCCAGGCAGTGCTTTCTGTTCCCCACTGACCTTTCTAGGGGCTGCTGGGATCCTGGGGTCACCTCCTGCCATAAGCTTGGTGTTACTCTGGGCAGTCCCAGTGGCTTGCTGAAGACCATTCTGGGTGGGCGTAGAGGCAACTCCAGGGGCAGGGCCCTGCTTGTGCTTGCTCAGAACTTGCTGGTGCAGGCTCTGGGCTTCGGCTGTTGCTGTCCGCAGACTCTGCATAGCAGCCTGGAGGTCCGAGGCCCCAGGCCCTGGGGGCACAGTGGTGGCTCCTTCTGACTTTCCCAAAGCTGCCATCCCTTTCTGACCCGTGCACCTGCTTTCCTGCTTTTCTGCCCCAGCCAGAGGGACTGCCTTTCCAGTGGCCTGTGGGGGGCAGGGGGTGGCTCCCGGTCTCCTCAGATTCTCCATCCTCATGCCTGGGTCCAGTGGGGGGACATGGATGATGCTCTCTGTCGGGGGCAGCCTCTGGGCCCCTTCACTGACTGGCTCTGGACTTGAGTCAGCTGGGGGCTCCCACCGCAGGCTATGCAGGCTGCTCAGGTCTCCTTTGTCTATGCAGCTGGCCAGCAGCTGCACACTGCTCCTCTCCGGGGCCCTGCTGGTTAGCCGGGGCTGCAGAGAGTAGGCAGTCAGTGCCACCAGGCCCTGCTCTGTCTCTTGCATCACTAGCCCAGTCCTCGCCACCGAGGTCCCAAGGCCACAAGCCAGCAACTGCTGGAACTCAGGGTCCATGTCTTCAAGGTTCCCATTGCTGCCTGGTGCTGGCAGTTTCAGCGGCTTGAGTTGAAGCTGGCCCATTGGGTCCTCCTGCACCAGCAGCCCCTGCTGGTCTATGTCTGGCCGGCGCAGCACTTGGCGAATGATCCTGGGAAGCTCGCCAAACACCAGCTCCTCCTTCCGAACCTGGGGACCACCCTGCCCAGGGCCTGGGAGCACGTACTTGGCCAGGCAGAGCTCCCCTGGCCGTCGGGCTTCCATGAGGATGCCTCCATGGTGCAGGATGCCAGGCGTGGCGTGCAGAGTCCACAGGGTCCCCTCGGCTGCAGTCTCCTGTCTCTCTAGAACTCTGTCGGCTGAGGAGCCCACGGGTTGCTCCTCTTGGAAGTTACCCCCTTGGATACTCTCAGCTGCCAGGGAGCCCATGGGGCAGTTCTCAAAGAGCCAGGTGAACTTGTGCACAGAGCCCACTGGAATGGGCTCAGGGACGACCCTGGACTCCTGGTCTTCCTTCTTGCCTGCCTCCAGGGCCTGGAAAACCTCCTTCTGGCGAGACACCTGCCCTGAAGGGATGTCCACTCTGCTGCGGTATCGTATCAGCCCTCTTCTGCTGGGACGGCCTGAGCCCTGCAGAGGCTCGGTCTCAAAGACGTGTCTGTCTGTCTGTCTTTCCCCAGCCTGGACCTGGCTAACCTGAAGGTGCTGCTCCTGGGAAACTTCTGGCTTGGCTGGGGGTTGGGACATGAACATCCAGGTGCAGGACCGTGCCTTGTCCTTAGTTGTGGGATCTGTGACCTCTGACCCCTGCTTCTCGGCCAACTCACTCATTGGGCACGTCTCAAACAACCAGCGGATGGTCTGCACATCACCCTTGAGGGGTGCCTCAGGCTGAGGGCCTCCCGGAGGCATCCCTTCCTCTTCCTGTCGTTCCTGCTGCTCCCGTTGGTGGATTACCTCCAGGGGTTGAGTCTCAAAGAGCCACCGGGCAGTGCCCACATCTCCAGCCACCACTTCCTCCCGGGTGATGCCCCGCACCACGTCAATGGTACTAGGGTTTCGACCTAGTTGGTCTAGGGGCTGTGTCTCAAACATCCACCTGTAGCCCTGCACATCACCTCCCACGACCTGCTCTCTGCTGACGGATGTCAGGGCATGAAGGTGGCCTTTGCCATCCTGCATGGCGTACACTGGGGACCCTATGTCTTGGGACTGCTCAGCAGAATCAGTTCCTTCTGCTCTGCTTACATTCCCATGGGCCAAAGCTTCACCCTGCCCGATGCTATCCAGGGGAAGGGTCTCAAAAAGATTCTTGAAGGTCTTTACCACATCCCCCTGGGGTGCACACTGAGAGAGGGACAGCGCTGAGGAGCCATCGCTGGATAGATGCTCACGTGTGAACCCCTTATTCTTCTGGGGACCCACTCGCTGCAGGTGGCCCACTTGGACCTTGTCTCTAGGTGTGTCCAGGGGCTTTGTCTCAAATAGCCACAGGGTGGAGTGGACATCACCAGGGACCACTTCCTCTTTGGGTGGGACCTCTGCTTCAGCCTCCTCTTCCCCCTTGAGAGTGTCTAGTGGTCGGGTCTCAAACAGGTGCCGCTGCTGCTGAACATCTGGGCCAGGAGGGATAAGATCTGGGGATGGCTGGAAGTCCTTCTCATCCACCAAGATCTCCCGGATGGCATCCAGGGGCTGTGTCTCAAAGATCCAGCGAGTTGCGCTAACATCAGGCCGGGCTGCCTCCTCTAGGGAGATCCCCCGGATCACCCGCACCTGGCTGGGGTCCCGGTTGATGGCGTCCAGAGGTTGGGTCTCGAAGAGCCAACGGGCAGTCCTCACTGCATTGCTCTGGATCTCCTCCCGGCAGGCGGCCTTGACCTCATGGATGGCGCCCTCTGCATCCTGGATGGCACACAGTGGCTCTGTTTGGAACAGCTTCACCGTCTTCTTCACATCACCCTTCAGCTCCTGGATCTCTGAGCGTAGCTCCAAGGGGCTCTGTTCCTGGATGGAGGGACGAGAGCCCAGGCGGTCCAGTGGCCGCGTCTCAAAGAGCATCCTAGTACCTTGGACATCGCCACTGGCTTCAGGCTCCTTCACTGGAGCCTCCGGTGCCTCCGTCTGGCCTGTCAGCTCATCCAGCGGCTTTGTCTCAAACAGCCAGCGGGCTGCACGGACATCCCCTCGGGATGGCTGAGGTCTAGCTGGCTCCTGGTCTATGCTGTTGGCAAAGGATCCTTCTTCAAATTTTCGGGAGGTGGCCTGAACGTTGCCACCAGGCACGGGCTCCTTGGCAGGTGGCCTGTCATGGTCCCCAATGGCATCCAGCCGCCAGTTCTCAAAGATCCAGCGCATGCACTGGACATCACCTTCGGTGGGCTCCTCGGAACCCAGGACCTCAGCCAGGTCTTCAGCCACGGCCTCAGCCAGATTCTTGCGGAGCTCGGGGTGGATGTGCTTGTAGAGGCGGCGGAGCTCACTGGCTTGTCGCTGCTGGTGGAACTTGGAGAAGGACTCCTTGGGTGGTGGCAGCGGCAGATCCTCAGGGGCAGGTGGGGGAGGGAAGGGCAGGTCCTCTGCAGTTGCCACTGGGATGGTTGGTTTTGGGGCCACCTGCGTCTGGGTGTCAGCCATCCTTCTGCAGAGAGGGCACAGAGATAAGGATGGGGCGGGGGATTTACTTGGGATGCAGGCCGGTTGCTGAGAGAAATGGCAGCGAGCAGGGCTCTGGAAAGGGTAGCCCTGGGGTGGCATGTGCTTAGGCACTCTCTTCCCTTTTCAGACCTCACCTGGCTTTCTGCCTGCCACCTGCATGGTGACAAGTTTTTGAACTTGAGGCACATGGAACCATCCATCATGGTGAGTCCCTGCTTCCCCAGAATCACCTGGGTTGCTAGGGAACAAGCAGGACGTTGCTGGGTTTGAGGCTCTGTCCTCCAGCCCCACAAGGGATACCCAAACCTCCATGAGGGGGAAATGGACATGCCCCATCCTCTCCTGCCTTTGCCAAAATCAGTTTTTCCCTGGCAGACTCCCAGGTGTGTGTGGCCAGGGGGCAATTCTGATTTAAGGGGTCCCAGCCAGGAAGAGGCAAGTCCCTAAAGTGGTGACATTTTCCCATGGAGAGGAAATTCCTTTCATAGCACCAGAGGGTGTGCTTATCACCTTCACCAGTGGCGGGGGGGGGGGGGGGGGGGGGGGTGGCTTGCCCAGCCCTTAGCTCTTGACGTAACCCTTCAAACTTCCCCAGGCCCAGGGAGGCAGAGCAGAGGCCAGCAGCCCTGCTATAGTGGAAGCAGTCAAGGGTGAGTGAGGGTTTCTTGTGGTCAGGCAAAGCCCGATTCTGACTTCTAAGTAGAGGTTTTCTGTGCCAAGACTCAGATGGTCTGAGTTAGAGGGACCTCAAGGATCTTCTGGCCCAACCACTTTTAATTAAAGGCAAAGAAACCCAGGCCCAGAGTTGGATCTTGGCAAATGAGGGGCAGACAGTGCTAGCTCGGGGTTCCTAGACCCTATAGGTAGGTAGTATGAAGATTTCTTAGTATCTGTGGTGTCCCTCTCTTCTCCAGCAGGCACCCTAAGAGAGTGTGAGGGTGACAGCCCAGGGAGGGGAGGCAGTGGGACCAAGGGCTTTTCTGCAGAGATAGCCCCCCATCTCGCTCATGGGGCCTTGTCCCCAGTTGGGTGCAAACTCGAGTCTCCTGTGCTCCTCCTCTTTCTCTCTTGAAGCCCATCTGCTTCCACCAAGGCACTGCCTCCGCCACTGCCTCTGCTGCCCCTCAAGCCCTCCTCTGGTCTGTGTCCTCTCTGTCTTATCTGTCTTGTGACAGGTGTACTAACAGTCCCCAGAGGCCAGTGGGGAAAGAATGAGAAGCACGTCCCCCCTCTCGCTGCCCCTGACCCACTGCTCTGCTCCAGGCTCATTGCTAAATATAGCCAAGGTCCTGGCCTCAGTGTGGCAACCTGGGGGCGGGGGGGGGGGCGGGGGTCGGTCAGGCTCAGCCAGTGGGACTCTGGGAACCTCAGCCCACCTCATCTCCTTCCCTGCCCTGGGTCCCCTGCCTTCTGAGCTGGTATCAGGCCCCTGGCCTATAGGATCACTGGTGCCAGAACCCTCCCCTAGCCAAGAGCTCTGGGAGTGGGGGAAGGACCTCCTCCTCATGGCTACCCCAGGGAGGGGGGAACTGAGCCCTGCCCCTGCCCCACCCTCACCCCATCGTGCCCACCAAAGGCATCAGCGCCCCAGGGAGGGTGAACCCTAAAGCCAGCAGCCCGAGTCTCGCCACAAACTCTGGGTAGTTCCTTTAGTGTCTGCGTTCTCAGGAGGATCCCCTGCCAAAGAGAAACCTCGACTGTCCCCGTTTCCTCCCTGTCCTGTCTCCATTGTGGTCTGAGCAGATGGCATGTACAGGCCATCAGCCTCACCCCACTCCCACCCTCAGGAATCTCCAGAATCCCTGCTATGGTCATACATCGTCAGAATCACAGTACAAGAATGGCAGACCTGAGGACCCTCAGAGGTCACTGAGCCCTGCCACACCACCCCTCATTGTTCGGATGGGGAAACAGGCCCCAAGAGGGGAAGGAGCTGACCTAGGAGGCTCCACCAGGTGGTAGTAAGACCTCCCTACCATCTGCCCTGAGTTTCCTGGGGCTTCAAAAGCAGAGGCAGGGGTTGGGTGAGGGCAGAACTCAGAAATGGGACCAGACTTAGGGCAGGGTCTGAGCCCCAAGTGGTGGCCCTGAGCTCAGCTCCTTAGGGCTGTGCCAGCCTCCTAGGGTGACCCCCACTTTTGCCCCTAGGTCTGCTTTTTTCAGCCCAGCCCCCTCCATGCCTCTCTATACCTGGGCAGACTCAGATCTGCTTGCCCCCCACCCCCTGCACCCCCCTCCCCAGGTCTTCCCCAAGGGTTTTCCCTCTGGGCAACATGATGATCTGCATCCCACCCCAGGTCCTGGGCCATGATATGTGGGGAGCTGGGCTCAGGCCGGCCCTGGGGAAACATTCCTGGGGCCAGATATGCCAAGACTTTCTCTAGCAACAGCTGGGCACAGGGCTGGTCCTGGCAGTGCCGAGTCCTGCCTGCTTCCCACTCTCCAGCCCCCATGTCCTCCCCCGCCTCCTCTGTCCACTTTCTTCCAGACACTGGGCCTCACTGGGGCTTCCCTGGAAAGAAGCCCTGAAGCCTGAGGAGCATCATACCTGTATTTTAAAAATCGTAACTTCAGACTGCCTCCTCCTGAAAGCCTTTGTGGATTAGGCCAGACTGGCCGGAACCTGCCCCTCTGCTGGCTTCAGGCCCTTGGCAGTCACCCCGAGAGCCCCTGTGGGGCTCATGGTAACTCTCCCTTAACTTCCTCGTGTATTCTTTCTTTCAGAACCATCTACTCACCCGCCTTTCAGTGTGTGGCCCCTAATAATACTAGCCTGAGAGGGTCCAGAGGGGTCCTAACCTGGAGAACCAGCCTCGCTAGGAGAGACAAGGGGCCGGTTACTTACCTGAGGGTCCTGTTTGGCTGATGGGGGCGTGGGGTCTGCGGCAGGTGTGGCCTAAAGGTCTGTGGTTCCTCTTGTTGTTGTTTGGGGCTAGTTGTGCTCTGCTGGCTCGGCCAGGTGCCTTCTCGCTGCCCAGGCTCTGGGTCTCTGTCCCCTGCCAGCCCCAGCAGCTGCCTTTATCTGGCTGGTTAGGGGGTGGGCCAAGGTGGGGGCGGGTGGGGGAGGCTAAGTTCAGAGTATGAAGTGGTTCAGTTATTTTTAGGGCTTGTGGAAGTTACGTGTCCATCCCGGGAATCGGTTACATGTTTCTTCTGCTAGGGAGGGGAAGGGGAGTGAGCAGGGAGAGCTTCATTCATCTAGGTCTCATCTGAGGATCGGGGTCAGTGACTCAGCCACCATGGCGGTGTGGACATCCCGGACTATTTTGAGGGAATGAATGTGGAGGGGCATCTGACACCTGGGTGGCCCTGCCCTAACCCTGGGAGCCCCCCACCTCCCTACTCCAGACTGGCCTCTGACTCTTCCTCATGTGGGCTGTGTGTTCACCTTGCCAAGAGCCTGGAGGCCCCCAGAGGGCAGGCCTGGGCCCCTCCTGCTCAGTTCCCGGCCTGCTACCTCAGAGCAAGGCTCAGCCTTCCTCCTCCCCGACTCTCCTGCTGAACTAAAGATCCCTCCTCTCTCTCTCTCTCTCTCTTTTTTTTTTTTTTGTCTTTTTAGGGCCGTACCCATGGCATATGGAGGTTCCCAGGCTAGGGGTCTAATCGAGCTGTTGCTGCCAGCCACAGCCACAGCCACAGCAATGCCAGATCTGAGCCTTGTCGGCGACCTACACCACAGCTCACGGCAACGCCGGGTCCTTAACCCACTGAGCAAGGCCAGGGATAGAACCTGCAAACTCATGATTCCTAGTTTGATTTGTTAACCACTGAGTCACGATGGGAACTCCCAAAGATCCCCCCTCTTATCCAGCCCTCGTCACCCCACGATGCAGGTGTATTCAGCCCTGAGTGCGCACGGCTGGTTTGGGGGGAAAGGCATCTGTGTTTCGGGGCTTCTGCTCTTCACTAGGTCCCCGATTTATCAGAGGATTCCACAGAATGGTTCTGTGGCATTCAGAGCAGATTATCTGGGTCCTTGTTTACTTTCAGGCTCTTGCCTCTGACTCAGGGGCCAGGCTTTCTGGGAATGGGGTGGGGGGAGGGGTGGCACACAGTGCTGACTCTGGGGTTATTTCTGACCCTGGAGTCATCAGCTTCCCAGTCACAGACAAAGTGACGGGGGCAGTGGGAGGGTGTCATGCCTGCCCCTCCATTGCTGCCAAAGGGGCTTAGTGGGCAGAGAGATCCTGACCTTTAGGCCGAGAAGGGGTCAGTGTGGTGAGGGGCATCAGGGGACCACGAAGAGCACACGTGAAGGAGGCATATGGCCCAGGCTCTATGTTGAAGGCCAGGCAGGTGCATTCTGCTACCTGGAAGGACAGGGTCTTCCTTCTGACATCCCACCTGCTTCTGGTGCCAGGGAGTGCTGCCAGTCTCTGCTCACTCTTTCCATTGAGTCAATGTCAGGAGGGCAACATTGGCCTGGGGATGGAGAGAGGGGCATCTGGGAGCCCTGCTCCCTGGCCTCCTCCCTCTTCCTGCTTTTCCTGCCCCTCTGTCTGCTCCCCCAGGCTCCTGGCTCTCCCTGGGGAAGGCTGGGAGAGAGGAGACCTAGGGCCTGCCTTCTAGGATGGAGAAGGTTTCATGAGAGTGCTTATTAGCACAGTGCATGTGCTGTGGAGGTGCCTGCTGTTATTACTTATGTAAGAAAAGGAAAGCACCCAGGTGGAAGCCACTTTTGTACTCACCTCAACTCTTTTCTGAGCAGAAATTTCTCAGGCCTCAATATTAAGAAAGAGGCTCTTCCTGACCACCTGATTTTATCTAATACAACTGTGCTGTCCAGGACAATTGCTACCAGCCACATGTGACTAGATAGGTTAAATGAAATAAAATGAAAAATCCTATTCCTCCATCACACTAGCCACATTTAAAGTTATCTGTAGAGACATGTGCCTGATAACCACTATGTTTTATAGTGCAAAACATTTCCATCATTATGGAAAATTCTATTTGATAGTACTCCTATAGGCACTGAAAATCTCATAATGGATAGTGTTTCTCTCTTTGCCTTGGCTCTGAGGAAGCTCTGAGCTAAATTTTCAGTCTTCTTGCCAGTAGACTCTGTGGGCTGCATCCTGTGTAATGAGGGGAAAAAACTGTCCCTGTTACTTGTCTCTAAGGGGTTTCCCAGAACAAAGGACTTTCAGTTTTAAAACTGGGAAAATTCTAAGAAGACCAGGATGAGCTGATCATCCTGTGTATAATGACCTAACAGTATCACATCATCAAGGTGTCATGGGCACGGCTATTAAGGTAGCAAACCCGGCATCATATATGAGTATCTTTGGTGGAAACACTATATGCGTTTATGTTTTTTAAGCCACCTCAAATCATTTTGGGAATGGGGCTGGGAATAAATAATTGCACTGAGGTTGAATGGCTGTGATAATTAATTGATCTCCGTCAAAGGGCAGGGGTGCTCTGGGGAAGGAAGTTGTTTTTCAGCAATTACATCCCACCCTCTGGAGCTTACTGCTTCCCAGTCTTGAGGCATCTTCCTCTGTCAGTCCACCCCTCCAAGTGGGGCTCTGCTAAAGTTGGGGTTGGTCAGAAGTTTGTGCCTGTCTCCCAGGAGAACTGGCAGTCTGTGGCAGAGCTCAGAGTGAGTAGCTGACAGCAGACTCACCTGAAGTTTCAGGAGAGGCAGGATGCAGGAATGATTAAGAGCCAGATTGCCTGAGTTTGAATCCTACCTGTGACATGTATTAGCTGTGTGACCCTGGCAAGTCACTTAACCTCTCTGTTGCTCAGTTTCCTCATCTATAAAATGGGAATAATAACAGGGCATGTCTTAAAGGGTTGCTGTGAGGAATATACATTTATTACACACACAGACAGATACAGAGAGCACGTCTGGAACAGTGCCTGGCATATATAAGCTCAATTAATGAGTAAGTTCAATAAGTTTTTCCCTAGATTCCCTCCACCCCCAGCTTCTCTGGGTTCCAGGTCTCAGTGTGTCCTCTTGGTCCAAAGACGAGTGCCCTTCAAGGCACTGGTTGGCAGTCCTGGCTTCCTTCCATCTAGGAAGCAGACACAGGTGCCAAGGGACAGCTCCAGGCAGGACCGGCTGGGTCTGTTCCAGGGCTGCAGGAGACAGGTGGGTTCAGCCTCTTGAGAGTCATCTGAACCTAGAGAAGGGACTTTATTCCCTGCTTGGGGGTCAGCTAAAAGGAGGGCAGATTTGAGAGGGGGAATCTCCATGCCCCCTGCCATGGGAGTGTCATGGCTGTGGCATGAAGGGCAGCAGTGTGTGGTTTTTGAGCATGGAATCTGGTGTCCCTCTGTTGAGATCAAATCACCAGCAGCTTGTCCCTTCCTATTTATACGACCTGTGAGGTCTTCCAGCTCTCTGTATTCTAGTGCCTTAGTTTGGGATCTTCCATGGGCAGAGCCTGAGAGGAGCATTTGGGGGCAAGTGAATTCACTGGGAGGGCAGGGAGGTGGAGAGGGGGTAAAGAATTCCTGGGGGTGGGGGTAGGAGGAAAGAAGATAACTTCTGTGGACAACTGGGGCTAGATCCCCACCGAGGACCTTTGGAGAGCTGGTGTGGAACATGCCTCACCAGGGGTGAGGGAGCTGGGGTGTTCATTCACGTCTTCCCTCCCCTCCTCTCATCTCCCCCCCGCCCCAGCATTGAGGGCTGGTCCAGAAGCACTGGTTCCTCTGTACTTCCTGTCTGCCCTTTAAATGCACATGTTTGAGGTTAGGACTCTGTGACCCTGTACAGGGACTGCCCACTGAACCTGGAGGTGACCTCTGGGAGTTGTGAGGGGATCTTGGGACACTGACAGTATCTGTGAGATGTTAATGCATGTGGTTGCTTTGAAGATTTACATCAGTGCTGTCCAGTAAAAAAACAACACAAGCCACATAAGGCATTAAAACATTTTTTTTTTTTGTCCTTTTAGGGCTGCACCCGCGACATATGGAGGTTCCCAGGCTAGGGGTCTAATCAGAGCTGTAGCCACTGGCCTATGCCACAGCTACAGCAACGTGGGATCCAAGCCATGTCTGTGAACTGCAGCACAGCTCACAGCAACGCTGGATCCTCAACCCACTGAGCAAGGCCAGGGATAGAACCCACAACCTCATGGTTCCTACTCGGATTTGTTAACCACTGAGCCATGATGGGAACTCCAAGGCATTTAAAATTTTATAGCAGCCGCAGTATAAAAAGCAAAAAGAAAAAGATGACATTAATTTTAATAATACATTAATTTTTTTTTCTTTTTAGGGCCACACCTGTGGCATACGGAAGTTCCCAGGCTAGGGGTTGAATTGGAGCTGCAGCTGCCAGCCTACACCACAGCCAAAGCAACATGGGATCCAAGCCTCGTCTGTGACCTACACCACAGCTCACGGCAATGCCAGATCCTAACCCACTAAGGGAGGCCAGGTATTGAACCCACATTGTCATGGATACAATTCCATGGATGCATGACAGGAACTTCCGCAGAAGAAGTTTTTAATTTGAATTCTGTCCCCAACCTAAGCTTGGAAGAGAAGTTTGATTCAGCTTCCAGATGAGGACTCAGTCTAGTTTGAGTCTTAGAATTCCCTGAGCAGAGAAGCCAGTCCTGCTGTGCTGGATTTCTAACCTATAGGATGGTAGACTAATGAATGGGTGTTATTAAAGCTGCTAAGTTTGTGCTGTTTTGCTACATGGCTACAGAAAACTAATGCAGAATGGAAACTGGAGCAGTTGAGGGAGGTAGGTGAGGAGACCACGACTGTCCACTTATAACATCACCCAATCAGCCTGGATCGTGGCCCAAGCCTTCACTACTGAGTGGCTGGCTAGGGATCCTAGGCAGTTGTGCTTAGTATGCCCAAGTCACCATCAGAGAGCCTCAGAGCATCTCTGAATCAAGAAATTCTATTTAGACAAAGTCAGGGCAGGAAGAGCCCACGGTCTTTCCTTCTTCCCATTTTACACTTGGGGAAACAGAGGCTTCCAGCAGAGCCTGGATGCTTGGGAGTAGTGAAAGGAGCTTGTTTTAGACCATCCTCCTCCGGAACCCCAGCTCCACCACTTCCCAGTTCTACAACTTTGAACAAGTTGTGTTCATGCTCTGAACCTCAGCTTTCCTGTCTGTACAATGGGAATGGGATGCTTTAGACAAGGGCAGGTGAGAGAAACGTGTTCCGGGCAGAGGGAGGAGAGTGGGCAGAGGCACAGAGGTGTGCATGGTGTGACTTGAGGGCAGGGTGGAGGGTCAGAGGGTAGAAATTGGTCTTGGGTGGCAAGCGGGGCCAAGTTGTGGGTGCCAGGCAAGGAGTCTGGGCCCCATTCTGAAGGTTTTAACCCACGGCAATTTGGATCACTGGAGACTGGTGATGAGGACTGTCCCAGCAGCCAAGGTTCTCAATGATGAGGATCTTGGTGGTGGTAGACAGGAGAGGAGAGTCTGGGTCTGAGGGATTCTGAGGAAGGAGAATAGACAGGGCATAAAAGATCTAAAAGATGCCTGAGTGTCTGGCTTATGGTTTGAGGCAGCAGACTGACAGCTATTCAGTGTACTTGGCCATGAGCAGAGGGAGCACTGAGGAGTGGTGCCCAGCCTCCTGGCTTGGGGAAGTGAGTGGGTGGGAATATGCCATTCCCTAGGCTGGGTGATGGGAATGGGGCGAAGGGCAGAGTGGTTGCAGACAGGTGAGATCACAGGACTTTGGACAAGATGAGCCTGAGGTGCAGGGTCTCTAGGCAGAGCCTGTCTTCACAGGCAGACAGTCAGATCTGGAGCTGGGAGAGAAGCCTGGGCTGGAGATAGAGAACTGGTGGTCCATTTATGTGTAGGCAGGAATCCAGGCTGCGAAGAAGGTGTTCTTCTAGGGGTTTCTGAGGAGAAACAGGCACAGGATGGCCCTGGGGAAGGTGGACTATGGTGAGGTAGCAGGAGAGAAGCAGCAGCCAAGCAGACAGGAGAAAATCAGAAAAGGAGCTACTCATGGAAGATGCTGAGAGAAGAATGTATTATTTATTTATTTATTTATTTACTTATATTAAAGTATAGCTGTTTCACAATGTTGTGTTAATTTCCTCTTGAAGTTCAGCAGAGTGAACTTATATATATGTACATATATATGTATCATTTATATATGTATATATACACATATATACATCAGTTATATATATATGTATACACACATATACATACATATATATACACATATGCATATATATGCACACAGTTATATACACACACTCCTTTTTTTTCTTTTTCTTTTTACCCCCCATGCCTGTGGCATATGGAAATTCCCAGGCTAGAGGTGGAATCAGAGCTGCAGCAGCAGCCTACACCACAGCCACAGGAACACCAGATCCAAGCCACATCTGTGACCTAAGCCACAGTTTACCACAACGCCAGATCCCTAACCCACTGAGTGAGGCCATGGACCAAACCCAGACCCTCACAGAGACAGCATCAGGTCCTTAACCCACTGAGTCACAGCAGGAACTCCAGGTTCTTGTTTATCCCCTCCATGTGAAACAGGTTACATCTGTTAACCCCAACCTCCCACTCCATCCCACCACAAACACCCTTCCCCAGGTCTGTTTTCTTTGGCCATTAGTCTGTTTCTGTTTTGTAGCTAGATTAATTTTGTTTTTGTTTTTGTTTTTTGCTTTTTAGGGCTGCACTCGTGGCATATGGAAGTTCCCAGGCCAGGGGGTGAATCAGAGCTTTAGCTGCTGGCCTACACCACAGCCACACAGGATCCAAGCCGCATCTGTGACCTATACCACAGCTCATGGCAAAGCCAGATGCTTAACTCACTGAGTGAGGCCAGGGATTGAACCCGCGTCCTCATAGGTACTAGTTAGATTTGTTTCTGCTGCGCCACAATGGGAACTCCTCTTGTTCCTAATCTTAACAGAAAAGATTTCAACTTTTCACTATTGAGTATGATATTAACTGTGGATTTATCATGAATGGCTTTTATTGTGTTGAGGTGTGTTCCCTCTGTATTCACTTTGTTGTGAGTCTGTTGGAACAATTTTTCCAATGGCATTTGCTCACTTTGTGTCTTTTTGTCATATTTTGGTAATTCTCACAATATTTCAACCTTTTTCGTTTTTATTATATATGTTACAGTGATCTGTAATCAGTGATCTTTGATGTTACTGCTGGAAAAAGATTATAATTCACTGAAGACTCAGATGATGGTTAGAATTTTTCAGCAATAACTTTTATTTTTTTGTCTTTTCAGGGCTGAATCTACTACATATGGAAGTTCCCAGGCTAGGAGTCAAATCAGAGCTGCAACTGCTGGCCTACACCACAGCCCACAGCAATGCCAGATCTGAGCCACGTCTGTGACCTACACCACAACTCACAGCAATGCTGGATCCTTAACCCATTGAGCAAGGCCAGGGATCAAACCCATGTCCTCATGATACTAGTTGTGTTTATTACTGCTGAGCCACAAAGGAACTCTAATATATATGTATATATATTGCCTTTTTGTCTTCTAGAGCCACACCCAAGGCATGTGGAGGTTCTCGGGCTAGGGGTCCAGTTGGAGCTGTAGCCCCTGGCCTATGTCAGAGCCACAGCAATGCGAGATCTGAGCTGCGTCTGTGACCTACACCACAGCTCATGGCAATGCCAGATCCTTAACCCACTGAGCAAGGCCAGGGATTGAACCCACGTCCTCATGGATGCTAGTTGGGTTCATTAACCGTTGAACCATGACAAGAACTCCTAATATGTTTTTAACTTAAAGCATGCACATAGTTTTTTAAGGCGCAATACTATTGCCCATTTAATAGAATACAGTATAGTGTAAGCATAATTTTTTACTGAAGTATAGTTGATTTACAATATTGTGTTAATTTCTGCTGTTTAGCAAAGTGATTCAGTTATACACATACTCTTTTTTAAAATATTCTTTTTTTGGAGTTCCTGTCGTGGCGCAGTGGTTAACGAACCCGACTAGGAACCATGAGGTTGCGGGTTCGATCCCTGGCCTTGCTCAGTGGGTTAACGATCTGGCGTTGCCGTGAGCTGTGGTGTAGGTTGCAGACGCGGCTCGGATCCTGTGTTGCTGTGGCTCTGGCTTAGACTGGATGCTACAGCTCCGATTAGACCCCTAGCCTGGGAACCTCCATATGCCGCGAGAGCGGCCCAAGAAAAATGGCAAAAAGACAAAAATAAATAAATAAATAAATAAATAAATAAATAAATAAATAAAATAAAATAAAATAAAATATTCTTTTCCATTATGATTTATCATAGAGACATTGAATATAGTTCCCTGTGCTATTCAGTAGGACCTTATTGTTTATCCCTTCCATATATAATAGCTCACATCTGCTGACCTCAACCTCCCACTCTATCCCCCCTCCAACACCCTCCCCCTTGGCAACTACAAGTCTGTTTTCCCTGTCCATGAGTCCATTTCTGTTAGTAGCTAGATTTATTTATGCCCTATTTTAGATTCCGCATATAAGTAAGTGATATCATATAGTATTTGTCTTGCTCTTTCTTACTTCACTTAGTATGGTAATCTCTAGGTCTATCTACATGGCTTCAAGTGGCATTATTTCATTCTTTTTATAGCTGAGTAGTATTCCATTGTATATATGTACCACATCTTCTTAATCCATTCATCTGTTGATGGACATTTAGGCTGTTTCCTTGTCTAGGCTATTGTGAATAGTGCTTCTATGAACATAGGGGTGCATGTATGTTTTAGAATTATAGTTTTTTCCAGTATATGCCCAGGAGTGAGACTGCTGGATCATATGGTAATTCTATGTTTAGTTTTCTTAGGAACCTCCATAGTGTTTTCCATAGTGGTTGTACAAGTTTACATTCCCACCAGCAGCGTAGGAGGTTTCCCTTTTCTCCACATCCTCTTCAGCATTTGTAGGCTATTTAATGATGGCCATTCTGACTTGTGTGAGGTGGCACCTCATTTTAGTTTTGATTTGTATTTCCCTAATAATTAGCAGTTTTGAACATGTTTTTCATGTGCCTATTGGCCACTTATATTTCTTCTTTGCAGAAATGTCTGTTTAGGTCTTCTGCCCATTTTTCAATTGGGTTGTTTGTTTTTTTGTTGTTAAATTATATGAGCTGTTTGTATATTTTGGAGGTTAAACCCTTGTCGGTTGCATCATTTACAAATATTTTCTCCCATTCTGTAGGTAGTCTTTTCATTTTGTTTATGGTTTCCTTTGCTGTACAAAAGCTTGTAAGTTTGATTAGGTCCCATTTATTTTTTGTTTGCTTGTTTTTGGCCAAGCCTGTTGCACACAGAAGTTTTCAGGCTGGGGATAGAACCTGAACCACAGGAGTGACAACACTGAAACTAGGCCATCAGGTAACTCCTCCATTTGTTTATTTTTGCTTTTGTTTCTCTTGCCTTAGGAACTGATCTAAGAAAACATTGGAATGATTTAGTTCAGAGAATGTCTTGCCTATGATCACTTCTAGGAGTTTTATAGTGTCATGTCTTATGCTTAAGTCTCTAAGCCATTTTGAGTTTATTTTTGTGTGTGATGTCAGGGTGTGTTCTAACATCACTGTTTTTCATGGGGCTGTTTAACTTTCCCAGCACCACTTGCTGAAGAGACTGTCTTTTCCCCATTCTACATTCCTGCCTCTTTGTCAAAGATTAATAAACCATGGGTGTGTGGGTTTATTTCTGGGCTCTCTACTCTGTTCCATTGATCCATATGTCTGTTTTTGTGTCAGTATCACAGCGTTTTGATTACTGTAGCTTCGTAGTATTGTCTGGAGTCTGGGAGGATTATGCCTCCTGTTTTGCTCTTTTTCTTCAGGATTGCTTTGGCAATTCTGGGACTTTTATGGTTCCATAAGAAATTTGGGATTATTTGCTGTAGTTCTGTGAAAAATGTCATGGGTGATTTGATAGGGATCACATTAAATCCAGGAAGAACATATTTTGAGGAGGGAAGAGATGGCCATTGTCCATTGTCGCACAGAGTGTGATAAGGAGGCGAAGGGGCTGCCAGGTTCCACAAGGGGGTCCTTGAGGACTTTGGCCAAATAGGCACAGGGCGATGGAGGAGGCAATGCCAGGCTGTGGAGGGCTGAGTGAGAGTAAGGGTTAGCATGTGAAGCCCAGGGAGAGAGGATTCTGGTAAATAACTGGTCTGGTCCTCACGGTTTTCACTGGTCAGATGGGAATCGCTATTGGAATGAGGGTTGTTGTTAAAACCCAAACCAGTCGGTCATCAGGAAAGTGCCCTGTAAACTGAGAGCAGTGTCTGGCAAGAGATGGGTGCATCCTTCCAAAGGCCTGTGGGGAAACAGAGCATTGGAAATGGCTGGCAATGCCCCCACTGACCAGAAGGTGGCAGCACCTCATCAAATGACCTTCATCTCACAAGACCCAGCGCTGCATTTCATCATTTCATTTATGTATTCTACAAGAATTTTTTGGTACAGCCTCTGTATCCTGGGATCTGAGATAAGCACTGGATAATCAATCAATCTGTCTATCTAGAGCTTCTCCCAGAGCCTATATTTTAGTTAAAGAGGCAGATAACACAGGTGAGTGAATTATCCTCATAACTGTCAGTCAGCCCTCTAAAGTCCAAAGCTTTATCTTCTCCAAGGTGCGGGAGAATATTTCTAGATTATGTGACATATATTCCTTCCTCTTTGAACAAAAGGTACTGAACAGACCTTGGGTTCATATACAGGGTCCATCACTCTGTGATGTGTTTGCTTATTCATGGCACAGATTGAACATATTGTCCAAAGATGGCTAGTTCAAGATTTCCCATCTCATTTGAGCTCATTATAGCATGCATTTGACATTCCTCCAGTTGATAGAAAGGTGTCTCTGTGCTGTTCTCTAGAATCCAGGCAGACTGGTGACTGTAGTGGAAGGATACTTGGTGACCTCTGAGGTTGGCTCATAAAAGGCAATGCAGCTTCCACCTATCATTCCTCCTGCCCTACTTCTGCACCTAGATTCTAGAAGGGTTAGAACACTTCAAGGGCAAGCTGGGCGGGCAGGGGAGGTGAGCTGAGGGTGCCCTGGCCAGCTGCGCTGGCTCAGATTGGAAACTCACTGGGAAGGGAGGTGTGGCTGGCTTCCTCACCATCCCCTCTCCCTAGTCTCAGCCTCTTACCCTTCACCCATTTGCAGTGTCACTCCAGACTCACTTGGGTGAAAGGAGGAGAGAGGCAGAAAAGGTGTCGGTGGTGCCCTCTGGTGGGGAGTCAGATGCCCAGATGCTGGCTTTTTCTCTCCAGGCTGTTCAGCATTGGAGTCATCACCCATGAGCATGCTCTTCCCTGACCAGGGTGATAAAACCTCAGGTCAACTCTTGACGACATCTCCCCATCTGCCCAGCAGACCTTAGCAGCCCTCTTCAGCTTGCACCCCAGTCAGCTTTCGGGAAGTCAGGTGGGGCTCCTGTTAGACTTGAGGCGGAGGGAAGAACAATCCTTTCCTTTATAAGATCCTCTTTCCAGTTTTACTCTTGGTCCCAGGTCCCTGCCTGGTGGCAGGTGATGGGCTAAAGGTCAAGGACCAATTCGGCTGTCATCTTTTTGCAAGTCTTACACTTCACTTCAGATCGTGGGGGCACTGGGGTGCAGTTTGCTTCCTCTGGAACTTTAACCAAAATCTCTGAGATAGAGAATGCCCTTTGAAAAATCCTGTTACGTGAAGAATGCTTTTGCACTTGTAGAAATTCAAAATGCACCTCACAGAGTTCCCATTGTGTGTGGTTCAGTTCAAACGAATCCGATTAGCATCCATGAGGATGCAAGTTAGATCCCTGGCCTTGCTCAGTGGATCGGGGATGTGGCGTTGCTGTGAGCTGTGGTGTATGTTACAGGCATGGCTCAGATCCTGTGTTGCTGTGGCTGTGGCTGGCAGCTGTAGATCCGATTTGACCCCTAGCCTGGGAACCTCCATATGCCGAGAGTGCGGCCCTAAAAAGCAAAAAAAAAAAAAAAAAAACCCAAAAAACAAAACTCCTCAATAGCATGAAGATTATTTTAAACCAATCTTTCATTTTTATTTATTTTATTTATATTTTTATTTATGCTTTTTATATTTATTTATATTATTTATTTATAATTTTTGCTAAAACTGAAAACATCTGCATGTTTACACCAGCCACAGGAAAAAACCTTATCGCAACTTCTTTTATAGATTTAAGCATGACCTCCTGGTAAATACAGTTGCTATAAATCTTCTCTCTGGCAGGTTTACGGCCAGAAAGGAGACTAAACACTATCACAGGGATGAGTAATTGCTTAAACAAACTTTATCTGAAACCGTCTTACCTTCCATTTATTCTTCCACAGAAGCCCTTTCTCTTGCCTCTCTCTCTCCTTGTTAAGTGGGTTTATAAACCTTTATCTTTGGATGTCCAGGGAGCCAATTTATCTGAAGCCTCCCTCGTAAATAAACTTTGTCTTCTCTCCTGTTAATCTCTCTGCTGTTAGTTAATTCACAGGCCCCCAACCACTGAACCTAAGTTGATAGGGGAAAATTTTTTTCCCCTCAACACATCCTTCTTTTGACATGGAGAGTACTGATGGCTAAGCTTTTCTATCTGGGACTGGAGTTTGTCTTCCCACTCTGCTGATGTCACTGCACAGCAAAGCACTCATTTTCTTCTCTCTCATACGTGTTAATTAGATTAAAGGAAGGGATGGGAGAAAAAGAAAACATGTAGGAGAGGATGCTGCTAGCTTTATTACTTGTTTGTAGAAATCATGGTGTCTCCCGTTTAGTCACTGACAGTGAAGAGCTGATGTGTGCTCGGGAACAGCTGCATAAAAGAAAGTATTCCTTTAGAACCAAAGCAATAAGGGCCAGGAGAGTGGATGAATGATGCTTGTTTTCATTCGGTCTGGTCTAATTGTATTTCAGTGGAATGTAAAATGTTACTGGATGGCTGATTCCATAGTGACTGGACCAAAACAAACATCTTCTGTATTAGTCAGCTGGGCTGCTGTAATGAAACGCCATGGACCGGGTGGCTTAAACAACATGAATTTCTTTCTCATGGTTTTGGAGGCTGAAAGTCCAACTTCAAGCTATCTGCTGACTTGGTTCTTGTGTGAAAGCCACTTCTTAGCTTGTAGATGTCCTCATTCTTGCCGTGTCTTTATGCTGGGGGAGAGAGCGAACTCCAGGCTCCCTTCCTTTCTTAGTGGGACACTAATCCTATCAGTAGGGTCCCATCCTTGTGACCGCATCTAAACCTAATCACCCCAAAGGCCCTACCGCCATATACCATCACCTTTGGGGTTAGAGCTTCCACAAATGAATTTGGGGCAGGGGACACAAACATTAGTCTATAACAGCTTCTCTACAAAGAAAGACTAACCAGTTAGAAAGTATTATAATGAATCCAATGCAAAATGTTCGTGTTGAAATGTGTCATGTTTTTTTTCTTTCTAACTGTCCTCTGTTGCATCTTGTTAGCAAACATCAAACCCACCTCCTCTCGTTCCACCCTTGCCAGAAACTCAACCCACCCTCCCTGGGACTTAATGTTGAGTTCTCTGACAGGACAGTCAGGTGTAGAAAACATTCTGTGTTCCCATAGATAACTATGCACCATCTGCAACACACCCTCTGGGTCTTTTCAAATTCTAGTCTAGTTCAGTTTTATCCCCCTTTGCAGTTCCACTCACCATTCCTGTACCATATAAATTTGTCCTGTTTTGAGTTTTCCTTGGAATCAGTTGTAACATCTGCCTAGTTTTCTTAAATCATATGTGTAAAGTGAATTCCTCAGCACGTGCTCATCTTCACATCTGTCATGAGAGTCACAATTTCTCCTTTTCCTGAAAAGTAGCTTTCTTTTTTTTTTTTTTTTTTTTGTCTTTTTGCTATTTCTTAGGCCGCCCCCGTGGCATATGGAGGTTCCCAGGCTAGGGGTCGAATTGGAGCCGTAGCCACCCCCCTACACCAGAGCCACAGCAATGCAGGATCTGAGCCGTGTCTGCAACCTACACCACAGCTCACGGCAACGCCAGATCGTTAACTCACTGAGCAAGGGCAGGGACCGAACCCGCAACCGTATGGTTCCTAGTCGGATTCGTTAACCACTGCGCCATGATGGGAACTCCTGAAAAGTAGCTTTCAACACAGGGAAGCCTTTGCTAGTAATAGTGGCAGGATGCAGCTTCCTGATGAGGGAAGGAAAGACACAGGCTGAATCTCTGAGCCCTTGTCTTGTCCATCTCACAACCACCACCCTTCCAGATGCTCCAGCCTCCAAACATCGAGGTCGTTCTTAACTCTTCTCTTTCTAGCACCCACACATCCAACTCTATGCTAGGCTTGATAATGGCCCTCCAGAGATGCCCACATCCTAATCCCTGGAACATGTGAACATGTTGCCCTTTGTAGCAAAGGGACTTTGTAGGTGTGATTTAAGTAAGGACTCTGAGATGGGGAGATTATCCTGGATTATTTAAGTGGTCCCAATATAATCTCAAGGAAGACAGGAGGATCAGAGTCAGGGAAGGGAGATGTGAGGGTGGAAGCAGAAGGTGGAAGAAGGGGCCACAAGCCAGGCAACCTGGGTAGACTCTAGAAGCTGGAAAAGGCAAGGGAACTGACTCTCCCCCCAGCACCTCTAGAAGGAAGGGGCCCTGACAACATTTTTTTTTTTAAGTATAGTTGGTCTACATTGTTGTGCAAAAAATCTTGATTTTAGACCCCAAAGACTCTTTTCAGACCTTTGACCTTCAGGACTCTAAGAGAACAAATCTGAGTTGTTTTAGGCCAGCAAATTTGTGGTAATATATTATACCAGCAATAGGAAACTAATGCAAACATCATAGCAAATTATGTTGGTTTTATCTTCAAAATGTACCCAGGATCTGACCACTTCCCAGTGGTGTCACTGGCATTCTGGGCCAAGCCAGTTCCATCCCTTGCCTGGATTGATGCAAAGGCAGCTTCCTGGTCTCCATTTCTACTCTGGCCCTCCAGCCCTTTCTGCCTTTCTGATGCAGGAAGTGTGATTTCGGTATGCTGCACTCTGGTGTTAACTCTTGGCATTGTCTTTCTCTGATGCTTCAGTGGCTCTAGCAGCAGCATTAATTTCCAAGTGTCCCTATAACTACTATACATGCTCCCCAAAGTCCTGATACATTGCACCCACTAGGGCATCTTCTCGTTCCACATACCATCCCAGGTCACCACCAGTGACAATTTTGACAATTGGACTGCTGCAGCTTCTCAGAGGCTGTGCATACTTAACAACCAGCAATCGGCTTCTCACTGCCAGCCAGCTGACAGATGATCAGCTCCAAAATCCCATTTCCAGAGTTGGATTTCTCAGACCACTCTCTGTATCAGCCAGGGACTCAGGCTTTGACATGCAGATTTCCATGCAGGAAGTTTGGGGGACAGTGCAGGGGCAGGGGGGAGCATACACACTGGATCAACACCAGTGAAAGGAGATGACACCTGTGAGGAGGGGAGCTGACAGCTAAAATGCAGTGCAGTTGTAACAAATGTTGCAGTTATAACAAGGGTCACAGCAGCCAATCCTGTAAGGAGCTCTGGAGCTGGGGTCACACTTCCGAGCTGTCTACACATGGGGCAAGAGGGTCAGGCCTTTATGCCCCTGCATTTTTGAGGCATTGGATGTGGCTGGCTTCAGGAAGGAGTTGCCACCTTGGGCAAGAGAGTTGTTTTTTAGAGATGGGATTAAGGTGGCAGAATAGAAGGACTGGAGCTCAACTTCTCTCCTAAAAACAACAAAATTCAGAACTAAAGGCTGAGCAATCTTCAACCAAATGGACCAGAAACCTTAAAAAGATATCCTACTCCAGAAGAAAAGGAGGAGCCCACATCAAGAGGTAGGAGGGGCAATTATGTGATATAAGCAACCCCATACCTCCTGGGTAGGAAGCCCCACAGACTGGAAACTAACTAGTTCACAGAGACTCACCTGCAGGAGTGAGAGTTCTGAGCCCCACATCAAACTCCCACATGTGGGGATCTAGCACTGGGAGAAAGAGCCTCTGGAGCATCTGGCATTGAAGGCCAGTGGGGCTTGTGCGCAGGAGCTCCATGGGACTGGGGGAAACAGAGACCCCATTCTTAAAAGGCGCACACAGACTTTCACATGCACTGGGTCCCAGAGCAAAGCAAAGTCTCCATAGGAATCTGGGTCAAACCTGACTGCAGTTCCTGGAGGATATCCTGGGAAAACAGGGGTGAATGTGGCTTGATGTGAGGGAAGGTCATTGGGAGCAAAGCTCTCAGGAATATTCAGCAGCTGCCTTTCTCTGGAGGTGGCCATTTTTGGAAAATCTGGCCCCACCCATCAGTTAGCTGCTGAGAAGCCCCAGGGCAAACAACAATCCAGGTGGGATCACAGCCCCACAGCTCAGCAAACAGGTTGCCTAAAGACCCCCCAGGCACACAGATGCCTCTAATCCCATCCAGAGACTAAGCCCCACCCACCAGAGGGATTAGAATAAGCTCCACCTACCAGTGGGCAGGCATCAGTCCCTCCCATCAGGAAGCCTACAGCAAGCCCCCCATACCGACTTCAGCCACAGGGGGGCAGACATCAGAAGTAAGAGAGGCTGCAACTCTATTATCTGTAAAAATGTCACCACACCAAAAACCTATGAAAATGAAAGACAGAGAACTATAACTCAGATGAGGGAGAAAGAAATAACCCCAGAAAAACAGCTAAGTGATGAGGAGATTCTCAACCTCCAGGAAAAAGACTTTAGACTGTTGATGCTGAAGATGATGCAAGACATTGGAAATAAACTGGAGGCAAAGATGGATAACTTACAGGAAACACTGAGCAAAGAGATACAAGATATCAAACTTAAACAAGAAGAAATGCAAAATACAATAACTGAAATAAAAAATTCACTAGAAGCAGCTAACAGCAGAATACAGGAGGCAGAAGAACGAATAAGCAAGGTGGAGGAAAGATTAGTGGAAGTTATGGATGCAGAACAGAAAAGAGAAAAAAGACTGAAAAGAAATGAAGAGAGTCTCAGAGAACTCTGGGACAACGTTAATTGCACCAATGTCCGTATTAAGGGGTGTCAAAAGAAGAAGAGAGAGAGAAGGAGACAGAAAAAATATTCCAAGCGATACTAGCCAAAAACTTCCCTAACATGGGGAAGGAATCAGTCACTCAAATCCAGGAAGAACAACAAGTACCATATAAAATAAACCCAAGGATGAACACGCCGAGACATATTAATCAAACTGACCAAAATTAAAGACAAAGAGAAAATCTTGAAAGCACCTAGAGAGAAGAAACAAATAACATACAAGGGAACCCCGATAAGGTTATCGGTAGATTTTTCAGCAGAAACTCTGCAGGCCAGAAGGGAGTGGCATGATATACTTAACGTGATGAAAGAAAAAAACCCAACCAAGATTAGTCTACCCAGCAAGGCTCTCATTCAGATTTGAAGGAGAAATCAAAACCTTCACAGATAAGCAAAAGCTGAGAGAATTCAGCAACACGAGACCAGCCTTACAACAAATACTAAAGGAACTTCTCTAGGCAGAAGAGAACAAAGAAGAAGGAAAGAAAAAAGAGCAGCAAAAACGAATCCAAAGCAATTAATAAAATGGCATACATATCAATAATTACCTTAAATGTTAATGGACTAAACGCCCCAACCAAAAGACATAGACTGGCTGAATGGATACAAAAACAAGACCCATATATATGCTGTCTGCAAGAGACCCACTTCACTTCTAGGGACACATGCAAATTGAAAGTGAGAGGGTGGAAGAAATTATTTCATGCAAATGGGGATCAAAAGAAAGCTGGAGTAGCAATACTTATATCAGACAAAATAGACTTTAAAATGAAGAATATTTTAAGGGACAAAGAAGGACATTACATAATGATCAAAGGATTAATCCACAAAGAAGATAAAACAATTTTAAATATCTATGCACCCAATATAGGTTCACCACAATATATAAGGCAACTGCTAACAACCTTGAAAGGACAAATCAACAATAACACAATCATAGTGGGGGACTTTAACACCCCACTTACAGCAATGGACAGATCAACCAGACAGAAAATCAATAAGGAAACACAGGCCCCGAATGATACATTAAACCAGATGGACTTCATAGATATTTATAGGACATTTCATCCAAAAGCAACAGAATACACATTCTTCTCAAGTGCACATGGAACATTCTCTAAAACTGATCACATCCTGAACTACAAATTCAACCTTGGTAACTTTAAGAAAATTGAAATTATATCAAGTGTCTTTTCCGACCACAATGCTATATGACTGGAAATCAACAACAAGAAAAAAAACTGCAAAAAACACAAACACGTGGAGACTCAACATCATGCTACTAAACAACCAATGGATCACTGAAGAAATCAAAGAGGAAATTAAAAAATACCTAGAAGCAAATGACAACAAAGATACGACACTCCAAAACCTATGGGATGCAGCAAAAGCCGTTCAAAGAGGAAAGTTTATAGCAATACAAGCACACCTCAGGAAACAAGAAAAAGCTCAAATAAACAAGCTAACTTTACTCTAAAGCAGCTTGAGAGAGAAGAACAGACAAGACCTAAAGTTAGTAGAAGGAAAGAAATCATAAAGATCAGAGCAGAAATCAATGAAATAGAAACAAAGAAAACCATAGAAAAGATCAATGAAACGAAAAGCTGGTTCCTTGAAAAGATCAACAAAATTGATAAATGCCTAGCCAGACTTATCAAGCAAAAAGAGAGGACTCACATCAATAAAATTAGAAATGAAAAAGGAGAAGTAACAACGGACACCACAGAAATATAAAGGATCATAAGAGATTACTATATGCAACTATACTCCAATAAAACAGAAAACCTAGAAGAAGTGGACAAATTCTTAGAAAAGTACAATCTTCCAAGACTAAATCAAGATGAAATAGAAAAGATGAATGGACCCATCACAAGAACTGAAATTGAAACTGTGATTTAAGAACTTCCAACAAACAAAAGTCCAGGGCCAGATGGCTTCACAGGCGAATTCCATCAAACATTCAGAGAAGAGCTAACACCTCTCCTGAAACTATTTCAAAAAACTGCAGAGGAAGGGATACTCCCAAAATCCTTCTATGAGGCCACCATCACCCTGATACCAAAACCAGACAAAGATACCACAAAAAAAGAAAACTACAGGCCAATTTCACTGATGAACATCGATGCAAAAATTCTCAACAAAATACTAGCAAACTGCATCCAACAATACATTAAAAGGATTGTACAACATGATCAAGTGGGATTTATCCCAGGGATGCAAGGGTTCTTCAATACCTGCAAATCCATCAGTGTGATACACCACATTAACAAACTGAAGAAGAAAAACTATATGATCCTCTCAATAGACACAGAAAAAGCCTTTGACAAAATCCAACACCCATTTCTGATAAAAACCCTTCAGAAAGTGGGCATAACAGGAACCTATGTCAACATGATAAAGGCCATATATGACAAACCCACAGCAAACATCATTCTCAATGGTGAAAAGCTGAACGAATTCCCGCTGAGATCAGGAACAAGAGAAGGATGTCTGCTCTCGCCACTACTCTTCAACATAGTTTTGGAAGTCCTAGCCACAGCAATCAGAGAAGTAAAAGAAATAGAAGGGGAGTTCCCGTCGTGGAGCAGTGGTTAACGAATCCGACTAGGAACCATGAGGTTGTGGGTTCGGTCCCTGCCCTTGCTCAGTGGGTTAAGGATCTGGCGTTGCCGTGAGCTGTGGTGTAGGTTGCTGACGCGGCTCAGATCCCGTGTTGCTGTGGCTCTGGCGTAGTCCAGGGGCTACAGCCCCGATTCGACCCCTAGCCTGGGAACCTCCATATGCCACGGGAGCGGCCCAAAGAAATAGCAAAAAGACAAAAAAAAAAAAAAAAGGAAGGAAAAAAAGAAATAGAAGGAATCCAAATTGTAAAAGAAGAAGTAAAACTACCCCTATTTGCAGATGACGTGACACTATACCTAGAGAATCCTAAAGACTCTACCAGAAAACTGTTAGAGCTCATCCATGAATTTGGCAAAGTCGCAGGATACAAAATCAATACACAGAAATCGACGACATTTCTATATACTAACAATGAAAGAGCAGAAAAGGAAATTAGGGAAGCAATCCCATTTACCATCGCATCCAAAAGAATCAAATACCTAGGAGTAAACCTACCTAAAGAGGCAAAAGAGCTGTACTCTGAAAACTAGAAGACACTGATAAAAGAAATCAAAGAGGACACAAAGAGATGGAAAGATATACCATGCTCGTGGATTGGAAGAGTTAATATTATCAAAATGACTATACTACCTAAGGCAATCTACAGATTCAATGCAATCCCTATCAAATTACCAAGAACATTTTTCACAGAACTCGAACAAAATATTTTAAAGTTTGTTTGGAAGCACAAAAGACCCAGGGTAGCCAAAGACATCCTGAAAAAGAAAAATGGAGCTGGAGGAATCAGGTGCCCTGACTTCAGACTATACTACAAAGCAATAGTCATAAAAACCGTATGTACTGTCACAAAGACAGAAATATAGATCAGTGGAACAGGATAGAAAGCCCAGAATTAAACCCATGCATCTACAGCCAACTAATCTATGACAAAGGAGGCAAGAATATACAATGGAGAAAAGACAGCATGTTCAATAAGTGGTGCTGGGAAAACTGGACAGCCACATGGAAAAGAATGAAATTAGAACACTCTCCAATGCCATACACAAAAATAAACTCAAAATGGATTAAAGACCTAGATATAAGACCAGACACTATAAAACTCTTAGAGGAAGACATAGGTCAAACACTCTCTGACATAAACAACAGCAACATCTCAGATCCACTTCCTAGAGCAATGACAGTAAAAACAAAAATAAACAAATGGGACCTAATCAAACTTAAAAGTTTCTGCACAGCAAAGGAAACCCTAAACAAAATGAAAAGACAACCCACAGAGTGGGAGAAAATCTTTGCAAATGAGTCAACTGACAAGGGATTAATCTCCAAAATTTATAAACACCTTCTGCAGCTCCATACCAAACAAACAAACAAACAAACAAACAAACAAAAACAACCCATCAAAAAATGGGCAGAAGATCTAAACAGACGGTTCTCCAAAGAAGACATACAGATGGCCAAGAAACACATGAAAAGCTGTTCAACATCACTCATTATTAGAGAAATGCAAATCCAAACCACTATGAGGTACCACCTTACACCAGCCAGAATGGCCGTCATCAAAAAATCTACAAACAGTAAGTGCTGGAGAGGGTGTGGAGAAAAAGGAACCCTATTACACCGTTGGTGGGATTGTAAATTGGTGCAACCACTGTGGAAAACAGTATGGCTATTCCTCAGAAAACTAAAAATAGAACTACCATTTGATCCAGCAATCTTACTCCTGGGCATCTATCAAGAGAAAACCATGACTCGAAAAGACACATGTACTCCGATGTTCATTGCAGCACTATTTACAATAGCCAAGACATGGAAACAACCTAAATGTCCATCAACAGAGGAGTGGATCCAGAAGATGTGGTACATATACACAATGGAATATTATTCAGCCATTAAAATGAAAGAAATACCAGCATTTTTAGCAACATGGATGGACCTAGAAACTATCATGCTAAGTGAAGTCATTCAGACAATGAGACACCAACATCAAATGCTTTCACTGACATGTGGAATCTGAAAAAAGGACAGACTGAACTTCTTTGCCGAAGAGATGCTAACTCACAGGTGTTTAAAAACTTTTGGTCTCCAGAGGAGACAGTTTGGGGGATGGGGGGATGTGTTTGGGTTGCAGGATGGAAATCCTGTGAAATTGGATTGTTATGATCATTATACAGCTACAGATGTGATAAATTCATTGAATTAAAAAAAAGAGTTTTTTTTTCCTACCCTGAGCTACCCTGGAACAGAAATTCAGCTGATTCAGCTGAGAATGTTCAGTCACCAACATTCTCAAGAGCGGGGTGGATGAGTTCTGAAAGGGAGGAAGGGGAAGGTCTGAATGTTATCTGTCACCGAGATATTTAATAAAAGCTATATCAGATTTTGTCACCACCCCACTTAAATTCCTCCCATGACTTAAAATTCATGTGCAATACTCTCTCTCTGAATGGTACCCTAATTTCGCTCTGCTTCTGACATGAACCATGCTCCTAGGCTCACCCTGCTGTCATATTAACCTTCTTTCTTCATTCACCCAACAGATAGCTATTGATTATTTACTGTGGAATAAAAAGTGTTCTCAATCAGAGATGCATAAACTGTGGCCCATAGGCCAAATTCTGCAGCTGCTTGTTTTGATGAATAAATTTTTTTTTAATTTTTATTTTTTTAATTTTTTTGATAAATAAACTTTTATTGGAACACAGTTACACCTATTTTTTTTTCTGTCTTTTTGTCTTTTTAGGGCTGTACCTGAGGCATATGGAGGTTCCCAGGTTAGGGGTCCAATCAGAGCTGTAGCCATTGGCCTACACCACAGCCACAGCAACGCCAGATCTGAGCCACACCTGCGACCTGCACCACAGCTCACAGCAATGCCGGATCCTTAACTCACTGAGTGAGGCCAGGAATCAACCCCATGTCCTCATGGATGCTAGTTGGGTTTGTTAACCACTGAGCCACGATGGGAACTCCCCTATTTTTTTAAACTATTGCCTATGACTCCCTTTGTGCTATGATGGCAGAGCTGAACAGAGACCATGTGGTGCATAAAGCCTAAAGTATTTACTCTTTGATCCTTTACAGAAAACGTTTGCTGACTGACATCTCTTCTAAATCAGTGCTGAAATATATATTAATATGTATGTTATATACAAATATATGTATATATAGTAAGACTCAGATGTGAGCCACATATGTAATTTTAAATTTCCTAGTAGCCACAGTAAATGAGTTTACAAGATTGAAACAGGTGAAATAAATTTTAATATATTTTATGTAACCCCTTATGTCCCAAATATATGTCAACTTATAACCAAAATAGTAAAGTATTAGTGAAGTACTTTACATCCTTTTTTTTTTTAACCTGGCAACTTTAAATTGAGTGTGGAGCATACACTTAATTTGGGCTAGCCACTCTTCAGGTGCTCACTCGCCATGTATGGCCAGCGGTTCCAGTTCTGGATACAGTTCCAGAAGCAGGGGACACAGCAGTGAATAAAGTGGGTGAAATTTCCACCACCATGGAGCTTACATTCCTAATGGAGAGAAGAGATGATAAACAGGTGAAATAAAGTTGATGCCTGATGGTGGTGGATGTGGATTCTTGGGGCAGAAGCTCCAGGTTTCCTTTGGGGAAGGTCACACTAATAAGACCTCACCTTGCCTCAAGCAGGTCTGACCTTTACCTCAGTTTCCAGTGGGCATCTCTGGGCCCAAGCTAGGAATGCCTTTGTTGGTCTAGGGGTTTGGCACTGGATGTCTATCAGTGTGATTTATGATGGGGGCTTTGGGCCTTGCTGTCAGTGCTGACCCCAGAGGAGCTGGAAACTGAAGCTGTTCACCGAGCTCTGGGAGTAGCTGGGGCACCAGCTGCATGGTCAGCATGGGACCTAACCCAGGAAATACTCTGGACACCAGAGGCTCGGGTGACCTTCCCTGGTTGGCAGTACCCTGCATATTGTCACACTGTGTGGCTGGGAGGAGGTGACAGTCCACAGCTCCACAGAGAGGCAGCGGGGAGCAGGTCCTGGGACCCCTCCTGGACTCAGTCCTGTGCTTTCCTCCCTTGGCTGATTTCATCTGTATCCCTTTCCTGTAATAAACCATAACCATGACTATCTCAGCATCCCAAGGAGTTCTGTGAGTCCTTCTAGCAAATTATCACACCTGAAGGTGGTATAGGGGAGACCCCTGAACTCATGGTTGTTGTCAGAAGTGAGAGTGGTCTCTCGTGGGGACTGTTTTCTCTAATGGCACAGTTGGTCCTAAACCCTTTAAGGATGGTGACATCTGAGTTAAAACCTGTACGCAGTGAAGGGACAGTGGGAGGCAGTGGGGGTGGGGTTTGGGGGGGCTTCAGCAGGGCGGACACTGGGGAAACTGGAAGGAGATTCCTTCTCTGCTCACTATTTTTTTTTTTTGTCTTTTTGCTATTTCTTGGGCCGCTCCCGCGGCATATGGAGGTTCCCAGGCTAGGGGTCTAATTGGAGCTGTGGCCACCAGCCTACGCCAGAGCCACAGCAACGCAGGATCCGAGCCGCATCTGCAACCTACACCACAGCTCACGGCAACGCCGGATCGTTAACCCACTGAGCAAGGGCAGGGACCGAACCCACAACCGTATGGTTCCTAGTCGGATTCATTAACCACTGCGCCACGACAGGAACGCCTCTGCTCACTATTTTGTTTGATAAACCTCTTTACACATGAACCCACATCTCCTGGTTTAGTAGCATAGCACTGGGATTAAAGCTTAGGTTGAGATTTAGGTTAGGGTAGGGTATTGAGATTACGGTGAGTTTTAGTGCTTTGTTTTGTTTAGTCTAGGATTAGAGTGGGGATACCATTAGGGTTTAGGCTTCAGTGTTCTGTATTCAGTATAAGGACATTTGCAGTTATAGTTGAGATTAGTGCTCAGTTGGAGTACAGCTCATGGAATTTGATAATGCCTGTTACATTTAGTCCCTCGAGTGTGCATTTGTATGAATTCTACTGAACAGCCAGGATATACACCCTCTTTTAATTTAATAATTCAAATCAGCTGAACATTGTTTTAAAGCTCGGATGAAGAAAACATGTAACTTGGAGCTCCCATTGTGGCAAAGCAGAAACAAATCCGACTAGTAACCATGAAGTTGCGGGTTCAATCCCTAGCCTTACTCAGTGGGTTAAGAATCTGGTGTTGCCATGAGCTGTGGTGTAGATCGCAGATGTACCTTGGAGCTGGCGTGGCTGTGGCTGTGGTGTAGACTGACAGCTATAGCTCCGACTGGGCCCCTAGCCTGGGAACTTACATATGCCACGGGTGTGGCCCTAAAAAGCAAAAAAAAAAAAAAAGAAAAAGAAAAAGAAAAAACTAAAATGTGTAACTTTAGAAATTACACCATATAACTCAGCCAAATGAAAAATAAAGTGAAGCAAGCTTCTGTAGTAAACAAGCAATAAGCAAACGTCTGCAGTTGTGTATGGAGCAATGATGCACAGTGAAACTAGTTATAAATAGTTAAATTCTTTTGATACTATGAAAAAAAGGAAGAGGTTTGGTGTAAAAAAATTAATAAGGAAGTAAGCATACCTATTTTTCCAACACTTCAAGCCATGTGGGGTAAGAAAGGGGAGAAGGTGGGTGTTTAGAAGTTTGAGGATCTGAGAGATAACGAACAAGCAGTTATTTAAACAAAAAGTGTTGTAAAAGTGATAAACGCACAAAGATCTTCAAACCTAAGGAAAAGTGTGCAATGAAGAGTAATTAAAAGTAAACCCAGAGAACTGTATCAAACCACTTGTGATGGAACATGATGGAGGATAGTGTGAGAAAAAGAATGTGTGTGTGTGTGTGTGTGTGTGTGTGAGTGTGAGACTGGGTCACTTTGCTGTGCAGCAGAAATTGAGAGAACATTGTAAATCAACCATAACAAAGAAAATTTTAAAGAAAGAGTAAACCTCTGATAAATAGCAAGGTCCTACTGTATAGCACAGGAAACCATATCCAATCTCCTGGCATAGACTATGATGGAAAGTAATATTAAAAAATGTGTGTGTGGGAGTTCCCGTTGTGGCGCAGTAGTTAACGAATCTGACTAGGAACCAGGAGGTTGTGGGTTCGATCCCTGGCCTTGCTCAGTGGATTAAGGACCTGGCGTGGCCATGAGCTGTGGTGTAGGTTGCAGACACAGCTCGGATCCCGAGTTGCTGTGGCTCTGGCGTAGGCCGGTGGCTACGGCTCTGATTAGACCCCCAGCCTGGGAACCTCCATATGCCACGGGAGTGGCCCAAGAAAAGGCAGAAAGACACACACACACACTTTTTTGTGTGTGCATATGTCTATATACACATATCTGAGTCGCTCTGCTGTACAGCAGAAATTGGCACAACACTGTAAATCAACTATTATTTAATAAAAAAGTAAATCTCTGTCCTAGAATTTCCCTTCATTGCTCTTCTAATATGGATTCACTATTCCTTGTCATTTTCTTTCTCCATGTCGTCCCTTATTTTGTTGGAATACATTCTAAGTACAATGAAGCATGTGTTTATTCTACCCTTGCACTACGTTGGTAATTGGGCTGGGGCTGGAATTCTAGAACTTGTTTTTTTTCTAGAAGGCTTAGTTTTTTTCTCCTTAGCCCCCGGAGTTTCTGATGATACTTTTTTCCTTTGCAAGTGACAACTATGAATGTGGTTACCACTTGTTTTTTCATACCAAAGCCTCTTCAGTCCTGGTTCTGAAACTTGACCACGCAAAGCGTCTGGTTGTGGACCTGTCCTCATTTAGTCTACTCAGCCCTGGAGGATGTTTTTTGTCTGAAAACGGTGTCTTCAGTTACCTGCATTAATTAACCCAGCCCTTCATTTCACATATGCATGGGCAACTGCTGGCCGCCAGATATTTCTGCAAAATCAACAGCAAAATTAAGAAGAACCGAGATGTAAAACACAAAAAGGACCAGATATAATTCGGGGAAATGAAAGTGCTGACTGGTATCCTCTAAATCCATGACTACTGAAACCCCAAGTGAGTGCCGTTCAGTAATCATCCTTCTTTTCTCTATTCTACTCACTCTCTTCCTCCCCTGGATGATGATTTTATATTTTTACCTTTTTGGACCTCTCAGGTGACTTTCCACAACCTCACCATCAGCTGATTGTCCTGACTTCCCTGGCCATTAGAAAAGGCAGAAGAGAGTTCTCACAAGTTCCCACCACCTGATCTATACAATTACCTGATCCCACGTACTCTGTCTTCCTTCCTGTTCTATAGTGGAGTAATTGTCCCTGCTCCTAGCTCAGCCCAGCTCCGTCGCCTATGCTTTGAATCCCATCCCTTCTCTCCTGCATCATCATCAGTCCCATCAGCACATTACTCCCATCAGCATGCAAACACGCTGTTATTTTTCATGTCTTTTTTGCTTTTTAGGGCCACACCTGCGGCATATGGAAGTTCCTAGGCTAGGGGTCAAATTGCAGCTGTAGCTGCCAGCCTACGCCACAGCCACAGTAAATCGGGATCCAAGCCAGACCTACACCACAACTTATGGCAACACCATAGCCTTAACCCACTGAGTGAGTCCAGGGATCAAACCCACATCCTCATGGATACTAGTTGGTTTTGTTACTGCTGAGTCACAATGGAAACTCCTGTTTTTCACATCCAGTTTTTAACCTGACCTGGTGTCCATGAGGATGCAGATTGTATCCCTGGCTTCTTTGTTCAGTGGGTTAAGGATCCTGCGTTGCCATGAGCTGTGGCATGGGTCAAAGATGTGACTCGGATCTGGCGTTGCTGTAGCTGTGGTGTAGGCCAGCAGCTGCAGCTCTGATTTGACCCCTGCCACAAGTGTGGCCATACAAACAACAACAACAACAATAACAAATAATCCTGTTTCCCCCTCTGGCTACTCCCTTTCTTTCTTCCTCCTTTTGCAGGTAAACTTCTTAAGTCTTTTCTACACTTGTTCCTTTGATTCTTGATCTCCCACCCTCTATTAATCAAGATTTTGCCCGCCTGCATCATTTTACCCAAACAAATCTTATCTCCTGGACTCAGTCCCTGAGCCTCTTCTCTTTTTAGTCTATATCCTTCATGAACTCCTTTTATTTTTTTTTTTAGAGGCTATCTGTATGGAATATCTACATCCCTAATTTCCCTCCTCTGATCTCAAGAATCTCCCTGTATTTCAATGTCTATCTAACATCTCCCTTTGGATGTCAAATAGACACCTCATATTTAACAAGTCCAAAATTGAGCTCCTGGTTCCCATCCCCCCTCCAAATGACTCTTCCCACAGTCCCCTCCTCCCCGAGCAAATGATAATTCAGGTCCCCTAGTTCTCCAAGAAAAGAAGAATCCTCTTCCTCACATGACACATCTTGTACATTATATATTATGTACCATTACTATCCAGCATGTGATATCTGATAATCACCTCTACCTGGCCCAGGCTACAATTATTTCATACCTGGACCTTCTGGAATCACCTAACTGGGTTATCCAGTTTGCTTGATACTTTCCCAGTTTTCAGTTTTGTTTTTGCACTGAAAGTCCTGTCTTAGGAAATCCCCCAGCCCTGGGGTAAACCAGCATAGCTTTTCACCCTGCTTCTACCTGGGCCATTTCTTCCATGGCCTCCCCGAAGTCTGTTCTCTATGGGTCTAGGGCGATCCTTTTGAAAGACAAATTTTATCCTGTCACTTCCCTGCTCAGGACTTTTCAGCGGCTCCCCATACCACTCAGAGAGAAAAGCTATTGCTTTCGGCAGCCTGCAAGACTTCAGGGCCCACAGGCTTGGATGCAAAGAAGGAGAGTTGGTTTTGAGGTACCTGTGGAGTGCTCAATTGGCAATGTCCAGAACTGAAAGAAGAATTGAGAGCATATTTGATTGGTAAAACAAGAATTCTAGGAAATTATAAATATTAGTTAAACTGGAAAAAAAAAAACAGATAATAAGACCAAGAGATAAAATTGCAGAATCTCTCTTGGGATACTAATAATAATCAATAAAAAGTAAAATACATAAAATTTGCTTATGTAGTATTTAAAATATGCAATATAAAAATGTATAAATATTATATTTGCTACCCCGTGTATATGTATGTGTGTGTGTGTATGTATTTTTTTTTTCTTTTTGCTATTTCTTGGGCCGCTCCTGCAGCATATGGAGGTTCCCAGGCTAGGGGTCTAATTGGAGCTGTGGCCACCAGCCTACGCCAGAGCCACAGCAACACAGGATCCAAGCCACGTCTGCAACCTACACCACAGCTCACGGCAACGCCGGATCCTTAACCCACTGAGCAAGGCCAGGATCGAACCCGCAACCTCATGGTTCCTAGTTGGATTTGTTAACCACTGAGCCATGATGGGAACTCCTATATGTATATTTTTGGAGTATATATATATGTGTATATATATATATGTGTGTGTGTGTGTGTGTATATATATATATATGTGTGTGTGTGTATATATATGCGTGTGTATATATATGTATATATGTGTGTATATATATATGTGTGTATATATATATATATATATATATCCCCAAACTCTCCTTCATTGTTTATCTTCCCAAACCAAGGATACTCTTCTACATAACCAGCCTACACCCCTCCAAATCAGGAAATCAAAAATGAGCACTGGTTTAACATTGATGGCCTATCCAAAGACTTTATTCAGATTTTACGATTTATCCCAACAATGTCTTTTTCCTGTTTGGTCCATGATCACACTTTGCACTTAATAGTCTAGTCACACCTCTTCAGTCTCCTTCCATCTGGGACAGACAATCTTAGTCTCGCTCTATCTCTACAACCTTAATCATTTTTTCTTTTGTTTTGACCATGCCTTTGGCATGTGGAAATTCCCAGGCCAGGGCTGGGACCTGCACCACTGTTGCAGCCTGCACCACAGTCAGGTCCTTAACCCGCTGTCCCACAAGGGAACTTCCACCTTGATAGTCTGAAGGAGCAACAGGCCTTTCATTCTGTAGGATAAAGCTCAGCCTGGTTTTATCAGTGTTGCCTCAGGATGGGACTCGGACATGCATTCTAGGGAGGAACATATAGAAGTGATGCTGTCCTCTCACTCACTGCACCTGGAGGCTCATGATGGGTCTCTGTCCTACTGCTGGTCATGTTCATTGCCATCACTCAGTTTTGTGTTGGCTAGGTTTCTCCACACTGTCATTATTTTCCTCTTTGTAATTGATGAGTATTTTGTGGGAAGGTACTCTCAAAGTATGCCAACATCCTACATTTCATTAAACTCCATTCTTTGACTTAGTAGACATTGATGATTCTTGCCTGAATTAACCACCGTTGTGGTGGTGATCAAATGGCCATTCTCTGTCACCATCATTCCTGTTACATTTATTAGTTGACATTCTTCTGTAAGGAAGAGCTATCCCTTTTCCTTCATGTACTTATATCACTGTAGGCTCATGGATTTCTATTTTATTCAGTAAATTTAATCCATTATCATCATCATCATTATTATTATATCAAATCAGGCCAGATTTGACTAATAGGAGAGCCTCATAAAAAGTGGATTCTGTGACCTTTTCCTGTGTCCTCATAATTTTTTGAGCAATTCTTTACTTTCTATCATAAGAAAATGTTCCAGGATCATCTTGTAATTTCCCTGCCTCAGCCTTGGTATTGCATTAGATATTTCTCCTAGGAGTTTGAGAGTGGAACTCATTTGGAAACTAAAACCTGGTATTTTGTTGTTTATTGCTTCTGAAGTGTCATCCTTTTGCAGTCCTCCTCAGCATACAGAGGTGGAACGTATGTGTACAAATATATGTGTATAGTGTGTGTGTGTGTGTGTGTGTGTGTGTGTGTATTCTACATAAACTGTAACTCTACATTTTGCCATGTACATTTTAAAGGCCGTGGATTTGTACTGGTACCTCAAAGTCTATAGATACCTCAGGGTTATTTCCAGCCTTTCCTCTTTCCTTCTGTATAACTTCCTTCTGTCAGCTGTCAACAAGAAACTTCTTGCATTATCTCCAGTATGGTTATTTGTGTACATAATCTCTCCGTAAGTAATGGCTCTACCATGCTGATCACCTCCTTGTCTCACAAGAAGAGAGCCTTTGCTGCTACCTTTGTGGCCACTTTCACTCTGAAGAGAAGTGGAAGGAAGGAAAGAGAAGGGAAAGGAAGAGAAAACTAATTTAGGAAGGAGGGAAGGAAGAAATATGCACTTTTTAAAGTTGTCTTTTTATTTATTTTTACTTATTTATTTGGTCTTTTTTTGTCTTTTTAGAACCACACCCACAGCATATGGAGGTTCCCAGGCTACGGGTCAAATTGGAGCTGTAGCCTCTGGCCTATGCCAGAGACACAGCAACATGGGATCCAAGCCGAATCTGCGACCTACACCACAGCTCACAGCAACACCAGATCCTCAACCCACTGAGTAAGGCCAGGGATTGAACCTGAGTCCTCATGGATGCTAGCTGGGTTTGCTAACCACTGAGCCAAAATGGGAACTCCTATTTTTATTTTTATCTATTTATTTTTAAAAAATATTTTGTCTGCCTTATCTATCTATCTATCTATCTATCTATCTATCTATCTATCTATTTATATTCCCTTTTGGCTGCCCTGTGGCATATGGAGTTCCTGGACCAGGGATCAGATCTGAGCCACAGTCATGACCTAAGCTGAAGCTGCAGCAATGCTGGATCCTTAACCCACTGTGCCTGGCCAGGGATTGAACCTGAGCTCCCAAGATGCTGCAGATCCCCTTGCACCACAGTGGGAACTCCAAAGTTGTCTTTTTAAACATTATTTTTAAAAAAATCCTTCTGGAAATTTTTCTTTATAGTATGAGGCTGGAACCTCTTTCAGCCTCTTCCCAAGCATAGCATTCAGGTATATTTGTTAAGTAATCTGTCCTTTCTTCTGCTTTAGTTACAGTTCCTCTATCTGTGGTTTGTGTCAGGACACGACTCAAGAATGCAAGGATAGTTCATGCTCCATGTTGGCACTTGCATAGGAAAGTCAAAAATGAGGGTGATCTCCATCTTTCAAGAGCTGAGCAGTTTCTCATCTCTCATGAGCCACAGGACTTACTCATCCTGCTGCTTCTCTTTGCTTCTCCTTCCTTTCGACAGCTTCCTCTCTTTGCACAAGGGCCGCATTGCAAGCCTGTTGGTCTGACTTTACCACTGGACTGCACTTCTTATCAGCTATAGAGTCTCTACAATGCCCATGTTTTGAGAGGATGATCTGATTGTCTCAATCCAGACTATAGATTGGTTCATCTTGGGTCTGGGGTCTGCCTCTGGTCCAGTCATCTTTGGTCAGGGTGGGGAGCAAAGTTATAGTAGTTCCTGCAGAGGCCGCTGCAGGGCTGGAGATAAGATGAAGCAGTTTCTCCAAGAAAATTGAGTCATATGGAGAACATATCTTCTACATTTTGTCATACATTAAGATCTCATAGGACAGCTTTTTCATTGGTTTATAGATTTTATGAAATGAGGGCTTTGGAAAAGATTGTATGGATCTGAAAATTAAGGATTGGTTTGGGTTCACATGTCATTATGGGGAAAAACAGATCTAAGTCCAGCACTTCAATTTCTCAGATGAATAAACTGAGACTCAGATGAATAAACTGAGACCCATCATTGTCCTCATCTACATGGCCTGTCAGTGGCAGAGCTGGGATTAAGTGAGGGGCCTAGGATGCACAATTTGAGGAGGCCCTCACTCTCAGAGTTGTGCCAGTGCCCTGGGTACTTCCCTTGTCTCACCCAAGGCCCAGCCCAGATTAGAACAGGGTGTTGTCCACCAGGAGGGAGAGATGGTGTCTGGCTTGGAGGGTTTGGGTGAGGGGGGCTGATGGAGATTTCCCCTGCATTGCTACCTTCAGGGAGAAGTAATTTCCTGAGGAAGTCTGGTTAAGCTAGTTTCCATAAAGTGAAGGATCTTGTAGCTTGGGACAGCCATTCCCTGGAGAAGCCTGAATTATCCTGTGTACCCAGGATGCTGAGGGCCCCCTAAGTATGAGCACAGAGCTTCTTGCCCTGGTTATCTTTAGCTGACTGCTGAGGGTTGCAGAATTTCTCAGACCTGGTGATGAATACTTCTCTTTTCTCATAAAAATAGGCTTTCAATCCAACCAGTCTTGTATGGTCTGTTCTTGCAGAAATTGGACTTGCTGGATTTGGGTTTCTTCGTTTCCTGTCTGTTGCCTGCTTCCTTCATGCACAACTTTTTTTTTTTTAACCACACAAGGATTTTTTAAAAGTTGGTACTGTCTTTGCAGCTGGTTGAGGCCCACCCCCCAAAAAAAATCGCTAAGACAGCCAGTAAGACAAAGAAGAAATGAAGGAGAGAAGAACAAAAAAGTAACATCCTGAAGCATTTTGTGACCTTTCTTTTGTTGCCACCTGGTCCAAGGCAGAATCTTTTTTACCTGGACTCTTGTTCCACTTTGACCCTGATTTGGTATATTCTCAATAAGGCAGCCAGAGGAAGTTGTTAAAATATAAGTTAGGCAAGAAAGTAAAGTAAAAGGCATTGAGGAGTTCCTGTTGTGGCTCAGTGGTTAACAAACCTGACTAGGATCCATGAGGATGCGGGTTCAATCCCTGGCCTTGCTCAGTGGTTTAAGGATTGGTCATTGCCATGACTGTGGTGTAGGTCAAAGACATGGTTCAGATCCAGCGTGGCTGTGGCTGTGGCCAGAGGCTACAGCTCCGATTGGACCCCTAGCCTGGGAACCAGCATATGCTGCAGGAGCGACCCTAAAAAGACAGACAGAAAAAAAAAAGGCATTGAGATTGGAAAGGAAGAAGTAAAATTATCTCTATTTCTAGATACCATGATCTTGTATACAGAAAATCCTAAGAAATCCTAAAAAACTATTAGAGCTAATTAATGAATTCAGTAAGGTACAAGTTCAGCAAGATTGCAAGATATAAATCTATACATTTGGGAGTTCCCATTGTGGCTCAATGGAAACAAATCTGACTAGTATTCATGAGGACTCAGGTTTGATCTCTGGCCTTCCTCAGTGGGTTAAGGATCCGTTGTTGCCATGAGCTCTAGTGTAGCTCGCAGATGCAACTTGGACCCTGTGTGGCTGTAGTGTAGGCTAGGGGCTATAACTCTGATTTGATCCCTAGCCTGGGAACTTCCATATGCCTCGTGTGGCCCTAAAAAGCAAAAAAAAAAAAAAAAAAATTATACATTTGTAATAATCCCAAAATTAAATTAGGAAATTAGCCCAACATGTATAAACACTTAGGAATAGATTTAACAAAGGAAGTGCAAAACTTATATTCTGAAACTACAAAATATTGTTGAAAGAAATTAAAGATCTACAAAAATGGAAAAACATCCCATGTGCATAGATCAGAAGACTGAATATTGTTAAGATAGCAATACTTCCCAAATTGATCTATACATTTAATGCAGTCCCTATCAGAATCCCATCTGGCTTCTTTGTAGAAATTGACAAGCTGATCCTAAAATTCATGTGGAAACTCAGGAAACACACAATAGCCAAAACAATCTTGAAAAAGAATAAAAAGTTGGAAAACTCACACTTTGATATTTCAAAACTTCAAAACTTACAGAGGAATCATATTCAAGATAATATGGTACTGGCCTAAGGACAGACATAGAGTCAGATTAGAATTAAGTGTTCGTAAATAAATCCATGTTTCTATAATTGATTTTTTTCCATTTTTTTATTACTCAAATGAATTTATCACATCTGTAGTTGTATAAGGATCATAACAATCTGATTTCACAGGATTTCCATCCCACAGCCCATGCACATTCCCCCACCCCCCAAACTGTCTCCTCCGGAGACCATAAGTTTTTCAATGACTGAGAGTCAGCATCTGTTCTGCAAAGAAGTTCAGTCTGTCCTTTTTTCAGATTCCACATGTCAGTGAAAGCATTTGATGTTGGTGTCTCATTGTATGGCTGACTTCACTGAGCACGATAGTTTCTAGGTCCATCCATATTGAAAAAATGCTGGTATTTCTTTCATTTTAATGGCTGAGTAATAGTCCATTGTGTATATGTGCCACATTTTCTGGATCTATAATTGATTTTTGACAAGGGTGCTGAGATCATTCAATGGATAAAGAGTCTTTTCAACAAAGTGATGTTGAGATACATTTAGACACATTTAGCCACACAGCCACATGTGAAAGGATGAAGCCATATCCCCTACTTCCCACCATGTATAAAAATTAAATAAAAAATGGATTTAAGGAGATCCTGTTGTAGCTCAGTGGGTGAAGAACCTGACATAGTGTCCATGAGTATGTGATTTTGATCCCTGGCCTTGCTCAGTGAATTAAGGATCCCACGTGGCCTTAAGCTGCGGCATAGGTTGCAGATGTGGCCTGGATCTGGCAAAGGCCTCAGCTGCAGCTCTGATTTGACCCCTAATCCAGGAACTTCCATATGCCATGGGTGTGGCTGTTAAAAAAAAAAAAAAGGTTAAAGATCTAAATATAAAATTCAAAATCATACACTCTTTTTTTTTTTTTGTCTTTTGTTGTTGTTGCTATTTCTTGAGCCGCTCCCGCAGCATATGGAGGTTCCCAGGCTAGGGGTTGAATCGGAGCTGTAGCCACTGGCCTACGCCAGAGCCACAGCAACGCGGGATCCGAGCCGCGTCTGCAACCTACACCACAGCTCACGGCAACGCTGGATCCTTAACCCACTGAGCAAGGTCAGGGACCGAACCCGCAACCTCATGGTTCCTAGTCGGATTCGTTAACCACTGCGCCACAACGGGAACTCCCAAAATCATACACTCTTAAAAGAAAACATAGGTGTATCTTTTCATAACCTTGGATTTGGCAATAGATTCTTTGCTATTGTACCAAAAGCACAAGCAATAAAAAGAAAAAAAAGGATAGAACAATTAGACTTCTTCAAAATGTAAAAACTTTTGTGTTTCAAAAGACACTATCAAATAAGCAAAAAGACAACCTAAAGAATGGAAGAAAATATTTACAAATCAAGGACATATAGAGAATTCTTATAACTCAGTAATAAAAAAGACAAATAACTGAATTTTAAAACAAAGGATTTGGGTAGTTCCCATTGCAGCGCAGTGGAAATGAATCCGTCTAGTTTCCGTGAGGATGAGGGTTTGATCCCTGGCCCCAGTGGGCCAGAGATCCTGCGTTTCTGTGGCCTCAGTGGGCCAGGGATCCAGCAACTGCAGCTCCAATTTGACCCCTAGCCTGGGAACTTGCACATGCCACGAGGTCAGCCCTAAAAAGCAAAAAATAAATAAATCAATCAATAAAAACAAAGGATCTGAATAGATATTTCTCCAATAGCACATGAAAAAGTCATCAACATCATTAGTCATCAAGGAAATGCAAATCAAAACCACAGTGCCATAACCTTCACACCTACTCTGATGACTAGAATTAAGATAAGACAGTAAGTGTCATCAAGAATATGAAGAAAGAACTTGCATAGATTGCTGATGAGTGTGTAAAACTAGAAAACAGTCTGGCAGTTCTATGAAACGTGAACCATAAAGTAAGTATTTTACCATTTGACCCAGCAATTCCATTCCTAGGTATATACCTAAAAGAAATGAAAATATGTGTCCAAGTAAAACTTTATGTATGAATGTTCATGGCAGCATTATTCATGATGGTCAAAAAGGAGAAACAACCCCAAAGTCCATTAACTGATGAATATATAAACAAAATGTAGTGTATTCATACAATGGAAAAGCATTTGGCCATAAAAATGAAGTACTGATGCATATGCTACAACGTGGATCAACCTTGAAAACATCACACTCAGTGGAAGAAGACAGTCATAAAAGAACACAGATTATATGATCCCATTTATGCAAAATTTTCAGAATAGGCAAACAGAGAGACACAAAGTGAACTAGTGGTTACTTAAGCCTGGGGTAGGGATTGATGAGAAGATTGGGGAGTGATAACTAAAGGGGAAGGGATTTCTTTTTGAAATGATGAACATGTTCTGAGACTGCCTATGGCGACGGTGGCACAGCTTTGTGACTATGCTCTGGACCAATGAGGTGTATACTTTAAATGAGTGAATTGATTAGGTAAATTACATCTACTTAAAGTTATCTATATTTATATCTATAGTATCACGTCCTCCCTCTGCCGAACACCTCCAAAGACTCCCATTTCACTCAGAAGAGAGAGGAGTTTAGGACGATCTGAATTTGGGGGCTGGGTGACTAGAGTATCAAGATGCTATAAGCCTAAATCAACTATACTAAAAAAGTTATTAAAAACACTAAAAGTTAGGAGTTCCCATCGTGGCTCAGTGGTAACGAATCCATCTAGTAACCATGAGGACGAGAGTTCGATCCCTGGCCTCCTTGAGTGGGTTAAGTCTCCAGCGTTGCCTTGAGCTGTGATGTCAGTGGCAGAAGTGGCTGAGATCCCATGTTGCTGTGGCCATGGTGTAGGCTGGCAACTACAGCTCTGATTCCACCCCTAGCCTAGGAACTTTAATATGCTGTGGGTGTAGCCCTAAAAAAAAAAAAATAAATAAATAATTAGGATTTGAATAAAAACAAAGCTATTGTACCTGTTTTGTTTTTGTTTTTAAAGATACTGTAAGCCAAGATGGGGAATGCTGAGAAGGAGCAGGTTTTTTGTTGTTGTTGTTGTTTTTAACTTTTTTTTTTTGGCCATGCAGAAGTTCCTAGACCAGGGATTGAACCTGTGCCACAGCAGTGACATTGCCTTAACCTGCTGAGCCACCAGAGAACAGGATTTGAGTGAAAGTCAGGAAGTCAGTTTTATTCACAATACTTACAGATACTTATTAACATACAAACAGAGGGAGGTGTTATGGAAACAATTGGACATATAAGCCTGTAGTTAGGGAGAGATACAGGCTGGGAATATAAATTTCAGTGTCATCAGCAGATGGATGGTATACATATCCATGAGGCTGGTTGAACACCTAGGGAGTGAATATGGACAGACCCTGGAAAGATCAGGGACAGAACCCCGGGATGCTAAAATATCAGGAAACTGTGGAGACAAAGAGCCAGAAAAGGAAACGGACAAAGAGCATCCAGTGCGATAAGAGAAAAACCAAGAGAACAAAGAATTTTGGAAGCAAGGTGAAAGAGTGTGTCCAGGAGCACAAAGCTGACCAGTTGTGTCAAATGCTACTTCTGCATTAAGATGAGAAGTGAAGCTGGGCCATAGGGATTAGCAGTTTGTAGATGATCTTGGGCAGGGCTGTTTTGGTGAAACCTTGGAGACAGAAGCTTGATTGGAGTGCATTTCAGAGAAAATGGAAAGAGAGGAATTGAAGTCAGTAAGTAGAGAAGAAAGCTTTTTTTTTGTCTTTTTAGGGCCGCACCCTGGGCATATGGAAGTTCCCAGGCTAGGGCTAGAATCGGAGCCACACCTGCTGGCTTATACCAAAGCCACATGGGATCTGAGCCACGTCTGTGACCTACAACCCAGCTCACAGCAACGTGGGATCCTTAACCCACTGAGCAAGGGCAGGGATCAAACCTGCATCCTCATGGATACCATTAGGATTCATTTCCACTGCACCCCTATGGGAACTCCCAAAGCTTTTTTTAAAATAATTTTTTTTTCTGTGAAGGAGAACAGAGAAATGGAATTATGATGCAGAAGGAGAAGTGGTCTCAAGAGGTGTTTTTTTTTCTTTTTTTTTAAATTAATGCTTCACAATTTTTTTCCCTCAGTTTTCTTTTTAACTGAAGTGTTTTTTTTTTTTTTGGAAATAATAGTAGATTCACATACAGTTTAAAAAAAATAGTAGAGATCCAGTGTATCCTTTACCTGGTGTCCCCAAATGGCAACATCTGTAGTCCAGTATCACAACCTGGAGAGTGACATTGACAGATAGGATTCAAAGCAGTTTCATCGCCACAGGATCCCTGATGTTGCCTTTTAAAGGCCACATCCTCTCCTTAACCCCAGCAACCACTAATCTGTTACCCATTTCTAGAATTTTTGTCATCTCCCAAATTTTATGATGGATTCATAGATGATGGGACCTCTTGATACTAGCCTTTTTTATTCAGCATAATTCTCTGAAGATTCATCTAAGTTTTCATTTCTCTGGGATAATTTCCTAGGAGTATAATTTCTGGGCCATATGGTAGTCGCATATTTAGTTTTTAAAGAAATTGCAGACTCTTTTCCAGAATGTCTCTACCACCAGAAAAGTATGGGTGATCCAGTTTCTCCACATCCTTGCCAACATTTGGGGGTGTCACTGTTTTTTATTTTAGCGATTCTGACAGATGTACAGTGGTATTTCACTGTGACTCTAATTTGCATTTTCCTAATGGAACAATGTAGAACATCTTTTCATGTGCTTATTTGTCTTCTGTATGTCTTTTTTATGTATTCTGCCAGTTTTCTAATTGGATTGTTTGCTGTTTTATTGTTAAGTTTTTAGAGTGTGTATATATATATATATATATATATATATATATATATATATATATAAAATTGACATTAGTCCTTTGTTGGATATGTTGTTTGCAAATATTTTCTCCCACTGTGTAGCTTATCTTTTTATTCTTATGGAGTCTTTTACAGAACAAAATTCTAAATTTTGATAACGTCCAATGTGTAGGGTTGATTTTTCATTTTATGGATTGTACTTTTGGTGTCAGATCTGAGAACTCTTTGTTTAGCCCTAGATACTGAAGATAGTATCTTAGGCTTTTGTTTCTAAAGTTTTATAGTTTCATGTTTTACATTTAAGCTTGTGATCCATTTTGAGTTAGTTTCTATATAAGATATGAGACTTAGGTTATATTTCAAGTGAATTTCTTGTAGATAGCATATAGTTTAGTCATGTTTTAAAATCCCCTGTGCCATACTACCCAAAGCAATCTAGATTCAATGCAATCCCTATCAAATTACCCAGGACATTTTTTTACAGAACTAGAACAAACAATCCAAACATTTATATGGAACAACAAAAGACCCAGAATCGCCAAAGCAATCCTGAGAAACAAAAACCAAGCAGGAGGCATAACTCTCCCAGACTTCAAGAAATACTACAAAGCCACAGTCATCAAAACAGTGTGGTACTGGTATCAAAACAGACAGACAGACCAATGGAACAGAATAGAGAATCTGGAAATAAACCCTGACACCTATGGTCAATTAATCTTTGACAAGGGAGGCAAGAACATAAAATGGGAAAAACAAAGTCTATTCAGCAAGCATTGCTGGGAAACCTGGACAGCTGCATGCAAAGCAATGAAACTAGAACACACCCTCACACCATGCACACAAATAAACTCAAAATGGCTGAAAGACTTAAATATACGACAGGACACCATCAAACTCCTAGAAGAAAACATAGGCAAAACACTCTCTGACATCAACATCATGAATATTTTCTCAGGTCAGTCTCCCAAAGCAATAGAAATTAGAGCAAAAATAAACCCATGGGACCTCATCAAACTGAAAAGCTCCTGCACAGCAAAGGAAACCCAAAAGAAAACAAAAAGACAACTTTCAGAATGGGAGAAAATAGTTTCAAATGACGCAACCGACAAGGGCTTAATCTCTAGAATATATAAACAACTTATACAACCCAACAGCAAAAAAGCCATCAATCCATGGAAAAATGGGCAAAAGACCTGAATAGACATTTCTCCAAAGAAGATATACAGATGGCCAACAAACACATGAAAAAATGCTCAACATCGCTGATTATAAGAGAAATGCAAATCAAAACTACCATGAGATACCACCTCACACCAGTCAGAATGGCCATCATTAATAAATCCACAAATAACAAGTGCTGGAGGGGCTGTGGAGAAAAGGGAACCCTCCTACACTGTTGGTGGGAATGTCAACTGGTACAGCCACTGTGGAGAACAGTTTGGAGATACCTTAAAAATCTATACATAGAACTTCCATATGAACCCGCAATCCCACTCTTGGGCATCTATCCGGACAAAACTCTACTTAAAAGAGACACGTGCACCCGCATGTTCATTGCAGCACTATTCACAATAGCCAAGACATGGAAACAACCCAAATGTCCATCGACAGATGATTGGATTCGGAAGAAGTGGTATATATACACAATGGAATACTACTCAGCCATAAAAAAGAATGACATAATGCCATTTGCAGCAACATGGATGGAGCTAGAGAATCTCATACTGAGTGAAATGAGCCAGAAAGACAAAGACAAATACCATATGATATCACTTATAACTGGAATCTAATATCCAGCACAAATGAACATCTCCTTAGAAAAGAAAATCATGGACTTGGAGAAGAGACTTGTGGCTGCCTGATGGGAGCGGGAGGGAGTGGGAGGGATCGGGAGCTTGGGCTTATCAGACACAACTTAGAATAGATTTACAAGGAGATCCTGCTGAATAGCATTGAGAATTTTGTCTAGATACTCATGTTGCAACAGAAGAAAGGCTGGGGGAAAAATGTAATTGTAATGTATACATGTAAGGATAACCTGACCCCCTTGCTGTACAGTGGGAAAATAAAAAAAAAATAAAATAAGATCCCCTGTGCCAGTCTTTATATTTTAATTCCTGTTTTTGGACCATTTTATTTTAATGTAATTATTGATATGTCAGGACTTGGGTCTGCTATTGCATATTTAAAATTTTTTTTAATTTTTTATTTTTTGGCCACACCCGTAACATGTGGAAGTTCCCAGGCCAGGGATCAAACCCGAGTCACAGCAACAACCAAAGCTGCTGCAGTGACAACACAGGATCCTTAACCTGCTGCACCTCAAGGGAACTCTTGCTATTGTATCTTTTCTTTTGTCCTTTTTTTTTTTGTTTCTGTTTATTATTTTCCTGTGGAAATTTGTTACTTAAATGCTTTTTAGAAATAAATTTTGATTTATTTATAATGTCTTTGAGTTTATCTTCTGGTAAATGTGTTTTAGTGGTTGTTTAGTTTTTACCTTATATATCTAACTTATCACAGTCTACTGATGTTGACGTTTCCCAGTTTAAAGTAGAAACTTTGCCTCCCTTTACATCTCTTTATCTTCCCCCATTTATAATGTAAATTGTCTAAAATATTTTTATATACATTTAGAACCATATGAGATAATTTATAATTTTTGTTTCATCGTTTAGAAAACTCAAGAGAATAAGGAAAATGCATTTACCCATATTTTTGCTTACTATGTTTTTTCTTCTATCTCGATGTTCTGAAGTTTTTCCTTTTATTGTTTCTTTACTGTTTACAGAACTTCCTTTAGCCATTTTTTAGGGTAGGTCTGCAGGCCACATGGTCTCTTAGGTTATCTTCATTTGACAATGTCTTGATTTCCTCTTCATTTCTGAAGAATATTTTTAGTGCATGTAGAATTCTGCATTGAGTTCTTTTCTTTCAGCTCTTTCCTTCTGGTCTTTGGTTTCTAATGAGAAGTCCACTGTCGTTCTCACCTCTTAGTTGTCATTTCTCTTTTTGTTGCTGTCAAGATGTTTTTCTTTGCTTTTAGTTTTCAGAAGTTTGACTTATGTGTTGGTGTGAATTTTGTTGGTGTCTCCCATTTGGAGTTTACACAGTTTCTTGAATCTGTAGGTTTATACCTTTTGCCAGATTTGGGAAGTTTTCAGCCACTATTTCTTCAAGTACTTTTTCAAACTTGCCCTCTTTGCTTCTGGGGAAGAATACATCAATGTTAGATCTCTTGTAACTTGGAGTTCTCACCATGGCTCAGCAGATTAGGAACCTGACTAGCATCCATGAGGACTCAGGTTTGCTCCTTGGCCTGGCTCAGTGGGTTAAGGATCTGGTGTTGTCGTGAGCTGTGGTGCAGGTCACAGACATGTTTCAGACCTAGTGCTGCTGTGGCTGTGGTGTAGTCCAGCAGCTACAGCTCTAATTCAGCCCTTAGCCTGTGAACCTCCGTATGACACAGGGATGGCCCTAAAAAGAAGAAGAAGAAAAAAAAAAGATCTCTTATAACTTGAATGTCCCTGGAACTCTATTTTTTTTTCCAGTTTATTTTCTGTTATTTAGTCTTCGAGGCTATTGAGTTTTTCCTTTGTCCCTTCCATTCTTCTGATTAGCTCATCCACTGAGTTTTGGTTTTGGTTTTGGTTATTGTATTTTTCTTTTTCTTTTTTTTTTTTTGTCTTTTTAGGGCTGCACCTGTGGCATATGGAGGTTCCCAGGCTAGGGGTCTAATCGGAGCCATAGCTGCTGGCCTATGCCACAGCCACAGCAATGTGGGATCCGAGCCTCGTCTGTGACCTACACCACAGCTCATGGCAACGCCAGATCCTTAACCCACTGAGCAAAGGCAGGGATTGAACCTGAGTCCTCATGGATGTTAGTCAGAGTCATTTCCACTGAGTCATGATGGGAACTCTTAGTTACTCTTTATAATTTTTATTTTTTGGCCAAGACTTTATATTTTCTTGCTGAGGCCTTTTTTTTTTCCCCATTTGTTTCCAGCATGTTTGTAATTGCTTGCCTTAAACCACCATCAGATAATTCTGTCATCTATCACGTCTTGGTGTTGGCATCCAGTGATAGTCTTTTTATTCAATTTGAGATTTTTCCTGCTTCTTGATATAATGAATGATTTTTTAAATTGAATCTCAGACATTTTGAGTGCTATTATAGAAGACTCTGAATCTTCTTTAAACCTATTTTGGCTGACTTCCTTTGACATCACTCAAACAAGAGGAGGCATGGTGTTGCCTCATGACCACTAGTGAAGGTGTGAGCCCAGGTTCCCCACTGGCTGACAACTGAGGAGGGAAACTCCTTGTCACTGATGAGTACACATGAGGTTTTGGGCTCCCAGCTAACCTCCACCAGTACCTCTTTGTTCAGAAGGAGAGAAGGGAGTAGGAGTGCCTCACTACTACTCCCCAGGTGACCTCACTGATACAGCAGGTTGTGAGTGGCCTTATTATCACTAGGCAATGGAAGAAGTCCTGCCCCATGGACCCCACCCCAGTCAGGGGTAGGGGTGCCTTGTAGCTGTCTGGCTTTCTGGTGGGAGCGAAAGCACAGACTCCACGTGGTGTCCACTAACCCCATGGGGTATGAGGGTTGAATGGTAGGATTTGTTTCAACCTCGGAAACGTCAAAGTCTATGATCCCCAAAGTACCCAGATTCCTTCTTTTTTTCCTAGAAATTGCAAGCCTTCAGACTGCTTTTCCATCTTTGGAAATTGCACGCACTTTGAATAGTCTCATCACAGCTTTCTTCCCTCCCCCTCCCTATGCCTTTGGGAAGTGGAGGAAGGGAGAGGCTTTACGTATTGAGTGAGGAGAGGAGGAAGACTTTCCTTTTCTGCATTTTACCTTTTTTTCTTGAAAATTTGGACATCTCTCACTACTTGGGATGATCTTATGTTACTACCCCTTGAAAAGATTCTTCTCAGCTTGATAATCACCTTGGCTAGCATAGTATTTTGACCTTATGCTGAAAGACTTCATGCTGTGTCTCTTGAACCTAGTTTGATTTATCTTACAAATCCCCTCACTTAATTTCCCTTAATGTTGCATAGCAGGAACTCCTCCTTAACTCCAGGTTTCCCTACCAGTGGGAAAGGCTAAGGGCCATCCAGATAAAAGGTCTTTTTTTTTTTTTTTTTTTTTGGTAGCTGCATGCAGCAGCTTAATTGTGGGATCTCAGTTCCCAGACCAGGGATTGAACCTGGGCCACAGCAGTGATAGCACCAAGGGCTAACCACTGGACCACCGAGGAACTCCCCATAAGGTTACTTTTCATATCAGTTTCCCCCAGTAGATGGTGAGCTCACTGAAGCCAGGGTCTTTCCCTAGCTCTGCCTCCAGGCTTCAGTCAAATGGCGTGGGATCCACATGAATAATTACGTAAAAGACATACCTGTTCCTCCCTGTCCAGGGGGATCTCAGGTTGAGGCCTGGAACTCTGGTCTAGGTTTCAGAGAAGGAGCAGAGCACACTCTGAGAAGAGGGGGCGGGAGGGGTGGCAGGTGGATATCTGTGTTCTCAGAGTCTCCTTCTCTCTCCAGGCAGGAATTGTAACTCATGGCAGGCAAGTCAGTCAGGGGTGTCTGAGGTCCATAGAACTTGTGCTAGAAAAAATCGGGGGGATAAAAAAAGAATTGTGAAAACTTGACCTTAGGAGGCATTGAGAGTGAACTCAGTGATACCACAGGGCAGTGACCTCAGCCCTGAAGAGTCTGGGTTTACATTTCTCTGAGGAGGGACTGAGGGAGGGAGTGGTTTGACTTCCTGCCCAGGGCTATGTATCTCCTGAGACCCCAGCAGCAAGTGGTGTCTTTAGCTGAGAAGTGAGAAGGACACACCCCGAGGTGGGGGAGACTCCAGGGCTGGTGCTTGCCCCTCCTCTCTGGGTGAAGCATCCTTGCTTCTAGCTGCAAAGGCTCTGAGCTGAAAGAACTTGAGCTGCTGCTCGAGGGATAGTTACAGATGTACCTTCCTGGGTGAGGTTGCACAACCTAGGAGAAAAGGCATCCATAGTGACTGATAAGTTAGATAAACTTGACATCTAAGGTAGCTCTTGATAGACAGCTGCAGGGGAGTAGATAACACTTAGGCAGTGATGGAGATGCTGGTGGAAATATTGGGGAGCCAGATCCCCATTCCCTCTGCTTTTGAATCTCCCAGGCATGATTCTCCTCTTATCTTGCTCTCAAGAAATAGGCCATTGTAGTGATTCTTGCCTCACTCATTTATGAGTGGACAGATAGTATATGTGCCAAGCTGGCTACGGGTAGGCATGCTTTGTTTTCTTTTTTGACCATAGGGCAGGGTTGATCATTTGAAGATGTGTTTTCTGTGGCCCTCACAGTGTTTTTAAAAAAACCATTTGAATTGGCTGCCAATTCCAATCAGGGTATTTCACTTTAAAAAAATCCCAATTTACAGATATTAAAATGTTAGGAAACAGACCTGAGCTCCCCAAAGTCACTGTGTCCTGGAGATGAGTTGCAGCTTCCACTTATGATGAGACATGCCTACTTCCCTTTGCTGAAGACACCCCCACCCCCACTCCAGCTTCTTAACTCCCATAAGTTACATACCTGGCCCTTATCAACATTTGGGTCTGTGACTCCTGCTTTACTGGGTGGCAGGTCAGATAAGGGACCTCTGGGCAGGAAGGAGTCTAAAATTCTGGGCTTTGGGGACCACTTGAGCCATGTCAAGGCCACCAGAGTAAAGGACAAAGGCTACGCCCTATACAGCAGGAAAACTAAAATTAATCAATCTTTTTTTTTTTTTTTTAATTTTTACTTTGTAGGGCTGCACCAGAGTCGTATGAAGTTCCAGGCTAGGGGACAAATCAGAGCTACAGCTGCTGGCCTATACCACGGCTATAGCAACTCGGGATCCAACCTGTGTCTGAGACCTACACCATAGCTCATGGCAATGCCAGATCCTTAACCCACTGAGTGAGGCTAGGGATTGAAGCTGCGTCCTCATGGTTCCTAATTGGGTTTGTTAACCACTGAGCCACAATGGGAACACCCTTAATCTTCTGATGAGGTAATTATTAAAATAGTCCAGGAGTTCCTGCTGTGGCACAGTGGGTTAAGAATGCCACTGCAGGAGTTCCTGTTGTGGCTCATCAGGTTAAGAACCCAGCGTAGTATCCATGAGGATGCGGTTTCGACCCCTGGCCTCACTCATTGTGTCAAGGATCAGGCATTGCCACAAGCTGTGGCACAGGTTGCAGATGTGGCTTGGATTCAATCCCTGGCCCAGGAACTTCCATATGCCGCAAGTGTAGCCATAAAAATTAAAAAAAAAAAAAAAAGTCCAAGAGACAGGTAATAAAGGGAGTTGGATGGATACCAAACACCCAAGCTTCTTTACTGGAAGCAAAGCAAACAAAGCAAGAACAAGGGAGGAGGGTTTGTCCTCCCCTGTGCCCACTTCTGTCATAGCACTTGCCACAGGAGACCACAGTGAGTTGTTTATGGGTTTGCCTCTCACTGAACCTCATAATTTTCGCCTATAAAATGAGGCCAATAATCCTTCCTGCCACACCCCATACAACCAGTCTCCTGCGAAGGAGCCCCTTATAAGAAATGGCTCTACCAACTGTAGAGTGCTATATTGTTAATTATCAAATGATGATTAAACTAAACTTCATTTTTCCCCCTTTTTTTTTCCCTTTTTGTCTTTTTAGGGCCACACCCGTGGCATATAGAGGTTTCCAGGCTAGGGTTCCAACGGGAGCTGCAACTGCCGGTCTATACCACAGCCATAACAACTCGGGATCCGAGCCTTGTCTGCAAACTATACCACAGCTCACGATAACGCCAGATCCTTAACCCACTGAGCGAGGCCAGGGATCGAACCTGAAACCTCATCGTTCCTTGTTGGATTCATTTCCACTGCACCACAAAGAGGACTCCTAAGCTAAACTTCAAAGCAAACCCTAAGAAACTGCTGAGTTTGTTGGGATAAACTAAATTCACTTAAAACCAACAAACCTGTATTGGAATGTCTACATTGCGTTAGGTGCCATGTGGTTAATTTTTTTTGTGTGTTTTTGTTTTTGTTTTTTTTTGAGGGCTGCACCCGTGGCATATAGAGATTCCCAGGCTAGGGGTCTAATCGGAGCTACAGCTACTGGCCTATACCACAGCCACAGCAACGCCAGATCCAAGCCACATCTGTGACCTACACCACAGCTCATGGCAACGCTGGATCCTTAACCCACTGAGTGAGGCCAGGGGGATCGAACCCACAACCTCATGGTGCCTAGTTGGATTTGTTTCTGCTGAGCCATGACGGGAACTCCCATATGGTTAATTTTATATGTCAACTTGGCTAGGCTGTGGTATTCAGTTTGTTGGTCAAATACCAGTCTTGATGTTGCTGTGAAGGTGGTTTTTTTTTGTTTTTTTTTTAAGATATTACTAACATTTAGCATTGCCGTGAGCTGGGGTGTAGGCTGCAGACGCAGCTCGGATCTGGTGTTGCTGTGGCTCTGGCGTAGGCTGGCGGCTATAGCTCCAATTAGACCCCTAGCCTGGGAACCTCCATATGCCATGGGAAGCAGCCCTAGAAAATGCAAAAAGACAAAAAAAAATTAAAATTAAAAAAAGATATTACTAACATTTAAATCAGTAGGTTTTTTGGTTTTGGGTTTTGGTTTTTGTATTTTTCGGTCCATACTCACAGCATATGGAAGTTCCCAGGCTAGGTGTCCAATTGGAGCTGTAGTCACTGGCTTATGCCACAGCCACAGCAACCTAAGATCTGAGCCGCATCTGCGACCTACACCACAGCTCACGGCAATGCTGGATCCTTAACCCACTGAGTGAGGCCAGGGATTGAAACTGTGTCTTCATGGATACTAGTTCCGTTCATTAACCGTTGAGCCACAGTGGGAACTCAAGATCAGTAGGTTTTGAGTAAAGGATGTTATCCTCCATAATGTGGGTGGGCCTTATCCAGTCAGTTGCAGGCCCTAAGCAAGAACACTGAGGTTCCCTGAGGAAGAGGGAATTTTGTCTCCAGACAGAACTGCGTATTTCAGACTTGTTAGATCCTACAGTTACATGAACTAATTCCTTAAAATAACTCACTTTCTCATATATACATAAATCAGTAGGATATATATATATTTATCTCCTATTTGATTCTGTCTTTGGAGAACTTGGACAAAAGACAAGCATGCTTTCATATAACATAATTTATCTCATTTAATGTTTACAACATTTTCTCAGAAGTAGATATTGTTGATATCATGGTGTATTTGATTTTGAGAATGCTGAAAGGACAGAGAGGGATTAAGAAATTTGCCCCAGGAGTTCCTGTTGTGGCACGTGATGAGTGGCATCTTGAGAGCGCTGGGATGCAGGTCTGATCCCTGGCCTGGCACAGTAGGTTAGGGATCTGGCATTGCTGCAGTTGCGGTGTAGGTCACAACTGTGGCTTGGATATGATCCCTGGCCCAGGAACTCCATATGCTGTGGGGCAGCCAAAAAAAATTTGTTTTATAGGAAAAACTCCTGTTTGAAGGCAGACATTTCTTGATGCAGAGCCACCATATTGATTCAGAGGCTGAGACAGGTGTGGGTAGGACAAATGGGCCTCTTTACACTTCTGTCCTTTCATATTCTGTCATGCTGTCCTTCTTGGTCCCCCTCCAAGTAACAGTTATCCAGAGACCACCAGGGAGCCAAGCTGGGCTGGACAATGGCAGTGTCCCACATGGGCAAAGACCCTCTAGGGAGCGTGTGAGTACAGCTTGGGCAAAGGCCTTTGAGGCAGAGGTGGTAGGAAAGTCCTGATTTCTCAAAGGGCTATTTCAGGGTGAGATTACATTCCATGTCCTTCATTGCCCAATTCTTAAGGTCACAAGTGATGAAAACCCAATCAAATTGAAGTAAAGAAGAAAGGGAATTTACTGGCTTATGTAATGAAAAGGCCAAAAGTTTGAGTGTAGTGGGATCCAAGCCCTAAGCTATGTTATCAGGAGTGTCACTCTTTCATCATCTTTTGGTTCTGCTTTTCTTTGTGTTGGCTTTGTTGTCCAGTAGATTTCTTCCCTAATGGGTAGTAATGACAGTGATGAGCATGTCCAGATTTCCATCCCAGCAGCTGAGGCTTCCAACAGAGGGGGGGAAGGGAGAAAGAGAGGGAGCCCTTGATTCCCAACAGTTCCCAGGATGTCCTGAAATTGACTCTCACTGGGCCATCTTGGAACAGGTGCTTACTCAGGACCACTCTCTGGGGCCAGAGGTGTGGAACGTGATGGCTTTCCTAGTGGGTCTATCCAGGCTCTGAACACCTTAGAGTATATCAAAGTCCTGACTTTCTAACATAAAAGAATTCACGGGGGCGGGGGACAGTTCCTGCTCTGGAGCAGTGGGTTAATGATGCTGCTGGTCTCTGTGGAGGTGTTGGTTCGATCCCTGGCCTGGTGCAGTGGGTTGAGGATCCAGCATTGCTGCAGCTGTGGTGTGAGTCACAGCTCTGGCTTGCATTCTTTCCCTGGCCTGGGAACTTCCATATGCCGTAGGTGTGGCCAAAAAAGAAAAAAAGAAAAAGAATTCACAGAGGATGTAATTAATAGATTTGCTGAACTGAAAATTGACAGTTTAGGTGTTAACATTCATGATAAACAAAACAATAGTGAAAACAGAAAATGGAACAAAAATTTTTGCAAAATTCATGGTTAATAGGCTTTGAATAATCTTAAAAGATAAGAGTACCCACGTTGCTGGGAAAAACAAGGGTGGTTAAAATTGGTGAATCTAGGTAAAGGTTTTATGGTGTTTATTGTAGTACCCATCTAACTTGTCAGCTTTGAAACTTATCAAAATAAAAAGTTGGGGGGTGGGGAGGAAACTTTTTCTTTTCTTTCTTTCTTTCTTTTTTTTTTTTTTTTTTGTCTTTCTAGGGCTGCACCTGCGGCATATGGAAGTTCCCAGGCTAGGGGTAGAATTGGAGCTACAGCTGCCAGCCTACACCACAGCCACAGCAACGCAGGGTCCAAGCCACATCTGCTACCTACACCACAGCTCACGGCAACACCTGATCCTTAACCCAATGAATGAGGCCAGGGATCAAACCCGAGTCCTCATGGATACTAGTAGGGTTCATTACTGCTGAGCCATGGTGGGAACTCCCGAAAGAAACTTTCTTAATTCTTAATCTAGCTAAATATGCCAGTAGTCGGTTTTTAGGCTGCTAAAAATGGTTCATTTAATTTTTCCAAAGTCTGAAGATATAAAAATTTGAAGTGAATCCCCCTAGAGTTCCTCTGACATTGTCTTCCTATTTCTGTAGATAGAACAGTAATTCTTGTCTGAGAGGAGGCAGCTAGGTGCTTTCAGCTTGGGTATAGCCCAGGCAATACCAGTCAGTGGGTTGAAAGGGAAGGCTACCTTAACTTAAAAATACCCAGTTCCATCCTCATAACATGAGAGAGGGGATACCCTCTCTTTCCTGAGCCTAACTGAAATTCAGTTTTGAGCTTTAAAGAATGGAAATTCACAAATTAAAAACAGCTTCCTGGAAAGAGAGTGGCTGAGTAGTAACATGGTATCATGTCCACTTCCCAGCCTGGCCACTTTCTAGCAGGACATAACCCAGTAATGACCACCACCGGTAATATCCATGGAGCACTGGCTATGTGCCAAGTCCAGATCCAAGAACTTCATAGATAGTAATTCTTGTAATGCAATTAATCCATTAATTCCATTACTTGTGAGGTGAGCTACTATTGTCACTCTCATTTTAGAGAGGAAGAAACTGAATCTAAAAGTGTGGTGAGCTTGCCCCAAATCTCACCGCTGGTGGGTGAAAGAGCTGGAATTTGCATCTGGCTATGTCCCTCTGCAGCTCCCCTTGTCACTACTATACTGTATAGTCTTTCAGGCGTGGTCTTAAGGAGAAGAGTTATGACAAAAGGCAACAGGCTGGTGGTTTGGTTTTGAGGAGGGGCTGCTCTGCGTGCATGCTGACCTTTAACGCCCTCAGCAGAGCATGCAGTAGGTTAACCACTACTCACTCCAGTGAATGGACTTTTCCAGGGGAGGTGTCTGCAAGGACAACTTTTTTTTTTTTTGCTTTTTAGGGCTGAACTGGCGGCATATGGCTGGGATTGAAGTAGAGCTATAGCCGCTGGCCTACACTGCAGCTCATGGCAACACCAGATCTTTAACCCACTGAAGGAGGCTATGAATCGAACCTACATCCTCATGGATCCTAGTTGGGTTCATTAACTCCTGAGCCATGAACGGAACTCACAAGGACAGATTTTTTTTTTTCCTGTCTTTTGTCTTTTTAGGGCCGCACCCTCGGCATATGGAGGTTCCCAGGCTAGGGGTTTAGTTGGAGCTACAGCCCCAACTAAACCCCTAGCTGGCCTATACCACAGTTCATGGCAATGCTGGATCCTTAATCCACTGAGCAAGGCCAGGGATCGAACCCGAGTCCTCATGGTTCCTAGTCGGATTTGTTTCCACTGCGATACCATGGGAACTCCTTTTTTTTTTTCTTTTTAATTTTTAAAATTTTGGAGTTCCTGTTGAGGTTCAGCGGTAATGAACCCGACTAGTATTCATGAGGACTCGGGTTCGAGCCCTGACCCCAGTCAGTGGATTAAGGATCTGGTGTTGATGTGGCTGTGGTGTAGGTTGCAGACATGGCTTGGATCCCATATTGCTGTAGCTGTGGAGTAGGCCAGCAGCTGAAGCTCCGATTCAGCCACTAGCCTGGAAACGTCCATATGCTGTGAGTTCAGCCCTAAAAAAGCAAAAACAAAAAAGATTTTCTTTAGGGCCACACCTGGGTCATATGGAAATTCCCAGCCTAGGGTTCAAATTGGACCTGCATCACAGCCACAGCAGTACGGAATCCGAGCTGCACCTGCAACCCATACCACGGCTCTTGGCAATGCTGGATCCTTAACCCACTGAGCAAGGCCAGGGATTGAACCTGCATCCTCTTGGGTACTAGTTGGGTTCTTAACCCTCTGAGCTACAATGGGAATTCCAAGGACAGCTTTTTTTTTGCTTTTTAGGGCAGGACCCCAGGCATATGGAGGTTCCCAAGCTAGAGGTTGAATCAGAGCTACAGCTGCCAGCCACAGCCACAGCCACAGAAACATGGGATCCGAGTTGTGACTGTGACCCACAGAACAGCTGGTGGCAACACCGGATCCTTAACCCACTGAGTGAGGCCAGGGGTCAAACTTAATGTCCTCATGGATACTATCAGGTTTGTAACTACTGAGCCACAATGGGAACTTCAGTAGCTCCTTTCTTGAGTCAGTTTGTACTAAAATTTCCCTAGATGAGAGGATGCCACTCTTTGGAATATGCATGATACCAGACTACTCCACCCCCGCTGGGTTCCTTGAATCGGAAGCCAGTTTGTCCTGCAGATTGAGGGCCTCCCGGCACCTCTCCTGTTCCAGCAAGCTCAATCCCTGCTGGATTAGCCCCTCTCAGTCTTCTCCTCCAAGGGCGTTGGACTCCTTCCAGGTTAAATCATGGCTTCTTTTGTCCAGTTTTCAAAAGATGCTATTTGGATTTTGCCCATAGCTGTGAACATAAAAACAGGATTCATAATGTTGGGGGTTGAGGAAGGATTTTGCAACTCATAAGAGACCCAAAAGAGAAGTGTTGGCTTCCTCAGCTTCCCCCTGATAGTGGCGTGAATATCACTCCGCCGCACTGGTAACTAGCAGGCAGTGAGAACTAAAATAGATCCCCCTCCTGCTCAGCTTCCCGCCCTTCTTGGCTGAAGAGCTGGCAGGTGAGGGCTGGAGGCTGACCGGCAAAGTCTCCCTGCCAGAAGTCAGCCAGGCACAAGTCCTGTGTGGGGAGGTGTGGCCCCGGTTCCTGGGGTGCCCTCCTGTGTGGACCATACTGAGCACCCACATGGGGAAGAAGGGGAGTGGGGCAGCCTAGCCTGATCTTCACATCAGGACCCTCCAAGCCCTTCCTTACCATTCCTCTCCCCCAACCTTCTTCAACCTTTCTGTCTGGGGATGGCGGCTGGAGGGCAGAACTGGGAAGAGACTTTAAAGAGAAAGGAAAAAGGGAAGTTCTCTTGTGGCACAGGTGATGAAGGATCCAGTGTTGTCACCTCAGTGGCTCAGGTCACTGCTGTGGTGTGGGTTCGATCTCTGGCCTGGAAACATCCACATGCCTTGAGTGTGGCCAGTACAAAAGCAAAACCAAAAATCCGAAAAGGGAAAGGGGAAAAGAAGTAGGAAAAAAGAATAAAAACAGGGGAGCCTCTGAAGTAGGTGGAGCATGAGAGAATGGGGAGGAGGAACGTGGAGGCTCAATCCAGCTCTATTCTAAGCACTTCCACCAGAATTAAGGAGATGCTTAAATCCCTATGACAGCTGTGGTGGCATGAGAAGGCGCCCTCAAACCCTCGACTGGGGGTGATTGAGCTGTGTGCTTCCCAGGACAGGTCCTTCCCCGGCAGAGGTGGGACTCCTCTGTCAGTGACTTTGGCTCCATGACCCAGGGGCCTTGCCAATATTTTCCTTCCCTCTCTCCAGCACAGGGATCACACCTGCTTGGTGGTTTGGAGGCTCTCCCAGCACCCACCCCACCTCCCTCACAAGGGTTTTCCCTAACACATGACTCCCATGTCTAATCCCTTCCCACTTTGGCATCTGCTTCTGTGACCCCGGAAGGAGCAGAAACCCTAATGCTAAGTCCTAGTGTTTTGTTTACACCTGAGAAAACCAAGAAATGGAATTGGTAGATCATGTGGTAGTTCCCTTTTTTTTTTTTTTTTTTCGGCCACCCTGCAAGATATGGAGTTTCTGGGCTATGGATCAGATCCGAGCCACAGCCACAGTTGTGACCTAAGCCTCAGGTTCAGCAACACCAGATCCTTAATCCACTCTGCCGGGCTGGGGACCACACCTGCATCCCAGCATTCCCAAGACGCTGCCGATCCCCTTGTACCACAGCAGGGAAACTCCTATGTGGTAGTCCTATTTTTAATATTTGAGGAATTTCTGTTACTTTACCACCAACAGTGCACAAAAGCTTCCCCTTTTCTCCACATCCTTACTAGCACTTAATTCTTCTCTCTCTCTTTTTCTTTTTGCTATTTTTTTGGGCCACTCCCGTGGCATATGGAGGTTCCCAGGCTAGGGGTCTAATCGGAGCTGTAGCCGCCAGCCTACGCCAGAGCCACAGCAACTCGGGATCTGAGCCGCGTCTGCAACCTACACCACAGCTCACGGCAACGCCGGATCGTTAACCCACTGAGCAAGGGCAGGGACCGAACCCGCAATCTCATGGTTCCTAGTCGGATTCGTTAACTGCTGCGCCACGATGGGAACTCCTCTTTTTCTTTTCTTTTCTTTTTTTTTCTTTTTTTTTGCTTTTCAGGGCTGCATCTGTGGCATATGGAAGTTCCCAGGCTAGGGGTTGAATGGGTAAGTCTTGTCTCTTGTTAATAACCATTCTAACATGTGTGCAGTGATATCTCATTGTGGTTTTGATTTGCATTTCCCTGATGATGAGTGATGTTGAGAACCTTTTCATGTACCCATTGGCCATTTGTATGACTTCTTTGTAACAATGCCTATTTAGGTTCTTTGCTCATTTAATCACTATTTTTCTTGCTACATTCATTTTACCACAGTAAACCTTTACTATTTAATTAGCATTTTGCACATTGTGCATGGCACCTGCTGACATTACCCAGCATGTGTCACTAAACACAGAAGTCATATATTTCCAAGAACTCTCATATTAACTGTAGAACAGAATACCGCCTCTTGCATCCTCATGCTCTCTACCCTTCATATTCTTGTAAGCAAACCTGGGTTCATGAAAATGCATATAAAACTTCAGGTCCTACATAGTCCCCATGGTGGGTCCATATCTGCATACGCAGCTCAGACATTTGGGAATCTCTCTAGGTTACTTAGGATACCTTCGCACATGAGGTCTCAAGTAATGTGTCTTCATCCCATTCCATTCATGAAGAGGGAAGAGAACCGAAGGACCCAAGGGAAGGTTTCTAGACATTGGAATTAACACCAGTAGGGCCTGGGAGGAGGGGCCTTAAACTTTGAGGCAGCTGGGCCTTAAACACATGGCAGTTGCCCCAGAGGACGAGGGATGTGAGCCTGGGTTGAGCCCCTGCCTTGTGTTAGACACTGTGGTAGCTGCTTTTACTGCGATCTCTCATTTTCTCCTCTGAATATAGGTATCACCACTCATTTTTCTGATGAATAAGCTAAGGCCCAAGGCAGTTAAGTCATGTCCAAAGACCAACACTCTCAGGGCAGAGATGCCTAGCTTCTGAGTCCAGGCTTGTCGAGGAAGAGGGTAGATTGTCATGGACAAAAGAGTAGAAAGATGGCCTTGGCATCCTTCTGGCCTCACTGAAGGCTCTATAAGCCCTGTGGCTGGCACAACTATAGTATTTGGAAGCAGGGGGAGTCCGGGGGCAGGTGTTCTCTTAGCCCGGGAGTGGCCAAAGGTGACCAGGGTGAGTGGAATAGAAATTCCCAAAAGACCAAGCTTGATGCCCTGGGCTCCTAGGTTTGCTTTGATGTCATATTTAGGGTCTGCACAGAGTGTTTTCTTTTTCTTTTCTTTTCTTTTTTTTTTTTTAAACACGTATGCATTCTTTTCACAGAGTGTTTTCAATTCTCCTCTTTTGCCAGAGATACAGGAGATTTCCAGTGTGGTCTCAGTTCTTCATTGCTGCCACTGCATCTTCCATAGACCCAGCATTTTCAAAAACCCATCCTTCTCTAAGGATCTGGTACCAGCTTACTGGTTCATGCCTCTTTGGTTAAGGTACCTGGATGCTTTTAGAAAGTAGCCAAATCGGGAGTTCCTGGTGTGGCACAGTGGTTAACGAATCCAACTAGGAACCATGAGGTTGCAGGTTTGATTCCTTGGCCTTGCTCAGTGGGTTCAGGATCCGGTGTTGTCGTGAGCTGTAGTGTAGGTTGCAGACGTGGCTAGGATCCTGCGTTGCTGTGGCTCTGGCGTAGGCTGGTGGCTACAGTTCCGATTTGACCCCTAGCATGGGAACCTCCATATGCTGTGGGAGCGGCCCAAAAAATGGCAAAAAAGACCCCCCAAAAAAATTTTTTAAAAAAGTAGCCAAATCAAATGTGATAAATGCTCCAAGGAATTGTCATCAGCATCAGCTGCCTATGACTTTCCCCAGCCTGTGAGTATCTCTCTGTGCTTTTAGTAATGGTGAATTAATTCAGTGTCATTTCTGCTCCCTCTGAGCGATTTACATTAATGACTTCAATAAATATGTTGTAGCCAAGAATCATAGAGAGGAGATCTGGGTACCTCGCTTGGGGCCTCAATGTCTTGAGGTTAGGGAGGCAGAAAGAAGGGGTGAAGGAGACTGTGAAAGAGCGGGCAATGAGGTAGGTGATGAGAGAACCAGAAGAGAGCTGAAGTGATATACTTTGTCAAATTTTCCATGGGTCAAGAAGGTGGGCCCAACTATGGCCCATGAGATTGAGCCTCATGGAGAGCACTGGTGAAGCTGACAAGAGCGTGTCTGAGAGGATATTAAGAAAGTTCAGGAGAGAATGGGGTGGAGTTCCTGTTGTGGTTCAGTGGGTTAAGAACCCAACTAGTGTCCATGAGGATTCAGGTTCGATCCCTGGCCTTGATCAGTGGGTTAAGGATCTGGTGTTGCTGTGAGCTGTGATGTAGGTTGCTGATGCAGGTCAGATCTGGTGCGACCATGGCTTTTGGGTAGGTTGGCAGCTACAGCTCTGATTTGACCCTTAGCCCGGGTACTTCTATATGCCACAGGTGTGGCCCTCAAAAGAAAAAAAAAGATAATAAGAAATTTTTTTTTTTGTCTTTTTGCCATTTCTTGGGCTGCTCCTGCAACCTACACCACAGCTCACGGCAACGCCGGATCGTTAACCCACTGAGCGAGGGCAGGGATTGAACCTGCAACCTCATGGTTCCTAGTCGGATTCGTTAACCACTGCGCCACAACGGGAATTCCAAAAATTTTTTTAACTGAAAAAAGAGAATGGGGCCAAGTAATAGGAGACAGCTCTTTTGAGATCTCTAAATGGAGATGCCCCATCTGGGAGCCATCCAGAAGCCCACTCAACATGTCCTCATTAGAATGAAAGATGCTCCTAGTGTCCCTATCACTTAGAAAATTATACAGGTTTTAGGAGCTCTGCGCCAAGAACCAGGGCCATATATATATATATTTTTTTTTCTATTATCTCATAGGATGCAACTCCCAGTTTTTTATAACACTGTGCAACACTCTGCTGAAATAAATCTTTGTGCATTTCCAACCTGAGGAGGGGGTCATGGAACCTCCAATTTGTAGTCAGCTCAGCCAGAAGTTATGGGTAACCTGGAGACCTACTACTTGTGATACGCGTCTGAAATGGGTGGGGCAGTCTTGCGGGACCAGGCCCTTAACCTGTGGGGTCTGACATGACCTCTAGGAAGACAGCATCAGAACTGAATTAAATTGTAGGACACGCAGCTGGTGTCACAAAGAATTAAATTGACTGATGTGGGCAAATCGCCCACATGTGGTAATCAGAAGCATCAGAAGTGAAGTGTTCTGTGTGAGCAGCAGAGGAGACAATGGGGCGAGAAACACAGGAGGGAAAAACTGGATTTTTGCCTAAACAGAAGGAGGAAGAATCTGCATTTTTCCTTTATACATCCCTATCCTTCAGTAAGGGCTGGGCTAGGTAAGGTCTGTATGGACTTCTGTGCAATCATTAAAAATCACCTTTAAGAGCAATACATGGGAAAATGTTTATGTTATAAAAAAGTATCTAAAACTGCATGTATGTGATGATCTCAAATATTTTTTTATTTAAAAAAATTACATCTACAGAGAAAGGCATGGTAGAAAAATCACCTCAGTGTTAAAAAATGTTTATCTGTAGGAGGTAGAATATTGTGTAATTTTACACTTTTGTACATTTCTTTATTTTTTATTTTATTTTCTGTAATTGTGCATCTCTTTTATAAGAAAGATATAAAGAATATAGAACAAGCACACTGAAAACTAAACAATCTTACTTAGTAATCAAAGAAATGCAAATTAAAATTTTATTTTTGTTTCTACCTAAATAAATGAGGAAATACGGAGTTAAAGAGTAATTTTCCTGCTGAGCGTGTCTTGTGGTTTCTAGAGCTGTCTAGGGTGTGTCTGCGAAGGAAGCTTTTTTTTTTTTTTTTTAATTTGCTTTTTAGGGCCTCACCCTCGGCATGTGGAAGTTCCCAGGCTAGGGGTCTAATCGGCTATAGCTGCTGGCCAATGCCACAACCACAGCAAAGTGGGATATGAGTCGTGTCTGCAACCTACACCACAGCTCACGACAATGACGAATCCTTAACCCACTGAGTGAGGCCATGGGTCGAACCTGCATCTTCATGGTTCCTAGTCAGGTTCATTAACCGCTGAGCCACGAAGGGAACTCCCAGTGGAGAAACTTTGGCTATTGCCTAACAAAACATGTCTCACAGAGCAGAAACATGGTACCAAGTATCCTCAATAAAGTGTCTTGGCCCTCCTATGGCTGGAGGGCATCTTGAAGAGAGACTGGGTATTTCCACATTTGCAAACACCTGTGTTTCTCACTTGCTCTTGGGTAGCGCAGAGTGTAATTGCTAACTCAGCAAGTTAAACAAACAGTATTATAGGTCATGTTGAAACTGAAGTGGCCCCAGTGGGCCAGGAGAGCAGGGTGCTAGTCATAAAGAAAATTTGCTTCTGAGTTGGAACAGATTACCCCAATTTTGTGGGCACTAATGGGACATCGCCTAGGGGCCAAGTGGTACCCAAGGTGGACCTCTCAGGGTTGGGTTGCCAAGTTTCCTGTTTGGGTTGTCAGCCTTTTGAGACCAGAGGAGAATTCTCCCCCTCTGTGCTCAGGCACAGCCTCTGAGAGAGAGCGATGATGGAAAACCACCAGTCTCTATCAGCATGCCAAAGGCAGTGGATTCTAAGGATTGTAACTCTTCCCATAATCAGAGTGTGTATTCTCCATCTTTCTTGGAGGCAAGGTCCCTGGTAAGCTGACTTCCTCTGTAGACAGTCATTGAATGAGCATAGAATAAGCCTAAATTGGGTAGGGTTTTTTGGAAGGGACTTGGCATTTCCCTAAGCACTGGGGGAGCCCTGGGTTGTGGCTATCCCTCTGCAGGGACCCCTTTCCCAAAGGTTTGGTCCACCCACCCACATCCTATCAGGAGTGGCTGGTAGCATTTGCCGTTGAGAGTCCTGGTATCCTTTGTTGGTGAATCTCTGTCTGTTGACCATCTTTCATTAGAGATACTGTCACAGAACAGCTGGCGCCCAATGTCTACACCACTCAGGCTTCACCTGTCACCGAGAGCAGATTGATTCTGTTAAACTCTGCATTCTAGAGGTCAGACCGTTCCTCTCTGTCTAAATAATCTGCCTGCAGATCCTCTTTCTGGGGTTTTTCCATTCCCCACCCTTGTCTTCTGTTCTTAGAGGCAGGGTTGGTCTACATAATATATTTCCCCAGCTTTATTGAGACATAGTTAACATATGACATTTTGTAAGTTTAAGGTGTACAATGTAATGATTTCATTTTTAAAGTTTTTATTCAATTTATTTACACTAAAAAAAGGTTTACTCATTTCTCCCACCCTCATCCCTCCCTTTTGCAACCACCAGTCTCTTCTCCATATGCATGAGCTTGTTTTTTTAATTTGTTTATTTAGATTTCACATATAAGAGAGATCATATAGTATTTGTATTTTACTGTTTGACATATTTCACTTAGCGTAATGCCCTCAGTGTCCGTCTATGTTGTAACAAATGGTAGGTTTTCATTAGTATCATATTCCATTGTATATTTTCACCTCAATTCCTTTATCCATTCATTCATCCATGAACACATAGGTTGTTTCCATATCTAGACTATTGTAAATGCTGCAGTGAACATGGGGATGGATGGATGGATATTCAGATATAGATAGGTATCTGTATCTGTATAATAGATCCTTTCAAATTATTGCTTTCATTTTCTTCAGATAAATACCCAGAAGTGTAATTGCTGTATTTTATTGTAGTTCCATTTTTAATTTCTTTTTTGCTTTTTAGGGCTGCACCTGTGGCATGTGGTGGTTCCCAGGCTAGGGGTCGAATCAGAGCTGTAGCTGCCGGCCTACACCACAGCCACAGCCACAGTAACGCAGAATCCGAGCCTCAGCTCAGCTACACCACAGTTCATGGCAACACTGGATCCCTGACCCACTGAGCGAGGCCAGGGATTGAACCTCCATCCTCAGGGATACTAGTCGGATTCGTTTCCTCTGGGCCACAAGAGGAACTCCTTATTTTTAAATTTTTGAGGAAACTCCATACTGTATTTCATAGTGGTTACATCAGTTTACATCCCAGCACCAGTGTACAGGTTTCCCTTTTCTCCGGATCCTTGTCAACACCTATTATTTTTGGTCTTTTTGATAATAACCATTCTAAAAGTGAGGTGATATCCCTTTGTGGTTTTGGTTTGCATTTTCCCAATAATTAATGATGTTGAGCATCTTTTCATGTACCTATATAGGCCATCTTTATGTCTTCTTTGGAAAAATGGCTATTCAGATTTTCTGCCTTCTTTACAATCAGATTGTTTAAGAGTTTTTTTGTTTTTTTTGTTTTTGTTTTGTTTTGTTTTTTTTTTTTTGCTTTTTAGGGTCATTCCCATGACATATGGAGGTTCCCAAGCTAGGGGTCTAATTGGAGCTATAGCTGCTGACCTACACCACAGCCAAAGCAATGCAGAATCCAAGCTGTGTCTGCAACCTACACTACAGTTCACAGCATCACTGGATCCTTAACCCACTGAGCAAGGCCAAGGATCAAACCCACAACCTCATGATTCCTAGTTTGATTCGTTTCTGCTGCGCCATGACGGGAACTCCAAGAGTTTTTTTGTTTGTTTGGCTTGTTGGCTTTTTGCTATTGAGTTTTTTTGTGTAGTTTGGATATTAGTCCATTATCAGATATATAACTTGCAATTATTTTCTCCCTTTCAATGGGTTGCATTTTCATTTTCTTGATGGTTTCCTTTGCTGTGCAGAAGCTTTTTAGTTTTATGTAACACTTGTTTATTTCTTTTGTTGCTTTTGGTGTCAGATTAAAAAAATCATTGCCGGGAGTTCCCGTCATGGCGCAGTGGTTAACGAATCCGAGTAGGAACCATGAGGTTGCGGGTTCGGGCCCCTGCCCTTGCTCAGTGGGTTAAGGATCCGGCGTTGCCATGAGCTGTGGTGTAGGTTGTAGACGCGGCTCGGATCCCGTGTTGCTGTGGCTCTGGCGTAGGCCGGTGGCTACAGCTCCGATTGGACCCCTAGCCTGGGAACCTCCATATGCCGAGGGAGCAGCCCAAGAAATAGCAACAACAACAACAACAACAACAACAACAAATCATTGCCAACACCTATGTCAAAGTCTTGACCTAATCATACTGCCTATGTTTTCTTCTAGGAGTTTTATGGTCTCAGTTCTTACATTCAAAACTTTAATTCATTTTGAGTTAACTTTTGTGTATAGTGTAAGATAGTGGACCAGTTTCACTATTTTACATGCAGCTTTCCAGTTTCCCCAACACCATTTATTGAAAAGACTCTTTTTTCCCCATTATGTATTCTTGGCTCCTTTATCATAAATTAGCTGACCATGTATGTGTGGATTTATTTCTGGGCTCTCTATTCTGGTCTGTTGATCTATGTATTTGTTTTATGCCAATACCATAATGTTTGTAGCTTTTTTTAATATAGCTTTAGCTCAGGGACCATTATTCCTCCATTTCTATTCTTATTCCTCAGGATTGCTTTGGCTATTTGGGATCTTTTGTGGTTCCATACAAATTTTAAGATTGTTTATATTTGGTGAAAAGGAATTTTGATAGGAATTGCTTTGAAGATGTATATTGCTCTTGGTTATGTGGACATTTTAACAATATTAATTCTTCCAATCTATAAGCATGGAATATCTTTCCATTTATTTTTGTCTTTTTCAATTTCTTTCATTAATGTCTTATTTTTTCCGATATATAGGTCTTTTACCTCCTTGGTAAATTTATTCCTAGGTTTTGCATTCTTTTCGATGCAATTACTAAAGGAATTGTTTTCTTAATTTCTCTTCCAGATAGTTTATTATTAGTGTAAAGCATTGCAATAGATTTTTGTGTATTGATTTTTTATCCTGCAACTTTACTGAATTTGTTTATTAGTTCTAAGTTTTTTGATGGAGTCTTTAGGGTTTTCTATATACAATTTTATGTATATATATGTATTGTATAATGGTTTTCACAATAAGGTTAGTTAACACATGCATCACTTCACGTAGTTGATTTTTTTGCTACAGCCTCAGCAACTTTCAAACATGCAATATTGTATTGTTAACTATAGTCACCATAGGACTGGTCTATATTTTTATCAAGAGGAGGAAGGAGTTAGTAAACTGAGAGTCAAGGAGTCTGTCTCTTTCCTTAACTCACTGTGTGATCTTGGGCCATCCTCTGGCCCTCTCTGGGCCTCCTTTCCCTGACCTGCAAAGTGTGGGTTTGGACCCACCTATATCTGATCACCCACAATTCTTTGATTATGGGACTGAAAAAATAAGAAGACAAGGGCAACATAGTATGAGTTTCCTCACTAGAAAATGTTCAAAATAATAATAATAATAATAATAATAATAATAATAATAATAATAATAATAAAGAATCAAAATAGTTGCCAGCATTTATTTGAGCTTGCTTTGCCAGGCCTGTGCTATTTGCCTGTGCTATTTGCCAGGCCTGTGCTTTGTGGAGGTAATCTTTGTAAATCCTCATAATAATCCTAGGAGGTAGGCACTATTTTTACTCTTATTTTCCAGGTGAGGAAACTGGGTCTCAGAGATGTCAAATACCTTGTCCAAGGTCACAGTGCCGATATTTTGAGCCATAATCATAGATCTCTCTCTGCCTTTGGAGTCTCCTGCTTTGGGGAAGCTCAGAGCCCAGAAGCCAAGGTGGTCTGATCCAGCTGTGCTTTTAGGGCCAACTATCCTTTCCCAATGTGCCTGCTTTATAGAAATGTCAATATCATTTCTCTTGGGGCTTTTCAATGAACTTCCTTATTTTCTTCCTATTCTGTCTTATTCAGCAAAATGAATGAATGTAAGTTTCTTATGATATGAATCTAATTTTCTTTTAGAAATGAATGTGCTTGTCTCTCGTCCTTATTTCTCAAGCCAAAAGAATTTTTTCTTCTTTTTTCTTGGGAGTCCAGAAATAAGTTTAAAATGTAATGAAAAGTTTTATAATTTAACAGTTAGAACAAAGATCAGGTAATAATGGAGAAAACTGTGAACACACCATGAATACCCTCTTCCATAGGTTGTCTGAGCCAAAGCTCCAGAAAGTTCCCACCACATACTCTGCTCCTAATGCCTTTCAGTATTCTCAAACTTTTCTTTTAAGATCTTAAGACTTAGGTCAAATGTCTTAAGATTAGGGTCTTAAGACACTTAAAAACTCAGGTCTGATGTCACTACCCTTATGTTACTAATTAATGCAAAGTATGCTTATTTGTAAACTTCTAAGTTCTTCATTTAAATGTTAAGCACCTCTTAAGCCTTGGGGACAGAGGTCTGACTGTACCCAACTTTGGAACAGCTCTGGATCTGAGCTCATGTGTTACATGTAATATATGCTCAATAAAGGCTTCATAACATATTAGTTTCGCATATATGTGTCAAAAGCTAAAAAGTTCTAGTGCCCTTTGGCCCAGCTATCCCCATGGCAGGGAATTTAGCCAAAGGAAGTAACTGAAGAGGAGAAAGGAAGTCGCACAGATAAAAATGCTGCAAAATATGTATTTGCTAAATATTAGAAACAGTGAATATTTATTAACAGAGAAATGGTGAGTGAGTTACAGTACATGATCTTGATGGAACATTATTCATTCTCTCATTGGTTAAACAAACATACTGACTGCCAAGGAGTGAGAAACACAGCAGTGAGTCAGATGCTTTCAATGAGCGCACAACCTAGCAGAGTCTTCTAAAATGTTCATTACAAAAAACCATATCGAAACAGAATTGTTCGTGGCCTAATGTTAAGAAAAAAAAAACAGATTATAAAACTGTCACAACTTGAAATGCATGAGGGTTTGAACGAGGTCTGATGGGCACATGAAAATATTGAATGGTTAGATTATAGATGACATTTTCTTCAGCATCACTTCTATTGTTTTTCAAGCGTTAGAGATTCAGACCATCCCAAAGGAAGTCTGAGTTTTGGAAGTCTGAGAAAAGGAAGCTGGTTTTAGGCTCTGGCTCTCCAGGTTGGCAGTGGCATGAACGATGCAGGCACTCTAGGTAGGGTTGCCAGCAGGTGACTGGGAAGAAGTGTTCCAGGCAGGCTGGGAGGGTTGGGTCAGGGAAGGCTATGAATCTGTATATCTATGAGTGTCCACTGAGGGCCATCCTAGGAACCAGCCTCCTCTGTGTCTGAGCCTCATCCAAGCTCTCGCAACAGCACCAATTAAGCATGGTGCCAGCTGTGGGGAAGTTGAAGCCTGGGAAGCATATAAGAGGGTTGAGACCTGTGAGAGTTGATGGCTGGTTCCTCATGCTGGAAAAGATGCTTCCTATGTGACAGGTACTGCTATCGCCATTCTACAGCTGAGGAAGCTGAAGCTCTGTTGGCCTCAAATTACCTAGCAGGGAAGTGATGGAGTTGGGATTGGAAATAATGTCTTTTCAGTGTGGGCTAGTGTTTTTTCTTTTTATGCTTCTGGGCCTAATGTGAATGATACTGCCTCCTTTCAGGTTAAATTAGTCTGAGTTGAAATTTTGTCATTTGTAAACAAAAACGTCCTGCTATTTGCAGTAAGAGGCATGCCTACCCTTTATCATTCAAATTTTGAGCACAATTCTCAAAAAACTTTAGGGTTGCTTTGGAGTATTGGTTCCATTGTTTCTTGCATGTAGTAAATTTAAAAATCTGTCCTTATTATTCAGTATCAAAGTCCAGAACTGCAGGCTAGCTGCAGGGACAAGGCTTTGGGGATCCCTTCAGAGAAGGATGGATGCATCTCCATCATTGGTGTAATGAGTAAAATTGCTGCTCAGAATACTTTCCCGCCTGCTCCTTTGTGATTCAGATAGGGAGGAGGAAGGAGTGACAGGGTGGCCGCACAGGATAGCCAGGCATTTCCTATACAGGTGGTAAAGGTATCTTCTGAACTTCTCTCCAGCAAATGCGTAGATAAGGGGATTGAGGCAGCAGTGAGTAAATGCAATTGTCTCTGTCACACTGAGGGCCAACCTCAGATTCTTCTGCATGTCACAGTTGGGAAAGAGGTCAAAGAGATTGAGTGTCTCTAAGAAAATCATAATGTTGTAGGGTGTCCAGAAGAGGAAAAACACAGTGACCACCAGAAAGATCAGCTTAATGGCTTTAGCTTTCTTGTGGTTCTTGCAGGAAAGCAGTGTCCACATGATTCTGAAGTAACAGTAACTCATAATGAACAGGGGGAGCAGGAAGCCAAGCAAATTTATTTCCACATTTCGGAGTACAGGCCAGATTTTCTGCAGGACCTCAGGGTAGTCACCATGACATTCCTTTTCCTTCTGCTTGGTGAACATGAACTGGGGTGCGGACATCAAGATGGCAGCTGCCCAGACGCTGAGGCTGATGATGACACCTTGCGTCACGGTCCGGTTGTTCATGGAGTTAGTTGCCAGGACGATGGCCATGTATCTATCAATGCTGATGATGGTGATGAAGAATATGCCTCCAAAAAACCCAATGAAGAAGAAGGCTGTGGTGAGTTTGCACAAGGCATTGTGAAGGCCTTGCTCGTTTATCAGATAATGAGTCCAGAAGGGCAAGGTGACTACAAAAAGCAGATCAGACAAGGCCAGGTTCAGCAGGTAAATGTCAGTGATGTTCTTGGGCTTCTGGCTGTTGGTGAGAGCAAACACCACCAGCAGATTGCCCACGAGGCCAAAGGCAAAAATAAGGCAGTAGAGAATGGATAGGAAGACAGTTCCCAGGGCCACGATGTCTCCCATATCACAGGCTTCTAGAAGCCCATCGTAGTCAAAGTCTTCTAAACTTGATTCAGGGGAGATGGTGGACATAGTGAGTGCCTGGATCGGAAAAGAAGACAAGTAACAGCATTAGTTTTCAGAGAAACAAAGTTGGAATTCTGCCGCTTCCTTAGGCAGCCTGGAAGAAACAAACTTCTGGTTGGGTGTCTGACCAAAACATTTCCCAATGTTTAATCCTCAGAACAGTCTCTGTGACAGAGGCTGTAACAGACAACTTTGAAAGAGAGGAAACCTGTCTCTGAGAGGTTTAAGGGACCTGCCAGAAACTATGCAGTAAATGGCTCACTTAGTGTTTGAATCTAAGCCTTTTGAAACTTGAGATGGATCTTTTTTCTTTGATTTTCAAAAGTCAACCTAAAAGGTAGCTAACCTGACCAGGGTGTGGATGGGGGAAGAGGACTACAAGCAGGGAGTAGAAGGGTGTGTGTGTGTGTGTGTGTGTGTGTGTGTGTGTGTGTGTGTTTGTGTGTGTGTGTTGTGGGGGGAGGGGTGCTGTAATTCACACTTAGAGTCCAAACTTGCCCAAAGCAACTGTTCATGAGCCCCTTCCTTTGCTCTCCCCTCTCCATCCTCTGGATGCTAATTCCTCCTGAATGAAGCCAAATCTGAAGAGAGAGGTCTGAGACATTGCCGAGCCCTGGGAACACCTGCACCCAGAGCTTCTTCTTTGTTTTTAAGAGCATTTCTTTTCCTCTTTTTCTTGGAACCAACTAAGTCCTTCTCTTCCTTAAGGGATAAGACACAGAGTCAGAGAGGGTGACTACCTTGCACTGGTTTGCCCAGGACTTGCCTGGTTTTAGCACTGAAAGCCTCACATGTCAGACTTTCAGTTCTAGGCCAACCAGGATGGGTGGTCATCTGACAACTGCAAGTGCAGAGGGGGTATCACCATCACTGAGGGCTTTGCAGTCATGAAAGGGCTGATGGATCCCAGATGGAGGACTGTGCACAGTTAGCCTGCTGCCCTTGTCCTGGGGCTAATTAACCTGATAATTACCAGCCCTGCACTTCTCTGTGGCCTGGCCTCCCCCACTATTCTTTTCCTGTTTCCTTCTGGACAAAAATGGAAAGACAAGACGTTTCTGCTCAGGTTGGGAAGTGACACTTGTCTGTCCCTCTCCTCACAGCCAGGCCTTAGTCCAGAGGCTGCAGGGAAGCCCTTTGGCCCTGGTCCTCTGCAGCCCCTCCTCTTCCTTGTGATACCACAAGACAGGCCCTCAGAAACCTCAGCACACATCTCCTGGTTGTCATTGCCTCCCACCCCAGCGCAACTAAAACCAAAGTTCACGCGTCTTTAACCAAGGGAGTTTCCACACCCCACGACATCCTTTTCATGCTGGTTGTACCAAGATGGTGTCTTTGCCAAGGCAAGGGCCCACCCATCCAGAGCTTTGCTTCTCCATTCCCAGATTCTGCTTGGTGTCCTGATCCACCCCTGCCTCTTACCCAAATCTTCCCCGGGGAAGTGGTCCATGGCTTTCTGACCTAGGCCATCTCAGGCCAGTTTTCATCCCCAGAGACGTGTATGCTTTCTTTGCTTTCAGATGCAATGCCCTTTTCTCAGAGAGAAAACTCTGGCTATGACCTTGATCAGTCATAGTTAAGCTGAACCATATACAATGGCTGATACACAACCATCTTTGAGGGACAGAAATGTCAGTTTCACATGGCTCAGCTGAGATGCAGGGAGGCAGGAAATGACTGCTTGGTGCAGGTGGCCATTACCGAAATCTGTCTTCCTAGATGGGCAACTGCATAGAAGTGCAAACAGTCAAGCCCTTGTGGTCTTAAGTGGCACCCTGGGGCTAGCCCCCTCTCCCAACCTGCACCCCCTGCAGTGAAAGGAGCTGGCAAATGGACCTCGAGAGGAGGCCAAGGACAATAAAAATCCTTCCGCATCTCTCTTGGGCCTGTGTTCAGACCTGCAGTCCAGGAATTTTGCACTTTGGATTGGCTTGGTTTTTGCCAAGTCTTATAAGATGGGTTTGATGTCCACTCTTGGCACCATGCCTTACACACAGGGACCTCCTACAAAATTTTGGGCAGATGTCCCTGGCTCATAATTGAGGGGGAAGAGCAAAGAGGTGGGGCAGGAAGTGGATGGGCTGCAGAATCAGGCTGTCCTGAAATTGGATCCCACATTTGCCAGTGGATCCCACTTTCTGGCCAGTGACCTTGGGTGAACTTGGGAACTTCGAGCCTGACATTCCTCATCCGTAAGATTGGGATTCATTCTCATGCCTGGCCACATCGCTGATCTGAGGGGAGCACTTGGCACAGTGTGCTGCATACAGCAGGTGCTTAATGAATGCATTAGAGGAGGAAGCAGAAGTCCTTTGGACCTTTGGAATCATGCAGGCTGCTTGTGGACTCTTTCTTTCACTCCCACCCTAGGCATTGTGGAAATTTGGTCTGTGAAGGCCTTATTTTTTTCCTGGGAATAAAAATGTTTTGTTAGCAGTTTTTTTGGGAGGTGGGGACAAAAAGTGCAAGCAAGCTAATTTTGAGCTTTTATTAAGCTGTCAGGCTCATTGCCAAACACTCCATGTTATTATCTCTTTAATCCTCTCCATGATTCTGAAAGGAAAGTCCTATATTTAGTTCACTGCCCTGCTGAAGGCTCCAGGGATATTCATGGTGAGAGGACAGGGAAAGCTGGGACAAGAGCTTGGAGAAGGCTGGGACATTAGAAATAAACAACTGACTGTGGCAGGTGGCAAGGAGGGCCCCGGTCCCATGCCTCGTCTTACTGGGCACCTAGCTCAGGGCTGCCATGTGCACACCTGGAAATGATTTCTCTAATTTATACCAAGATGCCATGGTTGGTCCTGGTTTGAGGGGTTCAACATCGATTCAGTGTACAGGTCTGAAGTCCCCACTGGCACTTGGTTCAGCATGGCCAGACATAGTCTTGGCCATGAAAGGGCTTGTCATCACAAGGGGTAAAAGTTCACATCAACAAAGTCTTCAGTGAGGACAGAATTCAAGGGGTGTGTTAGTTTATCTTCTGCAGATGGGGTGTGATTTCAGGGAACACCCCAGGAAGGATAATTTTCGCTGACTTTTGGTCTTATTCCTTACTGAGAGGAAGTGACTGGTCCCAGGGTACCAGTCTAGCTTGGGGCCACCACTTGCCATCCAGAGGGACAAGTGAGGGCTCATCAACGCTCAGCATTTCATGCTGACTCCCTGGTGGCTTGACATTCCCAGCAGAGACCCCAGAACTGTCCCTGTGTCTCCAGGGGCCCCTTTCCTGAGCATTTGCACAGGGTTCCGTACTGGCATATTGTGGTCCCTGCTATGAGCAAGTCCGTGCTGTGCTAGACAGGAGGGGATGGGATGGATGCAGCTTTCAATGAGCTCATTCCCATTAGCACATAGTGTGCACGTGAGGAGCCCAGCAAAGTTTAGCACCTGGCTAGTCATACAGCTGAAGGTTAGGGGAACAGGGCCAATGTCAAGTCCGTGATCATCCATCCCTCCCCCTCCTCCTTCCCCAAAGTGAACAAGACACAAGGCCAGGTCTGGCAGGGAGAATAAAAAAGGACACATTAAATATCAAAGCAGAGTCCAGAATGGGGATAACAAGCAATAAAAGTAAACACTTTCCCTCTTTGAAAAACAACCTCACTGGTACAGTGAGAGTATAAGAATGAAATAAAATTTAGGAGTTCCCGTTGTGGCTCAGTGGTTAATGAACCTGACTAGGATCCATGAGGGTGTTAGTTCAATCCCTGGCCTTGCTCAGTGGGTTAAGGATCTGGCGTTGCTGTGAGCTGTGGTGTAGGTTGCAGACGTGGCTCGGATCCCACATTGCTGTGGCTATGGTGTAGGCCAGTGGCTGTTGCTCTGATTCAACCCCTAGCCTGGGAACTTCCATGTGCCACAGGTATGGCCCTAAAATGAAAAAAAAAAAAATTCAATTGCTTATTAGGAATTCATCCTAGAGACACAGGGGTGGGTACCAGGGCAAGCACTAACACAGGTCCCATGACACTGAGGCTGCCCTGCACACCCATCCCCAGCCGTCCTCAGGCCCCCTCACCCTCTGTTAAGTCACCGTTTTACTAAGTGATGCTGAGCTGGGAGAGTCTGGGCTGAAGTTAGAGGCTGAGTTTTCAGTGCACATATGTTTCATACCCAAGTTGAAATGAATTTTGTAGAACCTCTAAAAACAAAAAACCACCCAGTCAGTTCCACTGTTGATCCTGTTCTGCTTCCTCTGGCCACTTCCTTTTCTCAGCCCCACGCACTCTTTTAACTTTTTTTTTTTTGGTCATCATTACCCACTATTTCCAATCAGCTTCCCTTTTCTACACTTCCCCTCTCATCAGGTGGCCCCCATCCATTTTCTTCTCCCCAACCTCTTTTCATGCTGCTCCCCGTCTCTTTTGGCTTCACGACCTGCTTGCTGTTTTCTAGATCCAGTGGATCTTCTCTTATTCGCTTGTTTCCTTACCTTCCTTACTCTCTTTTTATGGCTTTTTCTGTCCCAAGTACAGATAGGTTGGAGGTTCAGTCTAATGCCAAGAAAAGTGTGCGGCTTTTTTTTTTTTTTTTTTCCTTTGGACTAAATGAAACTTGGGAATTGCTTGAGTCCTGGTTTTCCCCATGGGGGTGCCATTGTGCTCCTGATGTTCTAGAACCTGAGGTTATCCTCCAAAAGCCCCAGTTTAGGAGAAGAGCTACCATTCCTGGTACCAGCTAAGTGTCATGCTCCAGACATAAGACCCCATTCAATTCTTACCACATCCTCATATGGAAAGTGACTATGCCCCCTTGGAATATAACCAACGGTGGGTCAGAGAGATTTGGGTAACTTATCCAAGGCAGCTACAGAGCCAGGATTTCAATCCAGATGCATCTCTCCTCAAAGCCAGGCTCCCTGCCCTGCACCTTGCTTTTCCTCTTGGAGAGGAATTCTGCAGCCTATGGCAGCCCACATCTCTAGAACGAGAACCGAAAAGTAACAGAGGTGACTCCCTCTGCAAAGGATAAGATTCATGATGTGACTCTGAACGCTTCCTGAGTTTCTCCTTCTAGGACTCAGTAGGCTGACACTCAGTGAAAGTGTGGGTAGGAAATGGACGGGGAGTGGATTTTTCTTTTTTCTTTTTTTTTTTTTTGGCCTTTCCAGCCACCACTAGTCTGGTCCTCACTGCTCCACCCCCAGAATCTAGCTCTCATCCATGATGGTGAAGAAAGTGGACTCTTTTTCTCTGGAGAAGAAAAGGCTGAATGAAGGCTCATTTGCCGTCTTCAAATACACAGTGATGCTATTCAGAGCCCTGTAGTGGTGCGTACAACCCGAGGACGGCTGGCAGAGCCTGGGCAGCTCACTCTCAGCTCTGCCTCAGTTTCTTTTTCTTTCTTCTTTTTCTTTTTTGTCTTTTGAGGGCCGCACCTTCGGCACATGGAAGTTCCCAGGCCTAGGGGTCAAATCAGAGTTGCAGCTGCTGGCCTACACCGCAGCAACACCAGATCTGAGCTATGTCTGTGACCTACACCACAGCTCATGGCAACACCAGATCCTTAACCCACTGAGGGAGGCCAGGGATCAAACCTGCATCCTCATGGATATTAATTGGGTTCATAACCTGCTGAGCCACAATGGGAACTCCCTGCCTCAGTTTCTTTTCTTTTCTTTCAATTTATAGGATCAGTTTCTTGATGTTTGCAATGAAAGCCCTGGACTGGACCATCTCTAAAGGCCTGGCTAGCTCTGGTTGCTCAATTTACCAACAAAGACTGAACAGGAGGAAGTATAAGTCCTGGGACAGGGTACATGTGGCCTGATGTCCACAGACTGGCTGCCTAGCAGCCTATGAAGCTTCTGGGCCCACAGGTGGCCAGCACTCAGATGAGGTTCTCTTTGGAGACAGAGGGCTGGATCAGTCCTGACAAGTCTGGAATTCACTTTGGCCTAGGTAGGAGTGTTCTCAGTCTGGCTCCAAGCCCACACCCCTGGCTACCTGGGCCCTGAATTTTAAAGGACCTGATGGTTTTCCCATTTGCAATGACAGCTGTTTTTCCACAAGACCCCTCTTAGGATGCAGAGAGAGAGAAGGTTGAGAAAGGAGCAGAGGAACAGATGGAGGAGCCTTGCATTCCACTCTGAGGAGCTCCTGGGGCACATTTTGAAGTTTGCATCCCTCCCCCACACAAATAAATGAAGGGACTCTCTCTCCCTGCAGCAATGAGTTCCCCTAAAACAACACAGCATGATCTACCTACTGGTATTTTATACAGGCCAAATGCACACCCCAAGCCAAGACCAGCAACAGGAGAAAAACCATATGTGGGGTGAGGTCCTTCTGCTTATGCACGAGCTGCCCCATCACAGAACCTGCACTTGTTCCTGGTTTGACGTGCCTCCCTCTGCTTCCCTCCTCAAGGCGCTTTATCGCATTTCTTTATTTCTTTTTTTTTTGTCTTTTTGCCTTTTCTAGGGCCGCTTCCACAGCATATGGAGGTTCCCAGGCCAAGGGTCCAATCGGAGCTGTAGCCGCCAGCCTATGCCAGAGCCACAGCAACTCGGGATCTGAGCCGCATCTGCGACCTACACCACAGCTCACAGCAACGCCGGATCCCCAACCCACTGAGCAAGGCCAGGGATCGAACCCACAGCCTCATGGTTCCTAGTCAGATTCGTTAACCACTGAGCCACGACGGGAACTCCGCATTTATTTATTTCTGTCAAAGTACAGTGAATTTAGAAAGGAACTGCTCTGTAACTTTTCTTTTTTAATAATTGAATTGAGAAGATTGTTTATTAATTATTGATTAAACTAATAACTATTTATTATCTTTATCATACACTGGTGTAAGGACAAGTAAAAGTGAAAAATAAGAGATTTAATTCTCCCTTTGGAAAATAAAGGACAGGAGTCCCCTGGCCTCCTCCTCCCCTCTTTGAAATGCGGATATATATCCATTTGAAAATGTGATCCGTTCCTCTGTCAGCTTTCTGGCCTAGCAGCCATCTCTCCAAAATGCAAACATCGCGGTGCCCAGGCTCCTGGTCCCAGTGGGAGAGCAGGAGCCTGACTTGGGTGGGAACCTGGCTCCAAGTTGCACAATTCCCTCTGATCATAAAGAGATGAGAAGTTTCTCTTCTGGACGAAGCCAACCGGCTGATACAGATGGTGACCCCAGTGACCAAGTAAACTTAACGTTTGAAGTTCTCTCACTTGAGGGCTAGTTATTGCTTATCTTGAGAAAGTGTGTTAAGGGGTTGTTTCTGGCCATTCTGAAATTTTTTTGGCTGTTTACTCCCTCTTGGAGGATTGCCTGTGGTGCCTATTTAAAGCATATTCAGTAAGAAAAGTGTTTTCTTTCTCTGCTATCTTTGTAGGGAGGTCTTCCAGGGTCAGAGCCCCTGAACTGTACTGCCAGGAATCAGAGCCTGTTCTCGGAAAAACTGGAAAAGACCTGGCCTGTCCACCCTTGGCCCCAGGGCCTCACAGCTATGACCCATCCTGGAATAGCAAAGCAGCCCTCCCTGTCCAGCCTGACCTGCAGGTGCTGGCTCTGATCCTCTTCAAGGGGGAAGGTCTGAGCCTCATTAAATACGGGTAGCTGAGGACTCAGTTCCAGGTCAGTGGTTGGGCTGGGGGGGTGGGTAAGTCGTGTCCCTGATCCCTGGAAAGAGGTTCTTTGAGGCCAAGGTCTCTGGTTTGGGACCACACCTGATATTGCTGGGTTTTTTGCAGCCCAGGCAGGGTGGGGATAGGGTGCCTCCTGGGAGTGGGGGTGGGGGAGGTATGGCAGGGAATGGAAGTTTGTCCTGAAACTGGCTCAGCTCTGGCATGTCCCGTTCTCTTCTGCCCCTCACAGCCTCACGCGAAAGTAGTCAGTGATCTGAAGGTACACAAACTTTCTGAACCTCAGTTTCCTATAATGACAACATACATTGTTTCTCGAGCACCAAATATGGGCCAGGCAGTGAGCCTAGAACTTTATATGCTGCACCCTTCATCCTCACAGAAACCTAGCCTGTATCCATCACTCGGCTTCGACTGTTATCAACTCATGGCTGGTTTCATTTTAAAAGCAGGACCTAAGGCTTAGCAAGGTCAAGTGCAGAGCTTGGCCTTCATTCCAGAGCCAAGCTCTTTCCCCCGCCTACCTGTGAGGTGGTGAGAGTGACAGGTGTGGAGCAGGGCTAGACGGTGGCTAGTACACACTCACACACAGTGGTGCTTCCTTTGAAGCCAAGGGCCTGGGTGAGAGCCAGGTCAGTCTGCGGGCTAAGAGGGGTCAAATTGATTTTAGGCTGGGACTGTTTCCTATCCTGCATCCCTTTGTGAAAACAAAGCCAAGCAAAGAGGAAGATGAAGGATGTGAATCCATCACCTCCACCTCTCCCCCAAGCCTAGGTGTCCCTGGAGTTTCCCAAGAAAATGGGGAAGTTTTCATGCCTGCTTTTCACACAGTCCAGTCTTCTTTCTTTGGGTTCAAGTTTTTTCTTCCTCAAGTTTTCTATTTCAACTATTTGAAAAAGAAAAAGCCTTTTTTTGCAGAGGGAGGGCAGGAGGAGAGAAATCCTCAAACTCCCTGGCCTTCCTCTGGACTGGGCTGTGAACTCACAGAGCAGAGACTGCGGTGCCCTGGGAGGCAGTGACCTGATGTGGGTCACACAGTGAGAAGTGACAGGCCCCAGCCAGCTGTGGCGCCAGATGTCTTTCCTCCCATTTTGCATCCACATGTGTGTCTGCTCATACTTTCTTTCTGATGATTGTGTTTTCCAATGACACAGACCTTCTGAGCCCGAGTGTCCCAACAGCATACATCAATATGGAACATCAGAGTTGTGTCAGCAATTTGTTTTGAAAATAGTTTTCATTATAAATGCAATAGATGCTCACAAAAATATAGATGGGGCAGTTCACACTGTGGTACAGTGGGTTAAGAATCTGGTGTTGTCTCTGCAATGGTTTGAGTTGCTGCTAAGGTGTGGTTCTATCCCCTCAGTGGGTCAAGGATCTGGCATTGCTGCAGCTACAGCATAGGTTGTAGCTGCAGCTCGTATTTGATCCATCCCTGGCCCAGGAACTCCATATGCTGTGGGTGCAGACAAAAAAATGAAATATAAAATGCAGATGGCACAAAAAAGCATGACGTGAAAAGGAAAGAAAAAACACAAAACTATCTACAATCCGGCTTCCCAGAGCTAACCACAGCTAGCTTTTAGCTTTCTCATCCTATCTTTATGCATATTTTTAATATTAATATAGAGTATATTTATATCTAAAATGAAAATACTATTTTAAAAGCATTTTATTATACAATTCCTGAGCATAAAAAAGCAGAGAGAACCCCGACGCACTCACCACCCAGCTTCCATAATTCGCAACTCATGATCAGTATTTTATCTATTCCTCACTTTATGCCCTACTGGATTATTTAAAAATAAATCCAGATGTCATGACATTTTACCCATAAACTTAACTAAGTGTGAATCTCTAAAACAATAAGAAAGACAAAAATAAAATTATTTAAAAAATAACTTCAATGTTATTTCTCACCTTAAAAAGTTAATAATTCCTCAGTATCATCCAGATGTGATTTTACCTTTCTAAAAAAATTTATTTTATTTTATACCAGATTTACAATGTGTTGATTTCTGCTGAATAGCAAAGTGATTTAGTTTTTTTTTTTTTTTGTCTTTTTGCTATTCCTTGGGCCGCTCCCTCGGCATATGGTGGTTCCCAGGCTAGGGGTCGAATTGGAGCTGCAGCCACCGGCCTACGCCAGAGCCACAGCAACGCGGGATCCAAGCCTTGTCTGCAACCTACACCACAGCTCACGGCAATGCCGGATCGTTAACCCACTGAGCAAGGGCAAGGACCGAACCCGCAACCTCATGGTTCCTCGTCGGGTTCGTTAACCACTGCGCCACGACGGGAACTCCATGATTTAGTTTTTTAATGTATATTCTTTTTCATATTACTTTCCCTGATGGTTTATTATACAATATTGAATATAGTTTCCTGTGCTATACAGTAGGACCTTGTTTATTCATCCTACATGTAATCATGGGCAGATGCAATTTTATTTTTTTTATTATTATTGTTATTATTATTATTTTGTCTATACCTGTGGCATGTGGAAGTTCCCAGGCCAGGGATTCCATAGTGCAACCTGAGCCACTACAGTGACAACGCTGGATCCTTAAACCTATGAGCCACCAGCTGATACTATTTTATTTTATTTTATTTTGTCTTTTTTAGGGCTGCATCCATGGCGTATGGAAGTTCCCAGGTTAGGGGCTGAATCAGAGATGTATCCACCTGCCTGTGCCACAGCCACAGCAATGCCAGCTCTAAGTGGAGTCTGCAACCTACACCACAGTTCATGGCAATACCATATTCTTAACCCACTGAGCGAGGCCAGGGCTTGAACCTGCGTCCTCTTGGATACTAGGCAGATTCATTTCTGCTGAGCCAGGATGGGAACTTCCTGATACAATTTTAAGTGATGCTTTTTTAAAATGAGCATTTCTCCATGTCCCTGAAATGTAATTACTAATGCTTTTAATCATATTGCATCACATTGAGCAGATCATAAATGATCTAATTACCCACTGTCCTCTCCCCACTTCTCCCAAGCCCCTTGGACATTTAGGTTGCAATATCCTCAGGAAAATGGTATCGCTTGTTAGGATGTGAAGCAAACCAGCCTCATTAACCCACTTTGACCTCTGACCAAAGTGCCTCCCCCACCTGGTACCCACAGGGCACCCACAGGTGCTAACCACATCCTCTTCTCTTACCTGGGCTGGACCTGGGGAGGGAACTTCTGGATGTGCCAATCTGCCACCCTGTCCTGTGAAGACGCTACCAGAGAGTATTTCCCTTTCCCTCCCTCTTTATTTGCAAAGTTAGCCAATAGTGTCTGGTTTCCTGTGAGGTAGACTATGTTTAGACGCTGCCCCACGCAAGTTCAGAAGCTCCAGGCTAGAGGCCAGCTGAGACAGGAGGGTTTGAATTCACAAACCTGGGAGCCTAGGGGCACACACAAGCCTGGGGACAGACCAGGAGGGGTTTGGAGGGAGTGATAGGTTGGGGGCTGTGTTATCTACCCCTACCCCAACGTGAGTGGAGGGCAGGGAACAGTGCAGCTCTCCTTAATGATATGCCTTCAAGAAAGCCCAGGAACTGAGCCTCAGTTTTCCTGCCAGTAAAAGGGAGCCCATAATACTCACTGGGGTGCAGGTTTGCTGAGCTACAGATTTTCTCTTCAGAGTGTGGTCCCAGCTGGGAACTTATCAGAAATGTAGCACGTCAGACCCTACCTTAGGCCTCTTGAAGTAAGACTCTGCTTTTTTTTTCCTTTTTGATGCCTTATAGATTTTATTCATGATAAAGAAAATTCACCTCTATGTATCTTTATTTTTTTTCCCATGTAACTCGCTTTATTATGACATCTGCTTTATTGTGGTGGTCTGGGACCAAACCCATGATATTTCTAAGGTATGCCTATATTGTTTTATAAAAACAAAAAATTTTATTTATTGAAGTATAGTTGATTTATAGTGTTTCAGGTATACAGCAAAGTGATTCAGTTATGCATATATGTATTCTTTTTCAGACTATTTTCCTCTATAAGTTATTACAAGATAGGGAATATAGAGACTGCATTTTAATGACATTCTTAGGAGATGGGTCAACATGTTGAGTTTGAGAGGCATTGGCATAGAAAGCACCTACTGAGTGCCTGGCACCTGGTGGGCACTCAATAGCATGTTTCCCCTCAACTCCCTCCTTTAAGGCTCTTTGTGGTTCCCTGTACCCTGCAGTTAAGCCCACGTTGTATATCTGATGGGCAGTGGTCCAGGCTGCTCCAGTGGGATGTGCCACCCAGTTGGGTCCTGATTTCCAGGCTGTGCTCCTTCCCCCAACGCTGGCCAAATGGTTCTCTGACTGGAACTAGAATCTCAACCACCATGGCCACACTGCTTTCCTACCACTTCCTTACCTGTCCGAGTCACATTCAAGGCCAAGACTCCTCCTGGTCCACCCCTTCCCAGGGCCTAGCCAGTGTCTGGAATAGGTAGGCCCTCAGTACACGTGTTTATTGAGTGGTTGATGACACCCCCCCCAAGGCCTTCCCTGGCTCCTCACTGCCCTTCTCACCACCTGTGCCCAGCACAACCCTGGCTCTAGTCACTGTGGTCCTAAGGGGAGGACTGAACTGCAAGCTCCCCGCCCCCCCCCGCCCCCACATACCCCTCCTCATCCCCAACACAGACTCACCAGCCAGGACCAGCTGTGAGTGGGACAGCAGTGCCCCAAGCTGGGTGACCTGCTGGCATTTGAGGAAGTCCACTGCCCAGTTTCCTTTCTTAGTCTTCCCCTGGCCTCAGTGTCAGGCTATCTTCCCTGTCTTTGGCCAGGCTAGAATTTGTGCTAAAAATAATCCAAAGACTACTGCTGGATTCCCCCACCCCCACCCCCACCCCCACCCTCAGGGAAATTCAATATAGAGGAGCCTGCCCCACTGAGGACTGGCAGATAGACTTTACTCAAATGCCTTGAGCTGCAGGAAACTTCAGATCCTTGTTAGTGTTTGTGGATGTTTCTTCTGGATGGGTGGATGTGTATTCCACCTAGACAGAAAAATCCTCTAAAGTAGTTAAAGACCTCCTTAAGGAAATTATTCCCTGAGTTGGATTGCCTACCCCCTTCAAAGCCCTTCAAAGCCCTTCAAAGTGATGGTGAGCCTGCTCCTGTCCCCAGGATAACCCAGCAGGGATCTAAAGCATTGCATGTGGGTTGGAAACTACATTCATCCTGGAGATCACACGCAACAAGAAAAATTGAGAAAATGAATCACATATTGAAAAAGAGCATTGCTACAGTATGCCAGGAGACTAATTTATCTAGGAATAAGGCCTCTCCTGTTGCACTGCTATAGAATTGAGTGGCTCCCAGAAGCAAGCTTAAATTAAGCCCTTCTGAAATGTTGGGTGGTGGATTGTTCCAAGTGTCTGCGATCAGGCTAGTAATCCATGTGGCAAGGTTGCTGTGAGGGTTAGCAATGACACATGTAAAGCATGTCAGATGGCGCTTCGTGGCAGGGGTGGTTAGCCATTTCGTTGTTGCAGAGTTGCCCTCTCTGAACATCTCTGATGTTCAGATGGGAACTTCATGGTCAGGCAGCCAACAGGGGAGTCTGTCCTTGTTTCTTATGTTAGGGAATCCCATATGGTTGAGCCCACCGATTGGGAACAATGAGGAGGATGGCTATGACTGCATGTGCAGCTCAGGCCATGGTTTACAAAGCTTTCCCGCAGGCACCAGCCCCTTTTCAGGGCAGGGAACTAGGTCCAAGGCGGTTAAAGGAATAACACAAGGCCACTCAGCAGGTACAGTTTAGGAATTTACATACATGTGGTGTCTGGCTGTTTCTCCGCATGTTACCAAACCAGAGCAATGCCTCTGAGACGCCTCGGGGTGGACAACCATCACTCTCCTAAGGGCTTTCTTTTAGCCCTGGGAGAGTAGCTTGTGAGGGGAACCAACCAATGGCCAGGGTTGTTAGGACAGGTGGAGGAGGCCAGGGTGGGGGGAGTTGGGGAGGGGGAAACCATTTCCTAAATGGAAGCCTTGGGCTCCCCCTTGTGGTTGCTACATGAACTGCTGTCCTAGGCCTGGCTGATGCTGGTGTGGGCAGCAAGGTCCCTTCCATAGCCCTGAGTCAGGCAGACTCTGTGCCAGGCATGCTATAGTCAGAGTCTCATTTGACCCTCAATTCTTGGCTTGCGAACTGGGTGTTCTCAGCTGGTCACAGAGATGATAAAATAGAGCTGAAGTCAGAATTTACCCAGGAAAAGAATGCTGAAACTGGTTCTCGCCTCGTTCAGTGATGGAGTTAGAGACACCCCCTTCCCAATTCTGAATTTGTAAAGGCTGTTTAAAATCAGACTCCCATAGGAGTCCCCAGTGGCACGGTGGGTTAAAGTTCCATCCTTGTCACTGCAATGGCTTGTGGTGCTCCTGTGGCACAGGTTTGATCCTTGGCCTGGGAAATTACACATGCTGCCGGTGTGACCGGAAAAAGAAAAAAAAAAAAAAAATTCAGACACCCCCCCCACCCCAGCTAGGCTGTGGAACTGAGGAGTCATTTTTGGACTTAATAAGGAGCTTCCCAGGTTTACAACCTGCTTTCACATTCATCATGTCTTGTAGGCCTCACAGAACCCTATAAAGCAAGTTCATTAGGCATGATTATCTCCACTTTACAACCAAGAAAACAGAGGTGCAGAGATAATAACAGGTGAAACTTAATCATCATCATCCTAGTTATTAATGTTCACTGTGTGCCAAGCTCTATGCTAAGTGCTTTACAGTTGTTACCTTGTTTAATACTCAAACAGCACTGGTATGGTTTCCATTTTATAGCAAGGATGCAAAGGCACAGAAAGGCACACAGTTCAGGAACTGGTGCTGCAGTCTGACTTTGGAATCTGAGTCTTCCTCACCACACTGTACTGACACATGTAGCTCACTTCGAGCCACCATCTGTAAAAGATGGACAGGAACTGGATTCTGTCTCTCCTGGTGTCCTGGGCAGTTTCAGCATCTACAGGTAATAAAACAGGTGGAAACTTAGAAAAAAAAAATTTGAGTTACCCTCAATTCTTCAGGAAGAAAAAAAATGTTGGTAAGATGAGTGAGGGCAGTCTCAGGGCCCTGTCAAGGGGCATTTGATGGAGGCACTGCCAGAAGGAACTGAGGTCTTGACTAAGCTCCAGGCCAAGCTCATGACTTAACCTGGCTGCATCTCCCTGGGGTAGGGGGTGCCTTGTAATTCCACACAAGTTGCTGTAAGTGCTGGCTGCCCCTCTGAGTATTTTTCTGAAGCTTTTCTGGCAGGCCTATGCTGGTGTCTCCTGGGAGCTGCGGTTTCAATATAGCAGTGTCTACAGCTACACGGTTCAATACAGTGGTCACGGACCATGTGTGGCTCTAGAGTGCTGCACATGTGGCTAGTCTCATTGCATTGCAATGTAAGTATAAAATATTACCAGATTTTGGAAGGCTCAGCATGAAAAAAAAAAGAATGTACCTTATTTCACTCATAACTTTTATATTAATGCCAGGTGTTGAAACGATATTTTAGCAATATTGGTTTTCACAAAATATTTTATGAACATTAATTTTACCTGTATCTCTTTACTTTTAAAATCGCTACTCGAGGCATTCCACTTGTGGCTCAGTGGAACCAAATCTGACGAACATCCATGAGGATGCAGGTTTGATCCCTGGGCTCACTCTGTGGGTTGAGGATCCCGCATTGCCATAAGCTGGGGTGTAGGTCGCAGATGTGGCTCGGATCCTGCATTGCTGTGGCTGTGGTATTGGCCGGTGGCTATAGCTCTGATTTGACCCCTAGCCTGGAAACCTCTATATGCCGTGGGTGCAGCCCTAAAAAGACAAAAAAAAAAAAAAAGAAAGAAAAAAAAATCACTACTCAAAAATTACACATGTGGCTATTGCTTTTGGAGACCATTGGAAGGCACTGATGTAAAGCTTTTGGTCCTGGTGAATTTGCTTATGATGTGTACTGGAAGCCTGACACCCTCAGAGCTGTCCCACAATGCAAGCCTGCTTGTCCTACTCTCTGTGGGTTGTTGGAAGCCGGCAGTGGTGGTGTGGTGGTGGGGAATAGGTGGCTTTAAGGTTTTGTCTCTCTGCCAAATGGGTACCTGGAAAATTCCTGCAGCCTGGTGACAGGGGAATAGAGGAGGAGTTCCCCTTGTGGCTCAGTGGGTTAAGAGCCTGACTAGTGTCCATGAGGATGTGGGTTTGATCCCTGGCCTCGCACAGTGGGTTAAGGATCCAGTGTTGCTGTGAGCTGTGGTGTAGGTCACAGATGCAGCTTAGATCCTGCGTTGCTGTGGCTGTGGTATAGGCCAGCAGCTTCTGTTCTGATTTGACCTCTAACATGGGAACTTATGCTGTGAGTGTGGCCATAAAAAGAAAAAAGGAGCATCATGTTTTATATGTGAACCTCCCTTCTTACTTCGGCAATATTCTTTGGGTTAAACTCCTGTTACAGGACACCCCTGCCACTAGGAACTCGACTCACTTCAGTTCCTAAGACTCTAAGCTTTTTCTAGTCTTGGCACCCCTCTCCATGCCCCTCCCTCCCCACCCCTCCCTACCTGGCTGTCCCTTTAGATGGCAAGTGTGTTCTCACAGGGGCCTCCCCAACCCTCTTGGCTGCCTTAGGTCCCCACCCGTCCATCTTCTCAGTCCATTCTTTCCTCTTCATAGGACCCATCAAGCTGGACCCCACCCTCCTGGGTGTGGAGTGTGTTTGATACCTGTCGGCCCATTAAACAAGAGCATCAAGAGGGCAGGAATGGTGTCTGTGCTGTGTCCTGATGCCAGTGTGGTACCTCTTCAAGGATTTGTTGCCAACTACCTGAACAGTTAGAGGAGGAGTGGCCACTTGGCTGGTGCCCACTCTGTGCTGGGGTGTTCCCTTGATTCCCTTGCCCCCTCCCCACCAAGGGAGCCACCATCACCTCACCCTATGGACCACAACCCCAGCTTGCGAGGGGCACTGCCCTGGGTCCTCTCCACTGCCCCGCCCCTGTGGTGAGTGCCCAAGGGGCTGGAGGCTGGGGCTGGTGGGTTCCCATACCTGGGCCTTCTTCCTCATTCAGGACTGGCCCCCACTTCCAGGGCCCATCTCAGAGGGGTTTTGGTCATCCAGCCAAGCCCAGCTCGGCCCTGTTCTTTGGGAGAGCCATGCTTCTTGAGAAGTAGTATCCAAGCTCTAAAAATTTCAAATTGTGCTCATTTTGGGACCCCACCCTGACCACAGGGCCAAGGGGAGAGGATCAAGGGGGCCAGATGGCTGGTGGGTGCAGGCATGGGTTCAGGGGTGGGAGGCACTGGGCCTCGCTTTGGGGCACCTTCCAGCCAGATGGAAGAGCAGGAGCAGAAACCTATTCTGTGCAGAAAAGGCCCAGAGCCAGACAAGGCCAGTGGCCTTGGAAAGCAGTGGCCCAGCAGGTGTCACTCTTGCTCCTCTCCAGGCTGGGACCCAGGGCCACACCCTGTTCTAAGGGGCCTTTCACCTCACCCTCTCTCAGGGGGAAGGAACTCCTGAAGAGAGTAGTCACGTACAGACAGACAGGCTGGCAGAGAATCAGTTTGACAGGCAGGCGCACATGGGAGGGAAAGCCCGGCTTCAGGAGAGAAAATGCCTGACTTGAGAGGACTTCTGTAAGAGAAGGCTGTGCGGGGAACATCCAGGAGGACAAGGAATGGACTCACCTAGTGCCCTTCCTGCCCCCTCACAGTCGAGGTCTCTGCGGGCAGACCTGAGTGCATGCACCTCTTTTAACCCACTGGAAATGAAAACGAGCAGGGCTCTCTGGGGCTCCTGGGCAGAAGCCTTTCTCTTTCCCCCATTTCTTGTTTTCAGGGAATGAGCGAGTCAGCCTACAGGACCTTCCCTGAGTTCTAAAGGTCAAGTTCAAACAGTTGCTAATCAGGGAAGGGAGGAGATACAGAGACAAGGGAGAAATAGTCAAGAAATAAATAGTAGTGCATGGAGATCCCCCTTTGGCTCAGTGGAAACCAGTCCGACTAGTGTCCATGAGGATGCAGGTTTGATCCCTGGCCTTGCTCAGTGGGTTAAGGATCTGGCGTTGTCGTGAGCTGTGGTGTAGGTTGCAGACACAGCTTAGATCCCACATTGCTGCGGCTGTAGCGTAGGCCAGCAGCTGCAGCTCCAATCCGATCCCTAGCCCAGGAACTTCCATGTGCTGCAGGTGTGACCCTTTTAAAAAAGCAAACAAAAGAAACAATACTGCAGCCATGAGGCGGGGTCCTGATTCCTCTTCAAGGAATATGCATAACAATAATTTCGACTTCTTCTATAGAAATAAAACCCCCAACAAATGAAAGCCAGAGAGGAGGACCACCAGCACCAGTCCTGGGGCCACTAAACACCAACTTCAAAGAAGAATGAAAGTTTGCATCTACCCGGATCCTTATCGGTGGCCCTATTTTCTACTCCCAACTATTCTAAATACTTCCTATTCTCTCCCAAAGCAGAGCATATATTTTAAGGCATTGGCCTGCTGTGGCCTCCTTTGCCTGGCAAAGCAATAAAGCTATTTTTTTTCCTCCTTCACCCAAACTCTGTCTCTCTGTTTCTATTTGGCACCCATGGACAGAAGCTGAGTTTCAGCAATAGGTGCACACCTAGAGCCCTGCTTTGCTAGGCTTCTGCCTCACCCTGAAATGCACAGCAACATTGACTCTACTAGTTTCTCTAAGACAAGGAAAATGGTAAAGCACAAGAATAGATAAGGGGTCTGCTGAGGGTGGAGGATCCAGTGGGCAGAAATGTGAGGTCATGAGGTCCACCAGCCCAAGGAACATCCCGCTCCCAATCAGAGTGAGAAATAAGATATTGCCTGCCATATCAGTAAATGGTCTTCACAGTCATCACCCCTTGCAGCCCCCTCCAAGGATGAGCCAGTGAGCCCTGAGGAAACCCAGAAAGGAAACAAAGAATACCATCCTGCAGCCACCAGACTGCAGCCACTCCCAAGGTAAGCCCTGAGGAAACTCAGGATGTGAAAACATAGGATACTAGCATATCAAAGGAGGGATTTCACAGAGCCCAAAGCTTGCATCTTCCCACACATAGAAAAACACCAAATTCCTTAACTTGAGGTATCTAGTTTTCTGTTATTAGCAATAATCTTTCATTCCCCCACTACCTGCAACAAAAAGGAGTTTTGTTGCAAAACTCCTTTCCATCCTAGCTCCCCCCTCGTTTCCTGGGAGCAGATTTCTCAGGATTACTTAAGATGCTGCCTCCCTGACCTAAGTCCTCAGTTTTTTTCACTGAATAAAACATAACTTTCAACTTTTAGGTTGTGCATATTTTTTCAGTCGGCAGTTACGGTGACCAGTGACAAAGGAACCAGAGCAATCTTCTCTTCTTCGCCCGAACTCTACAAGAATCCAGAGTCTTGGTACCAGCAGAGGCACTTTGGGTCATTCCACCTCCTTGGGGAGTCCAGACGAATTTAGGTGAGTCTCTCTTGATGCTGGGATCTCCATCTATTGGTTGATGAACCTACGTTTTATTCAGTAGTGTTAACACCTCTCTGGAGGAGTAGGTTATCCTTGAAACTTACTTTCAAGAAGAGGTGCCTGGGTTATCCTCAGTGTAAGAGACACTGACACTGGGAGGGGTTTGCTCAGTTTGGACACTGAGCGGGTTATCCTCAAAGGAATGAGAAGATCTTACCTGGGTTAAGGAAGATTGGATTGGGCAGTTAGAGGGGAGACCTCATGTTGTTTTTCCTTGAACTGGCTGTCTTAATAGAGTTCGTTGAAATAAAACCAAAATCATAGGAGAGCTTTTGCACTCTGAAGAAGGGCCTCTCTCTTCCAGGTCAGCAGCAGCTTTCTCAGGCAACTGAGAAACTTGCAGGAGTGGTTGGAGGCAAGGCCTCATGCCCTGCAGCTGTCCCTATGGGGAAACCCACTGACTTCATTAACAACCTGCTCAACCAGCCATTCTTTGATCTGAGCATTCATGGTGTCTGCTGTGCCAATGGGAGAACCCGAGACACATAAGAGGGAGCTAAGGCAATGCTGGCAAAAACCTAGAGGAGTTAAGCTCTCAAGCAGCACCCTGGCCCACCACACGATCCTCACTACCAACTTGATTTGGACAAACCAACTTCAGAATGGGAAATAAAACTTTTAAAACAAAAGAAAAAGGAATGACAGATTGCCAGCCTCCAACCCTACTCCAGCCAAGTTATGTATGCACAGAACTTACACTTATAAGTACTTAATTGGGAATTGAAGGAAGTCTTGCCCTAAAAATGAGGGGGCTATATGCAGTTAAGTTTAAAAAGCTGGCTTGATAAAAATGTTTTCGGGAGAGTTCCCACTGTGGTGCAGTGGGTTTATAATCTGGCTTGTCTCTGTGGCATTGCCAGTTTGATCCCTGGCCTGGCACAGTGGGTTAAGGATCCAGCATTGCCACAGCTTTGGCATAGGTAGCAGATGTGGCTCAGATTTGATCCCTGGCCCAGGAACTTCCATATGCCACAGGTTCGGCCAAAAGAAAAAAAAAATCAGAATTCTGACTTTAAACAGAGGCCTTCTATGGGGAACTTGCATTCCTGTGTCTTTGGGATGTAAATGTTCTACCTAATCTTCATAATACTGCACTGTGTGTGTGTGTGTGTGTGTGTGTGTGTGTATGTGACTGTGTATCCTTGCGTTTTGAAAACTTGACCTCTGCCATCCTATTTGAGAGTAAATTCTCTGGATCTTACTTAGATGACCTCCTCCCCCACACACTTACAGGGAAGCCTGTTGTGTCTTATTGATTTGAATCATTATTAGTATATTTCAGTAATGGCCAAGTTGATGTATCCTTTATATTGGAGAAACTTCTAAATTCATAAATTTCTAGAGTACTCTCATTATAAACAACTGTTTTCTGGGTACCTATAAAAACAAAAGTCAAATTAAAGGTGGAAAAAAGAAATATACCCAAGAACTTCCTTAGTTTAAATCAAACAAAGAAATTCTCAACAAAATTTTAGCCAACCAAATCCAACACTGAAGAAAGATGATACACCATGACCATGTGAACTGGGATTCATCCCAAGTTCACAAGGGTGGTTCAACATATGCAAATCAATCAATGTCATATACCACATTAACAAAAGAAAAACTGGACAGCCATATGTAAATCAGTGAAACTAGAATACACCCTCACACCATACACAAAAATAAACTCAAAATGGCTTAAAGACTTAAACGTAAGACAAGGCACCATAAACCTCCTAGAAGAGAACATAGCCAAAACATTCTCTGATATCAACCATACAAATGTTTTCTTAGGTCATTCTCCCAAAGCAATAGAAATAAAAACAAAAGTAAACCAATGGGGAGTTCCCACCATGGCTCAGCAAAAACTTATCTGACTAGTAACCATGAGGACGTATGTTCCATCCCTAGCCTTGCTTAGTGGGTTAAGGGTCCAGTGTTGCTGTGAGCTGCGGTATAGGTTGCAGATACAGCTCAGATCCTGAGTTGCTGTGGTGTAGGCCAGCGGCTACAGCTCCAATTCGACCCCTAGCCTGCAAACCTCCATATGCTGCCTAGTGTGGCCCTAAAATAAGTAAATAAATAAATAAACAAATAAACCAATGGGACCTAATCAAACCTAAAAGCTTTTGCACAGCAAAGGAAGCCATAAAAAAACCCAAAAGACACCCTCAGAATGGGAGAAAATAGTTGCAAATGATGCAACCAACAAAGGTTTAATCTCTAAAATATACAAACAACTCATACAACTCAACAGCAAAAGAAAAAAAAAGTTGAAAAATGGGCAGAAGACCTAAATAGACATTTCTCCAAAGAAAACATATGGATATACAGCAGGCACATGAAAAAAGGCTCAACATCACTAATTATTAGAGAAATGCATTCAAAACTACATTGAGGTACCACCTCATACCTGTCAGAATGGCTATCATTAATAAGTCTGCGAAAATCAAATGCTGGAGAGGGTGTGGAGAAAAGGGAACCCTCCTACACTGTTAGTGAGAATGTAAATTGGTACAACCACTATGGCAAACAATATAGAGATACCTCAAAAAACTAAATGTAGAATTACCCTATGACCCAGAAATCCCACTCCTGGGCATATATCCGGGCAAAACTACAATTCAAAAGGATAAATGCACCCATATTTTCATAGGAGCACTATTCACAATAGCCAGGACATGGAAACAACCTAAGTGTCCACTGACAGATGAATGGATTAAGAAGAAGTTGTACATATACACAATGGAATACTACTCAGCCATAAAAATGAATGAAATTATGCCATTTGCAGCAACATGGATGCAACTAGAGATTCTCATACTAAGTAGAGTAAGTCAGAAAGAGAAAGACAAATACCACATGATATCACTTATATGTGGAATCTAAAGTATGGCATAAACAAACCTACCTACAGAACAGAAACAGACTCACAGACATGGAGAGCAGACTCGCAGTTCTCAACGGGGAGGAGGAGGGAGTGGGATGGACTGAGAGTTGGGGGTTAGTAGATGCAAACTATTACATTTAGAATGGATAAGCAATGAGGTCCTGCTGTACAGCACAGGGACTATATCCAATCTCTTGGCATAGAATTCAATAGAAGATAGTATGAGAAAAAGAATGTATATATATGTATGACTGAGTCACTTTGCTATACAGAGGAAATTGTCACAACATTGTAAATCAACTGTAATTTTTAAAAATTAAAAATCAATTAATCAAACAAAGAAAAACCAGTTTGGGAAGCTTATTTGTGGTCTTTGCTTCCCCTCAGTGGATCTTATAAATGCTAATGAAAACATTAGAATAATTAGTGTTAACATAAAAAAAAATCTTTAAGGAAAGTCTAGGTACTTGTTTGCAACAAGGTAGAATTTTTTGAAATAGTGTAAATGAATAAAGAAATCTTTAGATGGTTATTTAAAATGAGATAAATAAAAATTGACATGTATGGAATTGTAACATAAGATTTTACTATTATACTACCTAAGGTTAGATGGGTCAAAAGGGGCCCCTTACTTGTCCCCAACATTAACAGCCAAACAATTTTGCTCTGTTTACCCCAGTTTTAGAATATATATTTAAGGGGATGGGGAAAAATTCTATACTGAGATACCTGACCAGTGATTACTTGGTGACAGGGGCAAGAGTTAGGCCAAGGATCTGAGCTCCTTGGATCACATCCCCTCTAGGGAACCCCAGAGCTTTATATAAAAATAGATTAAATGGACAGGAATAAAAGGAAAAAAAGTCTTCTAAAAACTCCTCATGTAAGATCAAAATCTTGTCGATTAGATCCTAATGAAAGCTAAAGTTTAAGGTATAAGTTGACAGAACTGCAATGAAAGTATATGAAATCAGTATATTTAAATATGCTTTATATAAGATGGCTACATCACTTTAATTATATTATGGGATAGATATTCATTTCACTGGGGAATACTTGCTCTTTAGGAAATACTTGCTCTTTAGGAAATACTTGCCCTTTAGGAAATACTAATTTAACATACTAAAGGAAGAGTTCCCTTTGTGGCTCAGCAGGTTAAGAACCCAACTAGTATACATAGGATATGGGTTTGATCCCCAGCCTCACTCAGTAGGTTAAGGATCTGGCACTGCCACAAGCTATGGCAACAGGTCACAGATGTGTCTTGGATCCAGTGTTGCTGTGGCGTTGACCTGCAGTTGCAGCTATTCAACCCCTAGCCCAGAAACTTCCATATGCTGCAAATGTGGCCATAAAAGCAAAATACAAACAAAAAACATACAGACAAAAAAAAAAAGAAAGAAAGAAACCAATCAGGTTACCTGAGTCATAAGTAAAAACCAAGAACTAACATTCAGGGCTTAAAAAATAATAATAATTAAAAAAATAAAAATAATGGGAGTTCCCGCTGTGGCATGGTGGGATCTGTGGCATCTTTGGAGCACTGGGTTGCAGGTTTGATCCCTGGCCACCTGCACAGCCGATTAGGGATCAGGTGTTGCTGCAGCTGTAACATAGGTCAAAACTGCTGCTCAGATCTGATCCCTCACTCGGGAACTCCATATGCTGCAAGGTGGCCAAAAAAGAAAAAAATAATTGTGATTTTGCTCTAGGTTTTTCTTGTAAATTCAGGCCTTTGCTGAATGCTCTATACAAGCTTTTGAAGACACGATAAATTAAACCTAAAATAAAACACAGAACTCTTAATTTCAGTTTCATTAGATATCTCCATGATATAAAAAATATAGTTTGGCAAATCAATCTTTTAGTATAGTTTAGGTAACAGATTCATGTTTTTGGTTTTTTTTTAAACTAAAGCAACAGTCTTTCTCTTACAAATCTCTACAAACCGGAATATAAATATATACCACAATGGCCTGAGACTGAGCCTAATTAGTTCAATCAGGCATCATCTGAAACCAAGGGAAAAAAAATTGAAAAAGTGGCAGTTTTAAAATTCAAAGCGCTGGAAATGCTCCCTCAGCCAAACCTTACTGATAGTAAAGCCTTAGTCTTCAGAGCAAGCAAATTTAATATATTCCAACTGTTTTTTGTAAACTAGTGAGTTTATATTGTGATTCCTAATTCCTAAGTAAGTTTTCCTTTTTTTAGGTACAGCCATAGGAGCTCCTGTCGTGGCTCAGTGGTTAATGAATCTGACTAGCAATCATGAGGTTTCGGGTTTGATCCCTGGCTTCGCTCAGTGGGTTAAGGATCTGGCGTTGCCCTGAGCTGTGGTATAGGTCACAGACGTGGCTTGAATCTGGCGTTGTTGTAGCTGTGGTGTAGGCCAGCGGCTACAGCTCTGGTTAGACTCCTAGTCTGAGAACCTCTATTTGCCTCAGGTGCGACAAAAAGACACAAAAAAAAGTACAGCCATAAGATCTGTAGGTTTTTTTTTTTTTGTCTTTTTGCCATTTCTTGGGCCGCTCCCGAGGCACATGGAGGTTCCCAGGCTAGGGGTCAAATCGAAGCTATAGCCACCAGCCTACGCCAGAGCCACAGCAACGTGGGATCCGAGCCACGTCTGCAACCTACACCACAGCTCACGGCAATGCCGGATCCTTAACCCACTGAGCAAGGGCAGGGACCGAACCCACAACCTCATGGTTCCTAGTTGGATTCATTAACCACTGAGCCACCACGGGAACTCCCAAGATCTGTAGTTTTTCTTGTTAATATGTTTGTGTGCACAATATACATGAGATATTTCTATCTCTGGGAGGTGTTTTCAAAATTGAATTTATAAAGAGCTCTATTTAATTGATTGAAAAGTAAACACAGGTTATAATCAATAATTAAGTTAATAGCTGTTATTAAAGTTAGTATAAGTTTGTTGGTCTAATCAACACATGTCTGTAGAGTCATTAACACTAAGCATAATATTTTTATTGTACCTAGGTTTAATAGAAGTCAAATAAGACCTTTATCGGCTGCAAATTTTTCGGTAAGGAAAATCACTTGATATGATGAAACTTTAAAGTAAAGGTAAACAAGATAAGAGCTTTGGGGTAATCTCTTTAAAATAATTATATTTTTAAAATGTCTGCTTAAGTTAATCTCTCCAGATATTTGGTAACTTAAAGTTCGAAAGTTGTGCCAGTTTAAGAGATGAAAATTTATTGAATAGCTAGGTCATTCCCAAATAAAATAAGATACTGAGACATTAATTACTAAACAGAGAGACAAAAGGTATTTAGGACTATTACTTACTATATTTGGAGCCACCCTGAGATGTTCTCTATAAGAAAACAAATGTCTTAGAAATTATCATTGGCATTTGATACAGAGATAATATTCACCAATCTGCAGAATACTAATGTAAAAGACAGTCCATAATTACTTCTTAGTTTTCACTAAAAGTTAAGGTTTCTTAAAAAGGGTTGAGGATTCTGGAGTTCCCATTGTGGCTCAGTGGTAACAAACCCAACTAGTATCCATGAGGATGAGGGTTCAATCCCTGGTCCCACTCAGTGGGTTAAGGATCCCAAGTTGCCGTGAGCTGTGGTGTAGGTTGTAGATGTGGCTTGGATCCTGCCTTGCTGTGGCTGTGGTGTAGGCCAGCAGTTACAGCTCTGATCTGACCCCTAGCCTGGGAACCTCCACATGCCACAGGTGCAGCTATAAAAAGCAAATAAATAAATAAATAGCTAATAGAAATAATAAAGAAACATTTCAGTACACAGTAGGATAGTAGGATGTTTGTTTTCAGTAAAGAAGTGGCGACTTAAAAAATGTATACAACCTAAAAGGTTTGTTTTAATTATTATTATTTTGTCTTTTTATGGCCACACCTGCAACATATGGAAGTTCTTAGGCTAGGAGTCGAATGGGAGCTGTAGCCGCCAGCCCACAACACAGCCACAGCATCGCTGGATCCAAGACGCATCCTCAACCTATACCACAGCTCATGGCAACGCTGGATCCTTAACCCACTGAGTGAAGCCAGAATCAAACCCATGTCCTCATGGATACTAGTGGGGCTCATTACTGCTGAGCCACTATAGGAACTTCTGAACCTGTTGTGTTTTAAAAATCTTTGACTCGCCCCTGAACTGTCTGCATTTTTTGCTGGAGGCCCCCATGGAAAAGCTTCTTGAATTGCTTTGAGAGTTCCTTGAATGCAGTTGTGCTCCCATCCCAAGGGTTATCTTTGGAGACCCTGCACCTGGTCCCAGGATACCCACTTAGGTGACTGTGTACAAGCCCCTGAGTCTTCGTGTTGTGAAGCAAAAGCCTTTTCCTTTAGTCTCCCAGGCCTTCCCTCAGTCTTAAAAGGCTGACTCAAGAGTTAATGATTAAGGGAGTTCCTGCTGTGGCACAGCAGAAACAAATCCGACTAGTATCCATGAGGATGTGGGTTCAGTCCCTGGCCTCGCTCAGTGGGTCGAGGATCTGGCGTTGCTGTGAGCTGTGGTGTAGGTCGCAGACATGGCTTGGATCCCATGTGGCTGTGGATGTGGTTGTGGCCGTGGCCGTGGCCGGCAGCTACAGCTCAGATTTGACCCCTAGCCTGGGAACTTCCATATGCTGTGGGTGCAAAAAAAAAAAAAAAAAAGAGTTGATGACTACAAAATATTGTAACAGCTAAAAACTAGTTAAAACAGTCTGTGTTATGTTATGCCCTGCCTTGGCCCATTAACTTCCTCTAACTGGCTTTTTACAAATGATTTCTTCCTTGCTTAAATACTTTCTTTTACTAATGATTACTTTCTAGTTGGAGTTTTATTGTGTGCCTAGTGTTTTCCTTTGAAACACCTCCTAAAGTCCCCTTCCTTTTGTGAGCAAATTTCACTGCAGGGAGAAAGTCAAGGTGTGATAACCCTAAGAACCACCAGAAACAGTCACTAGACCACCAGACTCCAGCCATGATGACTTTGAAATAATCTATGGAGGGAGAAGAAAGCAAGCACCCTAATCCTTTTCACCAGCCCTGTTTTGTTTTTGTTTTTTTTTCTGTTTTTTGGGGTTTTTTTTTTTTTTTTTAGCTAAACCTATAAAACCCCTTGCTAAAGGGAGGACACAGTTTTGAAGGTGTAAGCCTGCTGTTGTTTCTGCTTTACCCAAAACTTTGTCTCTGAGACTTAATTGGTACTGGTGTACAGGAGGCTGGGTTTTGACTACAACCTGGGCTGGAAGAACAGTCAGGAGGACCTGCAGAAAGGCAGGCAGCTGGCACACAGAGGATTCCTGAAACTGCTCATTCTTCTCTGTCTTTATTGGAGCTGCTTTTTTCCTGACCCTTTATTTGCCAGATAATTGATTCTGAACAGTATGTTCGAGGCACATAGGCTGATGCCACATCTCACAGATGATGTCATTTGGAACCTCACTGTGATGGAAGGGCACACACTTCCTTGTACAGTGAGTCAGAGCCATGCATCAGTTGACCAACTGTAGTTGTGGGCAGATATTTTCAAAACCGCTTTTGAGTCATTCTTTCTACCCTCCCTCTAACTGTGTGAGTAGCAGAGCTGGCTGGCTGGAGGGCTGAGCCCACGCGTGCATGCCTGCCCATTTCCTGCTCTGCATGACTTGAGGGAGGGACCAGGTCCTCTCTAGGACCTCTCCAGGCTGCACATCTAGTGTGCCTGCTCTTTGACTGACTACCCAGTTCTAGCAGATTTATGAAATTCTCTTGTAGATATACTCCACAGAGCCCTGAGCTGGGACTGGGGACAAGGCGTGCAGAACTTTGAATTCCACTGGAGGCTTCCCAGAGACACACCTATGCCAAACCCTGGGAGGGATGAAAGGAAAAGACAGAGGAAGAGAAATAAATAGAGAAAGAAGGAGAATTTCCAGGTAATTTAGGCAATGAGAAGGTCTAGAAGCGCCCTCCTGGTACAGAACACCTAAGACACTGGATAATTATTTTAAAACACCTTTTAAAATCAATGACCAATGTGGCAGAAAGGTAAGGGAAGTCCCCAGAGCCTAGGATGCAGATCCATAGAGGTGAGGGGAGGTGGCACCTGAATGGCCTGGGGCATCCTGTGGTCCCTCAGGTCTGGAGCCTGGTCTTTATGGCTTACACCCCTGCCCAAGGAGGATGGAGACTAGGTCTGGGCTGGGAAGGATATGACCTCTGTCTAAGGCCCACACTGAGCCTGATTCCCCAAAGCACAGCCCCTTCAATGCCTGTTTTAACTCCTTCCCTAGAAAACAAAGGCCTAGGCAAAGCCTGTGTAGAAATGCCATATTGGGGCATGTGATTCAAGGGAAGTGATGTTAGGAGAGAAAAAGCAATACAAAGTGGTTTATTCCTGAGCTGGCTACAGCCTCATGAGAAAGTCAGGCTGGTCCCCTGGTCATGTGGGACTTTTGCTAGGGCCCCAGGGAACTGCTGCCTCCTAGAGCAGTTGCCTGCAAGAACAAAAGACAAGCAGTTTAATCATCAGTTCTTTCTGTCTCTTTGGTCCACATTTCCCCTGGCATTCACAATCCTGCATTTGTGGGTTGTGTAACCTGAGCTCTCTGGGCAGCTGATGGGAAAGCCAGAGGCTCCATGAGTGCAGGCAGGTCAGACCTAGAAGCAGAGCTGTCATGTCCCTGGTGCTGTGGGCATGACTGGGGCTACCCAACAGCCTTCACCTCATCCCCGGGGAAGCTGAGATGCTGGCAGTACCAGGAATTGAGGCTTAGGAGGTGGAGACCTACACTTAGAATGCTGGGGACCGTATGGGCCCCCACCGAGGTGCTCTGGCTGGGAGGCAGCCAGTGTTCAGAAGGCCAGTGAGGCTGAGCAGTCCTGGGGAGGCACCTGAGCTGGGTCCAGGTTAAAATCTATAGAGACAGATGGTTGATTTATAAATTGCTATTTACAAAGGTACGGGCACATAGATGCACCACAGGGACAAGTGCAGTAACCTGGACCCCACATTATAAGGGCAAGGTGAGCTACTACCACCTTTAGCCTTAAAAGGACAAAGGGAAGGAGAGATTTCCAGAACTGGAAGCAGGGAGTGAGTGCAGTAGATAACTTTGAGAGGCACAGGGATCTTGTGGTGAGGAGCCCAGTCAAGCTGAGGCAACTTCACAGGAAGGGATCCAGAGGGTTAAATACCTAATGTGGTCAAGTAGATCCAAATGGGCAGAGCAGAATGGAAAAGGGTTTACTCTAGAGGAGTAAACTGAAGCTATTTGGCATAACCATAGGTAACACTCCAAGTCATATGAGTTCACAATCAAAATCAAAGCACAGGAGTTCCCGTGTGGCACAGCAGAAACGAATGCAACTAGTATCCTTGAGGATGCAAGTTTGACCCCTGGCCTAACTCAGGGGGTCAAGGATCTGGTGTTGCCATGAGCTGTGGTGTACGTCATAGACATGGCTTGGATCTGGCATTGCTGTGGCTGTGGCCGGCAGCTATAAATGCCAGTTTGACCCCTAGCCTGGGAAATTCCGTACTGCCATGGGTGTGGTCCTAAAAAGCAAAAAAAAAAATCAAAGCGCACACAGAACCAAGCCAGCATGAATCAGAATTAATCAAAAAGATCAAGCCTCAAGACCAGATCCATGAGGACTTTGAATACAGAAATTGTAAATAAAGACTCTAAAGTGAATATGTCAATGTATTTACAAATCTGTCTTTTTTTGTCTTTTGTTGTTGTTGTTGTTGTTGTTGCTATTTCTTGGGCCGCTCCCGCGGCATATGGAGGTTCCCAGGCTAGGGGTTGAATCGGAGCTGTAGCCACCGGCCTACGCCAGAGCCACAGCAACTCGGGATCCGAGCCGCCTCTGTGACCTACACCACAGCTCACGGCAACGCCGGATCGTTAACCCACTGAGCAAGGGCAGGGATCGAACCCGCAACCTCATGGTTCCTAGTCGGATTTGTTAACCACTGCGCCACGACGGGAACTCCTGTATTTAAAGAAATAAAGAAAGGTAGTGGAATATGATGAAGAGATATAAAGCCATCTATCAAAAACAGTCTGTGTCGTATGAAAAACAATAGACATTCTGAAAATGAAAATTACAAACTGAAGATATAAAATGCAACAGAGGAGTTGAGATTAAACACAGGAGAATAATTTATGAACTTTAAGAAAGATGTGGAAGTTCCCTTCGTGGTTCCATGGTTAACAAACCTAACTAGGATACATGAGGATGCGGGTTCAATCCCTGGCCTCGCTCAGTGGGTTAAGGATCCACTGTTGCCATGAGCTGTGGTATAGGCTTGAATCCCATGTTGCTGTGGCTGTGGTGTAGGCTGGCAGCTGTAGCTCCAATCAGACCCCTAGCCTGGGAACTTTATATACCTCAGGTGCGGCTCTAAAAAGCAAAAAAAAAAAAAAAAAAAAAGAGAGAGAGAAAGATATGAAGGAGAGGTTAGGGGGCATGGAACACAATTGAGGCAGTGTGAGCCTCTCTCTAACCAAGATTTTGGAAGACTGTGGTGGGCAGACTCTTAAGATGGTCCAGTGTTCCCCCTTCCTGCTATTCACTCTCTTGTGTGATCCTCTTCTCTTGAGCTGGACAGGACCTGCAATTTGCTTTTAACCAATAGACTACGGATGTTGCAAAGGTGATGCGACATCATTTCTGTGAATTATGTCACATTGTATTACAATGATTGTCCTGCTAGCACCCTCTCTCAGTAGACTCTTTCCCCACAGGGTTTGATCGAGCAAGTAGCTGATGCATCTTGGAAAGAAGTGTTTGATGTCAGAAGGTAAGAATCACCTCAGTTTCAAGATATGATGAGCAGCTGTGTCTCGGTGGGGAGAGGACAACACAAGACATGGGTAAGATTCCAGTGCTATCTCTAATGTTTAGGAGCCATTAAACTAGCAAAAGACTGAAGAAGATGCAATGATCATACTTTGAAAGAGAGTCTGAAGAGGAGTGGGGTGAAGTAGGTGCTAAGCCTGAGATTTTAAGGCCGGGCATACACACAAACTTTCAGTCTCCACCATAAAAAACCATGAGTTGGCACCTTATTAGCAGGTGGATTCCACTCCATCCAGAGGCAGTCGTTAATGTCATCATGGCAGAGTGCCATTGTTGAGGTGCTACCAAACCAAACTTGGGTCTGCTTGACCATGTACAGTAAAGTCAATCTACCGACACAGTGTTGTGGTGAAGGGAAGTGCAGCATTTTTCATAAGGCACCAGGTAAGGAGTCCAGGGCAGTTAGTGCTCAAAAAACTCCAACTCCCTGATAGATTTCAGGGAGGCATTTTTAAAGGCAAGGTGAGGAGGGATGCCCCAGGGTATGTGATCATCTTGTGCACCCTAGTAAAGGAATCACACTAAGATTTGACGTGGTGAAATTTCAAAAGTCTATGGATAAAGGAAAGATCCTAGAGGAGGGGACAGCATGGTGGGGAAAAAGGAGGGAGGAGGTGGGGAGAGGTCACTTCAGAAAGAGGAAGAATCCAAAACCATTAGACTTCTCAACAGCAGATGGAATTGCTTGAAAATAGCAGAGCAGTGCCTTTAAAATTTTAGAAGAAAATGATATTCAGCCTAGAATTTTTTTCCCAGCAAATTATCACTCAAGTGTAAGAGCAGAAAAAAAGACTTTTCAGTCATTGCAAGAACTAAATGAAAGCACTGCTTAGGTTCCTTTCATAGGAAGTTACTGCAGGGTGTGCTTCAGCAAAACAGGGAGGAGACCAAGACATAGAGGTCAAGAAAATGGCATTCTAGCCAGGAGGGTATAAAAGGGAGATGCAAGGATAATAACTTGGGACAGGAGGGATAGGAGAAAAGGAGAGAAGTAACCAGTGGAATATTGGGCACTTGGAAAAATTATTGGAAGTCATTGGGATAATTGGTAGGAACATGTGAAAAAAAAATTTTTAGGCACATAGAAAATTAAGCAAATAAATAAAAGACCAACGAAGGAAAAACAAAAAATAGTTTAAGAAAATAAATGGAATAATATTTTTATGTTATAATTATAATCATGTTATGTGAGGTTAAAGGAGGCATGATGAGTAAGAGAAATAAATCTTCAACCTTCTCAACATCAAACCAATAGAAAATAAAAGTTATGAATTGAAAAATAGCAGGATGAGCCTACTATTTAGAAATTTCAATGGTAAATATCAGAGGAGAAAAACGATTCAAAATACTTTTGGTGATCTTCTCTCAAGTATGGGGCTAGTGTGGCGGTTGGGGACAAGGGACAGCTATATTGTTATAAACCTTGCTATTTAATTTTTTTGCATATATTACTGGGCTAAAAATAAGAATTAATTACAACTTAAAAATCCCCTGCGTACCACTTTCCCTCCCGACCCCAGAAAAATCACACGAACTGACCTTTCCGTATTTCGTAGGTCAGATAGCTATTTTTATTTCTCTTCTGATGTTTATCTGGAAATAAAACCATTCTGATGTTTTCAATGAACCCTGTGACTCATACCTGGAGAGGTATTAGTGTTTATGACCTCAGAGATTTCTACACCTCTCCTGTTCTTGTGAAGGATTTTGTGGCCCTCCTTTCCCTTCTTTGAATCTCCCACCTTCTGGCAGGTTTCAGGGGCTGTGGAGAATGGTTATTCCAGACCAGACAGTGGGCAGTGTTTTTGTAAGAGCATTGAGGTATGACTTCTTATAAAGGGGTTGGTTAGGGTAGGGTTGTGATCTGTAGCAGGTTCCCTAGTGCTCCTGGAAATCTAGCATTTTCATAGAGCTTTGGTACTTGGGCTTGACATTTTGCCATTTATTAGCTCTGCGACTTTGGACAAATTAATTAGCTGATTTAAGCCTCTACTTCTTCTTTAATGAAATGGGAATAGGAGTTTCCTGGTGGCTCAGTGAGTTAAGGACATGGCCCTGTCACTGCTGTGGCTTGGATCACTGAGTTCCATTACTGGCCCAGGAACTTCTGTGTGCTGTGAGCACAGCCAAAACAGAAACACAATGGGAATAGTAATATGAACTCCTCCTTCTTAGAGTTTTGGTGAGGATTAAATGGAATATTGTATGTGACCATATTTGTAGTGTACTGATTTGGAATTGTCAGTATGTTGGCTATGATCAGTATTATCTATAAGAACAATGTTGGGACTCTATGCAGATCATGCATTTAGCATGAATGTACCAAAAATAATTCAGTATGTGTGTGCATGCACACGTGTGTGTGTGTGTGTGTGTGTGTGTGTGTGTATGTGTGTTTTTGATTTCGCTTGAGACTTTCTCTTTGACCCATGGGTTATTTAGGAGTATATTGTTGTTAAAAAAAGGAGGGGGGAGTTCCCGTTGTGGCGCAGTGGTTAACGAATCCGACTAGGAACCATGAGGTTGCGGGTTCGATCCCTGCCCTTGCTCAGTGGGTTAACGATCCGGCGTTGCCGTGAGCTGTGGTGTAGGTCACAGAGGCGGCTCGGATCCCGAGTTGCTGTGGCTCTGGCGTAGGCCGGCGGCTACAGCTCCGATTCGACCCCTAGCCTGGGAACATCCCATATGCTGCGGGAGCGGCCCAAGAAATGGCAAAAAGAAAAAAAAAAAAAAAAGAGTTCCCATTGTGGCTCAGTGGTAACGAATCCAACTAGTATCCATGAGGACACAGGTTCAATCCCAGGCCTCGCTTAGGGGGTTAAGGATCTGGTGTTGCTGTGAGCTGTGGTGTAGGTCTCAGATGCAGCTTGGATCCAGCATCGCTATAGCTATGGCGTAGGCAGCTCTGATTCAACCCCTGGCCAGGGAACTTCCATGTGCCACAGGTTCAGCCTTAAGAAAAAGAAAAAAAAAGTATATTATTTACTTTCTAAGTGTTTGTAAATTTTTCTGTTGATTTCTAGTTAGGTTCCATTATGGTCAGAGAATACATTCTGTATGATTTAAATTCCTTTAAACTTGTTGAGATTTATTTTATGACCCAGAATTTGGTCTTTATTAGTATTTGATCTTTGGATACATTTTGAAAAGAATGCATATTCTGCTGTTGTTGAGTGTTGTATAAATGTTAATTAGATCCTGTTAGTCGATGGTGAAGTTGAGTTCTTCTATATCCTGATTTTCTGTCTAGCTGCTTTATCTGTTTTTGAGGGAGGGTTGTTAAAATCCACAATTATAATTGTTGATATGTCTTTTTCTCCTTTAGTTCTATCAGGTTTTGCTTCATATATTTTACAGCTCTGTTGACTGGTGCATACATGTTTGCAGATGCTATTTCTTCTTAGTTGATTGACCCTGAAACAGAGCAGGACCCTATGGTCCTTCCCCCAACGCCCAATGTCCTCCACCTGCCCTTTGTAGTAAATTTTATTTCATTTATTTTATCTTTTTTATATTTTGTCTTTTTGCCTTTTCTAGGGCCGCTTCCACAGCATATGGAGGTTCCCAGGCTAGGGATTGAATCATAGCTGTAGCCACCAGCCTATGCCAGAGCCACAGCAACGCGGGAACCAAGCCGCGTCTGCAACCTACACCACAGCTCACAGCATCGCCAGATCCTTAACCCACTGAGCAAGGATCGAACCCGCAACCTAATGGTTCCTAGTCAGATTCGTTAACCACTGAGCCACAACTGGAACTCCTGTAGAAAATTTTAGTCAAAGAATAAATTCAATCGGAGAAGTGAGAACATACAGAAGCAAAGGAAAACAGTCAAACAAGACCAAATAATGATAGTTTACTCATCAAATGAACTCAAGGACATTTAGTTCCTCCCCAAAGTCTATATAAGTCAAATTCTGAGCCATAACCTTTGAGCTGTTTTTTTTTTTTTTAGATACTGAAACCCCCACCTGATGGAAGAAGTTAAACACATCATGACCAGACTGTAGCCATGACATAAGCTACCACAATTCTGAGAACTGGCCTCAAAGAAATGGGAACAAACTGACCCTGGAACTTTACTTAAAGCAATAGAGATTGGAGTTGCCGCTGTGGTGCAGTGGGTTAAGAATTCAGCTGCATCAGCTTGGGTCGTGGCAGAGGCACAGTTTAATCCATGGCCTGGCACAGTGGGTTAAAAGATCCAGCATTGCTGCAGCTGCTCTGTAGTTCACAGCTTTAGCTCAGATTCAGTCCCTGGCCTGGGGAACTGCCTTATATTGTGGGTGTGACCATAAGACAAGCAAGCAAACAGTTACCCTGAAGTTTTGATGTAGGAGTCTCTATATATACACAAGATTGTTTAAAGTTATTGGTCTCTTAATTGCAAGTGCATCTCCAGTGTCCTGCATTTGTACCCTCCTCTTCTCACGATTTCTGGTTTTGGTAGCATATTTGTGCATGGATGATTTCCTACCTTTATTGTAGGTATGCCTTTACTGGTGAACCTTGTCATTTGTAATATTTTTGTTTCTAGTTGTGGCCTTTTCTTTTCCACCTAGACAAGTTCCTTTAGTATTTGTTGTAAAGCTGGTTTAGTGGTGCTGAATTCTCTTAGCTTTTGCTTGTCTCTAAAGCTTTTGATTTCTCCTTCAAATGTGAATGAGAGCCTTGCTGGGTAGAATAATCTTGGATGGAGGTTTTTTTCCTGTCATCAGTTTAAGTATATTGTGGCACTCCCTTCTGGCCGGCAGAGTTTCTGCTGAAAAATCTGCTGATAACCTTATTGGGGTTCCCTTGTATATTATTTCTTTCTTTTCCCTAGCTGCTTTCAATATTTTCTCTTTGTCTTTAATTTTGGTCAGTTTGATTTATATGTGTCTTCCTTGGGTTTATCTTATATGGTACTCATTGTGCTTCCTGGATTTGAGTGAATGATTCCTTTCCCATGTTAGGGAAGTTTTTGGCTATTATCTCTTCAAATATTTTTTCTGGACTTTTTCTCTCTCTTCTCCTCTGGCACCCCTATAAAACAGATGTTGTCCCAGAATTTTCTTAGACTGTCTCCATTTCTTTTCAATCTTTTTCTCTTTTCTGTTCCATATCAGTGATTTGCACTAGTCTGTCCTCCACCTCACTTATTCTTTCTTCTGCCTCCTGTACTCTGCTGTTGGTTGCTTCTAATGAATTTTTTATTTCAGTTATTGTATTTTGCATCTCTGCTTGCTTAATTCTTAAATCCTGTATTTCTTTGCTCAGTGTTGCTTGTAATTTATCAATCTTTGCCTTCAGTTTATTTCCAGTGTCTTGAATCATCTTCACTATAATCAGTCTAAAGTCTTTTTCATGGAGGTTGATAATCTCCAGATCACTTAACTGTTTTTCTGGGTTTTTTTCTTGCTCCCTTATCTGAGTCATAACTCTCTGCCTTTTCATTTTGTAGAGATTTTTGGTATGGTCTCCTTTTTGCAGACAATAGAGTTGTAGCCTTTCTTGCTTCTGATGTCCACCCCCTTGTGGCTGAAGTCGGTTCAAGGGCTTACTGTAGGCTTCCTGATGGGAGGAACTTGTGCCTGCCCACTTGTAGGTGGAGCTGATTCTTATCCCTCTGGTGGGTGGGGCTTTGTCTCTGGATAATATTAGAGGCACTATGTGCCTGGGGAAGTCTTTAGGCAGCCTGTTTACTGATGGGTGAGGCCAGATTTTTCCAAAATGGCCACCTCTAGAGGAACACACGCTGATGATTATTCCAGAGACCTTTGCCTCCAATGTCCTTCCCCCATAACCTGCCACAGTCACCTCCTGTTTTCCCAGAAGATCCTTTAAGAACTGCAGTTAGGTCTGACCCAGATTCCTGCGGAGTCTCTGCTTTGCCCTGGGACCCTGTGCACATGAAATCCTGTGCACGCCTTTCAAGAATGGGGTCTCCATTTCCCCCAGTCCTGTGGAACTCCTGCACACGAGCCCCACTGGCATTCAATGCCAAATGCTCTGAGGGCTCCTTCTCCCACAGCCAGATCCCAGGCATGAGGGCCTGACATGGGGCTCAGAACTCTCACTCTTATAGGTGAGTCTCTGTGATACAGGTACTTTCCAGTCTGTGGGCTGCCCACCTGGTGGGTATGGGGTTGCTTATATTGCATAATCACCCCTCCTACCATCTTGATGTGGCCTCCTCTTTGTCTTCTGGAGTAGGATATCTTTTTTTGATAGTTTGCAGTCTGCTTGGTTGAAGGTTGTTGAGCAGTTAGTTGTAATTTTGTTGCTTTTATGAGAGAAGGTGAGCTCCAGTCCTTCTACTCTGCCATCTTCCAAACAAGTTAACAAATAAAAACAATAACGATGACTCTGGTCAGACCCCCACATGACTGATTACACAATGCCTGTCTGTGACAGCTAACTGGTATTCCTGCATGTAGCCCCCTCCCTCCACTTATACACCCCTGAAACTCCCCTTTAAAAGATCCTGTCCCTGGTTGTCAGTTGGGGGATGAGTCTTTGGACATGAGTCTTGCATGCCCCCATCTCCAGTTGCCAGCCTCCAAAACAAAGCAAACTTTCCTTTCCACCAACTTTGTGTCTTTATTGGCTTTAGAGTGTTAAGCAGCTGGACCCCACTTTCAGTAACAATAGCATCTGTAAACGTGGATGCACTGGTCAACAGAGCTATAAAATATATGAAGCAAAACCTGATAGAACTAAAGGAGAAAAAGACACATCAACAATTATAATTGTGGACTTTAACAGCTCTCCCTCCACGATAGCTAAGACACCTAGACAGAAAATCAGGATATAGAAGAACTCAACTCCTTTATAATAGGAAGATGATCGTAAAGATGAAGAAGGACGGTTAATAAGCAGTAAGTGCCTTTTCTGTACCTGATAGCCTTGAACTCACTTTGTAGGTGAGGAGCTTGTGTACTGGGTTCCACAGTGACTGAGCTGGGATTCAAGCCCTGGTTGAATGCACCCAAAGCTGAAACACTTCATTCCCTTCTCTCTTCTTATCCATTCCTCTCTCCTTTCAGTTGCTCATTTCAGGTGACACCTGTGTCCTTTCTCATCTGTCCCCTAGCAGCTATTTCACAGCAAGATGATGAAGTTGGAGGTCAGAGGCACACAGGCAGGAGCCACACTGCCTGATTCAAAGTCCTGTCCAGATGAGTCAGGGGAACTCAGCAAGTTACTCAACCTCCTCTCCCTCACCTTCTTTCCTGATAAAATGGGACTAATATCAGACTTGCTTCATAGCGCTCTTAGAACACTAGTAAGTTGATATTTGTAAAACTCCTAGAACAATGGCTGGCACAGCAACTATCAGTTAAGCCCTTGCTGTCCTTTCCACGCCGTGACACAAATGGTCCCTTTTACCTGGAAACATGTTTCCCTATCATCAACCCTGTTGAAGACACACACACACACACACACACACACACACATATATAGTTTTTTAGGAGTTCCCTGATGGGTCAGTGGATTAAAGATCTGTTGTCACTGCAGTAGCTCTGGTCACTGCTGTGGCCAGGTTTGACCATGACCACATGCCAGGGTGTGGTAAAAGAGGTAGGCTTTTGGGGGGCTTTATTACATTTATCTAGTGGCTTGAAGTGCACCTGGCCCACTGCCACTTGTCAACTGGGTGTGTGTTTATCCAGTCTGAGAAATTGGAATATCCACTGGGCTGAGCAGGAGGCCTAGACTCTCACAGGTGCTTAGTAATGATTGCAGTTTTGAGCCAATCAGGAAAAGCAGCCCTTTTAATTCCCCGTAAGAGCCTCATGAGGCAAATGCATATTTGTTATTCCCATTTTTATTGTAAGTGAGGGGTGTGAGGGAGGAGGACATTGAGCAATTTTGCCCAAGGGTACATGGCTAATAATACACAAGGTTTTGAATCAGGTCATCTGGCTTCAGTGCCTCCCTCACCCCTGCCTCACACCACCTCCCTGTGACACAGCCTGTGTAAGACAGACCTGAGAGCAGACAGTGTCGCCAGGGTGGGGTTGTCATGGAGCGAGTGACTGGGGAGTGTGAGGAAGCTCACTATAGTTTGAGACAGACACTGTGGATTCAGGTATATTTGGAAGGTAGAAGCAACAAGATGTGCTAGTGGATTGGATGTGTGGTGTGAGGCAAGGAGGGGAGTTAATGGATTATGGTTTTGGCCTGAGCAACTGGGGATGTAGATGTCATTTACCAGGTTTGTGGAATGAGAATCAAGATTTTTATTTGGGACATTCCCATCATGGCTCAGCAGAAACAAATCTGACTAGCATCCATGGGGATACAGGTTCAATCCCTGGCCTTGCTCAATGGGCTAAGGATCTGGCATTGCTGTGAGCTGTGGTGTAGGTCACAGACACAGCTCGGATCTGGCATTGCTGTCGCTGTGGCATAGGTTGGCAGCTCCAGCTCGAGTTAGACCTCTAGCCTGAGAACCTCCATATGCTGCAGGTGTAGCCCTAAAACTAAAAAAAAAGAAAAGAAAAGAAAAGAGTTTTATTTGGGATACATTACACATGGATGCCTCAAATGAAACTTCAGGCTTCTGCCTGTACAAATCAGGTTCAAGAAAGAAAAAGCATAGGAATGGACAACCGTGCCTAGTGGGGTTGACAGGAGAGGAGGAGAGGTCCATGGGTTGAATCCAGGCCCCCTGAGACAGACTGAAAGGAGTAAGGGGATATAGTGTGTGAGTCAGCTCCTTTGATTGGTTCTAGTTTTTCTATGAAATCAGAAGCAAGGCCACTGGCTGAAATGAAGACAGAGCATCAGGGTGAAATGGTTGTTTTGGAGGCTGGGAGACTGAGTTAATCAGCAATAGTGAGCAGTATCGCCTGACAGTGATGATTTTTTTTTTGTCTTTTTGCCTTTTCTAGGGCTGCTCCTGTGGCATATGGAGGTTCCCAGGCTAGGGATCGAATGGGAGCTGTAGCCACCAGCCTACACCAGAGCCACAGCAACATGGGATCCAAGCTGCGTCTGTAACCTACACCACAGCTCACGGCAACGCCGGCTCCTTAACCCACTGAGCAAGGCCAGGGATGGAACCCGCAACCTCATGGTTCCCAGTCGGATTCGTTAACCACTGAGCCATGACGGGAACTCCGCCTGACAGTGATGAAAGCCTGCTCAAGGCTTGTTGTCAGGAACCAAGTGCGACCAGGCAGGAGGTAACATGTGTGTCACCCAGGAGCTGCCGTGTGGAGCAGACAGAAGGTAGTTTTAGGAGAGTTGAGGTCAAGATGGGCGAGGGTGAGAGAGAAAGATGATGAGAAGGTCTCCGAATGGGCTTCCCTTTCACTCCCCCAGACCTGAGTCCAGTTTTCAGTGCTGGTGTAGCCTTCCCCGTCTCTTTGCTCTTTGTCCATCTCCCTGCCTGCTCGTCCCATCCATCCCTCTAGGCCTCCTCCTCTTCCTCTCCTGCCCCCTCCCTCTCCTGAGATGGTGAGCCCAAGCCAGCTCAGCCAGAAGAACTGAAACCAGCCCTTCAAAGGTCAGAGTAATAGTGACTTCCTCTACTTGACAAAGACTCCTGCAGGCCAGCGCCAGAGCTGGTTTTATTAGAATGCAGGCTCCCTGAAGTTAGAGGAAATTCTGTTCAGCAATACATCTGGCCAGCAGCAAGTGCAGCCTGAAGCTTACTTGCTGTCAAGTCTGTTGTACAATGTGAAGGTGGTCTCAGAGCCGGCCCCCTCGGCTATCTTCTGTACGGAGCTTGTCACCCAGTGGATGTTGGGATGTGCCCACTTCCTCCCTTCAGACTGAAGAATCCTTCCCCCAGCTCCTGAGAGTGCTGTGGGCAGATGGTCCCTGCTGTCCACCCTCTCAGGAACGATTTTAGCTGAAGATAGCCTCCTAGCCAAAGGTCTGGCCCCTTCCTGGGGCAGCCTGCATCCAATGACTGGTCACCTCCAGATTATTAAGGTAATTTCTCAACCCAGATTGAGACATCTCAGAAGGGGTTGTTGCAGTTTCAGAGCTTGCTGGGCAGTGAGCTGAAGACTTCATAGCTCTACCTTTCGGTTCCCCAGTTCCTGCCCCCCTCCCCTCCCTTCTACAGGTGTTAACACCAAGGGTACCCCTTAATCAACTCCCTGCACCCTCATCTGCCTCTCAGAATCTGCTTCCAGAGAACCCAACTTGCAACATTTGGTGCCAGGAGAGAACCTAGAAAGCAGATGCCAAGGAGTTCCCATCGTGGCACAGTAGAAACGAATCTGACTAGGAATGATGAGGTTGTGGGTTCGATCCCTGGCCTCGCTCAGTGGATTAAGGATCTGGTGTTGCCGTGAGCTGTGGTGTGGGCCACAGACATGGCTCGGATCATGCATTGCTGTGGCTGTGGTGTAGGTCGGCAGCTATAGCTCTGTTTCAACCCCTAGTCTGGGAACCTCCATATGCTGTGGGTGTGGTCCTAAGAAGAAAAAAAAAAAAAAAAAAAAAAAAAGAAGAAGAAGAAGAAGAAAAACAAAGAAAGCGCATGCCAAGATGAGATTGTATTACCTTTAGAAACTGGTTTTCTTGACTGAGCACTAACACCACACCAGTCCCCTGAAATCATCCCTTCCCTGGTTTCTTCATCTTCTATAAAATCATGATGGCATGTGTCACCTTCTGGGCCTCAAGCCCATATTCTTCCTCAAGTGTAAGCTGTACCCACGCTTTATCCTCTGTTCTCCAATCTCTGGACCAAGGCCTTGTTTCTTGGGTAGGCATGAGGACATGGGGGTTTGTGCCTACTTCTGTCACACTGGTACCTTGTATTCTGGGCTGAGAGACAAGTCAGAACTCATGGCTGCCAGAGCAACTGGAGATTGTGGGGACAAGAAAGCCAGGAAGGAGGGAGCTAAAGTCCCCTCCCATTCTCAGCCCACCTCTCTGCTGTGGGTTCCTTCCTTCCTCCCTTCCTTCTTCCCTCTCTCACTCCCATCTGTCTTTGTATCAGGGATTGAACCTTCATTCTTGAGGACAATATGTCGGGTTCTTAACTTGCTGAGCCACAACAGGAACTCCTCCATTTGTTGTTAAGGTTAATTTTTAAGTGCATGTGTGGGGGTTTATTTCTTAAAACTGAAGGAAGACCACATTTGCTGTGATTCCATTCCCAGTTGGAAGCAGGGCTCCAGTGTTGCCAGGACTCTCCCACCTGTTGGGTTTTCAGGCAGAATGACAGGCTCAGGGGTCTGCCACCAAGGAAGAGCCAGCTTATGGTCAGGGAGCCTGAGACCTAAATGTAAAATTGGTTAAAACACCCAGCCCTGTGAACTCTCACTCCCACCACCTCAATGGTAGATGAGATGATGCTGACAATCGATAAATAGACAGGAAAGGGTCCTGAGTTCCCAAGAAGAAGACCTGAGACAGGGATGCAGGTGTAGGCGCTTTACTGGGAGGTGGTCCCAGGCAGCAGGGATGAGGAACTGAGGACGTGAGACAAGGAAGGGAAGGAAACTGACCCAGATGTTACTGCATGGCTTCTGCATCTGGGGCTTAATCCAGCTGGGGACCCTCTGAGACGGGGCCAGGACTTGGGTGAGGCACTCAGGGTGCCAGATTAAGGAGGGACTGGCTCTCCCACAACCCTGGTTATAGGTGCCTCCTTAATTCTGCCCCCTGGTCTCTCCAGCCTTGTCCTAGTCCCTGCCCTGTTCTGTGAGGCTATGCAGAACTCACTTCACATTTGTCCCGTCAACAACGGGGAGCTGGGGCATCTTGTCACTGCCCCATCCTGCACTGTTCTAGTGTGGTTCCTCCTGGGTCGTTAAATCCTGCCACTTCCAGCCCCGAGGCAGGGAGGCAACTACTGGTCCTCCAGGAACTGCCCACCATGGATGAGACGAACCCAGGGGTCAGCCGAGGGCACACAGGCCTGGACATCAGCACCACCTGCTGTAGACGGGGAGGATGGTTTAGAACCTGAGTTCAGAGAGGCTGGAGTATTTCCCCCTCCTCTCCCCAGAGCCCCAGCCCCTTCTGTTTTGTTTGTTTGTTGGTTCGTCTTTCGTTTTTTTGATGTTTGAAGCCAAAGAAGGAAAATTTCAAAAGAATCCCTTGGAGAGCTAGACTATGTCTCCTGGATATTTTATTGTTTCATTTCATTTCATTTTATTTTTGCTTTTTAGGGCCACACCTGCAGCATATGGACATGCCCAGGCTAGAGGTTGAATCAGAGCTGCAGCTGCCAGCCTACACCACAGCCATGGCAGCGCCAGATCAGAGCCACATCTGTGACCTACACCACAGCTCCCCAGATCCTTAACCCAACTGAGCAAGGCCAGGGATTGACCCTGCATCCTCATGCATACTAGTCGGGTCAGTTACCGCTCAGCCACAATGGAAACTCCAAGGCTGTGTCTCCTGGAAGCTGGAGATGTCAGGGTTGGGGGCTTCTTCATGCTTGTGCTGTCCTCAGGAGGAGGTGCCTTTGCAGCAGAGTAAGAGATGGGCTACCTGGGAGAGGCCCACACTTGCCTGAAGGGTACAGTAGCTTCTCAGGCCAGAGATGAACCCCAACCAGGGCAGCCAGAGTTCAGATATCCTGAACATCTCATTCAAGAGGCCCACCAGCAGGGGCGTCCATGGGAGATGCACTATCAGAAGCCTGGGACGGGGAGAGGTAGCAGCCAGGTTTAAAGGGTATCACCCAGGGCAGTGATGGGAGGTCCTAAAAGACCTACAAATATGCTCAATGGCAAAGAGACAGTCCCGGGCACTGCCATACAGAGAACATCAGTGCCAGGCTGTTACCAGAGCAGCCCTGATAGACTTTCTTTGCTTCCCAGCCTGCCTCTCTGTCCCAGCCCAGCCCAGCCCTGGAGGAGGGAGGTCACAGAGTGGAGAGAAGAAACAGAAGGACAAGGATGAGAAGCCACCCTCTGCCCTCCATCCAGGGCAGTTTCCTCAGCCCAGAGAGACCCAGGCTGGAGGACCAGAAAGTATTAAGTGGATAAGAGATCTACACTTTGATATTTATTTGGAGTGGACTTTTAAAAATACCCTAAAAAAAAAAAAAAACCCACCCAAGTGTGACTCACGACTGTGTGGGGTCTGAGCAGTCATCCGTGTAGGGAAGAATGAGTCAATAGATCAGCAGGGCAATTATGGGAGAGAAAAAAGTCTGCTATTGTCCCCCTGGGTTCCTTCATTTGATAAACCTATGCCCTCCATTCTAGCTTTGCCCAAATGTGCCAAAATGGCACTATTTTAAAATTCTATCTGTATTTCTAGAATTTGTTCAGAACCTGGAAGTGAGACGTGGTTAATTGGCCCCCCTTCCCCCCCTTACTCCGTCAGCCAGCAGGGACCTGGCTCCTTTGTCTTGATGCTATTTCCAAAACAAGGGGACTGTTGGGAGCTGAGAAGCCACCTCAGTACTGCCTGCTGCAGCCTCACCCCCTAGAGAGGCCCCAGGGGTTGAGATAAAATCACAGTAGCCAAGACAGGAAGCTCAAAGAACTAAAATATTAATAGTAAGACCAGAATTGACATTCATCAGGCTCAACATTACTGCTGTCCAGCTGTCTATAGCCAGCGTCATTATTAAATTGCTTGAACATTGTCTCAGAGAAAAGCTGGACCCCAATGCTTGTCGATGCCTCAATGTTGGGTACCAAAGAGATTCTCCTTCTGACTTAAGGGGATAGAAGGATAGGACAGTCTAGCTCACGGCTTGCAAATTTACTGTGCAAACAGATCACCTGGGCTCTTGTCAAAATGAGAGTTAGATCTGGAATGGGGCCAGGATTATGCATTTCTAATTTGTTCCCCAGGTGATTGATGTCAGTGCTTTGGTGCATGGACTGCATTTCCAGCAGCAAAGATCCAGAACAGTGTTGGCTATTAGAATCACATGGGGGGATTTGCAAAAAACTCTAAGATTCATATTTCACTGATCTGGAGTGGGATCCTGACACTGATTTTTTTTTTTTGTCTTTTGTCTTTTGTCTTTTTTAGGGCCGCATCCACAGCATATGGAGGTTCCCAGGCTAGGGGTCTAATTGGAGCTGTAACTGCCGGCCTATGCCAGAGCCATAGCAACGCCAGATCCTAGCAATGTCTGCAACCTACACCACAGCTCACGGCAACACCAGATCCTCAACCCACTAAGTGAGGCCAGGGATCGAACCCACAACTTCATGGTTCCTAGTCAGATTCGTTTCCACTGAGCCACGACGGGAACTCCTGATATTTTTTTTTAATTACCCTATAATTGTATAAACTGCGAAGACCGATAAATACTGATTTAGAATAAGAATTGTAACTATTATCAGTTTATTTTGTAACTGTTTTTTATTAAGGGAAGCTAAACGTGGTTGAGGAATTAATGCCTGCATGGACAAAGGATGGTCATTCTTTTAATTCTCTCCAGGTGAGGTTGAAAACACCTAGGAAGTGTCACCCCCACTTGCCCCCTGGTGTCTCATGCCAATGCAGGAAACGGCTGCTGATAAAATCTCCCTTCTACACCCACCTCTTGCAGAAAGTCGAGGACACCCCCATCCAGTGGATTGTGGTTGCTCTAAATTGTCTGTGCAAGAAGGAGGGGAGATGGTACGTGTGAGTGCCAGTGTTCTAGAGACATCTGTGCCTCTGTGCTGCAAAGTCTGTGTGAACACATCGACTAGAATGTCCCTTGATATATGAAGCCTTCCTTTCAAGTCCTACAGTTAAAAAGTAGTTTTTCTCATTTGACCCAAGGTGATGATGGCAGTATCATGGCTTTGAGGATAGTTACTCTGTAAAATTCTTACGTAGTTTTTGTATTAGTTTCCCAGGATTGCTATGACAAATTACCAAAAGTTGAGTGGCTTATAACCACAGAAATGGGAAGTTCCCTTGTGGCGCAGTGAGTGAAGGATCGGGCATTGCTGCAGCTGTGGTACTTCCACATGCTGTGGGCCAGGCCAAAAGAAACAAAAACAAAAAATGGGAGTTCCTGTTGTGATTCAGTGGGTTAAGGACCCAACATTGTCTCCGTGAGGATGTGGGTTCCATTCCTGGCCTTGCTCAGTGGGTAAAGAATCCAGCGTTGCTGTGAGCTGTGGTGTAGATCGAAGATGTAGCTCGGATTCAACTCCTAGCCTGGGAACTTGCATATGCCACAGGTGTGGCCATGTTTTAAAACAAACGGATGAACAAAAATGTATTCTCTCACATTTCTAGGGGCTCAAGTCCAAAGTCAAGGTGTAGGTGGGCCATGCTCTCTCCAAAGCTTCTGGGGGAGGATCTGTTCCAGGTATTTCTCTTGGTTTCTGGTGGTTGCTGGCAGCCCTTGGTTTATAGACCTATCACTCCAGTCTCTGCCTTTGTCATCCCATGGAAATCTCCCTGTGTCTGTTCTCTTCTTCATCTAAGGACACCACTCTTATTGGATAAAGGCTCACCCTACTCAAGTATGACCTCATCTTAACTGATAATATCTGAAATTATCCTTTTTCTTTTATTCTTTCTTTTCTTTTTCTTTTTCTTTTTCTCTCTCTCTTTCTTTCTTTTTAGGACCACAACCTCAGCATATGGAGGTTCTCAGGCTAGGGGTAGAATCAGAGCCATAGCTGCTGGCCTACACCACAGCCACAGCAATGCCAGATAAGAGCCACGTCTACAACCTACACCACAACTCATGGCAATGCTGGATCCTTAACCCACTGAATGAGGCCAGGGATCAAACCCGTGTCCTCATGGATACTAGTCAGATTCTTAGCCTGCTGAACCACAATGGGAACTTTTCCTTCTTTATTTTTTTCTTTCTTTTAAGTCTTGTTACAAAATGGTATTTATTTGGGGGGAAATAGTAAAGAGATCAAGGGGACTGAGGTCACAGTCTTGAAAACTGACATCTAAGGAACAACTGAAAAACCTCTAGAAGAAGAGGAGACCAGGCAGGCATGGAAAAGTAAGTCATTAGGAAAGCTGGGAAGTTCGGCAACTCTGAGAGAACAGTCACGCTGCAAAAATAGATACTTATCCAGTAGAAGACCTTCCCTCATTCCCACCACAGTGCTCAGAACCTCCTCGCTCTTGCTTCCAGGCGATGGACTGGAAGGAAGCCTAGGCTGGAAAACCGTTCGCTTCGCCACCTCCACTGCCGGAAATGGGTCTGCAGTGATCCTATTTCTAAATAAGGTCACATTTGGGAATTCTGGGAAGAACATGAATTTGGGTGAGGATACTGTCTAACCTAGTACACTCTTCTGACCTAAAGGGGGAAAGATCCCTGAGGCCATCACAGGCACATATTAGAAATACCTTGCCCACATACCTTGTGAAATGACCCATCATCGGGAATCTTGTTTTTTACACCCAGAGCACACCCTTTTCCCTTTCTAGCAACTTCTTGGGCAGCACAGCATAATGGAAAGGATGCAGGACATGGAACCTGGTCAATCTCCACTAAACCGTGTGACTGTGGTTAAGTTGCTTATACTCTCTTGGATTGCGTGATCTGTAAAATGTGGCAAGAGGGGAGCTAACTAGACATTTCTGGGCATTTTCTTCTTTATTATACACCAGGTAAGAACTTTAGAGATGTTATTTGGTTAACAGAAATATCATCCTCATGAAGCTGTGAAGATAATTTAGTTAGCATGTAGCCTAATTCATTGTAGGTATATGGAAGTTTCCACCCGAGGCACATGGAAGTTTCTAGGCTAGGGGTTGAATCAGAGCTGTAACTGCTGGCCTGTGCCACAGCCACAGCAACATCAGATCTGAGCTGTGTCTTCAACCTACACCATAGCTCATGGCAATGCCAGATCCTTGACCCACTGAGGGAGGCCAGAGATGGAATCCACATCCTTATGGATCCTAGTTGGGTTCGCTTCCACTGAGCCACAGTGGGAACTCCCACCCATGCATTTTTGATGGGCAACCTGGAGTGGGAGACTTGGGAGTCAGCTCTGTCAGGAAATCCACTGTGGGTTGGGCAAGCCACTTAAACTCTCCATCCAGCAATTGACACTGCTGCCTTCTCAAGCAGCATCCAAGAGCCAGTGTGGGCAGTGGAGGCCCAGGGCATGGCAGGTGAGAAAGTTCTTGGGCTGAGGAGTGTCCTGTCCTGAGGCCAACACCAAAGTTGTCCTGAGCTAACCTGTGCCCTGTCCTCTGAGTGCACTTGCCCTCATCTTTATTGGACTGTGTTCAAAGCTCTCTGCGATTTGCCAAGAGTTAATTGGCTTCTGGCCTTTAAAGAAGATGTGAAACAGAATGGTCCTTCTCTGGGTTTGGGTAATGTGTGTGTTTGTGTTTGTGTTCATGTGTTCCTTGCTCTCTTGCAGGACTTCCTGTTTCTGCAGACTCTTTCCGCACCCCATTAGCTTTGGAAGTCTCTGGTCACTTATGCAAATATGTCAGCTACCACACCACATTCTTGATTTGCTGTCTTCTCCAGGGACTCTCTGATGAGGGATGGTGTGTCCTCCTGGCATAGCTGATGCTTCTAATGGGCTCATCTGCTAGATCAGCTGAGTATGACTGTCTTTTCAGGGGTCAAGTGGTGGAGATATAGGGGATAACCCCCTCTCAGTTATGGGACAAGCCTTGGAACATCCCATCTCTACAATAAAAACAAGCCATCACATTTTAAAGGGGCACCCAAATTTCCCAAGCCCATTCACACATATTATCTCATTAAGTTGCAATAGCCTCATGGAGGCTTTTGGCCCATTTTACAGATGAAGATACTAACCCCTTGTCAAAATGTGATTTGTGGACCAGCAGCATTGGCACTGCCTGGGTGTTGGTAGACAGCCAGAATCTCAGGCTCAGATCTGCTGAATCATGACCTGCAGTTTGAGGTGATTCCCAAGTGATTTGTGTGCACATTAAAGCATGGAAGCACTGGACTATAAAACTCGGAAAGATTCTATGACCTTCCCAGAGTCCCAGGGCAATGTGGTGGCACAGATGAGAACCCAGGCTCTGAGCTTCTCAGAGAAATGCTCTCTGCTCAAAGGCACACCCATCCTTTTTTTTTTTTTTTTTCTTTTTCTTTTTATGGCCACACTGCAGTATATGGAAGTTCCTGGGCTAGGGCTCGAATTGGAGCTGTAGCTGCAGGCCTACACCACAGCCACAGCAATGTGGAATCCGAACTTACCTGACCTATGTTGCAGCACACCAGATCCTTTGCCCACTGATCAAGGCCAGGGGTTGAACCCACATCCTCATGCACTCTGACTGCATCAGGTTCTTAACCTACTGAGCCACAACAAGAACTCCAGCATACCCCTTCTTTAAATCAGTCCCTAGGCCATGTCCACTGAGAAGACCCAAGCAAGTCAGATGCCACTGCTTTTGCTCCTCAAATCCTTGAAGGGCTCCTCTATCACAGTGGTAAATGCACTGAGCCTTGTAACAAGGAGGAGAAAACCAACTCATCAAACATCTTCTTGGAGCAGGCACTGGATTTGTCCAGATGAGCTACCTACATCACCTGGGTGGCATGCTTGAGTGGTGGGGGTAGGGGGTGGGAGAGGTATTGGGCAAAAGGAACACACTGCAATGCCAAAGGGGGAATTTGTGTTGATCCTGAGAATAGGAAGACCAAGGTGTGGAGAGAAATTAGGAGGACAGAGGAAAGGAGAGTACCAGAGCCTTGTAGGAGGTGGTACAGTAAATGTTTGTAAATTCTTAGTGGGAAGTGATTGCTTTTTGTTTGTGTGGGTTTTTTTTTTTTTTTTTTTGGTGAAGAATGGTGAATAGACTGTGTTTTGCACAAAGTGGAAGCTTAGAGTGGCACAATGAAGCTTGGAACTGAATGGTGCAAGAGCCACGTGAGGCCTCAGTGAGCCCTGGGACTGCATAGTAGCAGGTATGGGCTAGCCTTTCTCTTGCTCTTCTTGAAGTCCCCAGACCAGCATTCCCAGAGTTTCTAGAGACTCTGAATGAATGAGAGCTGAAGAAATCCATAAATATTATCCAGTCCAGTTCTCTCTTTTTAAAATTTCTGCATATTGTTGATTTTTAATTTTTAATGATATATTAAACATTCCAACATGAAAATACAAATACATAGTTTCAAAAATAATAACGATATGGACACCAGTATGCTCACCATCCAAACTAAGAAACAGAACATCAAAGGTTTTATAGTTTTCCCTCTTGGGTTTACATTTTTAATCCACCTGGAAATATTTTCTTTTGTAAAGTATGAGATAGGAGGCTAATTTTTTTTTATATAGATAATAAGTTGATTCAGGATTTGTTGAAAAAAATTTTCCTCTTCTTACTGAGCTGCAATGCCAACTTGGTCATAAAAGAAATTCTAACGGAGTTCCCCTTGTGGTGCAGTGGAAACGAATCCAACTAGGAATCATGAGCTTGTGGGTTTAACCTCAGTGGGTTAAGGATCCGGCGTTGCTGTGAGCTGTGGTGTAGGTCACAGACGTGGCCCAGATCCTGTGTTGCTGTGCCTGTGGTGTAGGCCAGCAGCTGCAGCTCCGATTGGATCCCTAGCCTGGGAACCTCCATATGCTGTAGGTGCAGCCCTAAAAAGCAAAAAAAAAAAAAAAAAAAAAAAAAAAAAGGAAAGAAAGAAAAAAAGAAATTCTAACTATGAGTGTGTTTGTTTCTGGGTTCTACCTTCGGTTCCTTTGATCAACCTGTTTTATGTGATCAATCACATAAAACTATGTGATCTTAATTACCAAAACTTTGTAATAATTACTAATATCTGATATCGTGAGGCCCTATATTGTTCTTCTTTAGCAGTATCTTGACTCTTTATAGGGATTTGCATTTCTAAGTAAATTTTAGGACTAGTTTGTCAATCACAAAAAAAATATCGTGAGGATGTTTTATAATTATATGGAATCCTTGAATCGGTGTGGGGGAGAATGCACATCTTTTTTTTTTAAAGATTTTTTCCACTGTAGTTGATTTACAGTGTTCTCTCAATTTCTGCTGTACAGCAAAGTGACCCAGGCGTATACACATATATATTCTTCTTCTCACATTATCCTCCATCATGTTTCTTCACGAGTGACTAGATATAGTTCCCAGTGCTGCACAGAAGGATCTCATTGCTTATCCACTCCAAATGCAATAGTTTGCATTTACAAACCCCAACTCCCAGACCCTCCCACTCCCTCTCCCCATCTTTTGATATTTGTTTGTTTTGTTTTTTGTCTTTTTGCCTTTTTCTAGGGCCGCACCCCCAGCATATGGAGGTTCCCAGGCTAGGGATCTAATCGGAGTTGTAACCGCCAGCCTATGCCAGAGCCACAGCAACACGGGATCCTTAACCCACTGAGCAAGGGTAGGGATCAAACCCAAAACCTCATGGTTCCTAGTCGGATTCTTTAACCACTGAGCCACAATGGGAACTCCCCCATCTTTTGATATTGAGTGCTCTACAATGTGAACAGGAAATTTCTCTACAACAATTTAGAAATTATTTTATGTCTTTTTTTTTGTCTTTTTGCCATTTCTTGGGCCGCTCCTGCGCCATTTTATGTCATCTAAAGTTTTATAATTTTCTTTGTAAAAGTTCTTGTTCATTTCAGTGAGATTTATAAGTCAAAACTTCATATTTATTGATGCTATAATAAATTTTTAAAAACTACATTTATGTGTTGGTTGCTGAGACATACAAACGCAGTGGAATTGTGTGTTATTAACTTTTCATTCAGCAATCTTATTAAATTCTTTTGCTAACTTTGATATCTTGTCTGTAGATTCTTTTGGTTTTCCCACATTTGTAGATTCATTTGGGTTTTCCCCCCTCACATCCTCTGTAAGTGACAATATCTTTTTTTTCTTCTTGCCTAGTCTTTATGCTGTTTATTTCTTCTCCTTGACTTATTATTTTTTTGATCATGCCCGCAGCACACAGAAGTTCCAGGGACTGAACCTGCGCAACAGCAGTGACAGCACTGGATCCTTAACCCATGGAGCCACCAGGGACCTCCTCTTTTCATATTATACAGATTTGTATCTTCTCCAGGTAAAAGTGGTGATAGGAAAGACGTATACTTCTTATTCCCAATTTCAAAGGGATTTGCGGGGGGGTGGTTTTGCCTTTTTTTTTTTTTTTTTTTTTTTTTTTTTAAGGGCTGCACCTGAGGCATATGGAGGCTCCCAGGCTAGGGTCGAATCGGAGCTGTAGCCTCCAGCCTACGCCACAGCCACAGCCACACCAGATCCAAGCTGCATCTGCGACCCACACCACAGCTCATGGCAACCCCAGATCCTTGACCCACTGAGCGAGGCCAGGGATTGACCCTGCAACCTCATGGTTCCTAGTCGGATTCATTTCTGCTGCGCCACAAAGGGAACTCCTCAAAAGGATTTGTTTCAATATTTCTTTTTTGATGGTGGTATTTGTGATATGGTTTTATAGCTATATTTTCAGGTTAAAGAAGTCCTATCATTAAGAATTTTTTCATGCAGAGTGTTTTTTTTTTTCCTCTTAAAAATGAACTGAAATATACATGTGGAAAATTCCTCTGTTGGAGTTCCCACTGTGGCACAACAGGATCACAGGATCTCTGCGGTGCCAGGATGCGGGTTCAATCCCCAGCCCAGAGCAATAGGTTTAAGACCCAGCATTGCTGCAGCTGTGGCATAGGTCACAACTACAGCTTGGATCTGCTCCCTGGCCTGGGAATGCCATATACTGCAGGGTGGCCAAAAAAAGAAAAAAAAAATGCCTATATCATAAATGACTACATTTCCATGAACTGAACCCATCTGTGTTACCAGCACCCAGATCAAGAGGCAGCATGTCACCAGCTCCTGAGATGCCTCTTTTCATCTTATCACTCAACCCACAGAGGTAACCTATCTTCTCATACCATAGACAAGTTTTACCTGTTTTTCAGTCCTTTCTCTAAGTGGAACCATATTATGCTGCCTTTGTGTCTGGCTTCTTTTGTGCAACATTATGTTAGTAAGATTCCTTCGTATTATCGTTTACAATTGTAGATCATCTATTGTCATTGCTCTGGTGTATTCTATTGTGTGAATATACTGGAATCTATTTATCCTTTGACTTCTGGGCATTTGGGTAGTTTCCAATGGTCTGTTAATGAATAGTGCTGCCATCAATATTCTAATACATGTCTTTTGTGAAATATATACATTGTGTTCGATATATACCTCAGAGTAGAAAGGATAAAACATGTTTCACTGTAGCAGAAAAATACTGCACCATTTTCCAAAGTGGTTGCAATAGTTTTGTACTCCCACCAGCAGAGCTGGAGAGTTTCACTTGCTTTGTGAAACATGCTAAATTTTATCACTTGTCCTCTGTCTATGGAGATGAGCATGTTACCATCAGATTTTTTCCCATTAATTTGCTAATGTGGTGAATTACACTTACAATTTTTCTAACAAAAAGGGAATCTTTCACTCCTGGCATAAATTCAACTTGGTCAAGATGTACAAATTGTTTATATGTTGCTTGATTCCGTGTGCTGCTATTTTACGTAGGGTTTTTTTAACCTCTGTTTTCATTGGTGAGGTTGCCTATATATTTTATTTGGTAATGATCCTAGTTGCCTGAAAGGTAGTGACTCGGAAGATAAATTGTTGGCACCCTCTATCTCTAGCAGTCTTTGACTGCCAGATTCTCCCATACTGTTCAGAAAACTGCACATTTAATTTCCTCCCTGTTTACCTGGCAAGGGCTTAGCCCAGGCAGAGAAATGAAGCACGGCTCCTACAGTAATCCTCCTGGGAATCCTCTGTGATATGCATGTGTCTGCTAAAGCCCCTGGATTAAATGAGCTCTTACACACTCACAGGAATGAATGGAGGGCCTGATTGAAGGGGGTGAGGAAGAGAGCCGCTGCATTCATGAACCTGAGACTCATTCTGCCATGATGGCCCCGATGTCTCTAGCATGCCTCCACTTTGCTGCTGGGGGCTCCTCTCCTGGCACCCAGTCCCCACCCTCTTGCTGGTGCTGGGGCAGGATGGAGAGCTCCTGGACCACAAGGCTCAAGCTCACTCACCCCTCCCCGAGTCACTAACCACAGTGCTCCCACACAGGAAACTGGTGAAAATGAGAATTCATGCCTCTTGAACCAAGGCAGTACAGACATTTCTCAGTGTTTCATCTTTGAGAGAACTTTTTCCACAAAAGCTTCCAGAATAGCACCCCTGAAGGTTTGATGGGAAATAGGATATTTACATAGTCTCAAAGAACCTCTCACAAGTGGCTTATTAACAGCAAAGGAAATCAATGACAGCTTTACTACTGGTGGACCTTTGAATGATATGGACAAGGTTAATATTGCCAACACTGGGACCAGCTTACATCATGGGTCCCCTGAGAAGGACTCATCATTTCTCCGGTGTTTCTACCAAAAATGTTTACCCTGGACCTAATCACAAGGAAACATCAGGGAGTTCCTGTCGTGGCACAGTGGGAACAAAACCGACTAGGAACCATGAGGTTGTGGGTTTGACCCCTGGCCTCGCTCAGTGGGTTAAGGATCCGGCATTGCCATGAGCTGTGGTGTAGGTCGCAGATGCTGCTTGGATTTTATGTTGCTGTGGCTGTGGCCAGCAGCTATAGCTTAGATTCGACCCCTAGCCTGGGAACCTCTATATGCCTTGGGTGCAGCCCTAAAAAGACAAAAGACAAAAAATAAAAATAAATAAAATAAAAAGAGAAACGAGAAAAAGAAAAAAGAGGCAGAGGCATGGTTCCTAATCAAAGGTGAGTAAAGGGACTTGATGGTACATGATCCTAGATTGGATCCTGAGCCAGGGGACAAAAAGGGATACAGAACATTACTGAGGCAATTGGTAAGATTGTAAAATAGACTTCTGAGAGAGTCACATTGTGTTAATGTTCAATTTACACATAATTTACAAATTATGATGACATAAGAGAATGGCCTTGTTTTGAAGAAATTCACACTGAAGGGTTTAGTGATGAAGGAACACGACGCCAAAATTTTCCTCACCTGATTCAGGGGGAAAAAATATATGTGTGTGTGTGTGTGTGTGTGTACAACATATATAGAGAAAAAGCAATAAGTGTGTCAAAATGTTAATAGTGAATCTGAGAGAAGAATATAACAGAGTCCTTTGTATATTCTTGCAACTTTTCTGGATATTATTTCAAAAATAATAAGTTTAAAAAAATGCTTCCATGTCTAGTAAATGGAAAACCACAAAGATAAAATGATAAGGATCACCTTGATGGTTAGAATATAAAGTGTAGTTGTTAACACATATGTGGTGCTAGATATCTTGAGAGGAAATTGCTTATCTTCTTAACCCATTAAGAAAGGGATCATCACCCTACATGTACAGATGAGAATGATGAGGTCTCTAGAGGTGAACTAAAACATTCAAAGTCACCCAGCAAATAAGCAGCAGTGTTGGGATTTCACCCTCGTCCGGGTGACTCCAAAGTCTTCAGATGCCACAAATTCCCTGGGATGTAACCCTGACAAAAACTGACCAGAAGAGAAGGGGGCATTTATGTCCTCTTCATTGTGAACTGTTGGGTCTTAATCATCCTGCCTTTTCTGAGACCTACCTCATGCCAGGCAGTACCTTGGACACAGTGCCCCCAAAAGAAGGGGCAAGACGTGAGGAGAGTCTGGTGGGGAAGCCAGTCCAAGGAAGAGGAGGGTGGATGTGGACAAGATCTACAGTGAGAAAGAAGGCTTTCTGCAGCCCAGCTGAGAAGGAAGTTGGTTCTGACCGCCCTGATGGCTTTGGGTAGATTTAAGTAGCTCACTCCATTTCTGTGGAGGGTTAATGGAATTCCAACAAGGGGCATCGGTGTCCAAGTGGATGGTATAACCTGGACTGGTACCAGTTCTGCCTCTTAGGAGTGGTGCCGATCTTGGAAAAGCTGCTATTAAAATACCTCCAGGGGGAGTTCCCAGCATGGCTCAGTGGCAATGAATTTGACCAGTATCCATGAGGACATGGGTTTGATCCCTGGCCTTTCTCAGTGGGTTAAGGATCTGGTGTTACCGTGAGCTGTGGTATAGGTTGCAGACATGGTTTGGATCTGGCATGGCTATGGCTGTGGCATAGGCTGGTGGCTACAGCTCTGATTGAACTTCTGGCCTGGGAACCTCTATGTGATGCTAGTGAGGCCCTAAAAAACAAACAAAACCTGCAGGGTTGCTCTGAGGATTGGATTTATTTGGGGTAAATGAAATGCCGGTGTGACTGGTTCAGGTTCTCTTTTAGGAGCTATGACCTTTGGGGACCTGGGAGTAGCTAAAAAGAAGACAGGGGCTGGTGGAGATCATGTTGATGTTACTGTGTCTTCTGCTCATCAAGGAAACCAGGATAGACATGTGCCCAGCCTGGTTCCAAAGTGGAGATTCTGAACCAAACTTAAATAATACAGGGAAAAAAGAGAAATAATACATTATTTCACAAATTCTTGTACACAGGGAGTGAGGATGAATAGTATCAAGGAGAGAAAAAGAGAAGCATCATTACACTATACCTTCAATCTTAATATGGGGGTGTTTTTCCTAACTCCCCTTAAGAGTTCTTCAGATGCCCGAGTTGTCTTTGCTACACATTCTGGATTCCTCTCTCAGAAGTTGGCCTCAATACAATAGACAGTACCCATAGGTACAAAGATGTAAAGGTGTCCACCCTGAGACAACACAGCTTGAGCAAAGTTTCACTAGAGGTGGAAATGCCCACTGCCTGAAGGCTCATACTCAACCCTGGGGCAAACTCAACCTCAGGCCACCGAAGTTTAAGAAAAATGCCCAGGGGAGTTCCCGTTGTGGCGCAACAGAAACGAATCCAACTATAACCATGAGGTTTCAGGTTCAATCCCTGGACCTTGCTTATTGGATTAAGGATTGGTGGTGCTGTGGCTGTGGTGTAGGCCAGCAGGTGTAGCTCCAATTCGACCCCTAGCCTGGGAACCTCCATATGCCACGGGTGCGGCCCTAAAAAGCAAAAAATAAAAAATTTTTAAAAAGAAGAAGAGCTCAGGGCACTCCCACAACCCCACTGAGGGCCAAGTACACAAGCAATGGCTGGTCCAGAAGAGGTGCTCACGACAATGGAGATAATCATTATTATGTGAAGTCAGAATATGCCACTCTGGCATAAGGATTATTTTGAGTTAAAGGCACCTGACAGTCAATTAACATAGGAAGTGTTCTCTGCCCTTCCCTCGTGAGCCCTCCCTTTGAGAAAAAGATGCCCACACTGGGCGAGAAAAAGAAAAGTGCCTCTTATTACCAAAGATGAGAAATTGGCACCAAGTTTAGTCTGCATAAACAGACTGTACTAAAATTGCCCTTATCTTTCATTAGTTCCCTCATGTATTTCCTTGTTACTTCCCCATAATTTATCACCCCTTGAAGCCCAGACTTCCTTTCTTTTGTTAAAAAAGTATATAAGCCCCTAAGGCTAACTGCTTCTTTGTGTTTCACTCTTTTCTGGGAACTCCTATGCATCTAAACATTCTAAAAAAAAAGTCTTTTCTCCTGTTAATCTGCCTCTTGTTAGTTTTATTCACAGACTCCCCCAATTACAAAACACGAGATGGTAGAGGAAACATGTGCTTAATAATGATAAACTCAAACTTTCCTGGTGCACTGCTTTTTGTCATGTAGATGCTTTCTGTCCTTGGGAGAGAATTCCTAGTGTGGATTAGTAAATGTACAACTTACAAAATGTAAATTGTATCAGTAAATCATTTAACAAAATGAAAACATTTCTGCTTTGAATTTGTCACTGACAACCATTTTCTACTCAAAAACATCACAGAAAAGACAACATATCATTCTTTTTTTTTTTTTTCTTGGCTTTTCAGGGCAGCATCCGTGGCATATGGAGGTTCCCAGGCTAGGGGTCCAATCGGAGCTACAGCTGCCAGCCTACACCACAGCCACAGCCACAGCTACGCCAGATCCAAGCTGCGTCTGCTACCTACACCACAGCTCATGGCAACGCTGGATCCTTAACCCACTGAGCAAGGCCAGGGATCAAACCTGCAATGTCATGGTTCCTAGTGGGATTTGTTTCCTATGCACCATGACAGGAACTCCAACAACATATCATTCTTAAAGGAAACTTTCAAAATAAAGAGAAGTAGTCTAATACCTATTTTAATTTCTGCCTACTTCCTTCTGGAATGTAATCACATACATCCGTGTCTTGGCACAGACAACTGTAGCATGTACACCTTCTTAATCTGTTTTTCTTTTTTCTTTTTTTTTTAAATCTTAGCAATTCTTCTGGGCTTCTGCATAGTTTTCATAATGACTTCTTCCTTTCATTATTCATCATTCTTCGGAGAGACCTTATCTCTTAGGACTCCTGTGATGAAAATGCCATTGCTTGCTAAGCTCCTTAAGGGAAGAATCATAAAATTTCACCTTTTTATCTCTTCTAATGACTAGATCAGTGCTGGGAACATGCTAGGTAGGTCCTCAGTAAGTGTTTGTAGCCTTAAAAAAAATGTTACTAGAAGACAAATTCTGGGAATAAAAGACCATGTAAAATGCTAAGAGATCTAATCAATTCTTCTTGTGTATAATATAGCATACATTTCCTGAAAAATGCAACTAAAAATATGAATATTATGCTATTGACCACACATTTTTCTTCATATTTAACCCTTGAAAGCAATATTGTGGTTGTACCTTTGATTATATGCAGGCAATGTTCTTGACTACTCTTATATAGGAAATAAATATTTAGCAGTAAGAAAAAAATCTGTTTATGGCAGCTTTAGGGGAGGGTAATTTATATGGGAAATTAATTCTATAGGTGGCAAAAATGTTTCTGATAAACTGGCTTTATTATCAACATATGCTTTTATTAAATTCAGGCTTCTGTCTTCCAGTTTTTGTTCAGCAAATGCTTTTGTACCCTGAAAATCATTAGTAGACTTACAGTTGGAAAACGTAAAAAACCTAAACAGATTCCCACTAGTCTTATCTACAACTCTGTAATATTATCATATGAGAATTTTTTAAATAAGGTGTAATATGAAAAGACCCGTAGGCTGTGCTTCACAAGACCCAAGTTTTGGCTCCAGCTCTAGCACTACCTTACTGTGCATTTTGTAAGGAGTTACCTCACCTCTTGGGGTTTAAATATTCCCATTTGTAAAGAAAGAATTCAGATAGATGACCTGAGATCATTTCCTCCCTGATGTTCTATGGTAAGTATCTGTGATAGTAGTAATTTGTACGTTTACACAGAGAGTTGATTTAAACATTGTTGTTTCTTTCTTTTCATTTTGGAGGAAAGGAGACAGAAGATGCTGTAATCTATTATTTGCCAAGTGGAGAACTGATATTCTCTTGCACTATTACCCTCCAAAGAGGTAACTATAAGACTTTAGGAGTTCCCTGGTGGCCTAGTGGTTAAGAATCTGGCTTATCACTGCTGCCGTGCAGGCTACATCCAGGAACTTCCGAAGGCTGTGGGCGTGGCCAAAAAAATTTTTTTGAAAGCAAGAGAGGGCTAGCCTATTTAGTCAGAGGAGATGGAGCTGCTTCTGACAGCAAAGGAGGCTCAAGGGGAACCAGCTATTCAAGGTTCCTACATGCTTAGGAAGATAACGCACATTTAGGAATATGTGTCCTCCTATCTTTCCTGTCTTTTTTTGGCGGGGAGGCACACCTGCAGCCTTTGAAGTTCCCAGGCTAAGGGTCGAATCAGGCTACAGCTGCCAGCCTACACCACAGCCACAGCATCACGGGATCTAAGCCACATCTGCAACCTGTGCCACAGCTCATGGCAACACCCAATCCTTCACCCACTGAGTGAGGCCAGGAATTGAACCTGAATCCTCAGAGGCACTATGTCAGGTTCTTAACCCACTGAGCCACAATGGGAACACCCTTTCCTGTCTTTAAAGGAATGCTGACTCTGGGCTGACACACCTCTGGGAACCAACCACATGATTGCATCTTTCACATAAAGCTCAAGCCAGATCTCTTTGCCTGATAGAATTCCTTGGATGCACAAATCAAGTAAGATATCCACAACTGTCCAACAGTTTGTTTCTGTAAACCCCATGATTAAACCACTTACGCAGACATCGGCCCAAGATGTTATCTCCCAATTTGCAATCAAGATGCCCACCCCACAGTCTGTCCTAACAATGACAGACACCCCAGACTCTTCCTGCTCCCTGTGACTTTGGTGACTGACATTTCAACATCACTCAGTCCCCAGCATGGCACCTTATAAAGATTTTGGGGCTTCCTTCATCCATCTTTTTCATTTAAAGGTGAAGGAAAGCCTTCTGGATTCTAGGAGGTACATGATGGAGTTGGATTTACATGGGATGTTCCTGGTAGATCCAGTCCAGCATCTGTGTCCTGGAGAATTTAAATTCTTGGAGTTCTCTTGTGCAGTGGGTTAAGGATCTGGAGTCACTGCAGCAGCTTAGGTTGCTGCTGTGGCATGTATTTGATCCCTGACCTGGGAACTTCTGCATGCCATGGGTGTGACAAGAAAAAAAAAAATTCTTACCTTTGTCAAAAGGTTGTTTTTAAACATGTCTGTCCCTCGGGATATTCCTTCCAAAACCCAGTGAATGTTTCTGTGCAGCAGGAAGTGGACTTGGGGAGACCATTGATTCTGGGGGTCTTGCATGATTTTGGCTGTGTAGTTCAGTTCTGGCTACCTTCTTTAGGATGCTGGGATCCTTACTGTGGGCCCAAAGGTGAGGAACAAAGGCTTCTGTTTAACTCCATCGTTGACTGTATCTTTAGAACCAGGACATAGTGTTTAGATAAAGGCCACCCAATGCTATCAAGTCCTAATCCCTGGAATATGTAAATGTAACCTTACTTGGAAAAAGAGTCTTTGCAGACATGATTAGGTCAAGGATCTTATGAGAGGGAGATTATCCTGAATTATCCAAGTGGATCCTAACTGCAATCTCAAGAGTCTTTATGAGCTAGATGCAGAGGGAGGGTTCGCATAGCATGCAGAGGCAGAGATTGGTGTGATGTAACCACAAGCCTAGGATTGCTTGGGCAGCCACCAGGAGCCACATCAGGTGAAGAAGTATTCTCCCTGGGAACCCAGAGAGAGGTCAGTCGGCTGAACTCCAAAACTTTGAGAGAATAAATTTTTGTTGTTTTATTTATTTATTTTGTCTTTTTGCCATTTCTTGGGCCATTCTCATGGCATATGGAGGTTCCCAGGCTAGGGGTCTACTCGGAGCTGTAGCTGCTGGCCTACGTCACAGCCACAGCAATTCGGGATCTGAGCCGCGTCTGCGATCTACACCACAGCTTACCGGACCCTGAACCCACTGAGCAAGGCCAGGGACTGAACCCACAACCTCATGGTTCCTAGTCAGATTCGTTAACCACTGCGCCATGACAGGAACTCCAAACTTTGTTGTTTTAAACCATAAGTATGTGATGATTTTTTTTTTTTTTTTAATAAAAGCCTAGGAAAACTGGGACACAGGGCAAGGGCGGACAGAGGTCTACATGGGCCCCCGCCAGCCCTGTGCGATGGCTGGGGAACCACAGCAAGGGGAGGTCCTTCAGTCCCAGCTGTCTGATCCTCTCCCCAACTCTGCACCTGACTCCCACATCTTCCTCTGGGCCTACTGTGTCATTCAATTTCTTGAGAAGTTTCAGTTCGCCAGGCAGTGTGCCGAGTGTAGAGGAGCAGTAGATAAAAGGATCTTGGAGTTCCCATTTTGGCTTGGCAGGTAAAGAACCTGACATAGTCTTGGTGAGGATACATGTTCAATCCCTGGTCTCCATCAGTGGGTTAAGGATCCAGCATTGCCATGAGCTGTGATGTAGGTTGCAGATGGAGCTGGGATCTGGCATTGCTGTGGCTGTGGCATAGGTCAGCAACTGCTGGTCTGATTCGACCCCTGGCCCAGGAAATGAAAGGAAAGGAAAGGGAGAGAAAGAGAAAGAGAGAGAAAGAAAGGGAAAGAAAGAACAATAATAAGAGGATCTCAAGGGATTCACAATAAAGACTTCTGGTGTATAAATCAGCCCCAGAAGCCCTTCTGCTTACAGGGCTTGCTTCTGCCCAGGTCAGGTTGTGCAAACTCGGCCTCTAGCAAGTGGACCAATTTTGTGGAAGTCAGGAGACACGCAGGGTGGAGGTCAGCCCACTCCCCCTCAACCTCCCTTGGCCCGGGCTCAGTTACCTTGCACAAAGCAAGGACGTCTGTGCCAAGTCCTGTGCTGTCATTCTAGCCCAACCCGGGAGCTGAGCTCTGGGGAATTCCACATCAGACCCTTAGGCCCACTTTGCCCAGCCAAAGAGGGGTACAGCTCCTCCAGAACTTAAGGTGAAACAGGTATCATAATTTCCACCCTCATGATGTGAATCAGCAGTATCTGTGGGCCCTGAGTTCCACTCTCTGTGAACCATTGCTCTTTGCTTATCACATACAAAACTCTTATAAAACACCTGAGGTTTTCCTCAAACTGCGTCAGCACATGAATAATGTGGGTGAGGGGAGTTACCTAGGTATTAACTCAGGCACCAGCAGATATTTCTAAGAGATGAAACTTTAGATTTAGAGGTCGTGAAGGAAGATGTGGAAGAATGCATAACCATTCAAAATTGCATCTGAAGAAAGAAGTTGAAATGTAACAGTGCTGGCAGGAACTCTTTCTTCTCTGTTTCTGTGAGGCTCTTCCACATTTTTCCAGGAGGGGGCGCAGTAGTGGAAGGACCAGCTCTGGTTCCACCTCTCCTCACTGGAGGAGGATGAGCTTCCATGGTTGTCAACTTATCCATTACACCACATAAACCAGAGGGATGAGCCCCATCTCTCTGTTGCCTTCTTGGGATACACTGAACTCCAGAGGAAAAGTGTTTGTGGTTGTAGACCTTTCTGGAAGTTGACCAAGTGGATCTGGTTTTGTCAGGACTAATTAGGTTCTTGCCTCTTGATATTGAGGCAAAATACTGTCCTCCATGCTCATGACTGAACTTAGCCCACTGGCCAGGTTTCAACCAACCATCAGGAATAAACCACGTATGCTTCACTTCACAATTCTGCTCCTGGAATGCCTAGTCTCATCACTGTAAGCAAGACATCTTCTGCGTTTCTACACATTAACAATGAAATATCAGGGAGTTCCCATCGTGGCGCAGTGGTTAATGAATCCGACTAGGAACCATGAGGTTGCGGGTTCGGTCCCTGCCCTTGCTCAGTGGGTTAACGATCCAGCGTTGCCGTGAGCTGTGGTGTAGGTTGCAGACGCGGCTCGGATCCTGCGTTGCTGTGGCTCTGGCGTAGGCCGGTGGCTACAGCTCCGATTCAACCCCTAGCCTGGGAACATCCCATATGCCGTGGGAGCGGCCCAAGAAATAGCAACAACAACAAAAAAGACAAAAGACAAAAAAAAAGCAATGAAATATCAGAAAGAGAAGATTTTTAAAAATCCCACTTAAAACTGAATTAAAAACATCCCACCTAGGAATAAACTAAACTAAGGAAGTGAAAGACCTGTACCCTGAAAACTGTATAACATCAATGAGAGAAATTGAAGATGATTCAAAGAAATGGAAAGATATCTTGTGCTCTTGGTTTAGAAACATTATCCCCCCTTCCCTCTGAATCCCAGGCAATAACTGATCATATACTGACTCTATAGTTTTGCCTGTTTTAAAATGTCCTATAATTGGAATCATGTAACATATAGTAGTTTTGGACAGGCTTCTTTCACTTAGCAATATACACTTAAGGTGTCTTTGTGTGGCTTGATAGCTGGGGTTTTTGTGCATGTGGTTTTTTGGTTTTTGGTTTTTGGGTTTTTTTGGCCACTCCACACATATGGAGTTTCTGGGCCAGGGATCAGATGTGACCTACACCACAGATGTGGCAACATCAGATCCTTAGCCCACTGAGCCTGGCTAGGGATGAAAGCTGTGTCCCAGCACTCCAGAGACCCCACAATCCCCGTTGCACCAGATAATAGCTGGTTATTTTAAATTACTGAGTCTCATGCTGTTGTATACCTTACCTACCATAGTTTGTTTATCCATTCATCTGTTGAAGAACATCTTGGCTGATTCCACTTTTTGACAGTTATAAAACTGCTATATTCATGCTCAAGTTTTTGTGTGGATATGTTTTCAACTCATTTGGGTAAATTTGCGGGAGTGTGATTACTGGATTATATGGCAAGCCTATTTTAGTTTTATAAGAAATTACCAAACTGTCTCCCAAAGTGGATGGACCAGTTTGCTTTCCTGCCAGCAATAAATGACAGTTCCGGAGTTCCCATCTGGGCTCAGCAGTAACCCGACTAGGATCCAACTCAGATCCCGCCTTGCTATGGCTGTGACATAGGCCAGCAGCTGTAGCTCTGATATGACCACTTTTCTGGGAAATTCCATATGCCATGAGTGTGGCCCTAAAAAGGAAAAAAAAAAAAAAAAAAAGAGTTCCTCTTGTTCCACCTCCTCCATTTAGTGTTTTGATTTTAGCCATTCTAACAGATGTGTAGTGGTAACTAACTGTTGCTTTCATTTACAATTCCGTAATGAAATAATGTGTTGAGCATTTTTGTCATATGCTAATTTGCCATCTGGATGTGTTCTTCGATGAGATAACTTTCTTAATTTTTAATTTTTGGTGTGTAAAAGTCATACTTATTGTCACTATGTGTGACTTTTAAGCATTTTTTTTATAATTTTTTTATTTTCCCACTGTACAGCAAGGGGGTCAGGTTATCCTTACATGTATACATTACAATTACATTTTTTCCCCCACCCTTTCTTCTGTTGCAACATGAGTATCTAGACAAAGTTCTCAATGCTATTCAGCAGGATCTCCTTGTACATCTATTCTAAGTTGTGTCTGATAAGCCCAAGCTCCCGATCCCTCCCACTCCCTCCCCCTCCCATCAGGCAGCCACAAGTCTCTTCTCCAAGTCCATGATTTTACTTTTAAGCATTTTTAATTGAACTGTAGATGTACAATATTATATGTCACAGGGGTACAATATAGTGATTCACAATTTTTAAAGGATATACTCTATTTATAGTTATTATAAAAGATTGGCTCTATTCCCCATGTTTTACCATAGTATGTCTTTGTAGCTTACTTAATAGTTCATACCTCTTAATTCCCTGCCTCTGTATTACCCCTCCCCACTTCCCTCTCCCCACTGGTAACCACTGGTTTGTCCTCTGTGAGATCAAATTTTTTTTGACTTTTTAAATCACTGTGGGGTGCAATAGTAGACCTACCCCTACTCTGTCACTCACCACAGAGAGATAAGATACCTGCAGATGAGCTGTTCTCCACTGAGCTGCACACACATGACAGTGCGGACTCTGAGATCAAAGAATTAGCAACACTGAACCCCTCCAGAAGGAAGGCTCTAACTAAGGTATGTATTAATAAGCATCCTTGGGGAAGAAGGATGGGATGAAGCAGGAACAATTTTATGTCCTCGGTGCGGAGATAAAGGGAAGAAACCTGTCAGAAGTAGTGACTTTTTTTCTCTTTGGGTATCCCCAGGGTCCACCAACCCTACCTATGTCTTAGTGGCTGCCCAGGGCCAAGAAAAGCAAGCCACACCATTTTTCTCTGCAGGATGCTGGGAGGATTCCCTGTAGGATCCTCCAAGAAGGGGAAGGTAGATAAAATCTCTTCTCTCACCGGGTATTTGGGGGAAGTCTGTGCTGCATATGATGCATCTGTGGGATAAAGGGAATGCATGTGGGTATTGTTCTCAAGGAACAAAGCTGGCAAGCAAACTAACTGAAAGGCATCCCTAACTAGACGCTCACTTTAGGGGTCTCAGGCACGTCGTTATTCACCCTCTTTCACAGAAGGGGAAACTGAAACCCAGTTTGAAAAATAAGCCCAAGCTCCCTCTGCTACAAAGTAATCTAGAACTTGAAAGTCAAGTGGTCTGGATTCCAAAAGATTGGAGCTTTTTACTGTGTTCGTTTGTTTTTTAGCCACAAAACAGAGAAATGTGGAAAAGAACAAGGTTGGAGATAGATGTGGTTTCAAGTCCTGGCTCTATTGCTTCAGTCTCTGTGTCACTTTCGGCTCTGGATAGAAGCTGAGGTTGAGGTATAATAGTAACTCCAGAAATAGAAAGGAGAGATATTAGAGCCTGCTTCAGAGGGAATGAAGAAGAATAAATGAGATGATGCCTCTGCAAGTATAATAAATGGTAGAGATTGTTAATACTTTTTATAGATTTTAGTGATAAAAGAGGATGGGGGAAGTGTGGAGTGAGTGTCAGTAGGAAGGATCTGGGGAAAGAATGCGTTGAAGATCTCCTCTATTCCAGGATATTAGGAGAGCAGAACAGAAGGAAAGTGAATTGAAAATTATTTTAAAAAAAAAGAAACAAAAAACCTGTAAGAGACAAGTAGGAAGGAAGATGTAGGAGGGGAAACTGTTGTTTTTAAAGATGCTGCCCACACACACACAAAAAGGAGGCCCATCTCCATACTTCAGAAACTTTTTAAAATCTATTTTGCGTACATACTTAAATGAAATTAATATAATCAAAAATGGCTCACTTGCTTGGCGTTTCAAATTATAGAAAAGTAGCATGGTGGGAAGGAATATCTGAATGTCCAGTGATCAAATGCCTTGGAAAAATAATGTCTAGATTGAAATTGCTTTTGAATGTAAATATCAGTTTGAGCAGAATGATCATGTTTTAAATGTTGTCTTCCTTTCCATAAATACAGTACATATTTTCCTTTTAATCATGTCTTCTTTACATCCTCCGACAAAGCTTTATGATATTTTATATAATTGAATTGCTGTTTTTAATCAGGCTTGTTCCACGGAATCCTAGTCATTTTTTTTGTCTTTTTTTGTTGTTGTTGTTGTTGCTATTTCTTGGGCCGCTCCCGCGGCATATGGAGGTTCCCAGGCTAGGGGTTGAATCGGAGCTGTAGCCACTGGCCTACGCCAGAGCCACAGCAACTCAGGATCCGAGCCGCGTCTGCAACCTACACCACAGCTCACGGCAACGCCGAACCGTTAACCCACTGAGCAAGGGCAGGGACCGAACCCGCAACCTCATGGTTCCTAGTCGGATTCGTTAACCACTGCGCCACAACGGGAACTCCCCTAGTCATTTTTGTTGCTAGTATGACTGGAATTATTTTTTCTATTGCATTTTTAAATTAGCTATTTATAGTATTTATGAAAGCAGTTAAGGAACTGAACTCTTTAGTATGGTGTGGCTATATTTCTGTAACTGTTTAACATGTGGGAACAACAAAAGCAAGATACAAAATGAGAGTTGTAATAGTACATCATTTATGTTAAAAGCAAACACAAAACAATATTTTATATTGTTTATGGAGACATATAAACATGCACAAGCAAAAGGGGAAACAGTTTGGAATGATACATCCCAAACTGGTTGTAATTGCTAAACTGTGAAACCCCCTGGGGTGTGGGGGGTAAATTGTGTAGTTAAAGGGAATTTAGCCTCATCTCTATTGCAGAAGGGAGGGAGGAGGGGAGGAAAGAAAAACATCCAAAGCAAATATAATATGTTAGCAGTTGCTAATTCCGGAAGAAGGAACTGCAGGTATTTAAGTGTACTTTGCAAATTTTGGCTTTTCTTATCCCACCCAATCCCTCCATCTTCATCAGCCTGGGCAGTTTTCAACTATTAAAAAATGCTAATAGATGCAGGCTGTTACATTTGGAACAGATAAGCAATGGGGGTCTACTCTACAGCACAGGGAACTATGTCCAATCTCTTGGGATACAACATGATGGATGATGATATGAGAAAAAGATATATATATATCTGCCAGCCAGTATGCTGTTGAGTAGAAATTAACATGATGCTGTTAATCAACTATACTCTAATAAAAAAGAAAAAAATTAAAAAAAATTAATTTAAAAAATGCTTACAGGCTTTACTTTTTAGAAACCTTTTAGATTTAGAGAAAATTTGAGTAGAAAAGTCAGAGAGGTCCCATTAAGCTCCTGTATTAGTCTGTTTAGGCTGCCATAACAAAACGCCACAGGCTGAGTGCCTTCAATGACAGGAATTTATTTTCCCACAGTTCTGGAGGCTAGAAGCCCAAGAGTGAGGTGCTGACAAATTGGATTCCTGGTAAGAGCCCACTAGCTACCTCCTCACTTTGTCCTCTTCTTGCAAAAACACCAGTCCAGGTGGATTAGGGCTTCACCCGATGACCTCATTTAAACTTAATTACCTCCTTAATGACCTATCTCCAAATATAGTGACATTAGGGGTGTCTTGGTCAGTTTGGGCTCCTATAACAGAATACCACAGACTGGATGGCTGATAAACAACAAAAATGTATTTCTCACAGTTCTAGAGGCTGCAGAGTCCAAGATCATGGGGCATACACAATCAGGCTCTGGTGAGAGCCTTCTCTCACGTTGCAAACTGCCAAATTTTCATAGTATCCTCACAAAGCCTAGCGCAGAGAGAGGAAGCAAGCTCTCTTGTGTTGGTTGTTTTTTTTTTGTTTTTTGTTTTTGGCCCCACATGTGGAAGTTCCTAGGCCAGGGATGGATTCCATGCCACAGCAATGACAACACCAGATTCTTAACTTGCTGAGCCACCAGGGAACTCCTCCCTTGTGATTCTCTCTTTTTTTTTTTTTTTCTCAGAGCCCCACCCACACATATGGAGGCTCCCAAGCTAGGGTGTCAAATCAGAGCTGTAGCCACCAGCCTATGCCTCAGCCACAGCAACGTGGGATCCAAGCCATGTCTGCAACCTATACCACAGCCCATGGCAATGCCAGATCCTTAACCCCACTGAGCTAGGCCAGCGATCAAATGTGCATCCTCATGGATGTTAGGTTTGTTAACCACTGAGCCACGACGGGAACTCCTCTCTTGTGATTCTTATAATGGCACTCATCCCATCCATAAGGGCTCCACTCTCATGACCTCTAATTCATTTTCTTTTCAAAGACTCTAGCTCCTAATCACAATGGGGGTAGGGTTTCAACACACAAATTTTGGAAGGACACATTGATTCCAGAACAGGGCTTTAAGGCTTCAACATCTGAACTTGAGTGGGGGGGCACAATTCAGCCCTTGTTATTTTATTTTTTTATGTTTTTGGCTTTTTAGGGCCACACCTACAGCATATGGAAGTTCCCAGACTAGGGGTCGAATCAGAGCTGTAGCAGCAATGCAGGATCCGAGCTGTGTCTGTGACCTACACCACAGCTCACGGCAAAGCCAGATCCTTAACCCACTGAGAGAGGCCAGGGATGGAACCTGTGTCCTCCTGGATGCTAGTCAGATTCGTTTCACTGAGCACAACGGGAAGTCTCAGCTCTTATTGTTAAGCAAAAATATTTTTAAGAAATGTGTTTCTCTTAGGTGCCTTTGTGGCAAGGTCCTCCTGTGTTGATGGATTTTACACTCCAGTCCAATGTGACAGCAATAACTGACTACTACTATCCTGACATCGTCTCAAGCCCCTGCGATGGGGAACTTATCCAGAAAGAAAGCAGTTTGCTTCTTCCTGTCTTTTACTGCCTCCTGTTTGTATGTGGTCTTCTGGGAAACAGCCTGGTCATCCTGGTCCTTGTCGCCTGCAAGAAGCTGAGGAGCATCACAGACATATACCTCTTGAACCTGGCTCTGTCTGACCTGCTCTTTGTCTTCTCCTTCCCCTTTCAGACCCACTATCAGCTGGACCAATGGGTGTTTGGGTCTGTGATGTGCAAGGTGGTCTCTGGCTTTTACTACATTGGCTTTTTCAGCAGCATGTACTTTATCACCCTCATGAGTGTGGACAGGTACCTGGCCATTGTCCATGCTGTGTATGCCATGAAGGTGAGGACCACCAGAATGGGCACTGTCCTGAGTCTGGCTGTGTGGCTCATTGCCCTTGTGGCCACCAGCCCGCTGCTTGTGTTTTACCAAGTGGCCTCTGAAGATGGCGTTCTCCAGTGTTATTCGTCTTACAATCAACAGACTCTGAAGTGGAAGATCTTCATCCACTTTGAAATGAATATCTTAGGCCTGCTGATCCCATTCACCATCCTTATGTTCTGCTACGTTAGCATCCTGCACCAGCTGAAAAGTTGCCAGAACCACAACAAGACCAAGGCCATCAGGCTTGTGCTCATCGTGGTGGTGGCCTCTTTACTCTTCTGGGTCCCGTTCAATGTGGTCCTCTTCCTTAATTCCCTCCACAGCATGCACATCTTGGATGGATGTGTCATGAGCCAGCGGTTGATCTATGCTACCCATGTCACAGAAACCATTTCCTTCACCCACTGCTGTGTGAACCCTATAATCTATGCCTTCATGGGCGAGAAGTTCAAGAAACACCTCTCAGAAATATTTCAGAAAAGTCGCAGCCACGTCTTCCTCTACTTAGGAAGGAGCATCTCTAGGGAGGCCTTCGAAAGGTCATCCTCCTGTCAGCACTCCTCCCGTTCCTCCAGCGTAGACTACATTTTGTGAGGAGGTTGCCCTCAAGCAGGCCTCTGGCTTCATCACCTGTGTTCTTGCAGGAGATAAAAATGATTCATGTTGCAGTCTGAGGCTACACGAAGGGAGACTGTAGGAAACTCGGCTGCAGACACAAGATTTATTTCATGACATTAAATGAATCCCCACTGTTGCAAATTGACCTTCTCAGCTCTCAAAGGCTTTGTTACTATTTTGTGAAAATAGTCTATGTCTTTAACCCCAAATTGTAATGTTAGGTGTAGAGACTTTTTCCCCTTACTTGTTGGAATGTCTTTATCATATACCAACTTAAATGTGATCCATTACTTTTCCCTTATCTATGGAGGTGATCATGTAGTAGTTTTCCTCCCTTATTCTGTTAAGTTTTTGGTGAACTGCATTGATAGATTTTCTTGTTTTAAATCCCTGGAAAAAAAATGACCTCATGGCTATGGTCATTTAAAAAAAAAATAATTGGATTCTCTTGGAATCTTTATATCTGTGTTCATGAGAGATATTGCCCTGTAATTTTTCTTTCTTATAATGTCCTGGCCTGGTTTGGCCTCCAAAAATATGCTGGGAAGTACTCCCTTTTCTATTCATCTCTGAAATCTGTCTTTGTAGAACCTTCATTATGATCTCTTCTGTCTTTTCAGTACTTGTTAACTCCTCTGTTTTCTTGGATTAATTTCTTATATTTATACCAGTACATATATTTAGAAATGAATCTTATGATGCTCAGTGTCCAAGCTGATTTCTCAGACATTTTGAAGATTCCCATCCTTCCAAATTTGATTGGTGTATTACTTGAAACACTTTTTGGATCCTGGAGCCATGTGCACCTGCACAAGGAGCCTGCACAGCTCATAGCCATTGCAGATCTCCTGAGCTTGGTGAGTGGGCAGAAGAGCGACAGACTTAGCACCCCAGCACATAGAACCCCACATTCACAATAGCCCCATCTATGAGCATTCCAACTAGAAACTCGAGGGTGGCACAGTCTGTATTTCTTATCATTGTCTTTTAAAATGGAGTGTTTAGTTCATTTACATTTAATAAAAATATATGAAGCAATAGCACAAAATGGGAGTGTAAATGGAGGAATAAATGGAGTCATACATTTATACGGTTTTTGAGTAGTTCAACAAGTGTGAAGCCAAATAATAATAATAATAATAATAATAATGATGTGTTTAAGTCCTACCTTAAGGCAAGCTGCAATGAAACAGAGAGGACTATTAAAGTTTCTAAGATAATCAATAAAAAATACAGGAATATATAACTTATAGGCCAATGAAGGGAAATGAATTAAAATGGTACTTGATTAATCCAAAGGAAGGCAGGACAGGAACAAGAAACAGCTGTAACAAATACAAAAGAGGACTTCCCGTCGTGGCTCAGCAGTTAATGAATCCGACTAGGAGCCATGAGGTTATGGGTTCAATCCTGGGCCTTGCTCAGTGGGTTAAGGATCTAGCGTTGCTGTGAGCTGTGGTGTAGGTCACAGACGTGGCTCGGATCCCGCGTTGCTGTGGCCCTGGCATAGGCTGGTGGCTACAGCTCCAATTGGACCCCTAGCCTGGGAAACTCCATATGCCGCAGATGCGGCCCTAGAAAAAACAAAAAACAAACAAACAAAATACAAAAAAAATAGCAAAATGGTAGATTGGAATCCAATCCTGTCAATAATAGATACCAACCCAAAGACCTCATATCATTTAGTTGCTAAGCCAACCCTGACCTCCTACCTCCCTTTTTTTTTTTTTTTGTCTTTCGTCCTTTTAGGACCACACCCGTGGCATATGGAGGTTCCCAGGCTAGGGGTCCAATCAGAGCTGTAGCCGCTGGCCTACACCACAGCCATAGCAACACCAGATCTGAGCCGTGTCTGCGACCTACACCACAGCTCACGGCAACGCCTGATCCTTAACCCACTGAGCGAGGCCAGGGATTGAACCCACAACCTCATGATTCCTAGTTGGATTCATTTCCGCTGTGCCACAACGGGAACTCCTTTTTTTATTGTTAAGGTAAAATTCACATAATATGAAATTCACCGTTTTAATAATTCTGAGATGTACAATTAGTATCTTTTAGTATATTCACAATGTTGTGCAACCATCATTACTACCTGGTTCTAGAACTTTTTGGCGGGGTGGGGGGCGGCGGCATACCTCCTAGTGTTTCAGTCAGAGCTTCCACAGCCACAGCCACAGCAATGCCAGATCCAAGCTCCATTCCTGACCTATGCCACAGCTTGTGGCAACGCTGGACCCTTAACCCACTGAGAAAGGCCAGGGATCGAATCCACATCCTCATGGAACTAGGGTTCTTGACCTGCTGAACCACAAAGGGAACTCCCTAGTTCCAGAACTTTTCAACACCCCAAATGGAAACCCCAAACCCATTAAGTGATCACTCTTCATCCTCGCCCCCTTCCCCAAGCCCTCATCTTCTCTCTCTCCATGGAACTGCCTATTCTGGGTATAAACTTTCTCCTCACAGGTGCCCCATGCTCCTCAGCTGGGCTGCCCCACTGCCTGGTCTGGAGCATACTGAGTTCTGCAGGCCAAGACTTTTGAGTTCAGCCAGTCCCCTGGGAGGGGCCACCACACAGGGCACTGCCAGATTGGATCAGCTCTGTGGTTGGTGTGTGGTTGGTGTGTGAATTGGGGTCTCCTCTAGGTGCTGCTGGGCTGCTGCCTGCCGGGACTTTTCTCTCTCCAAGGCAGCAGAAACCATTAGGCCCAGACAACACTTGTAAAGTAGAATATACCTCTGTTTTTTGAACCATATCATCCTTTCCTGATGGAGCATTGCAAAGTACACCTCGGAATTCCTTTCCTGGACCCTTTTTCTCACTTACACACCTGCCTAAAGTGTCAAGGCAGCCATGTGTAAGAGGATATTGAAGATAATGATTGTGGTGCCTCCTGTTTTGCCTGCTCTATAGAACTGCCTGATGTCCCATCTGTAACCTGTAAACATCTTTGTGCACATAAAAGGTTTATTATTATTGCTATAATAAAAATACACAGCGTATAGCCTCTTACTGGCTGTGTAACTTGGGGCAACTTACTTCACCTGTTCTGTGCCTCGGTCTCCTTACCTGTATAGTACAGGTAGTGATAATGCATATCTCTGATTTCTGTGAGATGGCTGGTTATACAAGGTTATGAAGCTGTGTTCAGATGCCACCAACTCTTCACTCGCTGGCAGTAACAAGAATTGCCCAAGTTAGGACAGAAAGAATGGGACCTCATTCCTGTGTGTATCTGGGTGTATGTGTGGTGTGTTAAGAATGTGTTTGTTGGAGTTCCTTCCCACTGTGGTGCAACAGGATCATTGGCGTCTCCACAGCACCAGGATACAGGTTCCATACCCAGCTCGACACTGTGGATTAAAGGATCCAGCATTGCTGAGGCATAGCTTGCAGTCGTGGCTCAGATCTGATTCCTGATTCCATATGCTGCAGGGTGGCCAAAAAAAAAAAAAGGAAAAAGAATGTGTCTGTTGGAGTCCCCTGGTGGCCTAGAGGTTAAGGATTCTGCATTGTCACTCCTATGGCTCAAGTCACTGCTGTGGTGTTGGCTTGATCCCTGGCCCGGGAAATTCTGCTGGCTGTGGGCGCAGTCAAAAAAAGAAAGAAGGAGTTCCCATCGTGGCGCAGTGGTTAACGAATCCGACTAGGAACCATGAGGTTGCGGGTTCGGTCCCTGCCCTTGCTCAGTGGGTTAACGATTCGGCGTTGCCGTGAGCTGTGGTGTAGGTTGCAGACACGGCTCAGATCTTGTGTTGCTGTGGCTCTGGCATAGGCCAGGGGGTATAGCTCCGATTCGACCCCTAGCCTGGGAACCTCCATATGCCGCTGGAGCGGGCCAAGAAATGGCAAAAAAAAAAAAAAAAAAAAAAAGGAAAAAGAAAAAAAAAGGGTGTGTCTGTCAAGGAAAGGCTGAATAATTGTTCCAGATTAATGAAGTCTCAAAAGACATGACAATTAACTGAAATATATGGTCCTAAATTGGATTCTGGATTTGGGGGCGGAAATGCTATGAGGAACTGTTTGTGGACAGTTGGTGAAGTCTGAATTTGGACTGTATATGAGATAGCCTAAGTAGTTAAATAAGTATTAAAAGCGATAAAACAGAGAAACACTTGGGACAGTACCTGGGTATAGAAAGTAGAACATTAATGTCATCACCTATGAGGATGTAAGCCCCAGGAGGTCAGCAGCTTCATTGGTTTCATTCACTGCTGTATCCCCAGAGCCTGGAACAGTCCCAGCACATAATAGATGCTAAATTAACATTTGTTGGATGAATGAATGAACTGGCCCCTGAAAGAAGACAGAGTTAAGAACCTGGGTGATGTATCAGGGCCCCTGTTCTCATGCAGAGACCGAGGTTATTCACTCCAGTTCCTGTCATTGCTGGTTGTTTTGGTGACCCTGGCCTGCAGAATATTCTGAGATTGATGCAGTTGTTCCAGGCACCTGGTTTAGGCAACCAAGAATGCATCTGGCAGCTCCCCACATCAAATGCTTATGTAACTTAATAACTCATGATTGCCTAATATCCCCTGTAGTTCTGATCCCTGCTGCTTTGCCTGGCATGGCAGAGGGAGGGGATTTTGCTGCCCTCCTCTCTCTGCCTCTCAGGATACCAACACAGCCTGTGGCTGAGTCTGAGCCTCAGGCCAATGCTCACCTAGGTAGAAGTCTTACCAAAGTAAGGAGGTTCAATTGGCCATCTCAGCTGGATGTCATGCTGCAGAGAGGTCTCAGGTGGCTAGAGAGGCACCAACAGGGAGCACCCCTTCTCCCAGCCCTCAGGTCAGTCTGTATGCTAGCCCTACCCATCATAGTAAGTACCCACATCACTTACAGATGCCAGGCAGCTGTGAGTATGGTCTGTGTTCCAGATTGAGGGAGATGAAAGGGAGCTTAGACATCATTCTTTCTGCTGCTCTCCTTTGACAGGTGGGAAATCTGAGGCCTGGAGATACAAGATGGTCTGCCTAAGGCCACAGCAGAGCCTTAGAGCCAGGACTCCAGATTCTTAGAAAACGTTCATTCCTCTTGGCCACTGTGTCCTATATTAAGGGATGGGCCATCAAACGGGGGCTTAGAGACAACATCTGGGGGCCCCTCCAGGCTTCCTGACTCTGCTGAACATTTCCCATCTGGAAAGCTGGGTTGCTGACTCCCAGTAAGAGCAGAATCAAGAAAAGAGAATCTGATTAGTAGCAACTCAAGGGGAAACTGATTACATTTTAATGAGACATTTTCTGAACAGAAAAAAAAGAAGCATAATTAAAAGTGAATTGTGGGAGTTCCTGTTGTGTCTCAGAGGGTTAAGAATCCAACTATTATCCATGAGGATGTGGGTTCAATCCCTAGCCTTGCTCAGTGGGTTAAAGGATTCAGCATTGCCATAAACAGTGGTGTAGGTCACAGATGCACTCGGTCCTGGCATTGCTGTGGCTGTGGTGTAGGTGAATGGCTGTGGCTCCAATTTGACCCCGAGCCTGGGAACCTCCATATGCTTTGAGTGCTGCCCTGAAAAGAGCCCCCCCGCCAAAAAGTGAATTGTGTGCAAATTAAGTGCTAAAAAGTAGTTTCACTTGGATGTCACCCCTTTCATTGTTATAAGATGAGTAAACTCATTCCAAAAATATTTGAGCCCAGGCTTGGTTTTACATGGTCAGCACTAGAGAAGAATTCTTTGAGATCAAACTAGAGAAGAGGAGACTTATCCTGTTGGATTCAATTGGAACGGACATTTTGGAATGCTTGCTCTGGGCCATGTACTCTCCTATGTCATGACCTCATGCAGTCCTCACAGCAAACTATAGGGCAGGTGGCATTATTCTCATTTCACAGATTTAAAAACTGATGCTCAAGAGTTCCTACTATGGTGGAGCAGTTTGAGAATCTGGTGTTATCTCTGTGGCAGTGCGGGTTTGATCCCTGGCCCAGTGCAGTGGGTTAAGGATCTGGCATTGCCATAGCTGTGGTGCAGGTCACAACTTTGGCTAGGATTCAGTATCTGGCCTGGGAACTTCCATATGCCATGAGTGTAGCAAAAAAAAAGAAAAAAACAAAAAACAAAAACCAAAAACTGATGCTCAGAGCAGTTAAGGGGCAAATAGCATTTAGGGGCAGTGTATTAGTGGAAAGAGATTATGAATATGGAATTCAAATGCCACTCTACTCTCTACTAGTTGGCAAAAGAGCTCCCTGCAGGAGGACAATAAGGATGGGGAACTGTTCCTAGTTGTAAGATACCCCCTTCCACTTGAGAGTCTTTCTGTTGGTAAACAATATAAGAATCTATATTTCCTCCATCTGTGTGGGTAAGGAAGGGCATACACAGGGAACTGTGAGTAAGCCAATAATTGAGGCAGAAAAAAGTAGAAACTCCAAGAGCAGGAAAGACCGTTTGGCACAGGTAAATATGAACGACAACCAAATGGAAGGTACGAGAAGATGTTGCCATGTGATAGATTACCCAAAATCCTGGGAGGAGGGCTGAGCACCTAGAACTAGTCTCCTTGTCGTCTGCCAGAAATGGGGATCTCTGGTTGAGCCCCGTTATAATAGACAGCAAAGCGGCATAATAAACCAGAGAGTCAGCCGAGGTGTAACCATCTTGAGAGAAGAGCCTGGAGGACATGGGGGAGCAGGAAATGGAAACGGCCAGGAAAAGACTGTGTCTTCGAATTGTTTATCAGCCAGACTTCCAATGTCATTGAGGCCTGACCAGAGTACAAGTTCCGGTGTGCAAGTAGGGAACCGCCTAATGTGCAAATCTGACTGTTTCATTCTCCTACTTATAACTTTTCCGGATAAAACTCAAATCCTTTAACATGGCAGCTCAGGTCCCCAGTCTTTCCCTCTGTCCTCCTCTCTCGCCCTCCTTCCCTACAACCAGACATTTCCACTTGTGCGGTTCTGGGAACCTGACATGCTCTCTCTCATCTCTGGCCATTTATACTTGCTCTGCCTGGTAAAAATGGGCCCTTCTATTAAATGCATACTTGAATAAACACATCAAATTGGAATCAGACCAGGCATAGTCTGATACCTCTTTTGGACTTTTCAGGTCTCAAGTAGCCACCTCCATTTTGATACAAAATGTGTCCCCTCCCCAGTACCAGCTGGAGCTCCATCATGATGGGGCTATATAATGAATTCATGGAGAAGACCATGGAAGGGACATAGACATGACTTCTGGGTTGTTAGCTCTCTGTGCAGTTCCTCGAAGAGGCAGTCTTTGCTAGGTTCACTAACGCTTTCCCAGGTAAGTTCACACCCCTATACCAGGAGTGCTTAACCTGGGATGGAAGGATCATGCGGAACTGTTGGCAAAACTTTGCTCACATGTGTGCATTTTCTACGAGGAGCTCTGTGCCCCAGTCCAGTTCCCACACCTCCTGCGTAGGTTGCATTGGTCTGAGAGTCTAGACATGGTGATCCCAGACTCACATGCATTAGGCCAGAGAAGGAACATGGAGGCTACCTAGTTCAACTTGCTCTTTTTACAAATGAGAAAACTGAGGCCAAGAGAGGTGATGAAGTGAGTTTTCGGCAGAGCCTGGACTAGAATCAGGAATTCCTGACTCTTGGGTCAGGGCTCTCTCCACCCCTGCTTGCAGTATGAGTGACTCCTTATACCTGCTGGCCCCACCATCTCCTGTGGACCAGAAAGGTGCAGTATGAGGGAGGAATTGGGAAGTGGCACTGCCTGGGATGGAGGGAAGTGGCACTGCCTGGTACCTCGAGGCTGTAGCTAGTGGGCTGCTGTCCAGTGACTCCTGAGGCCAGGAGCCAGAACCTGTTGAGAACAAGACTCGCACTCCCTCTAGTGGTGAGTTTGAGCAGAGCGCCTGAACAAGTGAAGGATAATGGCTGGAAAACAATGGTAGGTGATGGGACCCTGTCTTAAAGAGACAGTCGGAGCTAGCTGCAATTCTTCTAATTTTATATACCTAAGCTGTCATTCAAAATTCTGCTTTGAGAATCTTGGGAAAAATACAAGTGTTTGATGAGTATTGGATTCGGTGTATTAGAGGCTTTACCCTTGACCTTCAGTTAGGGCCTCTAAACTCCCCATTTCCCTTGGAGGTCATACTGTACAAACAAATCCCACTGAAATCTCAGACCTATGGCAGGAGGAGCAGACATTATATGCTTGTTTTACAGAAAATATTCTTGCCTACTTATTCCTTGATCTACCACCGTCAGCCCACTTTGTAATCTAAGGAAAGTGGGGAACAGGAAAAGACCGCCTTCTTCCTCGTTTTTCAAGTAGATGTCAGGCTTACATCGCTAGCTCCTCCTTCATATTGGGTAAGAGAATATTTGACCTTATGAGGTCAAACTAGGACTGTCATAGAGCTTATTCAAATCAGCAGAAGGGTGATAACATACATTAAAATATGTTGAATCATCTCAGATTTCTGTATAATGAAGGTCTCCTACTTTGGAATGTCATCCTTCCCTTAAATTTCTGTCCTTGGTCCTAAGGATCCTTATCTTGCTAAACTTCAATGCAGACCTCATTTTATCTTTCACTGAATGACCTGAGGCATATCTTGTATTTTCACTTGTGGTTTTATAGTTAAGCAAGCTCGCTTCATTCCAAGATGTTCTGATGGCTTTCTTGAGCAATTGTGAACTTACAGTTCCTTTGGTCTCCCTCTCTATCTATAGCCACCTACAGGGACTTCTCCAACCACCTATGTAACTATTCTCTTCTGTCCCTATACGTAGTGCCCGGAATCCCTGGGCTGATTATTCCTCCTTACTGTCCCTCACACTGCAAGTATTACTCCTTCTTCTGAAGCTGCTCCTTGCCTCCAGAGGCTTATGGGGCAAACCCAGGGGGTGCAGATAGAAGGCTAAGGGCAGTGGGTTTTCCCAAGGACCTCCTCAGGTCAGATGCTTTTTGCCCTAGAGAACTGCACTGCCCCCAGGTCAGACGCCAGCTCCAGCCCAAGAAGAGGGCTTCCCCATTGACTCAACCCTTCTCTTCAGTTCAAATGGTAGAAGTTGCCTGCTCACCTCTTTCTCTGGATCACGAAATGGAGACACTCAGCTTTGTGTCATCTTGCACAGTGACTCGGAGAGGTGTGTCTGCTTGTTCCAGCCCAGACTCCTTCTGGCAGGCCTGCCTGGGTGAGGCACAGAGGACCATCCCAGCTAGCAGCTCAGAGGGACTTTTTTTTTGGTGAAAGAGCAGGGGGAGGAGGTGAGAAGCCCGTTGGCGAGTCCATGGCTGCCTTCAGCAGGGTCTCTGTTACTGCAGCCCAGAGGCGCATAACCCGCATTCCTACTGGCTCCCTGGGCTGGGGCGCTCCACCAGGCCCTCAGGCACCCACTAGAGGTGTGGCCTCTCGCTGTTAGGGACTTCTTCCTCACTGATCTGAACCTCCTAAATGGCAATGGAGTAAACAGTGGACACTAGAAAGGAGAAGGGGGGGAAAGCATTCTTGTTCGGTAGCTAGTATATACCAGTCCTTGTACATAGAGTTTTGGCTGTCTTAGTTTAATGCTCACAAAATTTCTTAGGAGATGTTCCTTGTTTCTATCTTATAGATGAAAAAACAGATGGCCCAAGGGGTTGTATGACTGAAGTCATATGGCTAGAAATGTGGGATTTAGGGTTAGGTCTCTCTGCCTGCAAAGCCCATGCTTCTTCACTGTGTCATTCTAGTTTCCCTTGGAGACCAACCCAGAGGGAACACAAGATTGGACAGAATTTGTGGTTGGGGCTGGCAGTGGGGTGGGGGCCTTCTGCTTTTAGTTCATTCTCATCTAAGCAGGTGCAACTTGCTTCAGACATGTTGCTTTCTTCCCCTGCGTTTGTTTTGCTCTCACTTCTCTGCTTGAGCCTGAGCTATTCACGAATCTGTTCTTGGAATTCCGGTTGTGGCATAGCAGAAACGAATCCAACCAGGAACCATGAGGTTGCATGTTCGATCCCTGGCCTCGCTCAGTGGGTTAAGGATCTGGCTTTGCCATAAGCTGTGGTGTAGTTTGCAGAGGAAGCTTGGATCTGGCGTGGCTGTGGCTGTGGCATAGGCCGGCAGCTGTAGCATCAAAATGACCCCTAGCCTGGGAACCTCCATATGCCGCAGGTATGGTCCTAAAAAGCAAAAAAAAAAAAAAAAAAAAAAAGAATTTGTTCCTGGATGATGGGAAACCCCTCAGCATATCAACTCACTGGAACCTGGCATGCAGCGTGGAGTCCTGGGTAACTCTTTCTTTCCTTTTCTCCCCTTGTCTGTCCCTGCAGGAGTATCCATGGTAGTGCACTTGGGACCATGACAGTGAGAAATAAGATATTGCCTGTCATATGAGTAAACAAAGGTCCTCACAGTCATGAGCCATTACAGCCCCCTCCAAGGACGAGCCAGTGAACCCTGAGGGAACCCAGGAAGGAAACAAAGAATACCTGCCATCCAGCAGCCACCAGACTGCAGCCACTCCCAAAGTAAGCCGTAAGGAAACTCAGGATGTGAAAACATAGGATAGCTGAGGTGCATATCAAAGGAATGACTTCACTGAGCCCAGGCCTTGCATCTTCCCACAGATAGAAAAGTGAGATACCTGGTTTTCTATTATTAGCAGTAATCTTTTGTTCCTACTACCTGCCCTTTGCTGCAAAACTCTGTCTTAGCTCCCCCCTTGCCTCCTGGGAGCAGTTTTCTCAGGGTTACTGAGAAGAGCTTGATATTTTCAGTGAATGGAGAGGAGGTTTTTCCCATGTTGGTGGTGTGGTTTATAGCTTCTATATGATAATGAACATAAATGCCACACCACCCGGATTGCTTTATGGCCCCTTTCTTCTACTGCCCCTGATATCTCAGCCCTTGAAGTAGAATCCCAGGACCCCCACTCTGGCAGCCCCTCCCCTCAAAGGGCCCTCCACACCTTTCTCGGAGACTAGCCTACCAGCCTCCCCCCCAGCCTGCTCATTCTCAGGCCAAGGTCACTGGCAAGGAAGGAAGAAAGGTATTTCTCTCTTGCAAAGCCCAAGCAGTGACAGGACTGTCCTCTTTGCTGAAGCTTCTGGTAAAGCCATTAGAACTCTTTTTTTCCCTTTCTGTGTGCCCACTGCTGACCAAGTGCACAGAGGGTAACTTCCACTGTTGAGAGCAGTGCCTGCCCTGGGAGACTTTTTTTTTTCTTTTTCTGTTTTTTTTAGGGCCACACCCAAGGCATATGGAGGTTCCCAGGCTAGGGTTTGAATTGGAGCTACAGCTGCGAGCCTGTGCCACAGCCACAGCCACAGCAACACTAGATCCAAGCCACATCTGCAACCTACAACACAGCTCACAGCAATGCCGGATCCTTAACCCACTGAGTGAGGCCAGGGATTGAACATGCATCTTCATGGATACTTGTCAGATTCATTTCTACTGCACCACGATGGGAACTACCAGCACTGGGAGATTCTTAAGGCTTAGTGTTTGGGGCTGGAAGGAGTGCTTATATGGAGAGGTGCCTCTACTGGCTATAGGATAGAGGCCATTATAACACAGCCATGTACCTCTCTGGGAGGCCCAGATCACAAAGGGGCTTATGAAGATGGAGGGGAGGGGCTGTGGCAGCAGATAGTGCTTGCTCTCCTCCTCCTGACTCCCTCCTGGCTTCCAAAGGGCAAAAGCAGGCTCATTGCTTTGACAAGAATAGAGGAGACTTAGATATTTCCAGAGGCAGCTCTGGCTCCAAGCAGACAGGAAAGGTCTCTCTGAGCACCGGTGGGGGCAGGAGGGAGCATCTCCCCTGTGTGCTCCTCGCCATCCCAGTCATCTTCTTCCAAATGAAGTGGCACAGGTGCCAGGCACCGTAAAGCTTATCTCAGAGGACGGGAAACCAAAGCTTCCTTTGTAGCAGACTCTGTCTCTCCCATTCATCTCCAGCTTCCAATGTTTACTCCAGCCCTTTCCTTCTTGGATGGTAGAAACGCCTCCAGATGTCAATGCTTGTTGTGCACAGTTCTAAGAGGGCGTCATGTGGGAGCTCTCCTGTGGTGCAGCAGGTTAAGAATCCTGCGTTGTTTCTGAGTCCGGTGGGGTGGGTTAAGTATCCGTTGTCCTCACAACTGTGGCATAGGTCTCAGCTGCAATTCGTATTCCATCCCTCCCTGGGGGAGCTCCATATACAGCAGATGTGGCTAAAAAAGAAGAAAAAAAAGGGGGTCATATATGCCAACTGACATGTGTGTATTTCTCCCTGGATAGAGTGTCTGTGGTCACTGAGATGGGAAAGCATCATGCAGCATTTACACCCAACTCAGAAAAAAGAAAAAGGACCAGACCGGATTGAGAGACTCAGTGTGTAACTGCAGTGGGAGGAAGTAAGGTCACAGAAGCAAAATCACCTTCCACCAACTGCAAACATGTCAGGGAAGTCTTGCCTGATGTTAATGACCCAGTTTTGAACTGAAGTCACACAGCATGTTTCTACCAGATATTTTTCCTCTTATTTTTAATTCACTCCTCTAAGTTCAACCATTAAGGCAGCATTGCTCCAAAACCTGCACTCATGTGCTGATGAGCAATGGCAACTGAAAAAAAAAAAAAAAAAAGCACAACCTGAAAGTTGAGAATTATGTTTATTCAGCAGAAAAACTGAGGACTTTAGCCTGGAAGACAGCCTTTCAGACAACTCCAAGGGACTGCGAGGAAGAGTTTAGGGAGGAGCTAGGATATATAGGAGTTTTGCAATAAAAACCAGGTCATTGGAAAGTCCAAAGATTACTATTAAAGAAAAGCAGACATCTCAAGTTAATGAATTGAATGTATTTCTATGTATGGGAAAAATGTAAGAGTTGAGGTTCATTGAAATTATTCCTTTGATATGCATCTTTACTATTTAGGGCCAGTATCCTGCTTTTCTTCATCTGGAACCTTCTGCAGGTACACAATTGAGGGCCGCTGCACTGGCTGCAGGCTTGATGGCCGTAACATCCTTTGTTAATTTGACATGGCTGGCAGCACTTTTTACCCACAGTAATGCTCCTTTCACAAAATCTTGTATATTTCTGCATCCTCAGGGACTTGGGGGGAGGATTGAGGGGATGGGGGAAACTCTGGGCTCTGGGGTTGTGAGTGTGGCAGGAACAAATACAGAAGAGGAAAACCTGGCAGGCACTGACTGTTCTTGAAAGCCAGCCCATTTCTGCTGAACCCAGAGCCAAGCCAACAGACCTGCCGAGAGCGGGGCAGTGGGCAGTAAGCTTTCAATCTGTGCCCTACCTCTGCCACCACCTCCAAAGTGGCAAAGAACAGCCTCTAAAATACACTGATCCGGGAGTTCCCATTGAGGCTCAGCAGAAACAAACCCAACTAGAATCCATGAAGATGCGGGTTTGACCCTTGGCCTCGCTCAGTGCGTTAAGGATACGGCCTTGCCATGAGCTGTGGTGTAGGTCACATACTCGGCTCGAATCTGGGGTTGCTGTGGCTGTGGTGTAGGGCAGCAGCTGTAGCTCTGATTTGACCCATACCCTAAGAACTCCCATATGCCACAGGTGTGGCCCTAAAAAAGCATTAGAAAAAAGAAACAAACCCAAAGCCCAAAACCCCCCACAAATCCAGGAGTTTGCTGGTGGCCTACTGGGTTAAGGATCTGGCCTTGTCACTGCTGTGGCTCTGGTTACTGCTGTAGCAAGAGTTTGATCCCTGGCCCAGGAAAATCTGCATGCTGTGGGTGTGGCCAAAAAGTAAAATAAAATACACCATAAGTAGGAAAGTAGGTCTTTCTTCCCCTATGGGGTCTTTCTTATAAATAGGTCTTTCTTATAAAACGATGTTTAAGCCTCAATACTGCACAAAGAAAATGAGGCTTGCTGCTTAGAACTAGGGGTAGCAAAGTACACAATGATCACTAAGCAGTTGTTTTTTTTTTCTTTTTCTGCCACACCCAAGGCATATGGAAATTCCTGGGCCAGGTATGGATTTTGGGCTTCATCTGAGATAACTGTGGCAATGCCAGATCATTAACCCACTGCACTGCAGCAGGAACTCCTGTATATGTATATTTAATGTTTAGGACTTGGTTAATCCCCTCTGGAGAGAAAGATCCACTTTCTTGCCTATCACTTGTGCCTCAGTAGCACGGGAATTTAAACCTTTAAAAAATAGCATCTTGGGAGGTCCCATTGTGGCTCAGCAGATTCAGAACCTGACTAGTATCCCTGAGGATGAAGGTTTGATCCTTGGCCTTGCTCAGTGGGCTAAGGATCTGGTGTTGCCACAAGTTACAGTGTAGGTCAAGGATCTGGCTTGGATCTGGCGTGGTTCTGGCTGTGGTATAGGCTCCAGCTATAGCTCAGATTCAACCCTTAGTCTAGGAACTTCCATATGCCATGGGTGTGGCCCTAAAAGGAAAGAAAACAAAAACAAAACAAAACAAAAAACCGCAGCATCTTAGAGTTCCTCTGTGACTCACACAGCTGGTTAAGGACCCAGCATTGTCACTGCCGCGGTTTGAGTGGCAGATGTGGTGTAGGTTTAATTCCTGGCCCTTTCCTTGCCCAGGAATTTCCACATGCTGTGGGAATGGCCAAAAACAAACAAACAAACAAACAAAGCCAGAAAACAGCATCTTGCTTCATCAATTTCTTTCCTAATGCCCTAGATTTCCAGGTAAAGAATGGATGGTGGAAAACGGTGAAGGCTGTCACTATGACTGGACTTTATCCTGCAGATAACCAGGGCCACAGGAGGTGTGTGCCTGTCTTTTCCAACAAGAGGATCAGAATCCCCAGCAGTAAGAGTTTTCCATGGATCAGCCAGTTGGGAATAATGGGAAGTTGGGGGTCCAGGTAAGAGATAAAACCATAATCTTAATAATCTAGACCAGTTTCTATCCAATAGAAAAGTAGTTCAAGCCACTAGCATAATCTTTTTTTTAGGGCTGCATGCAAAACCTCATGGTCACTAGTCGGGTTTATTAACCACTGAGTCACGACGGGAACTCTGCCACTAGTATAATCCTAAGTGTTCTAGTAGCCATACTAAAAAAGCAAGAGGTAAAATTAATTTTGAAAATTATTTCGCCTCATTCAATACACCCAAAATGTTGTTTTGAGGTGGACTAATAACTCAGGTAAGTCAGTATAGGAGTATGGGCTTCGATGCATTCTTTGATATGGCTATCGATTAACATTTATGGTTTAAGGGCTCCAGGGAGTAACATCCCCACAGACTTTTTTACTACAGGGAGTGTACCTATGCCCAGATGGACATTAATCTCTAACCCCGAGTGACTCAGTCTATGGGAAGAGAAGGGCAAAGAAACCTTGAGCATTATGGGACATTTCCACCCCTAAAACCCCTATTGGACAAGGACTGATATAGGTAATTGGGCAAGGCCAATGAGAGAAAACCTCATCTTTCTGGAACCCATGTTGGTAACCCCTATCTTTAAGGGATAAAAAACCCCTATAGGACAATAGGAAGGGGGGACTCCTTCTCCCTCCCAGCTGTCCTGGGAGTTGTTTGCTTTCCTGTAATAAAGACTTGGCTGGCTTGCTGCCTGTGTGTTAGGTTCATTCTTCCCCTCCCTTGAATAAGAACCTGGATTCAGGTAACATCTTTCCAGTATCAGTTTCATTATGTAATAATGTAAAGATTATTCAGGAGATTATTTTATCTTATTGCCATGTTTTATTTATTTTTGTCTTTTTGCCATTTCTTGGGCCGCTCCCGTGGCATATGGAGGTTCCCAGGCTAGGGGTCAAATTGGAGCTGTAGACACCTTCGCCAGAGCCACAGCAAAGGGGGATCCGAGCCTCGTCTGCGACCTACACCACAGCTCATGCAACGCCAGATCCTTAACCCACTGAGCAAGGCCAGAGATCGAACCCACAATCTCATGGTTCTTAGTCGGATTCGTTAACCACTGCACCACAATGGGAACTCCTCGCCATGTTTTAAAAAATCACTTCAGCACATTTCTGAGGTGAAGTTTTCAGCGTTTAAAGGGAAATGTGGATGTGCCAAAACAAAAAACTCCTGTTTAACCGGAAAATATTCCACATTGCTTCGGTTTTTTAAAAAAGTTAATTACAATTAAATGAAATGTAAAATTCTGGTCTTCAGTCACACTAGCCATATTTCAAGTGTTCTACAGCCATAGATGGCTACTGGCAACCCTATAGGGCACAGCAGGTCTCGACTGTAACTATTCTCCAACCGGGCCCTCAAAAGCATACGTTGGCGCAGATGACCGACCTAGTAAGCTCTGGGCGCAAGAAAGCCACCCATCCTGCAGTTTCAGAACTCTCCACCAGGTGGCACTAAAGAGCACACCCTCGCCAGCGCGTGACGCGTTTCCAACCCCGGAAGCTAAATCCAGCTGTTCTATCCAGTTCCTCCCGCTTTCTCCACCTCCCGGTCGCACCCAGGCTAATATTCTCAAGTCTTCAAGTCGGCAGCAGGGCATGATGGGCAGGACAGCAGAGCCGCAGAGTCTGCGAAGCGAGTGAAGAGAGGCGCCTGGAGCACACAAGGGCAGTGGGCTCGCAGGCCGGGACCCCTGACTGGCGCAGACTACAAAGAGGCCCCCGCAGTAGAACGCGTCGCCTGGCTACCGCCATCGAGTTGTCTTCTCCAGGACCTCCAGGGTCGGACCTGAGTTCCCACGGTCGGCAACCCGGGCCCAGTGCACTCGCAGGCCTCCCCTCCAATGATCCAGAAGTCACGCCCGGCGCTGCTGCAGCCTCAGGATGTTGGAGACAGAGTGGAAACTCTTATGGTAAAGTGCGAGGAAGGGAAGGCAGGGGTTCCTGCATCGTCGGCTTGGGGAGGGAAATGTGGAAGGTTGCCGAGGCTCAGCGGCCCACGGGGAACCTTTTTTTTTTTGCGCCCCAGATACACGCATAACAGGTTGGGGACCTGGCAGCAGAAATGGAGTTTGACTAAGATTAAAAGGGGGAGGGAGAAGGAAAGAAGTTGCAGTCCAACCCTTGGGACAGGCAAGCAGAGGTCTCGATACTACATTGGGTAGAGATAGGCAGAATTGCTCGGGCCTTGGGAGGTATGAGGGGAATGTGCCCGCGTGGCCCGGAATGAGGTGCGAGTGCTACGGGAAGTTGCTTTGATTTGGAAGTCTAAAGTGACAGATGGGAGGACACCTGGGTAGATATTTGGACCATTGCAAGGCCTGGTAGTAGCGCTAAGCCTAGGAAGCGGTCGGTCCTCGAGGGAGGTGGGTTCGGACTGTACCGCTCCCACAAGCTGGACGAGAGAAGAGAGGCGCCTGGAGCACACAAGGGCGCCTCTGGGTATCCCCCACTTCGCGGCTTGCCTGGAGCAGTTGCTGTTTGCTTGAGCCGCCAAGCCACGCCCCTCCCATGTCTGGATTGGCTGCCATGGTCGTGTCGCGGGGCTGCCATTGGTGGGGGCGGAGGCGGGGCTGGGCAGGCGGGACTAGGAGGAAGGTCCCGCTGAGCTACTACTCGTGAAATGAGGCTTAGTTGCCGCTTGGCCTTAGGCTGGGAGGGCTGGTTGGCATCGGCGGCGGAAGCTTTTCTCCCTGAGGTCAAGGTTATGGTCCACCTGCGCCCGGGGCAGGGCTGGAGTGTGGTTTTTTGTTTTGTTTTAAGCCGAGGCTGTGGTGGCTTCTCTACGTCTATATCTTTGAACACATGCTTACCTGTTTCTCTGGGTCTTCCAGCTCCGGCCTGGAGATCTGAATTGGATTTAGAGATTTCTTTTTTTTTAAAGGCGGATAGAAGTTGCTTGGGAATTTATTTGCTAATTACTTAAGTGCTGCTTATTGCCTTTATGTATCCGTGTATTATTGTTGGATTGGGTTGTTTGTTTTCGTTTTTTTATTTTTTGGGGGGGCTGCACCCGCATCATGCGAAACATCATGTTTGGTTGTATTTATTGCCCACCCCCTCTCAAAACAAAACCAAACCCAGATGTATCACTTAGTTTATTTACCTTGAATAACTTTGGGCCGTTTAGAAAAAAAAGAAAGAAACAGCAAGCACAGCTTAAAGGATGTGCCATCTACCATTGACAATATGCTAAGACTACTCCGGAGTTTTCTTTTCTTTTGGCCCCGAGGGTTAAGGATCCAGTGTTGACACTGCAGCGGCTGGAGTTGGTGCTGGGGCCTGGGTTTGATCCCTGGCTGGAGAACTTCCACATGTTGCAGACAAGGCCAAAAAAAAAGGACTATTCAAAATGAAAATTGTTTTTTGGAGTTCCCTTTGTTGCTCAGCAGTAACAAACTCAACTAGTATCCATAAGGATGCAGATTCGATCCCTGGCCTTGCTCAGTGAATTAAGGCCCTGGCTTTGCCATGAGCTGTGTTGTAGATCAAAGACTCGGCTTGGATCCTGTATTCCTATGGTTTGTGGCTGTACCTGGCAGCTGCAGCTCCAATTCAGCTCCTAGCCTGGGAACATCCATATGCCAGGGGTGCAGCCCTAAAAAGCAAAAAAAAAAAAAAAGTGGGGGGTTTGTTTTTGTTTTGTTTTACACTTATATTGCCAGGTGCTTTTTGAATTTTAACTATTAGAGGTCAGTCTATACTGCTGTTATATGTTTTGCATCTGCTCTATGCTAATGAACCTAGAAAATCACAAAGTTTAAAAAGTTATGGGCTCTATTCATGTATTCAGCAAATATTTATTGAGCCAGTAATATGTCCAAGCAAATAAAAAAAAAACATAAAGGAGATAGTTGCTGCAATGAGAAAGGGTGTGGTGTGTGTGTGTGTGTGTATGGGTAAGTCCCTGCAATCCCCAAAAGAGCATGGGAAAAAGCACCAGTGAAGAGAACAGCTTAGAAGCTGTAACTGCAGGTTATTCCTACAGCCTTACTGGAGCAAAGGGCTCCATAGAGAGGTACCCTGTCCAGGGATGGGGTATGCAGGGCCTGTTCAGCTTTATCCTGTGGAATTGTATTCAGCAGAGAGCCATGTGCAGATTTCCTGTTAGATGACAGGATTCACTCACTCTTGACTACTGAGCACCTGCAGTGGACCGGCCTCCATGGTCAGTACCTCTTCTGTCCTGGACCCTCAGTCCTAAGGGAGGTGGGCCAGGGCACAGTGGAAGCACTGAGGAGTGCAGAATGCCGTGTTAGGGTCTCTCCCAGTCAGTTGAGATCTAAGCGGAGGCTCCCAGGGTGAATAATGTGGACAGAAGAGTGGAAAAGAAGAGCTTCTTTGCATGTGAAGGAGGGGAGGCCCGGGAAGTAGGAGGAAAACCCAAACAGTGTTAATCTGAGAAGCCAGAGGCAGAGTGTATTTCAAGGAGGAGCTGGTAGTGGTCAACAGCCAACAGTGGAACAGTGCTGAGCTCCCTGGCAAATGCCCTGAACTGTTGCTGAGACTGGGTGAAAAAAGTGTGAGCTTTGAGTCCTAGGCAGTGGCTTCGAACCCTGGGACTTAGGACACATTGTCATCTCTGAGCTCCAGTTTCAACTGTAAAGTGGGTTTGACCATCAAGCTCTTGAGAGTGTTGTAAGGGTGTAGCTCAGCAAGTTACAAACCTGACTAGTATCCATGAGGATGCAGGTTCGATCCCTGGCCTCGCTCAGTGGGTTAAGGATCTGGTGTTGCTGTGAGCTGTGGTGTAGGTTGCAGACAGGGCTTGCATATGGCATTGTTGTGGCTGTGGCGTAGCCTGGCAGTTGTCACTCCGATTTGACCCCTAACCTGGAAACTTCCATATGCTGCAGGTGTGGCCCTAGAAAAAAAGGCAAAAAAAAAGTATTGTAAGGTTTCCAGGTGATGTGTATGGATGCCTCACTGTGCTGCTCTGGGAGGGAGGTTGGCACTGCTGAGGCTGGAGACTCCCCAAGGAGGTCACTGGGGCAGATGGGTGGGGGTGGGGAGGCAGGCTGTGAGAGAAAAGAGAGGATGAAACAGTAGGCAGATCGAGGAGTCTTATTTGTCTCCTGAATGTCCTGCTGGAACATCTCAGTGTGGACTGAAGGAGAGGCAAGCTTGTGGAGAACGTTGTGGAGTTTCCATTTTGGCTGTGTGGAGTTGGAGAAGGCTGCACACCATTGGAGGGGAGGTGGGGGAGGTGTGGGGATAGTAAAGTCTGGAAAGAGGCTGGACCGGGCTGTAGATGTGGGCGTTGCCAGCATGTGTGTGTGAAGCGTGGCATGGGTGGGGTTGAGGTTCCTCCAAGAGGCTGCAGCTGCAAGGAGATAAGAGGAACAGCAACATCTGTGGACTGAGAAAAGGAAACTTTAGAAGGGCAGCTAGGAGAGGAGAGAAACCAAAAAAGAGAGGAGCTGCAGTCAGCTGTCTCAAATGCACCAGAGAGGCCAAGTAAGAAAAGGCCACGGATGGGAAGGGGGTCCTGGGAGGCAGCAGGGCCTTTGTGAGCACGTGGGGCAGCTTTAGCCGAGAGGCTTTCGCTGGATGGCAAATTTTGGGGACCTGAGGGCTGAGCAGTGAAGAGGGAGTGGAGCTGATGTAGTATCAGGCTGGAAAGATGGGGAGCTTTTGAGCTTGTTTCCAGTCAGAGGAGAAGACGTAGGAAGTAAGAGGCTGAGTGTGCAGGGGAGGTGGACTCATTGATGCCATAAAATCTATCTAGGATGAGGCTGAGAAACAAAAGACTCACAGGAATACGGGTTAGCAGAAGGAGCAGGCCCCTTCTGAGGCGCACCTGACAAAGAATACCCAGTTTGCTTGGTTATACTTGTCTTACCCATTCTATCAACCTTTGGTACTTTTTTGAAAAAAAATTTTTTTTGAAGTATAGTTGATTCATAGTGTTCTGTTAATTTCCTCTGGTGCTTTAAAAGCTATTTGAATGTGGTTGTAAACTCCCACATACATAATCTGAAATAATTTAGTCCTTTTAAGGGACTCCAGTTATAATTTAAGACTTTGCTCATTTGGTAGAATGTGGAATAATCTCTCTTCTTGGTGCAACAAATACCACAGATTACAAACATTTTGGTTCTGGTAGGTAGTTGTGTGATGTGTATAACAGGCAACTTCATATTCATCTTAAGAATTCATCTTAATTCATGGAGTTCCTGTCGTGGCTCAGTGGTTAAAGAATCCGACTAGGAACCATGAGGTTGAAGGTTCGATCTCTGGCCTCGCTCAGTGGGTTAAGGATCCCATGTTGCTGTGAGCTGTGGTGTCGGTCGCAGACAGGGTTTGCATATGGCATTGCTGTGGCTGTATTGTAGGCTGGCAGCTGTAGCTCTGATTAGACCCCTAGACTGGGAACCTCCATATGCCATGGGTGTGGCCCTAGAAAAGACAAAAAGACAAAAAAAAAGAGAGAGAGAGAGAGAATTCATCTTAATTCATCTTTAGGCCAACAGCATGCCATCTATCAAAAAATATCAGTGCAGGAGTTCCTGTCGTGGCTCAGTGGTTAATGAATCTGACTAGGAATCATGAGGTTGCAGGTTTGATTGCTGGCCTTGCTCAGTGGGTTAAAGATCTGGCATTGTCGTGAGCTGTGGTATAGGTCACAGACACGGCTCGGATCCTGTGTTCCTGTGGCTGTGGCGTTGGCCAGCGGCTATAGCTCCGATTCAACCCCCAGCCTGGAAACCTCCATATGCTGTGGGTATGGCCTTAGAAAAGGCAAAAAGACCAAAAAAAAAAAAAGAAAGAAAGAAAAAAAATATTAGTGCAAATGCCATTTAATGAGGAGAGCGCTTTTTGGATGGTGTTTGCCAAGTGTCTGTCTCTTTGGGCTTTTCTTTATGCCTGGATTTTTCAAAGTGCTTTTTCACAACCATTTGATAGAGGCTAGATTGCTTTGCAACCACCGAGAGTGTGTTTGGGAAGTTGGTCCGAGAGGAAGTCCTGCCCTTCTGGATGGTGCCTCTAAATTAGCTGGAATGTGTGACTCTCCACACTTAAAGCACAGTAGAGGAAACCCAGGGGAGGCTGCTGGCTTACGGTGCCTCTGCAATCTGTTTAGGTCTCAGTCAGGTGAATGAGAAAGGGAAAGTTTTTTTTTTTAATAAGGGCCGCACCTGTGGCATATGGGTGTTCCCAGGCTAGGGGTCATATCAGAGCTGCAGCTGCCGGCCTACGCCACAGACAGAGCAATGCGGGATCCGAGTCTCATCTGTGACCTACATCACAGCTCACTGCAATGCCAGATCCTTAACCCACTGAGCGAGGCCAGGGTTGAACCCGCATCCTCATGGATAATAGTTGGGTTGGTAACAACTAGCCACAGGAACTCCAGAGGGGAAAGTTTTAAATTCTGGAAATGCTTGGGTTTACAGGAAGTGGTACATAGGTTTCACAATGCATTTGCTCACTTATGCTTTCACTTCCTTTGTCTTACTCCTCTAAAAAATCTGCGGGTCCTGCCACCAAGGGAACCTGAAACCAGCAGTTCAGAGTTAAAACACTGTTCAATTGATTTTTTTTTTTTTTTGCTTTTTTAGGGCCACACCTGAGGCATATGGACAGTCTCAAGCTAGGGGTCTAATCAGAGCTGTAGTTGCCAGCCTATGCCAGAGCCACAGCAACACCAGATCCGAATCACATCTTTGACCTATACCACAGCTCATGGCAACGCCGGATCCTTAACCCACTGAGCAAGGCCAGAGATCAAACCCGCAACCTCATCGTTCCTAGTTGTATTTGTTTCCACTGTGCCATGATGGGAACTCCGTGTTCAATTGATTTTGCTTTTGGGAAGGAGTCGGCTGATAACTTATCATCAGGACAAATAGGGGGTTGTGGCCTATGGCATCATTCACAGATGGAAATAGCCATGGTGTCTAGTAGGTGCAAAGTTATTCTCAATAAGATTTTATTGTAGGTAATTGCTAAAGTTGTTATCAATAAAACCAGAGAGATACCTCTGGGAGTGTGCTGTGTTCTCAACAACTTTCCAACTCTGTTCATTCCTGGCTACCCTTTTCCCTTCTCCGAAGTCTGAAGATAATACAGGGTGCCCCCAGGTGAGTATCTAACAGTTCCTTAGAAAGGACTTGCCCAGGTGTGGGAAAAGGTGGGGCAAAGAATGCTGACATGCTGTTCTCTTGCCCTGCAGTTGCAGCCAGTAGTCAAAGCTTTCTTATGTGGCTCCATCAGTGGAACCTTCTCCGCCCTCCTTTTCCAACCCCTGGATCTCCTCAAAACGCGCCTGCAGACTGTCCAGCCCTCTGCCCATGGGTAAGGCCTGCTGTCCTCGAGTTCACTGAGGAACTGATTTCAACAACTTCTCTCAGACGTGGGAGCATCTTTAGTGGGTTAAGTCAACTTCCATTCTCTTGGATGCTCAAAGAGAAACACAGGCCTGGCCCAACTTTCCTGTACTTTGTATATATTCTTTTTTGTTGGCTGCGCCAATGGCATGTGGATGTTCCCAGGGGTCAAATCCAAGCCACAGCACTGACAATGATGACTCCTTACCATTGGGCCACCAGGGAATTCCTGGATATATACGCATTTACATCTCATGTTAGTTAAGTGGGGTCATACCCTGAGCGGCTTCCTGGGATCTGCCCTGGTGACATTTGTATTTTATTGTGCTAGCCTGCAATGTTATAATTGAGCTGCCTAGCACAGGCAGTGGGTGGTTTTCTGGAAATAACATAAATATTGTCTCTTGTGTGCCCCCTTGTTGGGCTCAGCACTGTGCCAAATGTGTGTCAAGTGAGAGATCATCCCATTGTTTGCACTGTGGATAGACAAATAATCATGTACGAGCCACATCCTGAACACACGGGAACTCCAAGTAATTCCAAGATGCATTGTGGAGATTCTCAAGTTCAAGTGTTCCAGAAAAGAGTCCATACAGAGAAGTCTTTGAGAGGGGGGTTCTTGCATGAGGACCTGATCTAAGTGTTTTTTTCCTTCCTTGCCTCTGTTTTGTCTGCCTTCAGATCCAGACGCGTTGGGATGTTGGCTTTGCTCTTGAATGTGGTTCGCACAGAGAGTCTGCTGGGCCTTTGGAAAGGGATGTCTCCTGTAAGCTGCCTTCTGGGTCTTCTCCTGCACCCTCTCCTTTTATAATTAGCCATTCCTCACCCACCTTGCACATACCCTCTTTTAAGGGTGCGTTAGAGTTGGAGGTGGTGGGAGGGCCTTTGTGGTTCTGCCCGGCTCTCTCACTGTCACCCTGGGTGCCCTGGGCATGACTTAGTCTCTACAGCAGATGCAGCTGACGGGCGGGGGCATCAGCAGGGCCTCACCTTCCCCCATCCAATGCTTCTATACCTGCATTTCTTTGCCTGGAAGGCTTTTTCTGCCCTAGGAACCCACTTTGCCAGAAATGAGGAATTCACGCTCACCCTAACCCCACAGCAACCCCTAACCAGTGAAAGAGGCTTTTAAAACCTCCCTTCCCTCAAGTGGAGGGATAAGCCAGGCATTCAACACTGATTCCCAGTCTCCCCCAAGGGGATTGCCCAGGGCAATAACTGATTAGATGCTGCACCCTTCTCCCATCTCCTTTCCCTTCTGCCTTTAGTGTTCCCGGCACACCTTCAATCAACTGCTTGCAGGCACATCCTGGGTCTTTGGGGGAAGCCCCAGCTCAGCTTGGGGTCTTCCACGTTGGTCTTTGATTCCTTTCCTCCCTCTGGCTCTTCCTGCAGTCCATTGTCAGGTGTGTCCCTGGAGTTGGAATCTACTTCGGCTCGCTCTACTCTTTGAAGCAGTACTTCCTGCGAGGCCACCCCCCCACCGCCCTGGAGTCAGTTATCCTGGGGGTGGGCTCCCGCTCAATTGCAGGGGTCTGCATGTCACCCATCACTGTGATCAAGACACGGTATGAGGTGAGCTCGACAACTTCGGGCCCTTGGGATGAGTAAACAAGACACCGGGCTCTGAGTCAAGTGGCCACTGATGCCAACTCCCAATTTAGAACCCAACAGAAAGGCCGACATGGTCAGAGAACCCATCTGTGTAGTCAGGCCAAGCCACAAGTGAACCGGAGCCCCCTTGGTCCGGGGAGGTACCCTGAGGGTGGCATGGTTCAGGGCGCAAACCAGGTCCACCTACCAGCTGCTGGTTCTGTACTTTGCAGAGTGGGCGGTACGGCTATGAGAGCATCTACTCAGCCCTGAGGAGCATCTATCACAGCGAGGGGTACCGGGGCCTCTTCAGTGGCCTGACAGCAACACTCCTTCGTGACGCCCCCTTTTCTGGAATCTACCTGATGTTTTACAACCAGACCAAAAACATTGTGCTCCATGGTATGGTTAAAGGAAGGTGTGGTGGGAAGAGATACTCCTTGAGAGATCACATTCTCACTACTTTCTTTGAGATGGGAGACTATCCCTGTTCTTAGCAGCTCCAGATTCTAAGCCTAGTCTTAGGAATTAAGCCATGTCTGCATTGTGTGAGGCATGGGGCCAATGCTGGGGTACAGCATGGCCATGACAGGCATGGTCCCCACCTTTCTGTGTTGATAGCTTACAAAGGCAGAGGACTGATGTAATTCCTGAGTCAGGGAGGGGGTGGAATGAAGCGTGTTTTGCACAGGCCTTGTGCTGATACTCCCCATATCTGCTTGATCTTGATTTCTGGGTCCTACCCAAGGCCTCCTAAGTCAGAAGCTTTGGAGTAAGACCTGGGAGACTATATTTTTCTTTTCTTTTTTTTTTATGTCTTTTCTAGGGGTGCACCCATGGCATATGGAGGTTCCCAGGCTAGGGGTTGAATCGGAGCTGTACCACCGGCCTACACCAGAGCCACAGCAACTCAGGATCCGAGCTGCGTCTGCAACCTACACCACAGCTCACGGCAACGCTGGATCCTTAACCCACTGAGCAAGGCCAGGGATTAGTCGGATTTGAGCCACAACAGGAACTCCCCAACCTGTAGTCTTTAATTTCTCCAGTTTTCCCAATAATGTACTTTGTAGCAATTTTTATTTATTTTCAAGCATATAAGCGAACTTCATACTCTTAGCATGGGTTTATCTGATATTTGCTCTTGACTAGAGTCATTTGTACCTTTTTAGCAAGAGGAGCCATAACTGATCCCAGTACCTTATATCAGGAAGCTAAGGACATCCATTTGACCCACTGTGGGTGATGTTAACTTTTTGTCACTTTTTATCACACGATAAAAATTGTATCTCCTCTGAAAGCCCAATAGTTTTTTTCTTTTGTAATATGTAAGTATCTCTGTGGGGAGATATTTTGAATTTATATAAATCTATATAAGCCCCCCTGTTTTATCATCCATATATTTTAGCATCAGTCAACAATTCTTGCCTGAATCAATGATGATGTGCATGGTTGTGAAAAGGTGAATTTTTAGTCCCATTTTTCTATTTGCATTCTATTTATACCTTTAAATGTTAAATTCTTAGCTTTGTTTGAGTCCCAGACCCTCCTGGCTTTGAGGAAGAATTAATGGGCACTGGCACTGCTATTTATCTGTGACTGTGAGATTTACCTATAGCTGAATGTTGCCTTTGTTCCTTTCAGACCAGTTGGATGCAGTCCTTGTACCTGTTGCAAACTTCAGCTGTGGGATATTTGCTGGTATTCTGGCCTCACTGGTCACTCAGCCCGCAGATGTTATCAAGACGCACATGCAGCTCTCCCCGGTGAAATTTCGGTGGATTGGCCAGGCAGTGACACTCATTTTCAAAGTAAGGCTTTAGAATAAATATTGGGGAGTTCCTGCCATGGCTCAGTGAAAATGAATCTGAGTAGTATCCATGAGGACACAGGTTCAATCCCAGGCCTCACTCAGTGAGTTAAGGATCCGGTGTTGCCCTTAGCTGTGGTGTAGGTCACAGATGTGGCATTGCTGTGATGGTGGCGTTGGCCAGTGGGGGCAGCTCTGATTGGACCCCTAGCCTGGGAACCTCCATATGCCACGGGTATAGCCCTAAAAAGACCAAAAAAAAAAAAAAAAAGAAGAAAGAAAGAATAAATATTGGTTCATATTAAGACCTGCTTTCTAAAGCCATAGCTCACAGCCTTTACACTTTACACATTAGAATCACCTGGGGAGCTTTGAAAAATCCCCCTCCCAGGGTGGAACCTGGATTCATCATATTAGATTCTCTGGGGAGATGAAACGCTGGTGTCAATATTTTAAGTTCCCCTAATGATTCCAATATGTTGCCAAGGTTGAGAATCACTGCTAAAAATCTATAGTTATGGGTTGTTTTTTTTGTTTGTTTGGATTTTTAGGGAGGGAGCCTTTCCTCAGGATAGCCCGAGATGTTTGCTAAACAAACATGCACATGGATTTGTTTTGTGGTGGTGCCCACCACATGCAGAAGTTCCCGAGCCAGGGATCGAACCTGTGCCACAGCCACAGAAGTAACCAGAGCTATAGTAGTGACAATACCAGATCCCTAACCCGCTGAGCCACCAGGGTACTCCATATTCTTGGGCTCTACCCGGACCTACTGAATCAGGAGATCTGGGCAGACTTACTAACCTAATTAAGGAGCTAGGAGGAAATGTAGTCAGAAAAAAAACCCAGAAGGACATTGTTTGTTTCTAGGAGTTTGCTCTAAATCAGATGGACAGATGGTACTGAAGATAAAAAGTACAGTAGATGTAAAGGACACTAAAATGCTATTTAAAAGCCACCCAGTTGGCCCTTTGGAAACATGTACTTTTAACAGATTTTTTTTTTTTTAAAGGGCCACACCTGCGGCATATGGAAGTTCCCAGGCTAGGGGTCGAATCAGAGCTGCACCTGCCAGCCTATGCCACAGCCACAGCAACGCCAGATCCAAGCCTCACCTGTGACGTACACCATAGCTCAAGGCAACGCTGGATCCTTAACCCACTGATTGAGGCCAGGGATTGAACCTGTATCCTCATGGATACTAACCCGCTAAGCCACAATGGGACCTCCCAGATATTCTTGTTCAAGGTAAATTTGCCACCTAGATCTTTAGATTTTTCTGTACTTCTCAAAATTTTCTACGTAGCAGAGGAACCATGTAAGCATATGCAGCAAGTATCTGTCTTACCTTAGATATCAGCAAATATTTGTGAATCTGATCATATTCCTCACAAGTGCTTAGGTTGCCTGATTTCTTATTCTTCATACCTAAAATCGGGAAGTTTGAAAATTTATTTTTCAGTATATGTGAAAATGGCAGGAATGATAACAATAGGAAGGAACCATCCAGATTAAGAGGCGTTTTGTCTTTAATTCCTATATAGGCAACCAAGAACATGCAGTGAATTTAAAAAAAAGATTCTCCCCCCAGACAAGCAAATTTCCAAAAAGGCACATTTTTCTTTAGCCTGGAGCCAGGGCCCAGGGCTTGGCAAGCAGACCTGAGTCTGGATTTCAGCTGCCGCTTGGGGTTTGGGGCTTCTGTGCCTTGTATAAGCTGTACCACTGTACAGTGTATATAATAACCCTATAAGATTGTCATCTAAGAAATAAATTTCCCCTGGATAGAAGACACCTTAAGTTTAGCAATGATACCCCCCAATTTTTTGCTTCCGTTTTCTTCCTAGGACTATGGGCTGCGTGGCTTCTTCCAAGGCAGTGTTCCCCGGATCCTCCGCAGGACTCTGGTGGCAGCCATGGCGTGGACAGTCTATGAAGAGATGATGGCCAAGATGGGCCTAAAGTCCTGACCAAGTGGGGACTGGGCAGAGATGGGATCTATTGCCCATATTGTTTTATGCCAAGGGCCACTTCATCTCACTAGCCGGGAACAGGATGAAGTCCTACCTGGAAAGCCAGGCAGACATGTCACCCTCACTTACCCAGTTCAAACAGAGAATTGGTGGGCCTTGACTCAAGCCTTCCAAATCTCCAGAAGAGGAGTCACTGATACGGACACACAGTGGGGAGTTAAGAGAAGGGTTTGCATGCCCTGCAATGCTACTTGAAAAGGTATTTCCAGAGAGAGCTCTGTCAGGTGGCTCTGCACAGCCACCTACACCACGGTTCCTCTTTGGATCTGCTCTTGGGCAAGGAATTGCAACACCAAGGACGCTGTGGGCTGAGGACTCCAGCAGGGATCTGGATCTACAGAGAGGAGCCACTGTCACCAGTGGCTGGATCTGCATCTGAGGGGATGTTAGGATAAGGAAGAAAATATGTCACCACTTGGTTCCTAATCAATTTCTCAGAGGCTCCAGTGCAGGGAGACCATGGCTTCCTAGCCTCTACGTATCCAAATAATACTTTTGATCTTGGCCCCTGCACTGTTTCAACTCCTAGTTGTTCTGCCACTTTTCTGCAGCTGAAGTTGCGATAAATAAAGTGAAGCACTTTATCACTGAAAAACCTCGTGTCATCACTGTTCCAAAATAACAAAACAGTCTAAGGTGGCTGGTTTTTGATCTCTGTAGGTCCTCAAAGCTAAAAATTTTTTAAATATGTATTATATGATTCATCACTGCATGTGAGGCAGGGTGTTCAGGTGTCTTGATCTCTTCAGTCTTCCTTGACTCTCATCTTGGGGTGATGGGAGGCTGATGCCATTGAGGGCCCTGTGGGAGCTGGGGGGCTGGGGTGGGGGGCTGGGGTTGGGGCAGAGATGAGGCCTGAGGTCTGGAGGTACAGGCTTCATTCCAGTGCAGATGAGCTTATCTCATACACAGCTGGTGGATTCCAGCCACCAGAGTCCCCTTCCTTGCTCTGCATTTGTTCTTTTGGGGGCAAAAAAAAATTTTTTTTCTTTTTTTTAATTATTCAAATGAATTTATCACATCTGTAGTTGTATAATGATCATAACAATCTGATTTCACAGGATTTCCATCTCACAGCCCAGGCACATCCCCCCCCCAAAAAAAAAATCTTAAAATTTGGAGAAATAGTCTCATTTTCTCAAAATGGGGTCAATCTGAAACTTGCCTTTATGAAGTCTGTGGTCTGCATATCCCAGTCCTCAAGAATTTGTTTTTTCCTCTCCCGCAGTCTCCCACAAGTATTAAAGCTGAGAAAGGAAGTGGTTGATGAGCTTCAGCTGGCTTTGGGAACACTGCCCAGTGCCCTTTTAAATAAAACTGATTTTGGAGTTGCCGTTGTGGCACAGCGGAAATGAATCCGACTAGGAACCATGAGGTTGCAGGTTCGATCCCTGGCCTCACTCAGTGGGTTAAGAATCCGGTGTTGCCATGAGATGTGGTGTAGGCTGGCAGCTGTAGCTCTGATTTGACCCTTAGCCTGGGAACCTCTATATTGCTGTGGGTGCGGCCCTAAAAAGACAAAGATATTAAAAAAAAAACCTGATTTCATTCTTGGCTGTCTCAGACTTGAAGCAAATTACTTAGGGGTGGGGCTTTGTGGGAGTAAACAGTCATCTGGCAGCTGGAGATAAGACCTAGTAAGGCTCCAGGCAACAAGGACAGAAACACTGCTTTCAAGTTGTGTTATACTCAATTTCCAAGAATATATTATGAAATACCTCAAAAGATCACAAGAGTAAATGATACATTGCCCCTTCACTCACGTCACTCAAATGGAACAATTATCAGGATTTAATTTAACCACTTTTGCTTGTCTTTCTCCTCTCCCCCACCTCCTTTTTTCTTTCCTTAAGGAGATTGCAGACATCATACCATTCCACTCTTCACACGTCAATGCATTTCTAAAAATTATGGACATTCTTCTTACATAACTACAACGTTCTTATCCCACCTGAAAAAAAAGTTAACAATTTTCTTGCTTATCCAACACTCAGCCCATATTCACATTTCCTTGATAGTCTCAAGAATGGTTTTTTCAGTTGGCTTATTTGAGTCAGGATTCAAACAAGTTCTGAGATTGTTTCACCAGCTGGTCTAAATGGTAAGTGATTTTGAGGCAATCTAGGATTAGTTAGTTCCTAAGGGCCCAATCAAGTTAGGGAACCTAGCAATTAAGGACTCGGGGTTGCAAAGCTGAGATCTGCTGGCCAAGGCAGTGCTCCTACCAGGGTCCCCAGGCCAGAGCAGCGTGCATTTCTAACTTCTTGCTGACTTCATATTGTCAGGTTAACAGCTTTTCTCACCACATCCCGGTCTGGAGTCGAAAGTCAATGGTTCTCAAACTTGGCTGCACATTGGAATCTTCTGAAGACCTCTGAAAATCATTGGTGCCCGGGGTTGCCGCCCAGAGGTTCTAGGGTAATTCAGCTTGGATTATGGCCTGGTTATGAGGAGTTTCAAAAGTCCCTCTGGTGATTTTTTTTTTTTTTTTCCTTTTACCGGCCACACCTATGGCATATGGAAGTTCTTGGGTTAGGAGTCCAATTGCGGGATGGGAGCCATTTCTGTGACCTAACGTGGCAACGCCAGATACTTAACCCACCGACTGAGGCCGGGGATCGAACCCGATCCTCTGGGATACTAGTCGGGTTTGTAACCTGTTGAGCCGCAACGGGAACTCCGCCCCCTAGTGGTCCTAATGCGCTGCCAAGGTAGAAAACTACTGAGGAGCCTGCAAGGCCCGACAGCTCAGCTTCAGCCTAGCACTGCTCCAAGGGTTAAAGCAGGAGCTTCTCTGGGCCGGCATAACAGGGACTGGGGGATGCGGGGCGTGGCTCCGGGACGGGGGCGTGTCTTCGGCCTGAGAGGAAAAGGCGGGAGCGTCTAGGCCGCCGGACAACCTACCTCTGGCGGGGCTTTGTAGGATAGCGGAAACGCCTCTATTTTTCAAAACAAAGAGAAGCGGGAGGCGTGTGCTGCGCGCAGGGCTCACGTTGGTTCGTCTCACCCCGGCTCTTCGGCATCGTAGGCTAACAATGGAGGAAAGCCCGGGAAGCGGCCGGCACTTGGAGAGGAACCTTTGGAGGACTCCTCTGAAGCTCCCGCCCTTGACGATCCGCTTGCAGGAGACGCTGGACCAGCTGTCCCCGCAGGAGCTGCGCGACTTCCGTACCCTCCTCAAGAATGTGGACGCGGAGCCGCGCGTGAAGGAGCTGCGGTTGGAGCTGGAGGGCGGCAACGCGTCGGGGCTGGCCCAGCTCCTCGCCAAATACTACGACTCGGAGGCCGCCAGGCGCGTCATGGTTCAGGTGCTGCAACAGCTGCCCCGCGCCGACCTGCTGCAGCGCTGGCGGAGCGCCGCCCCTGCTGTCGCCGCGGCTGGCCAGGGTGAGCTCGCGGGGATTCCGGGGGCGGGGGCAGTGGAGCGGGTCCTCGGTGACCTCGGGATTAGGCCACACAGCCCGGGGATTCTCGGGCTGAGGGAAGGGGAACTGGAGAGGGAAGAAAGGACTGGCGGGGGAAGGGTCGGATGTGAGCTGCAGGTTAGGCCCTGGCGTCCAGGTGAGCGCCAAGGGAGCGGAGCTGGAAGATTGCGGGCTGCTAGGGACCGAGTGAAAGCGCGATGGGAGATGGGAGCCCTGGGTAAGCGGCCAGGAGAGAGACGGTTCCCAGGAACCGAATACAAGTGACCAAAGAGTAGCCATTAGAGTCTACCAACTCCTTCTGGAGCGGGCTTAGAAATCACTGACTCAGCAGGCTTGAAATGCATTTTAAACAAGTTCCTCTTAACGATTGTGGGAAGGAGAAGGGAAAGATGATGTGAGAAACCCAGTGTTGGAATCCCTCTGAAACACGTCCATACCATTAGAACATTTGCCATAAATTTGGGAAGATGCGGCTTAGGATCAAGGAATAGTAACAAGCTGGGGAGGTTAGGGTTTATCCCCACAAATTTAATAAACGTATGCGTTTGTAATATGCGAGTGTGTGTATGTGTGTATACATAGAAGGCAAGAGAGAGAGAAAGCAGTTCTTAAACCGGGCGCATTGAGGTAGACACTAAAATAAACCGTTGCTGGTCTCTGCCAGTCCCGTGCTTATGATCTGGTTGAGTTTTGAGGTTTGTTCCTTTGCCAATTTTTTTAGGTTTTTACTAGATGACAACTGTAAACCACCTCAAAACATGGTCAGTAGGAGGAATACCTGCCCTGTGAAGCCTTTCATTCTCCTTTGACTTCATCTGCACAGCACTTATGATAGTATCTCTCTAGGCTTAGTTGATGTATCATGCTTTTCTCATCACTCCTTTAGACTGTGAGTCTCTTGCAATTACAGTGGGTTCTTTTGTTCCTTTGTTTATTTTTAGAATCAAACTGCCCAGTAGGATGACTACACAGTGTAGAAACCCAATAAATATTTGAATTGAATTCTAAGAGATTATTTAATTAAAAAAATCAAATAGGGTCCAGTTTATTTGACTTCATTTTTCTCTTTATTGATGTCTTGGTCTCCTTTTCAGGAGGTGCATGTGCAGTCATGTTCATTGATCCTAACCTTTTCACCTCTGCTCTGGGTCTCCCTGTCCCTGAGCCTGACTGGGGTCTAAGGGAGTTTTGTTAAGTTTCCATCCTCCTGAGTTTGGGAGAGGCTATTAGAAAACGGTTCTAAAGCAAGATTGAAGGTTGCCGGGCCCCAAAACATAAGAGGCAACTGAATTCCTTGGGAGATGCACCTTGTTAACAGGAATGACAGTAGATCTTGATTAAAAAGAGAAAAATGTGGGAAAAAAATTTTTTTTCTGTTTTGTTTTCTCATGAAAATTCATTCAGTGATTCCAAGAAAGATGGCAAAGAGAAGTTATGACTGTATGGAAGATGAATTGGTAAGTTTCTTGACTCTTACCCCGACACTACACACAGGTCAGCAGATAGGTCAGTCACCATTTGCACTTTTTTGTGCTGCCTCTGTTGGGTTGAAGGCAAGTATTTGTGTGGTTTTCTCAAGTGGTCAGATCTCCATGCTTTCTGTCATCAACAGTAAAAGCAAAACATGAGCCAGTTAAAACCACTTTGCATACATTAACCAAATGAGATAAGTACTGTTATTATCTCCATTTTACAAATCAGGGCTTTGCAGGCTCTTATGGCCTTGGGCAACTACAGAAGTTGCTGGCTTCTGGCTCTTTTTGTTTTTGTTTGCCTCTTTTATAAGGGACATGTAAAACTGAAGTAGAGGAAATGTAAAGTAGAGAAAATAGAAAAATGAATCTTCAAACTCCAGCCCAACCTACTTACTGCCCTGCTTCTACAGTTAGCAACAAGTGGCCAATCTTTTCTTCTGTCCCCCCATTATTTTAAAGCAAATCCAGATATCATATCACTTTCATACATATTAATACTTTAGAATGTATCTAAAGGAAGATTTTTTTTTAAAGTCCATAATACCATTATTCTACCTAGAAACAAATTCCTTAAACTTGGCAAAAGATGCTTTTTTTTTTTTTGGCTGTGCTCTTAGCATGGGGAAGTTCCCAGGCCAGGGACTGAATCTGAGCCACAGTAGTGTCAGAGAGAGAGAAAGTAGTACTTATACTTAACCTGCTAAGCCACCAAGAGATTTCGGGCCTTCAGATTTCCTTGGCTGGTTCCTTTCTCTTTTACATTTGGATTGTTTTGAGTCAGGATCTGATTCAAACAAGGTCTATACAATTACATTTGATGGTTTGTCTCTTAAGAGACTCTTAATTTATGATATCTCTCCCTTTAACCTCTTATTTGTTGACAAAACCAGGTTATTTCGCTTTTAAAATGTCTCACATTCTGGCTTTTAATAACTGTTGCCCTGTGTTGTCATTTACCATTTTCCTTTAGTGGTAATGGGTGTGTATAGGCATTTAAAAATGAGATTGGGAGTTCCCGTCGTGGTGCAGCAGAAACAAATCTGACTAGGAACCATGAGGTTGCAGATTCAATCTCTGGCCTTGCTCAGTGGGTTAAAGATCCGGCATTGCCGTGGGCTGTGGTGTAGGTTGCAGACATGGCTCGGATCTGATGTTGCTGTGGCTGTGGTATAGACCAGCAGCTATAGCTCCAATTGGACCTCTAGCCTGGAAACATCCATGTGCTGCAGGTGTGGCCCTAAAAAGACAAAAGCCAAAAAATAAAAATAAATAAATAAGTAAAAATGAGATCGGCTTATTCATCCTAGTTTGAGAAGGTATTTGAAAGAAATACAGATCTTGCCAGGCCTCACCCCAGAACTGATGAGAGAGGAAATCGGTGTTATGCTCCTTCTCTGAACTGGGAAACCTCATCATTAACCTTAGAAAACACTCATTTCACATATGTGGCATATTTGGATTTCTGAGTTTGGTTTTATTTAAATATTGTTTCTTGGCTTTCCTTGAAAACAGGACTGCTATGACCTGAGTGGCAGTCGGAAGGCCTTCCTCATGTGTGTGCAGAAGAACAGGCCAGGTGCTGAGCAAGATATCCAGTGGATGGAGGAATGGCTTGACCAGTGCCATTTTGAACGTACATTGTGCATCGATCCCAACAAGATGGTAGCAAGTTAAAAACAAAAGCAAAAATTTGTAGCTTGGATATGATAATTTTTCTTCTTTTTTACAACATTTGGGGGCCTTCCTGCTGTGGCACAATGGGATCAGCAGTGTCTCTGCAGTGCTGGGACACAGGTTCGATCCCTGGTCCAGTGCAGTGAGTTATAGGATCCAGCGCTGTCGAAGTGGCAGCATAGGTAGCAACTGTGGCCTGGATCTGACCCTGGCCTAGGAACTCCATATACTAGGGACAGCCAAAAAAGAAAAAAAGTAAAAAGATAAATAATTTAAAAATAAATTTAAAAAATTGAGTTTTATGACCTGGTTAGAACCAGGGCCTGCTGAGCAATGGATGTGAATGTCCTGATGAAATTCTCCAGCTTACCTATTAGATACAGGTGGTTTTGTCATGTTAAGTGTGTGATACTGCTTGGAGCCCAGCAGGGACCTCCTGGGTTTCAGTCTTGGCTAAGGGCTGAGCCGGTTACAAACCTGACTAGTATCCAAGAGGACACAGGTTCGATCCCTGGCCTCACTCAGTGGGTTAAGCATCCGGCATGGCCTTGAGCTGTGGTATAGGTTGCAGACTTGACTTGGGCTTGTGGCTGTGGTGTAGGCCAGCAGCAGCAGCTCCGATTCAGCCCCATATGGGAACTTCCATATGCTTTTTAGGGCCATGGATTTGGCCCTAAAAAGTGGGAAAAAAAAAAAAAAAGCCAGAGGAATCTCAGCATCCCAGCAGCATTGTAGCCTAGGGGCTTTGAAAGGTCCTAATGGGACTTCCTTGGCACAGTGGGAGGAATAGGGAGAGGGATTGCTGAGAGCCCTGGGCAGAATTACACTGGGATTGAGTTAGGTGAGGTGACACAGGAATACAATGAAGTGGAGGTGGGTGGGAACTCCATTTTGACCTCTCTGACTCCAGCTGAATCCTGGCTTAGCCTTGCCCTTATCTGGGGATAATAATTTAGGAAAGTCTTTGATAGACCCCAGGAGTCACTCCTCAGGAATATCAAGGAACAGCATAGCAGAGGAGGAATCCTGCCTCTTCCTAGTTGTTACCTTAACTGAGAGTGATTTTGCCCCCAGTGCCCTCAGGACATTTGATAGTGTCTGAGGACATTTTTGGATGCCAGAATAGAAGCCAGGGGGTCTACTGAAGACCCTACAGTGCACAAGCCAGCACTCACAGTGAAGAGTGACCAGACTTGAAGTGTCACTAGTGCATTAATTCTAGAAATTCTGCCTGAAATTAAATGACTACTTTCTTCTCTAAAATGGGGATGGGGATGATGATAGTAGTTGATTCTGTAGGGCTGTGGTAAGGATGAAATGAGCTGCTTTGTATAAAAGTTCTCAGAATAGTAACTGAGATAGTAAATGCTCAATAAATTTTGATTTTATTATTTCAAAGCTAAAAACAGATCCCTTCATGTTTCCCAAGGAGTGTACCAGAATCTCTTCCACATTAGGCAGTCTTTTAAATCTAGTCTTCCATTCACATGGCAAATCTTATCAGTGTTCTGGTTTATTTTCCCAAAGGTCCAGAAGCAGCCTCTTTTCTCTACTTCCTATCAACATTTATTTGTAAATATTGAACAATCTTGGGAGTTTTCCAGCAGCCTAGTAGTTAAGGATTTGGCGTTGTTATGCTGTGGCTTAGGTTTGATCCCTGGCCTGGGAATTTCCACATGCTTCAGGTGTGGCTAAAAAACTAAAAGCTAAAACAAACCAAAAAAACAGCATGAAAAAAATTGAGCAATGTTACTGGTAAAATTATTTCACTTTTTTTTTTTGCTGTACTCACAGCAATGTGGAAGTTCAGGGATCAAACCCACAGCATAGTTGTGGCAACACCAGAGGATCTTTAACTGGCTGTGCCACAAGGGAACTTCCTATTTCACTGTTGTAAGTTTCATTTTCCTTATTATTAGTTTTGGTTGAACATTACTGGCTATTTGTTTTCGTCTATGAGTTACCTATTTGTATTCTTAGCCATTTTTCCTGATGGATTTTCTTTTTTCTTATTCTGTAGTTCATTTAGACAAAATAGGATGTAAATATTTTTGTCCTACCTCGTTACCTGCTTTTTGACATTTTGTTAAGCCATATGGAATTCTTTGAGGTTTTGCGAGGAAACTTGTCAGTCTTTCTTTTTGTCAGCTTCTTGGTTTTTGTGTCTTGATTAAACCCATGCCTTTCCAACTTAAATTTTTTAAAATTATTTTGTCTACATTTAAAAAAAAATAGTTTAAGGTCAGCCTTCTACTTGCTGGAATTTTTTGGGACAGTGAAGTGGGTGGTCTAACTTTATTTCCGAGTGGATAGCCAGTCATCTCATTTTTTTTTCTTTTTTTTCTTTTTCATATGGAAGTTCCCAGGCTAGGGGTCAAATTGCTGCCAGCCTATGCCACTGCAGGATCCAAGCCCAGTCTGTGACCTACACCAGAGCTCATGGGAATGCCGGATCCTTAACCCAGTGAGTGGGGCCAGAGATCAAACCCACCTCATGGATACTAGTCAAGTCTGTTACCCCTGAGCCACAAAGGGAACTCATTTGTTGATGATACATCTTTTTCCTAAGTTTTTGAAATTCCACTCGTACCATTAACTAAATCTCTGTGTATACTTGGATCAATTTCTGGATTCTAAAATAGTCCATTCTGAAGTTCCCATCGTGGCGCAGCAGAAACGAATCTGACTAGGAACCGTGAGGTTGCAGGTTTGATCTCTGGCCTTGTTCAGTAGGTTAAGGATCCAGCATTGCCGTGAGATGTGGTGTAGGTGGCAGACATGGCTTGGATTCCGTGTTGCTGTGGCTATGGTGTAGGCCAGCAGCTACAGCTCTGATTAAACTCCTAGCTTGGGAACGTCCATATGCCACAGGTGCGGCCCTAAAAAGACAAAAAGACTAAAAAATAATAATAATAAAAAATATTAAAATAGTCCATCATATATTTGTTTATACCTATGCCAGTATATCACTGTTTTATTCACCACGACTTTTATAGTTTTATTTTGATGTCTGATATGATCTATCCCCCATTCATTGTTTTTTGGTTTTCTTTCTTTTTTCTTTGGTCTTTTTAGGGCCACACATGAGGCATATGGAATTTCCCAAGATGGGAATTGAATCGGAGCTATAGCTGCGGGCCCATATCACAGCCACAGCAATGTGGGATCCTTAACCCATGGAATGAGGCTCAGGATTGAACCTGCGTACTAGTTGGGTTCGTTACTGCTGAGCCACAATGGCAACTCCTCTTTTTAACTTGTGAATGTTCATTTTGCTGTTCTTGAGCATCTGTTCTCTATGACCTTGAGAATCATCTGGTAAAGTTTCACAGAAATCCTTTGAGATTTTGATTGACATGACACTGAATTGAGGTTAATTTGGAGTTAATTGGCAAATTAATAGTATTAAGTCATCTCAAAAACATCTGCATGTCATGGTTTGTTTATGTTGCCTCTTCACTAAAGTTCTTTTTTATTTTTATTTTTTTTTTGTCTTTTTGTCTTTTAGGGCCGCACCCGGGGCATATGGAGGTTCCCAGGCTAGGGGTCTAATTGGAGCTGTAGCCGCTGGCCTACACCACAGCCACAGCAATGCCAGACCTGAGCCACGTCTGCAACCTACACCACAGCTCACGGCAACTCTGGATCCTTAACCCACTGAGGAAGGCCAGGGATTGAACCCGCAACCTCATGGTTCCTAGTTGGATTTGTTTCCACTGTGCCACAACAGGAACTCCCATCTCTGGTATTTCTGACTTTTTCTACCTTCAATTCCTTTTTCCTTTGTTTGCTGTGCCCATGGCATGTGGAAATTCCTGGGCCATGGATCAAACCTCTGTCATAGCAGTGACAGTGCTAGGTCCTTAACTGCTAGGCCACCAGAGAATTCCCTCCTACCTCCAGTTCTTTTTAATACACTACCCTGTTTTACAGGAGTTACTTGAAAAAATAAGATCATTTCGTGATGGACTAAATGAAATTAAAGATGGCGTTGGCTGTTGCCTTGTTACTCTTATGTCCCATGGAGAAGAAGGCTTTATTAAAATGAACAATGGTGAAAAAATCAGCCTGGAAGGCATCTTTGAAATGTTTAACAATAAAAACTGTCCAGCACTTCAAAAGAAACCAAAAATCTTTATAATCCAGGCCTGCAGAGGAGGTAAATAGAGACTTCTTTGTAATAGCTCTGTTTCTAGGAAATAGGAAATTCTCATATTGATGACTGAGGAAGAAGATTAAGTTTTGTATTTTTTGGGGGGGTTGTCTTTTTTTTTTTTTCCCTTAGGGCCACATACATGGCATATGAAAGTTCCCAGGTTGGGGTCAAATTGGAACTACAGCTGCTGGCCTACACCACAGCCACAGCCAAATCCTACAACACAGCTCTTGGTAATGCCAGATTCTTAACCCACTGAGCAAGGCCAGGGATTGAACCTGTGTCCTCATGGATACTAGTCAGATTCATTTCTATTGAGCCATGACAGACACTCTGAAAAGGAAGTTTTAAATAAAATTATTTTACATTAGTGGACCCACAGGCACAGCTTTCATTGTGTAGTATGCTAGGGACGTTGAGCTGGGAGGAAGGGACAGTGGGAAAATGTACCTGGGATAGGATAGTTAATTTAGGCCAAGGAAGGTGTAAGTCATTAACTTCATGAGGCAGATCAGGAAACCTCAAATTTGAGAGAGAGGTGGGCAGTTTCCTGGGAGGGGGGATCTCCCATCCTTTGTGTGATTCTGGGTGGGTCATGGGACTAATACTGAACTTATGTAACTTTAGTGGGTATTTCTCTCTCTTGTGGAGACACAGGCTTGTTGAAACTTTTGTCGATGGTTACTGGTGTCAATGGTATGTTATCGTAGGTTGTATTTTCATTTATCAAAAAATAGAGAGAAGAGACATTGGTGTGGAAACGGATGATGAACCCATGGACTCAGATGATGTATCTGAGAAGAGGCTGCCTACATTCAGTGATTATTTCATCATCTACCCCACCCGGGCAGGTAAGACAGTGAGGTTTGATGATAGTGAGAAACATATTCATCCTTTTAAAAAGATATTATCTGTGCTTTACAAATTGATGTATGTAAGGAGAAATTTTCATTAACCCATCCATCTCACTTTAGAAACTATTCCACAGAGTTCCTGCTGTGGCACACCAGGATTGGTGGCATCTTGGGCGCACTGTGATGCAGGTTCGATCCCCAGCCTGGGACACTGGGTTAAGGGTCCTTAAGGCCAAAAAATTTTAAAAAAGAGAGTTCCTATTGTGGCTCAGCAGTAACAAACCCAACTAATATCCATGAAGATGAGGGTTGTATCCCTGGCCTCGCTCAATGGGGTTAAGGATCCAGCATTGCCATGAGTTGTGGTGTAAATTATAGACAAGACTCGGATCTGGTGTTGCTGTGGCTGTGGTGTAGGCTGGCAGCTGCAGCTCCGAGTCAACCTATAGCCTGAGAACTTCCGTATGTCGAAAGTGTGGCCCTAAGAAAAAAAGAAAAAAGGGAGAGAGACAGGGAGGAAGGAGGAAAAGGGAAAGGAAGGGAAGGGACTGACCCACTTTCAGAGATGGCAGGTTTGCATCTGTTCATCTCTTTCTTGTGGGACTACACCAACCTCTTTGCAAAGTATCACATAATAAAATAAGATGATTGGCTCTCATGTGAAAAAGATCTTGATCCAAAGCCAGTTCTGTCACTTGCTGTCTTTGAGTCCTTCAATTTTCTTAGCCTCTAGATATGTCAGTTTCTTTATGCAAAATAAGATAAAATATATTTATGTCATTGGGATGTTATATAAATTAAATTATGTAATACAGATGTGCTTATCATAATAACTGGCATAATAAGTTTTAAAAAGAAATTAACCAATATGTTATGCTGATAATATTATTATTATTGCTAGTAATATTACTAATACTAAGTTAAAATCCCAAAGAATCTTCTGTGCTGAAGGGGTGGACTTGACTCAGTCATGAAGGGAAACAGGAAAATCTAGAGAGAAGATAGAAGTGGTCAAGGGCATTTATTTAGCTGTTTGTTTCTTGGTTTTCTTCAAAAAGAATTAAAGTAGGAATTCCCATTGTGGTGCAGTGGAAGCAAATTGACTAGGCACCATGAGGTTTCAGGTTCGATGTCCTCGCTCAGTGGGTTAAGGATCTGGTGTTGCCATGAGCTGTGGTGTAAGTCGAAGATGAGGCTCAGAATCTGCTTTGTTGTGGCTTTGGCGTAGGTCAGCAGCTGCAGCTCTGATTCAACCCCTAGCCTGGGAACCTCCATATGCTTCGGGTGTGGCCCTAAAAAGCAAAAAAAAAAAAAAAAGAATTGAAGCAGTTTGCAAATATGTGTGCAATTCAAGATAAAATGTTAGTGAATAAATGGAAGCAAAGCAAAGTAAAGACAGTAATGTAAAATGAAAATGTCTATGTTAAAGTTAAATGTAACTTTATTCACCCAAGAGAGATGAAAGTGCGTGTATTTTTTTTTTTTTTTTAAGAGCTGCACCTGCAGCATATGGAAGTTCTCAGGCTAGAGGTCAGTCAGATCTTCAGCTGCTGGCTTCTGCCACAGCCACAGCAAGGCTGGATCTGAGTCTTGTCTGCGACCTACACCACTGCTCACAGCAATGCTGGATCCTAAACCCACTGAGCGAGGCCAGGGATCGAACCTGCAACCTCATGCTTCCTAGTCGGATTCATTTCCGCTGTGCCAAGATGGGAACTCCCATTGTATCTTTAATGACGTGAAATTCCTCTTAGTTCCTTACCTTCTTTACTGCTATTATTTGTGGCTTCTATTCTTGATCTGACTTGTCAGTGGCTTACTTAGTTAAGAATCCTTTTTTTTTGGCTGCATCTGCGCCACATGGAGGTTCCCAGGCTAGGGGTTGAATCTGAGCTACATCTGCTGCCTACACCACAGTCATAGCAACACTAGATCTGAGCCGCATCTGCGACCTACACCACACCTCATGGCAATGCTGGATCCCTGACCCACTGAGGGGGTCTAGGGATTAAACCTGCAACTTCATGGTTCCTAGTCAGATTTGTTTCCACTGCGCCTCGACAGGAACTCTGTTAAGAATCCATTTTTAGTTTTAGTTTTGTTAATCCTCTCTAGTATTATGTTTGTTTTTTATTTCATTCATTTGGGCCCAGATTTCCATTTTTCTCCTTTTTTTTTGCTTTAGCTGTGCTGCAGCATATGGAGTTCTTAGGCCGGGGATCAGATGTAGGCCCAGTTTCGACTTAAGCCACATTTGTGGCCATGCTGGAGTCTTAACCCACTGCGCCAGGCTGGGGATCAAACCTGCATCCCAGTGCTCCCAAGACACCACTGATTCCGTTATGCCATGGCAGGAAATCCAGGACAATTTACTTTTATTGTTAGCATTCATATATTTACACTTTTAACATTTTACTTTTTGCTATTTATTTTTATTTGCTTTCTTCCCCCCCTTTATTCCACTTAAAACAATGAAGTAAAGTTGCTGTGTGCAATATTATGTTAGTCTTATTGCTCTTATTTCTGCTTGATTATGAATTTAGGTTGTTATTCTTAAATTTTCTCCTAGTACTGACTTGGAAGGTATGCATTTCATATCTCCTTATGGTTCCCCATGAAATTTTATTCACATGTATTTAATCTCAAGTTAATACAAAGCTTATCCGTACTTCTTGATGATACATGGAATCTTAGAACACTAAGTCTTATCACCTTCCACATTTAAGCACTATTATTTAACATTTTTTCTTATCCCCTATTTTTTGTAACTTTTAGTATATGAAATTATTATGTATTCTTACACTCCTTCCACCCTGATTTTCTTCTGAATTAAGACATTAAATCAACACATTTTCATCAACTAGGGTGGCATGTACTAAGGTGGCAAGCATTATTCTAGGTAATGCCTGTCCATTTTTTAAAACCCCACAAATTAGAATATTTTTGTAACATTTTATACAACCTTTGTTTGTTTACCCCTGTGTTTATCATTTTCTTTGTTCTCTATTCTTTTCTGAATCTCAGATCATTTTTCTGTGGTCATTTTCTTTTTACTTAAAGTATATCTTTTAGAAATTCACTCAAGGAGGAGTTCCCCATTGTGGTGCAGTGGAAACAAATCCGACTAGTATCCATGAGGATGTGAGTTTGATTCCCGGCCTCGCTCAGTGGGTTGGGGGCGGGGGATGGGGGGATGTGTGTGGGGGGATCCTGCGTTGCCCTGAACTGTGGTGTAGGTTGCAGTTGCGGCTCGGATCCTGAGTTGTTGTGGCTGTGGCTGGGGCCAGCAGCTACAACTTGGATTGGACCCCTAGCCTGGGAAATTCCATATGCCATGGGAGCATCCCTAAAAAGAAAGAAAAGAAAAGAAAAGAAAAGAAATTCATTTAAGGAAGATTTGTAGGTGGTAAATTCATTTTACACCCAAATGTGGCTGATCATGTGACAGTATCTTTGCTTGTTTCCTTCTTGTGATGCCATCTTTTATTTCTTTAAACATTTCACGCATTTATTTTATGTTTTATATCTAATATTTCCAATATCTAAAGTCTTTGGGGGGGGGGTCGCTCTTTTGGTTGTTTCTGCTGCCTGTCACTTGTGGGAGTTGTGTGTTTGAGCTGTTAGCTCCTTCTATAGAATTTTAATCTCTGGTACTCCTGGGGGCATACATTGGGAATACTTTCTTTTAAAGGGGATCATCGACCACATGGACCTCTGTGGCTCTCTCTCTTCAGGGTCTCTTGGTTAATGCAGGAATGCTAAATTCATCTCCCTACCTCCCAGGCACATTTTCCCGGCTTTACTTTCCACTGGAGTAGACATTTCCCCTGAGGCACAATGCAACTCTGGCTTTTATGTTTGCTTTCTGCTCCTAGCTCAAGTTTCAACTTCCTCATTTGGAGGAATGGAATGCTTTGGGGATTTCCATTAATTCCTCTCAGCTCAGAATTTAGCATTAAAATTTTGTTCCAGTCAAGCATCAAGTTTTGGAGTTCCCATTGTGGCTCAGCAGTTACGAACCTGACTAGTGTCTAGGAAGATGCAGGTTAGATCTCTGGCCTTGCCCAGGTCAGTCAGTTAAGGATCTGGCATTGCCATGAGCTGTGGTGTAATTCACGAACCAAGTTCAGATCCTATGCTGCTATGGCTGTGTGGTAGGCTGGCAGCTGCTCCTCTGATTCGACTTCTAGCCTGGGAATTTCTATATACCACAAGTGTGGCCCTTAAGAAAAAATATAAAAAGAATCAGGTTTTATCGTTGGAGGGGTATATAAAAGTTCTAGTGCCTAAAGTGGGAAACTGGACTATATGTTAAAGTGAAACTTTGTGGGTCCCCCGCTTTTACCTGATCGGATGAGGCAGTACCAAATATGTGTGGGGAGGTGGGACAGTGGGTTCCTTTATCTCCCATCAACGAGAGACAGGTATACTGCCTCCTTGGACAGTAGTGTGTGATCCTAGAAAGCAAAAAGTATGTTTATTCCAAGACCCAGCAGTTTCATTTCCAGGTATACACACTAGTGCTGTGGTCCCCCAGTTGAGCTCTACTTTTCTGAACCACTAGCTCAGGTAATTTATGGATCCAAAAATTAGATCATGCTACACTCTTTTATTTTATTTTATTTTATTTATTTCTTTTGTGTGTGTGTGTGTCTTTTTGCCTTTTCTAGGGCTGCTCCCGCGGTATATGGAGGTTCCCAGGCTAGGGGTCTAATCAGAGCTGTAGCCACTGGCCTATGCCACAGCCACAGCAACGTGGGATCTGAACTGCATCTGTGACCTACACCACAGCTCATGGCAACACCGGATCCTTAACCCACTGAGCAAGGCCAGGGATTGAACCTACAACCTCATGGTTCCTAGTCAGATTCGTTAACCACTGCACCACGACGGGAACTCCATATACTCTTTTAGATGTTATCATTTTCAGGGGTAGCTAGCCTTTGGAGGACTGCTGAGATAAAGAGCCAGTGTTATGGTGGTGTCCTAGCTTGAGAAGTCCTGCAGTGCCCAACAGGGGTACACATCCCACTAGTAATTTAGCAATGAAATAAAAATATTTTTCTTTCAATTTGAATGGGTTTTTTTGGGATCACCTATTCATGTGCCTGTTGGCCATTGATGGACCTTCTCTTGCCCAATCTTATATTGGATTGGCTTTCTCTTTTTTTTTTTTTTTTTTGTTGCCCCACAGCATATGGAGTTTCCCTGCCAGGGATCAGATCAAAGCCACAGGTATGGCATAGGTGCAATGCTGGATCCTTAACCCACTGATGGAGGCCAGAGATTGAAACTGCATCCTCACATAGACAACATCTGGTCCTTTACCTGCTGAGCCACAATGAGAACTCCCAAAAGCAAAAGTTTTGAAGCATTGATAGTTCAGTGGTAGAGTTCTTACCTGCCAAAAAGCAAACATTTTAGATTTTAACTTCAATTTATCAGTTTTTTTCTTTTATGATTTATGCTTTTTGTGTTCTAAGAAAACTTTGACTACCTTGAAGTTGTAAAGATGTACCATATTTTTTCTATGCCAACCCAGAGTTACTATGAAAACATGCAATTTTGATATTCCCATTGAGTTTCCATACTAGAGACATTTATGTTTCTTAATTTAATAACAAAAATAGTAGTTAAGTTTTTGAGTACCCCCAAATCAATTCCATGTGGATGTATTTACAGCTATTTAGCTTAAAATTCTAGTGTAAAAGTCAGCAATAAAAAAATAGAAAAGGGGAGTTCCTCTTGTGGCTTAGCAGAAATGAACCTGATTAGTATCCATGAGGACATGGGTTTGATCCCTGACCCCACTCCATGGGTTAAGGATCCAGCGTTGCTGTGAGATGCGGTATATGTTAGAGATGCTGCTTAGATCCCACGTGACTGTGGCTGTGACTGTGTCTGTGGTGTAGGCTGGCACCTGTAGCTCCCATTCGACCCCTAGCCTGGGAAGTTCCATATATCTTGGGTGTGGCCCTGAAAATTAAAAAAAAAAAAAGAAAGAAAGAAAAGGGAAAAATAAATATGACAAAATGATAACTCAAATCTGAGGGATGATTATGTGGGGCAGGGATTATTAAACTTTGCTTACTATTTTTGTGTATATTTGAAAACTTTTGCTTTAAAAATGCATATAAAGGGAGTTCCCATTGTAGTTCAGTGGAAATGAACCCAACTAGTATCCATCAGGATGCGGGTTCAATACCTGGCCTCTCTCAGTGGGTTAAGGATCTGGCATTGTCATGAACTATGGTGTAGGTTGCAGATGCAGCTCAAATCTGGCATTGCTGTGGCTGTGGTATAGTTGGGCAGCTGCATCTCTAGTTCTACCCCTAGCCTGGGAATGTCCATTGGGTACAGGTGCACCCCCCACACACAAAAAAAAAAGCACATAAAAAAGAATGTCCTCCTAGGAATTCCCTGGTGACCTGGCAGTTAAGGATCTAGAGTTGTCAGTGCTGTGGGGCAGGTTCAGTCCCTGGCTTAGGAATTTTGCCTGCCAAGAGTGTGGCCAAAAAAAAAATGTCCTTCTGAGGTTATGTGCTATTGGTCACATGAGTCTCATGTCTTAAGGCAAGTGTTTATTTTTTAAAAATTTTTATTAAAGTGTAGTTGATTTACAATGTTCTGTTCATTTTCAGGTGTATGGTAAATTTTTCTCTTTTTTAGATTCTTTTCCATAATGCAAGTGTTTATTCTCAGTTCAAAGCCATTTTCTAGGTTTTAACTGTGGATCAAAGAACAAGTGCAAACTTGCTAGTTAGAGAAGGAAAATGGACGAAATTTTTTTTTTTCTTTTGTAGCTCATGTTGCTTTACGGGACCCCCATACCGGCTCTGTGATGATCAGAGCAATGTCTAACGTCTTTCAAGAGTATGGAAATAAGTGGCACATTGCTGACTTCTTCACCAAAGTAAGTAAATTCCAAGTAAACGTGTGCTCCAGTCAGTCTAAAGCGAATAAGACCCTTGAGAACATTTTCATGAGAAGATTGACTTTAGCCATGAGAACATGAGTGATGCTGCTGAGTTGCTTGGAAACAGTGGGCTGATGGGAAGTTTAGAGAACCGTGGCAGCCTTGTTGAGAATTCTCGGCCGAGGGAAACTGATAGGGCCACTCTATTCATTGGTACATGAGTGAGGTGGATATCAGGTGAGCTTTTGAAGATCCTCCCTGCTCAGTGGTCCTGCCTGCCTGACTCAGCTCTCCCGAGGGAGGGGAGAACCCGAGGGCTTCTTTAAGGACTGACACTGTCTCACATTTGTCTGCCCAGCTTGCAGCCCATGGTAAATGTTCACTGAATGAATATGAGTGGCCAAGGACTGCGGTGGGTTAATATAGGAACCATAGTTTGGAGAAGGTCCCGATGATAGTGGTTTATCATATCAAGATTGAAGAGTAATTTTCTTTTTCTTTTCTTTTCTTTTTTTTTTTTGCTTTTGCTTTTTAGGGCCACATCCGTGGCATATGGAGGTTCCCAGGCTGGGGATCAAAGTGGAACTGTAGCTGCTGGCCTACACCACAGCTCACAGCAACAATGGATCCTTAACCCACTGAGCAAAGCCAGAGATCAAACCTGTATCCTCATGGATCCTAGTTGGATTCATTAACCTCTGAGCCACGAAGGGAACTCAGAAGAGTAATTTTCTTCTTGATCTGGGAGTTTTATACCTAAAGAGAGCTAATTAGAAAAGATTGTAGGAGTTCCCACTGTAGCATAGTGGATTAAGAACTTGAATGCAGCGGCTTGGGTTGTTGTGATGGCATGGGTTCTATCCCGCGCCCAGTACAGTAGGTTACAGTCTTGCTGCAGCTGTGGTGTAGGTTGAAGCTGTGGCTTAGATTCGATCCCTTGCCCGAGAACTTCCATATCCCGTGGGTGCAGCCATTTAAAAAAATAAATAAATAAAAGAGAGAAAAGGTTGTAAATGAGCACAGTAATAGTAGTACTATTACCCACTGCACAGCTCATTCTGCACCAAGAGCTGTTCCCTGCGCTTTACAGATGTGAATCCATTTAAGTCTTACAATAGCCCTCAGGGTGGGTATTGGGATTCATGTCCCCTATTACAGATGGACAGCTCGGAAGTGGCAGCCTTGGCCTCCCAGCCCAGGCAGAGTGCTGCTAGAGCTCATGCCTTGATCACAATTATGGAGTATTTTACTTATGCCTTACCTCCCTGAGGGATAGTAACTCTTATTTCTTTAAAAAAAGATTTAATGTTAATGGTTTACATATGATGATTAAGATCCTTCAAAACTTTTTCACCTCATTTTGAGGTGAGCTCTTGGGGGGAAAAATGTTAACAGGAAGGACTATAGATAATGTATAGACAGTCTTTCCGACCATATTCCCATATCTCTTATATTGCTCAGTTTATCTCCTTAAGAAAATAGTTTCTTTGATCACGTTGCTATTCAGCAGAAACTGGCACAACATTATTTCCCAGGCTAGGTGTCGAATCAGAGCTGTAGCCACCGGCCTACACCACAGCCACAGCAATGCAGGATCTGAGCCTTGTCTGTAACCTACACCACAGCTCACGGCATTGCTGGATCCTTAACCCACTGAAGGAAGCCCGGGATTGAACCCTCATCGTCATGGATACTAGTTGGATTAATTTTTGCTGAGCCATGATGGGAACTCCCCAAATCAACTATACTTTAATTTAAAAAATTAATGCAAAAAAAAAAGTCGGACACAGAAAAAGAAATTTTTTTAAGAGAAAATAGTTTCTTCTCGGCTTCTCAAGAATGTGTAATAAAAAAAGACAGGTTAAACCAACTATAAATAGAAATCCATTTTAGTTAAAGCTAACTGAAAAACTATTTTGCTGACCAGTGTTCGTTAAGTCTTTATTAAACCTCATTCTTTTTTTAATTGAAAGCTGATTTTTTTTAACTGAATGAAAGATTCTTTAAATTCTATAGTGCTTTATAATTTCCAAAAGTTTCACACACATGATTTTATACAATCCCTTTATAACTCTTTTTCCCTCTCTAACTTTATATTACCCCTCCCCTGCTTCCCTCTCCCCACTGGTAACCACTAGTTCATTCTTTGTATCTGTGAGTCTGCTTCTTTATTTATTTTTTGTCTTTTTAGGGCTGTACCTGAGGCACTTGGAGATTCCAAGGCTAGGGGTCAAATTGGAGCTACAGCTGCTGTCCTACGCCACAGCCACAGCAACGCCAGATCCCAGCCATGTCTTTGACCTACATCACCATCACGGCAATGCCAGATCCTTAACCCACTGAGCAAGGCCAGGGATCAAACCTGCATCCTTGTGGATACTAGTCAGAGTCGTTTCTGCTGAGCCATGACAGGAACTCTGCTTCTTTTTTGTTTTATTCACTAGTTTGTTATATTTTTTTAGATTCCACAAATAAGTGGTATTATACCATATTTATCTTCCTGTCTGACTTATTTCACTTAGCATAATACTCTACAATCCATCCATGTTGCTGCAAATAGCAAAATCTCAGTAATAGTCCATTGTATGCATGCACCACATCTTCCTTATCCATTCATCTATTGATGGACACTTAGGTTGCTTCTATACCTTGGCTATTGTAAATAATGCTGCTATGAACATTGAGGTGCCTGTATCTTTTTGAATTAGTGTTTTTGGTTTTTTTTTTTTTTTTGGACAAATGCCCAGGAATGGAATTGCTGGGTCATATGGTATGAGCACTGTTCATTTTTATTTTTTTATTGTTTTTTAGGGCCATACCTGTGGCATATGGCGGTTCCCAGGCTAGGGGTCTAATCGGAGCTGTAGCCACTGGCCTACGCCAAAGCCACAGCAACGCCAGATTTGAGCCTCGTCTGCAACCAACACCACAGCTCATGGCAACTCGGGATCCTTAACCCACTGAGCGAGGCCAGGGATTGAATCCGAAACCTCATGGTTCCTAGTCGGATTCATTTCCGCTGCACCACGATGGGAACTCCAAGCACTGTTCATTTTTTAAGCACTTTCTGAGTAGACACTGGCATGAAAGTCCAAAAATGAGCAGAATGTGACCTCTGCATTAAAGGTACTTATAGCTTAGTGAGGTAGCAGATGGCAGGTGTGCTTACAACCAAGCCTGGAGTTAATAGAGCAGTTGTATATTTGGTACGTAACGTAATCTACCCCTTTCATTTTACCATGAGGCTCAGAGAAGCTTAATGTGTTGCCCAGTATGACCCAGGGGCAGGTTGACCCTCAAACTCAAGTTTGTATGTGCTTCAGTGCCCTTTCCAGCTCGCAGTGCTGCCTTCCAAGCATTTGCTGGGACCTGGGTGCAGTTTGCATCATTTTCTTGGTGCAGTCGAAGGACTCTGCCATCTCCTTCTGTGAGGTTTACTAAGAAGCTTTTGCTAGGAGCTTTACATTCTTTCGGACAGTTTGTGCTTTTATTTTACAGGTGAATAACAGGGTGGTGCACAGTGAATTTAATCTCCAAAAGGAACCAGTAAAAGTAACACTTGTAATGGAATCAACTTTAACCAAGTTTGTATACTTTTGACATCAGGAAGATTGAAAAAAAACAAGGCCTGCCTTACAACAGACTTTGTAAAGAGCTGGGAGCATTTGTAGCATTGTACAAATGGTTGTCATTTTGCATTATTCTTGTCACTAGCTGTGTTTCTCAAATTTGTTTTGTAAATATATGTGTATGTTATTTTTCTACAATTTAACTATGCTTATTTGATACTTGTAAATAATTTGGCTTTTTTTTTTTTTTTTTAAGATCGCTGTTTTCTGAAAAAACTTTCCTGAACTTTTATCAAAACATGCAAGTCCAGACATTCCCACTGTGACTCACTGGGTTAAGAACCCAACTAGTATCCATGAGGATGTGGGTTCCATCCCTACCCTCGCTCAGTGGGTTAAGGATCTGGTGTTGCCCCAAGCTGTGGCGTAGGTCGCAGATGTGGCTTGGATCTGGTATTGGTGTGGCTGCGGCATAGGCCGGCAGCTGCAGCTTCGATTGACCCCTGGCCTGGGAACTTCCATATGCCAAGAGTGTGGCCCAAAAAAAAGGAAAACCATGAAAGTCCAGCTCCATTCGCGTTCTATTGATCATGTGCTTCTCTTGCTGCTTATTCCCCACCCTCTCTGTTCTCAGTTTGGTTTTGGTGCTGGTGTTAAGCCTCATTTTCTTGGCTTAGTCAAGAATTGTCTTTGTGTGGCCTTGTCCTCTGTTTTTCCTTATTTCCCCAGATTATTGTCTGCAGCCAGTCTGATCTCTTTGACTCTGTATGCCTTTCTCTTGTCTTAGCTGGATGTCTCTGTGCCCTTAAGGGCTTCATGTTTTTACCTCCTGCCCATTGCCCAGCTTCCCCCTTGTCTCCATATACCTTTGAACTGCTGTTCTCTCTACCTTGAATCTTCTGTTCTACCCCACGTAGGTAAATCCTTTCTATCCTTCAGAGTTTGGTCTAAGCATCACTTGCTCAGGAAACTTTCCACAAGCCCTCATGCTAAGTCAGCTCTAAGTGCTCAGAGACCCTCTACTGCTCTTCTGTAGCATTGGAATAACTGTGCGGTGGCTGTTTAATCTGTCTCTCCAGTTCAGTCGTAAACTGCCAGCGGCAGAGGCCATATGTTCTGTTCATGGCTGTATCCTAGCTTCCACCTGCCTTAGGACACAGGCCATGCAGTGAACATTCAGTGAGTGACTGATCACTGTCTTAACATTATCCATCACTCAGACCTTGCCTGTTTGTTACCTTTGTGCTTATCTAGTCATCTGCTACCCATCCCCCCTCCCCCCTGCCATGGATGTCTCATGACGGCTTTAACTCAACAAGTTGGAAGTTAACTTCAATTTCCCCTATTCTCTTCATATAGCCTATCCCCTTCTTTATAATCCTTTGATTCCCCACTGCCTGCAGGAACTACCCCCAAGTCCCCTGGAAGAATATTCCAAGTCTTTTTCTGTTAGACTTATTCTACACTACTCATGTACTAATATTTATCCTGGTAACTTGCCTTTCCCTTAATAATCCTCTCACAGAATTGGGCTCACGGATTAAGGAATGTGGATGAATGCTCTTGCATATGTCATCATACTGTGGTTCATTCTCTTTTCTGCCTGAAAGGCCTTTCATTATCACTGTGCATTTTTCAGGGTGCAACCTGGGTCGCATCCCACCACAAAGAAAACCTGTATGTAAACTAGTATTTTTAGAGTGACACACTGTGGACTGAGCATGAATTTTAATTGTTACTGTGTTCTAACTTTTGGTATAACTCTAGACTGTATTTGGACCTGGGTTTCCTCATCTGTATAAAAGGAGACTTGGCTCAGCAGATCCTGAGAGCTCATCACACTGGACCTCAGTGAACTTTGACTTCTTAGTGAACTCGCTCCTGAACACCCTCCAGAAATGGCTGTTCCTGAACCTTGGGAATCAAGCTGGCGGTTGCATATAGCTGTTGGGTCTTTGTGAGGATGTAGGCATTTGGTGAAATACTCTGAAGATTGAGAGCCAAATGGACTTCAGCAATCCAGAATCTCCAGCCCTGTCTCCATTTCAGGGATAATTATGTCCTTTTTAGTTAATTGTGGTTTCAAATATTAATACATGTAATTTACTTTGGAAACTTTTTTTTTTTGTCTTTTTGCTATTTCTTGGGCCGCTCCCGCGGCATATGGAGGTTCCCAGGCTAGGGGTTGAATTGGAGCTGTAGCCACTGGCCTACACCAGAGCCACAGCAACGCAGGATCCGAGCCGCGTCTGCAACCTACACCACAGCTCATGGCAACGCCGGATTGTTAACCCACTGAGCAAGGGCAGGGACCGAACCCGCAACCTCATGGTTCCTAGTCGGATTCGTTAACCACTGCGCCACGACGGGAACTCCCTACTTTGGAAACTTTTGAGTTATGAAATTTGGGGTTTTTTTGGGGGGGGGTGTTTGTCCGTGCTTACAGAAGTTCCCAGGCCAGGGATCGAACCTGCACCACCTGAGCAGTGACCCAAGCTGCTTCAGCGACAATGCCAGATCCCCAACCTGCTGCACTGCATGGGAACTCTGAGTTCTGACATTTGATATGTACCTTTGGTTTATAGAGCATTGAAATGTCTCTGGTTCATAAATAATATCAGGTGAGCCTTCTCTGTCCACTTAGATCCTGGAAGATTTCTGGGCACAAAACCTTGTTTCAGGGGGACAGCAGCAACAGCTGAAATAGCAACAGCTGTCTTTTTTTTTCTTATTTTTTTGGCCAGCATGCAGAAGTTCCTGGGAAAGGGACTAAACCTGCAGCACAGCAATGACGATGCCGGATCCTTAACCTGGTGTGCCACCAAGGAACTCCCTTAACAGCTCATATTTTCTGGGAGAGGTTAAGTGACTTGCTCAGAGTCACAGTTAGCATGTGTGAAACTGAGATTCGCAAGACACAAAGTGCCAAATGATAGAGAAAAGTTTTAAGACAGAATGCTTTTGATGGACAGAAGGGACCATCCCATTACCACTTAACCGTTGGCATGAGGGCTTTGGGACAAGGGTGGGGGAGTGATTTTGGAACCCTGCTCAGATCACTACAGGTCAGAGTCCTAGAGAGAACTGTGGGACAACTGGATACCAGACAGGCAAGGAGGAATTCTGGTTAGAAAGGTAGGTGGCCCAAGATGGATTTGATGCCTAGGGCCAGCCAGCTGCCCCATATTCTCTTCACTTCAAGAATAGACTCTCCTAGCCATCCAGTGCCCAAATATAGACCCCAAAACTAGTCCCTGGCACAGCTTTATATTGAAAAAAATTTTTTGTCTTTTTAGGGCCACACTGGTGCCATACGGAAGTTCCCAGGCTAGGGGTTGAACTGGAGCTGCAGCTGCCGGCCTATACCACAGCCACAGCAACATGGAAACCTGTGCTGCAGCTTGTGGCAATACTGTATCCTTAACTCACTGAGCAAGGCCAGGGATCAAACCAGCATCCTCATTGGATACTAGTCAGGTTCTTAATCTGCTGAACCACAACAGGAACTCCTTGGGAAAAAAAATTTTAAACCCAGTTAAATTTTTTTTTTTCCTTACATACAGATCCAAGAAACCAAAGTTTACAAAAAGAAGGCTCTGAGATTTTCATTAAAAATGTGCATTGATGGAGTACCCTGGTGGCCTAGTGGTTAAGGATCTGGTATTGTCACTGTCATGTCTTAGGTTTCATCTCTGGCCCAGGAAATTCCCTATGCCATGGGTGTGGCCCCTCAAGATGTGCATGAGTAAAAAATAATGGAGCAACTTGTGCAGAGGACCAGGAGGCTGAGAGGTGGGGAGGACAGATGGCTGGGGAGCAATAGCCCTTCTTTGCCAAGTGCCTCTTAGGCCAAGGGCTCCTCACCATGGTTTACTCTCATTACAGTATGTTTTCATCTTTGGGCTTAATTAACCCACTTCCTTGCCACAAATTTTCTTCATGCAGATCACTTCTCAAGGACAAAGTTAGAGGGGAAAAAAATATTTTGTAGAGGAACAAAACCTAAACATTGGAGTTCCCATTGTGGCTCAGTGGAAACAAATCTGTATCCATGAGGACGCAGGTTTGTTCCCTGGCCTTGCTCAGTGGGTTAAGGATACAGCATTGTTGTGAGCTGTGCTGTGGGTCGCAGACGTGGCTCGGATCTGCTGTAGCTGTGGCTGTGGTGTAGACCGGCAGCTCCAGCTCCAGTTCGAACCCCAGCCTGGGAACGTCTGTGTGGCCCTAAAAGACCAAAAAAACACAAAAAACCAAAAAACCCTAAACATAATTATAGTACAATTTTATAGTTGTTAACAATGGAAGTATTTTGGAGGTTCTTTGGTGCACAGGGGAGGAAGCTGCTGACATAGTTTGGGACTGACCCAGAACACCCTCCCTTGGAGTCCTGGAATGACAGAAAACTGCCCCTAAAAGGCATCTATTGGTTTTAAGTCTCTACCCCTACCCCCGACATTTTTTTTTTTTTTTTTGAGAGCCAAAATGTCTGCAAATATTCTCGGCAGTTTCTAAGGATGCTTTTAAAACCATGACTTTTCTTGGCTATCAGATCTTTATTTAAATGCTGTGGGGTTTGTTTTCTTTCAATTTAAAAACCTGTTCTTTGAGTTCCCATTGCAGCTTAGCAGTAATGAACCTGACTGGTATCCATGAGGCCGTGGGTTCAATCCCTGGCCTTGCTCAGTGGGTTAAGGATTTCGAGTTGCTTGTGAGCTGTGGTGTAGATTCCCATGTGGCTGTGGTGTAGGCGAGCAGCTGCAGCTCTGATTCAATCCCTAGCCTGGGAACTTCCATATGTCACAGGTGTGGCCCCAAAAAGACAAAAAAAAATAAAAACTAAAAACCTGTTCCTCATAGAAATCTCAAAAAACAAAAAATGAGGCCAAAAAATCTACCAGTTTCTCTACTTGTGTATCTGTAGTTCACATTAAAATTAATCTAGATTTTTTTTTTTTTTTGGTTTGGAGTTGGGCATATGTTTAAAAGATGTCCAAGGAGTTCCCACTGTGGTGCAGAGGGTTAAGAATCCAACTGCAACAGCTTGGGTCTCTGCAGAGGTTTGGATTTGACCCCCAACCTGGTGAAGGAGGTTAAAGGATCCAGTGTTGCTGCAGCAGCGGTGGAACTTCCACAAGTCGGGGATACAGCCTTTAAAAAAAGAAGCAAACAAACAGAAAAAACTCCAAGTAATTATTTTTTTTTGTCTTTTTTTGTTGTTGTTGTTGTTGCTATTTCTTGGGCCGCTCCTGCGGCATATGGAGGTTCCCAGGCTAGGGGTTGAATCGGAGCTGTAGCCACCGGCCTACGCCAGAGCCACAGCAACGCGGGATCCGAGCCGCGTCTGCAACCTACACCACAGCTCACGGCAACGCCGGATCGTTAACCCACTGAGCAAGGGCAGGGACCGAACCCGCAACCTCATGGTTCCTAGTCGGATTCGTTAACCACTGCGCCACGACGGGAACTCCCTCCAAGTAATTCTAAGTGCAACCAGGCTTAAACCTTCATATGCCTAATAATCAGGCATTGATTGATAGATTGATTGATTTTTATGACCAGGGCATACAGAGAATCTGCACCACAGCAGCGAAAGGAGCCATAGCAGTGACAGCGTGGAAAACTAAACCTGCTGCACCAGGGGGGAACTCCAGTTTTCTTTACAATAATTTAATGCCTAGGGTTTCAATTTCTCAAAATAATCGCCCTCATCCGGTAACTCCCTTTTGTACCATAGAATGTATGTCTTTTTAATTTTTAAACTTTTTTGCTTTTTAGGGCCACACCTATGGCATATGGAAGTTCCTGGGCTAGAGGCTGAATTGCAGCAGGAGCTGCCGGCCTACATCACAGCCTCTGCAAAGCTGGGCTTAACCCAGTGAGCAAGGCCTGGAATCAAACCTGCAACCTCATGCATACTAGTTGGGTTGGTAACCACTGAACCACAATAGGAACTCATTTTATTTTTAAACCACTTTATTATTTTTCTCCTTTTTTGGCCACCAGGTGGTATATGGAGTTCTCTAGCCAGGTATCGGATCAGACATCCAGTGGCGACCTGGGTGCAGCAACGCGGGGTCCTTAACCCATCGTCCAGGACCGGGAATCAAATCTTTGTTCCAGCGCTCCCAAGATGCCCACGGACCACACTGCACCAAAGCGGGGACTAAAGTATTTTATTTTTTTAAGGACTTTATGGTATTGGGTGGAATAAATATTAACTAATTAATGGATATTATAATTTTCACTCCACAAGAAAAAAAGTATGCAAACTATTCCTGCAGTCTTATTCTGCCCCCCCAAACTTCCTGTAAAATATTTTTTTTCCTAGGAGACTTGTTAATTTTTTATTTTATATTGGAGTATACTTGGTTTACAATGCTGTGAAGATAACTTTTAAAAAATCTGAATTACACAGTAACTTGTCCTCCAAAAAAATCAAAATGAGTTTTCCAGCTTTTGTTTACCCAAAACAAGCTTGTGTTCAACACCCCTTTGCACATAAGGAAATTGCAGCTTACAAGAGAGACCACTCAAGTTGATAGGTACGAAAAGCTGCGAGGGAACTCGGATGCCCAACTGGCTGGTTGGCTGGTTTCCCGGACGCGTCCCTGCACGCAAACCGCGCGCTCCAAGGACCCTGCCCGCGAAGGACTTCGCTAACGTCCACGGCAACGCCGCAGCCGGCCTTCCGGAGGAAGGCCCGCCCCCACGACTGCCTGCCTAGTTCGCCCTTCCGCTCGGCTCTTGGTTGTCATTGGCTGTCAGCAGACTATATAAGGACGTCATTTCCGCTTACCCTTCCTTTCCGCGCTGCCCAGACCGGGGTCCATACGGCGTTGTTCTTGGTGAGTTGTTTGTGGGTGTCCGGGCGTCCCCCAAGGCCACCAGAGCGAGCTTCTCGTTCAGAGGAGCAGTGCGGGGACCTGGGGGGGAAGTTTTCAGACGGAGCGCTTCTGTCTCGGGCCGGCGCGCTCCCCTTCAGGTCGGGCGGCCTGCACGTGGCGGGACTCGGGCCCGTGTGTTCCCGCAAGGCCTCGGAAGCAGACTGGGGCCTCGACCCCGGGTGCAGATGGGCAGGATGCCTAGAGTTAGGCCTACGCGAAGCGTTGTTGTCGCTTCAACATTCGGCAGTAAACCCAGAGACTTAGCCGCCGATATTCTCCAGTTTCTTGGGCTTGTCGGTTTTCCCTGTTCCCCGTTCAGAAGTTAGAGTTTCTGATGCTGGACAGGCTAAATAAAAGGTCCAGGTTCTGTCCAAAAGAATTTGGACAAGGAATGCAAATTAGAAGTAACAGAGATTGTCGGGTAGACAAGAAATGAAGCAGTTTATTAAGGGGCGGAGGCGAAAGTACTCCCAAAGAATGTAGGCGACTTCCTGGGTGAGAAACGCACGGAACGCTTTTCTGATTAGGGGCGGAAGATGCATTGTTGGGAGCTTTGTGGTGGGTTCTTGATTGCACCTGGCTACATCATGTTCTGTTCTGTTGCTGCTGTGTCTCCTGGAGCCACTGCATGCGCTTTAAAAGCCATTTCACCTTACTATTCAAGCGCGAAATGTGGAAAATAGTAACGGCGATCACCTACAGCCTGAGTATAAGTACTGCGCAAGCTCGGCCAAGCCCTGAGTTTTGTGGTTTTCTTTCTTTATGCCCTGCATTTGGCATACCATTTGTGAGCGCTTATACAAATGAGTGGGTGTTACAGTCATTGGTGGGGGGGGGGTGAGGGGTCATGTTCTCTTATTTTCATTCCAGCTGCACCTTCCCAAAGAAAGGGATTTTTGTCCTTATTTAGTTTTTACCTGAAATGTCATAAAGTTGTGCATAATGGAAAGTTTTTACCCGCAAGGCTAATTTCATTGTAATGAAGGTATAATGTGCAAACTGGTTACATTCAGACCTTGGAAATTACTGTCTTTTCTCACCTTTCTTTGTTTCCCTCCAGGGCACTTATGTCTCCAAGATGTGTGGTTTCCTGTCATCCTGGAGATTTCTGCTTTTCTTTGTCTTCTAAGGGAATCCTGTTGTTTACATGATGGATGGTTTCCTGCCATTTGGCCCTTGGCTCCCCTTTCTCTACTCACACCTAGACCACTCTTTCTAAAGAAAGATCACAGAATTTGTTGCAGTTTTTTTTTGTTTGTTTGTTTTTGTCTTTTTGCCATTTCTTGGGCCGCTCCCGCGGCATATGGAGGTTCCCAGGCTAGGGGTCGAATCAGAGCTGTATCTGCCAGCCTAGGCCAGAGCCACAGCAATGCAGGATCCGAGCCTCGTCTGCGACCTACACCACAGCTCACGGCAAGGGCAGGGATCCAACCCACAACATCAAGGTTCCTAGTCGGATTTGGTAACCACTGCGCCACTACAGGAACTCCCTGTTGCAGTTTTTTAAGATGTGGTATATCTATTAATGTTGTATCACTGCAGTGGACTAATCCCTCTGTAGGAAGTGTGGTCCATGGTGAGATTTAAACATTGTCATTTAACTCAAGGGGTGTTAGGATGCACTTGTTACACCATCCCATTTGACTCAGTGAAAAGGCCTTTTGTTAATTTTTTTCAGATTCCCGTCGTAACTTTAAGGGAGACTTTCACAATGTCCGGAGCCCTCGATGTCCTACAAATGAAAGAGGAGGATGTCCTCAAGTTCCTTGCAGCAGGAACCCACCTTGGTGGCACCAACCTTGACTTCCAAATGGAACAGTACATCTACAAAAGGAAAAGTGATGGTCAGTCATCGCTTCAGGTTTTTTTTGTTTCCCTTCTTTCTTACAGTTATAAGGACAATTATTAACCATGCTATTCTGATTGGTAGTGCTGGTGATGTGATTTCTAAAATATGAAAAATCTTTCATGAAGTATTAGGTTAAACTATAGATTAGTAAGAAGCTTTAAAACAGTAAAGGTGGGAGTGCCTGTCGTGGCTCAGTGGTTAATGAATCCAACTAGGAACCAGGAGGTTGCAGGTTTGATACCTGGCCTCTCTCAGTGGGTTAAGGATCCAGCATTGCTGTGAGCTGTGGTGTAGGCTGACAGCTGTAGCTCTGATTGGACCCTAGCCTGGGAACTGTGCTGCAGGTGTGGCCCTAAAGAGAAAAACAAAAAACAAACCAGTAAAGGTGAAATTCCCTCGTGGTGCAGTGGGTTAAGAATCTGACATTGACACTGCTGTGGATGGGTTTGATCCCTGGCCTGAGAACTTAAACATGCTGTAGGTGCAGACACCTGCCCCAAAACAAAAAAACTTAAGTAAAAGTGGTCTGGTGTGTTCCCCTCACCCCCAAAGTCTTTAGGGCTGTGCCTGAGGCATATGGAAGTTACCAGGCTAGGTGTTGATTCAGAGTTGTAGCTGCTAGCCTATACACCACAGCCACAGTAACATGGGATCTGAGCCATGTCTGTGTCCTATACCACAGCTCATGGCAACACCAGATTTCTTAACAAACTGAATGAGGCCAGGGATCAAACATGAATGCTCATAGATCCTAGTCGGGTACATTATGAGCTCAGCCACGATGGGAATTCTTGTAAAACTGAATTTTGAGAGGAAGGTAGAGCCAGAGATGGGAATAAAGAATTTAGCTTGCTTTGTATCAGAAAAGGGAAGGTAGGTTGTGATGAGAATATGGAAGGCATTAAGTTCTTTGGCTTAGTGATGGAATCACTGAAAGACCTAAGCTGGTATGCTACATGGTTTAAACAAGTTTGGGATGAATCTAACATCAGGACAGATAACGGAAAGAGTGGTAAGAGGCTAGGAAGCAGGTAAGGGCTTGTAGGATTCCATGTGGGGTGCCTGAAGATTGATTGACTTTGCATACTGAATCAATTCTGCACGCTATTAAAGCTCAGAGTAGAGGCCAGTCTTGGCCAATGAACTTCTGAGTGTCGGAAGTGTGCTATATTAATGGCAGGATTTTCGCTAACACCAGTAGAGCTTGCCTCTATGACTGGAGTTTGATAGTACTCTCTGCCACATGCATTAAGCTTTTTAGAAGAATATTCACTTGGAAAGCTTGGTCTGGTGTTAACGCAGCCTGTGTCCTCACCTAGGCATCTACATCATAAATCTGAAGAGAACCTGGGAGAAACTTCTGTTGGCGGCTCGTGCCATCGTTGCCATTGAAAACCCAGCCGATGTCAGTGTCATATCCTCCAGGAATACTGGCCAGGTTTGTGGAATAATGTGCTTGGGTTTTGTTGTTAAAAATAAATAATAAAAGATGTTTTGAAATGTATAGAAAAGTATAAGAAAAGAAAAGTAGGGTTTCCCCTGTAGTTAACAGTCCAGCGCTATCTCTATCAACTGCTGATTCAACTCCCCAGCACAGCATGGTGGGTTAAGGATCTGGCATTGCCGCAGCTGTGGCTCAGTCAGATTTCATCCCAGGCCTGGGAACTTCCATATGCTATGGATTCAGCAGAAAAGAAAAAACTCATAATTCTATTGTTTAGGTACCATTTGAAGTTGGCCCAAGTCACACTAATTGCCAGAATTCAACATTTATGACATTGCTTTTTTCTGACGGTATGTTAAGGTTCATGTTTTCACATTGGGTATTTTGTTGTGCTAGTAAATACTGAGGGTCACATTTTTCTGCAGTGAGCTTTTTGTATTTAAAATGTTGAAATACTAAGTTAGAAAATAGTAAATAATTGGGAGTTCCTGCTGTGGTATAGCAGGTTAAGAATCTGATTGCAGTGGCTCAGGTTACTGCACAGTGGATTAAAGGATCTGGTGGAATTCAGATGCTTGGCCCAGGAACTTATGGTGCAGGTGCTGCCATTAAAAAGAAAAGAGCAAATAGTAAATATCAACTTTAAAATTTTTCAGGATGGTTTTCCAAGAGTAGGGTAGCACAAGTCTCATAAACAGGAATAATAATCTTCGCCATATTCCCCCCCCTCCATGGGTACACCCACAGTATATGAAGGTTCCCAGGCCAGGGATTAAACTGCCTCTGCAGTAATCTGAGCCACTGCAGTCAGGTTCTTAACCCACGGCACAATGGGAACTCCTACCAGTTTTATTTTTAAAGAATTATTTTTTATTTTTTGTCTTTATTTTTTAAGATAACTGAATATTAAAATTTTTTTTGTCTTTTCTAGGGCTGCACCTGCAGCACATGGAGGTTCCCAGACTAGGGGTCTAATTAGAGCTGTAGCCGCCAGCCTACATCGCAGCCACAGCAACACTACATCTGAGCCACATCTATGACCTACACCACAGTTCACAGCAACACCAGATCATTAACCGACTGAGCGAGGCCAGGGATCAAACCCGCAACCTCATGGTTCCTAGTTGGATTCGTTAGCTGCTGAGCCATGACAGGAACTCCTTAAAAATTTTTATATTATAGTTGATTTACAGTGTTCTGTCAATTTCTGCTGTAGTATTGACTTAATTTTTTTTAATGGCAGGTGAAGTAACTTTGTCTTTTTTGTCCCATTTCTATTTTGATAATTATATTCCCCTTTTTCTGTTGAGAAAACTAATAGCAAAGCCAGTTTTTAAAAATCCGTAAGTGTACAGTTCCTGTCGTGGAGCAGGGGAAACGAATCCAACTAGGAACCATGAGGTTGCAGGTTCAATCCCTGGCCTCTCCAGGTGGGTTGAGGATCCAGCGTTGCCATGGGCTGTGGTGTAGGCCGGCAGCTGTAACTCTGCCTAGATCCCTAGCCTGGGAACCCCATTGTGCTGCAGAAGTGTCTGTAAAGAGACAAAAGACCGAAAAAAAAAAAAAAATCCGTAAATGCATTAAAGCTCTTAAATGAATTTCATTCATAACACTATTTCCTAAGTGGGCCTGGGCAGGATGTGCAGGTTTTTTGGTTGTGTTTTTTTCTTTTTTTTGCCCCTCTACATGGAGAAACCCACTCTGCAGCAGCAACCAGAGCCACTGCAGTGACATCAGATCCTTAACCTGTTGAGCTGCTAGAGAACTGACAGATTTTAAAAATTATGTAGTAAGATAGTCCTTTTGGAGTTCCTTGTTTGGATACCTAGTCCCACTAACTGAAGATGTGGGGTTTTTGTCTTTGGCTTTTTTTTTTTTTTTTTTTTAAGGGCTGCACCCACAGTATATGGAAGTTCCTAGGCTGGGGGTTGAAATCTGAGCTATAGCTGCTGGCCTACACCACAGCTCATGGCAATGTCAGTCAGATCCTTAACCCACTGAGTGAGGCCAGGGATTGAACCTGCATATTCACATGGATCCTAGTCGGGTTCCTTAATCTCTGAGCCACAAAGGGGAACTCCTGAATGTGACTTAACAGGAGGTTATTCCCCTAGAGGCTGGCTTATGACAACTTTTGTGGGAGGTTTTTTGTTTGTTTTTAAAGGGCCATACCTACAGCATGTGGAAGTTTCCAGACTAGGGTCAAATTGGAGCTGTAGCTGCTGGCCTACACCACAGCCACAGTAACTCAGGATCCGAACCGTGTCTGCAACCTACACGACACAGCTCACGGTGATGCCAGATCCTTAAGCCAATGAGTGAGGCCAGGAGTCCAACCCACATCCTCATGGATACAAGTTGAGTTCATTATTGCTATGCAGCAATAGCAACTCCCTGGGAGTTCTTTTCTTTCTTTCTTTTGGCTGCATCTGCTGCACTCAGGTGTTTCCTGGCCAGGGATCAAACCCATGTCCAGATTGACCAACCTGATCCTTAACCTGCTGAGCCACAAGGGAAGTCATCAATGGTTTTAATTAACGCTGTAGAGTGAACGTAGTGGCCGCTTTGTCCTTCCCTCAGTAAAACTTGACTCAGTATATAGGTTGGCCCAGGCAGTGCTGGCTGAGTGCTTGGAATATAGCAGTCAAGCAATCTTTTTGAAGGGAGGCAGGAAATTAGCTTGGGGGTTGGGGGAAGTAAGGGAGGATAAAGAAGGTGGGTGTGTTCCTGCTTTATGTACATTAGCTCTGAAAAACCATTGACCTAAGCACAGAAGTGCCAGCTGGATACCAAGTACTGTTCTGTGTTGTATATTTTTTTGTCTTTCAGGGCTACACTTGCAGTATATGAAAGTTCCAAGGCTAGGGGTCCATTTGGAGCTGTAGCCACTGGCCTATGCCAGAGCCACAGCAACACAAGATCTGAGCTATGTCTGCAACCTATGCCACAGCTCACGGAATGCCAGATCCTTAACCCACTGAGCAAAGCCAGGGATCGAACCTGTGTCCTCATGGATGCTAGTTGTGGTTGTTAACTGCTGAGCCACGATGGGAACTCCCTTTATGTTGTATTGATTCATGTAATTTTTATAATCCTATGAGGACCTTGGGAGCACATGGTTCATTGCCCCAGTTACTTACAAGTGGCCTACTTGGTACTTGAACCAGGCTGTTTGGTTCTGGATCCTGCAGAAGTGAGGAAGCTTCTGAGCCTGTCGGGTACTTGAGGGGAGAGCATCCCCAACAGAGGGTATGGGGTGGGGCTTTGCTTATCATGTTTTTTGGTTCTAGTTCTGTATTTCTCAGGTAATAAGTGGAGGATATAGAAGAGTTACTGGATGTTTTAGGTGTTTTACTTGATGCTTTCATTGTCGAGGAAGGGGTTTGGGGCGGGGGTTCTACTAAACAGGCTGCTTCATGTGATTACAAAACCTGGCGTTGGCACATTTATACTTGCAGAACTCCTATTGGACCATCTCTAGCACACTGCTAACTCTTAATTCTTCTAGCGAGCTGTGCTGAAGTTTGCTGCTGCCACTGGAGCCACTCCTATTGCTGGCCGCTTCACTCCTGGAACCTTCACTAACCAGATCCAGGCAGCCTTCCGGGAGCCAAGACTTCTGGTGGTTACTGATCCTAGGGCTGACCACCAGCCTCTCACAGAGGCCTCTTACGTTAACCTGCCTACCATTGCTCTGTGTAACACAGACTCACCTCTGCGTTATGTGGACATTGCCATCCCGTGCAACAACAAGGTAACAATTTTACAATCTAAAGCTGGACGAGAAACGCTCTAGAGAAGGACATTCCTCTGCACATTGTTAGAGCTTGGAGTTGAGGCCACTGGCCGATGAGCTCTCAAGTGTAGGTAGTGTGCTACACGAGGGGCAAGTTTTTCGCTAACACCACAAGGGTCTCTGGCCCAATGAGTGGAGTTGGATAGTAATACTTGCTACAAGTATGATTTTAATGTATGAGAGTTTTAAGGAGAGATGAAAAAATTTTTTTAAATGGTCTGTTTTCTTTGGCTTTTTTCTGTATTATTTCTTACTCTTGGGCCTTTCAGGTATTACTTGGCCTTTGTTTTCAGAGCAACTAGGTGTATCCTGCTATAAGATCCTTAAAAGGTGGGTTGCATATGGTTCGAATTGGTCCAGTTTGTCACTGGTCTCAATCAATTCCACAAAAGAACCAGGCAAAGTGTTTTTATTAATTTACCAGTGTCTGGGCACTGACCCCAAGTAATTAAATTTTTTGCCTTGCATGGCATCTTGATCAATCCCCACGATTCTAATGGCAATCAAGTTTGAGAACCAGAGTTAATAGAATAATTTTGTATGAACATGTTCAGATTAAGAGACATGTCTGTTCTCATGGTATCAAAGGCGGTCCTCCCTCAATGTTACGGCGACAGGTTAGGTGGAATGGGAGGTGCTTGCTCTATGAGATGGCCAAGTGTCACTTTATAATAATCTGGCACCCCTGCAGGGAGCTCACTCAGTGGGTCTGATGTGGTGGATGCTCGCCCGGGAAGTTCTGCGCATGCGTGGCACCATCTCCCGGGAACACCCATGGGAAGTCATGCCTGACCTCTACTTCTACAGAGATCCTGAAGAGGTGAGCTTGCACCACAAAGGTCTGTGGTCCTAAGAGCAAATTGAACACAATTGTTACTCTTGCAAGTAAAATCTGTCATTGACTATAAACCCCCCTCCCCCAACCCAGATTGAAAAGGAAGAGCAGGCCGCAGCTGAGAAGGCTGTGACCAAGGAGGAATTTCAGGGTGAATGGACTGCGCCAGCTCCTGAGTTCACTGCCACTCAACCTGAGGTGGCAGATTGGTCCGAAGGTGTGCAAGTGCCTTCTGTGCCCATCCAGCAATTCCCTACTGGTATGTATCATGATCTAAGGGCATCAGGCTGGTAGTTTGGAACTTCTGTTTTTAATCTAACTCATTATTTCCATGGCTGTATATGTATATATTGAAAGGTTTTCATCCCAGTGTGCTATAGCTGTGCCAATAACCTGATAGATTGAATTCAGGTGCTTTTTGAAATGCTGTCTTTTCTTTAGTCTTTTGAAATGTGGGGAGACAAAAATATTCTTGGAAGGGGCTGATGGCTTTTTTTTTTTCTCCCTTCAACAGAAGATTGGAGTGCTCAGCCTACCACTGAAGATTGGTCTGCAGCTCCCACTGCGCAGGCCACTGAATGGGTAGGAACAACCACTGAGTGGTCTTAAGTTCTTCCATGAACTCTTATTTTCTAAAAATAGAAGTGAGTTGGATGTAAAATAAACAGTTTCTAAATTGTGTTTATTTCAGTTTATTGGGCAGACCTGGGATGCTAAACATTGATGCTATCAAAGGGTCTTTTGTTAGCACATAATTTAAAATTTTTTTGTCAGATGCATCATACATGCAGATGATCATACAAAGACATCACCCATGTTAAAAGAATCAAGTTAAAGCCTCTGTAACAGGTTATCCAAGTTAGGAAGGTGCCAAGACCTGAGAAAATCTCACCATTCTCCTCTCTGCTTCTCCTTCCCTGAAGGCACACACTCCTCTCCTGCATTCCTTTGATTTGACCATTTTATTTATCTTTTTTTAGGGCCTCACCTGCAGTATATGGAGGTTCCCACTCTAGGGGCTCCAATCAGGGCTGTAAATGTTGGCCTACTTCACAGCAATGCCAGATCCAAGCCTACTCTGGGATCCAGGTTGTAGCTGTCAACAACCCTGAGAGCAAGGCCAGGAGACAAACCCACATACTCTCGGAGGCTAGTCTGGCTTGTAACCCACTGAGCTACCACAGGAACTCTCTGGCATGGCTTCTTGCTGACCTCTCAAAGCTGGGTTCCTTACAGCTGAAGGAACTCCCTCTTTTAATGGCTGCACCTCCAGCATGTGGAAGTTCCCTGGCCAGCTATGACCTACACAGCAGCTGTAACAATACCAGATCCTTTAACCCACTGTGTCAGGCCTGGGATTCAACTCGGCCTCCACAGGGACCTAAGCCACTGCTGTTGGATTCTTAACTCACTGTGCCATACCTGGAACTCCTGGCCATGTTAACCTTTTAAATCAACTATTTTGGAGCATTTAACCATTTACATTTAAGGTAATTCTCAATGTGTGTATTTTCATTGCTATTTAGTTAATTGATAAGTTTTTGTAGCTTTTTCTTCCCTTTTCTCCTATGATTTGATGATCATCTGTTTGGATGACCAGTGTGTGTATGTTGTAGATTTTTGTTTAAAGGTTAGCCAAGGTTTTGATTCCGCATTCTTTATGCAACATTGTTGTAAGTTGTTGGTTTCTTAATTCCAATGCTTTTGGCATATCCTGCATTTGTACCTCACAATTGTTGGTTGTGCTGGTTGTTAAAAAAGGGCCATATATGTGGCATATCAAAGTTCCTAGGCTAGGGGATGATTTGGAGCTACACCCAGCAGCCTGCGCCACAGCCACAGAGGATCCAAGCCTTGTCTGCAACCTACTGCAGCTCACAGCAAGGCCATTTTAACACACTGAGTAAGGCCAGGGATTGAACCTCCATATTCATGGTTACCAGTCTAGTTTGTTACTACTGAGCCACAACGGAAACTCCCATGATTGCTGTATTTGATAAATCATATTTGTGGATGATTTCCTACCTTCACTGTTTGCCTTTGTTAGCTTTCCCATCTGTAATTGTTCATAGTTGGGGCATTAAATTTTCTACCTAGAGAGGTTTTTCAGTATTTGTTGTAAAGCTGGTTTGGTGATGCTGAGTTCTCTTAAGTTTTGTCTGTAAAGCTTTTGATTTGTCCCTTGGAAACTCAACGAGAGCCTTGCTGGATAGAGTGTCTTGGTTGTTAGTTTTTCTCTTCTCATCCTTTAAATAGGTGGTGCTACTCTTTTCTGGCCTGCAGAGTCTGCTGACAAGTCAGCTGATAAACTTATGGGGATTCTGTTTTATATTTGTTGCTTTTTCATTGTTGGGTTTAATATTTCCTCTTTGTTTTGAATTTTTGTCAACTTGATTAATAGGTGTCTCAGGTGTTTTCTCCTTGGGTGTATCCTGTATGGGACTCCATACTTCCTGGACTTGAGTGATCATTACTCTGAATTCTATTTCAGGCAGATTGCCTATCTCCACTTAACTTAGTTGTTTTTTTAGGGTGTTTGTCTTGCTAACCTTCTGTGTTTGTAGTCTCCTTTCCATGGGCTGTAGGGCTATAGTACCTCTTGCTTCTGATGTCATTGTCATCCCTCTGATGTGCTGTGGATGAGATTGGTCCAGGGGCTTGTGCAGGCTTACTGGTGGGAGGGACTTCTGCCTGCCAACAGCAGTCCTGTGGAGCTGGTCTTGTCCCTCTGGTGGGCAGGTCCAAGTCGAGGGGTGTGTTAAGAAGCAGCTGTGGGGGAGTTCCTGTCATGGCGCAGCAGAAATGAATCCAACTAGGAACTATGAGGTTGCAGGTTTGATCCCTGGCTTTGCTTGGTGGGTTAAGGACCCAGGGTTGCTGTGAGCTGTGGTGTAGGCCGAAGACATGGCTTGGAACTCGTGTTGCTCTGGCGAAGGCTGGCAGCTGTAGCTCCGATTAGACTCCTAGCCTGGGAACCTCTATATGCCGCGGGTGCAGCCCTAAAAAGCAAAAAACAAACAAAAGAAAAACCCAGCAGCAGCAGCTGTGGGTTTACAAACAAGACTTTAGGCTACCTGTCTGCTGAGGACAGGGGCTGTGTTCCCACCGTATTGGGTGTTTGGCCTGAGGTATCCCAGCACAGCTTGTACTGATCAGTATCTCCTGGGGCCTCTGCCGCCAGTATCCTTCCCCCGACATTGAGCCACAGGAGACCCTCCACGGCCTGCCCCAGATTTTTATGGAATCCCCGCTTTGCCCTGGGACCCAGTGAGACCTTGAGCACCCTCCCAGAGTGGAGTCTATCTCTCATTCCTGTGGAGGTACTATGCTCAAACTCCACTGACCTTTAACTCCAAATGTTCTGGAGCTCGTCTTCCCCATGCCAGACCCCCAGGCTGGGGAGCCTGATGGGGAGATCAGAACTCTCACTCCTATAGGAGATTATCGTGATAAAAATATTTTCCAGCTTGTGGATCACCCCACCTGGCAGGCATGAGATTCTATTCCTACCTTTTCATGGTTTCTTTTGGATTATCTTTACTGGTAGGTCTCAGTCTTTTTTCTTACAGTTCACCAGTTGGTTGTAATTTGGTGTTTTCCTGATAGGTGAGTCCAGTCCTTCTACTCTACCATCTTGTCTCTTCCCAGGAATTGTTTTATTTTGTTAGCTTCCTGTAGATGGACTCAAAGCATAGTTTGTGAGTTTCTATAAATGGGATCATAGCATGTCTTGGGTGTCTTGCGTCTTTCCCTCAGTGTACCAGTGGCAGTTTGGGTTTTCCATGTTCTGGCCATTATCAACAGAGCTTACTTTGAACATTTGTGATAGATTATGGTGCACAGAAATTTCCCCACCCTGGGTTTAAAATGGCGCCCCTGTGGCGTATGAAGTTTCCAGGCTGAGGATCAAACTCACCCCTGCAGAGATATCACTGATCCTGTTTTGCCACAGTGGGAACTCTTGGGTTTTAAACGCTTAATTTCACCAGATACAATGGTTTCACAGTCATAAAATCTGAATACAGCCACAACCTTTAGCACTTTCTATTGAAAACACTGCTCCCTGCTCAGAACTGTTGTCTCTCAAATGCAGGCTCCATCCATGCAAGGTGTCGTCCTGGCCTCTTCCCCACTGCCCCCAGTCAGTCCCCTGCTGATGCTACACTATCCTTTCTCTAGTAAAGAGTTTTATGATCCACTGTGGTAATGGGTAGAAAAATCTTACCTTCCCTTTCTCCAAGTGTTGTAGCTATTAGTGGATCTTTGACATTGCCATAAACATTGTTTAAACCTAGTGCTATACCAGTGTAAAGCCAGTTGGGATTGCATTGATTCAGTAATTTAGAGCAGGAGTTCCCACTGTAGCACAGAATCTGGCTTGCAGAGGTGCAGGTCCCTGGCCTGGGAACTTCCATATGCCATGAGTGCAGCCATAAAGAAAAATTTAGAGCAGTGTTAACACATACAGCATTAGGGATCCTTTTGAAATCCTATTTTAAATAAGGGTTATGTAGTAGTAAATGTCCCCATTGCCTTGGGTTTCTGACATACCTGAGCAATGCAGACCCTTTGTGCAAGGCAAAGATGAGATGACCAATATTAGAATTTTACTCTGAAACAGATATTCTAAGCACGGGGGGGTAGGGCAGTGAATGGAGACAAAGCCTGTGACCTTGTGGCAGTTAGATTTCAGTCAAGGAGGCAGTAACTAAGTACACCACTTACTGTACGATTAAAGGTGAGGATATAGATTGAAGGTTTGTTTAAAAGGATCAGCACAGACATCTGTCCCAGCTCCTTACCCTGCTGTACCCTCACTGAAAGGCAGTGTCTCAAGGAGCATTCTCCCCACCCCACATGTGGCTCACACAGTTCACACGTGCAGAGCACTCAACATTGCCAGAGGTGTCGGACACCACCATCATGTCCTCACTGGAAGGCTTGCAGCCACTGGCTTTCCACCCAGTACTCTGTGCCAACACAAGGGGTGTCTTCTGTTTGTCATTTTCAAGAGAGTTAACAACTCTGAGTGTGGGAAAGTAGCCCTCCATCCAGACCATGGTGGCCACACGAAATTCTGTACAGGGGCCTCTCAAGATTTCAAGGCTGGAGGAATGACAGGGCTGGCTTGACATTTGCTTCAAAAATTTTTTTTTGTGTTAGAGTTTATCATTTTATATAGAAATGTGTTGTAAACTGCTTTTAAAGACAATCTAGTGGTTAACACAATTGGAAGATTAAAAAGACTCGGGTTGGTGAACTAGAAAAATGAAATAACAAGAGAAGATACACAGAGTAAAATGATTTGATACAGCTAGTTGGAGTTTCAGAGGAAGAAAAAATAAGGAAAGTCGGTATTGAAAAGTCTGGAATTTTTCTGTACTCATGAATCCACAAATTCAGGGATTCCAGTGTGTACCAAGTAGGATCCATTTATTTTTTAAAGAAAAACCTATCCTTTGTTGAGTCATGGAAACAACCAAACATAAAATGTTGTCGAAATTAACCAAATAGAAGAATGACCCCTGACTTCCCCATCTACAGTGACAGCTGAAGACAACAGAATGAGAAGGACATATTAACCCAACTCTTATCCAAGAATTAGGACACCGTATTTCTCCAGAAAACAAAGTTTAAGAAAAGTGATACCATGAAACTGGAAGAGTGCTGATATTTTACCAATGTCCCTTATCTCTTCTGTAGTAACAGGTGCCCTCATTTCTAGCTGGCTAGGCTAAGACGCTTTTGCCTGCCATTACATGGTAGTAAGATGTTTGGAGGCCGCCTTTTTTTTTCCTTGTTTTGTCTTTTTCTAGGGCTGCAGTGGTCTATGGAAATTCCCAGGCTAGGGGTCTAATCAGAGCTGTAGCCGCCAGCCTACTCCAGGGCCACACAGCAATGTGGGATCTGAGCTGTGTCTGCAACCTACATCACAGCTCACGGCAACACTGGATCCTTAACCCACTGAGTGAGGCCAGGGATCGAACCTGCAACCTCATGGTTCCTAGTTGGATTTGCTAACCACTGAGCCACGACGGGGACTCCTTTCTTTATTAGGGTAGACCTATAATCTGACCAGATCTGTGGCATTAGGACATGGTCAGGAAAATCCTGAACGGTGGATCAT